>NC_046293.1:25847173-26528266 GCF_004115265.2 Rhinolophus ferrumequinum | reverse complement strand
ATTACGAAAATTAATTCCTTATGTCTAGCAAATGTCACTGGCGATTATCTGGAAGAGCTTATGACTGGAGCATCAGGTAAGACCAAAGATCGTGGACTTTTTCACCTATTCTTGGTCTGGGAGGGATTTTCTTCAAGGTTTTCCAGGACAGACGTAAGTAAGACTCTGGGAATACTCTGCCCACGTTTACAGCATTCTCATCCAGGTACCAGGTCCGTTGAGCTGAGTCCGCTTTTGGGGGAGAAGACAGGAAATGGCTCTTGCACATGAAGACTTGATCAGTTCATGTATTACTCTTAGGGACTTCCAAGCGTGACTGGAGACTAGCCCTTTAACCAAATCCTCCTCCTGGAGTGTTTCCATTCCATTTCCACTGGCAGGATTTCAGACATGGAAGAAGTGCCTTGGTGGTTCCAAGGACAGTTTTGGTGCCACGGACTCATAGAGTCCTATAAGTTTACTAGGGCTATGTAAGGTTGTTAGCTGAATGCTAGACACACTGTCAGTGACACTTACTGGAAGTGGATAAAAAACATTTCTTTACTTAATTGCAGACATACCCAGCCTTTCCATGAAAAGCAACAAGTTCACTTGTTTGCAAGTTTCTTCCCTCTTGCCCCTGATATACTATTAGGGATCTGACACCATTTTCATTGCTGGTTTTTAATCCACTGGGAAAGGATTCCAAACTTAACAGCCTTCCTAGATGCTAAGATCAGCTATAAAATCTAGTATGAAGGTTAAACACAGTTCTTTACGCTCTGAGATTTATCTTCCAAGTCTAATTGTCTAGGTTTGTAGTAATCAAATAGGCGTAGGATAAACAAATTCTCTCCCTCGATTTTTTTCAAGATTTCTTTCTTTCTGTGTCTCTAGGATGTGAATTCAAGTCCAGCTCATGGAATCTTTTTAAGGGAGAGCCTGGAGAAAAGGCTCTGTTTTCTGATGCATAGAACATATAATTCAGTTAAAAACTGTAAAGCCTTGGGGTTCTGAATCGGGAGCTGCCAGTTTTAATACTTGATCTCACTCTTGGCTCTTTTGGAATCTGCTAAAGTGGTTTCTTCATGCAGTAAAATGGATACCTGGATAGTGTGTAAACATCTCATCTATGGTACAAGGAGAGGAAGGGACAATAAGGAATTAGACTTTAAAGAATTTCAGTCACATGTATAAGTTCATAGTGGGACATGGGAAAGATGGGCCTGATCTTTTGAGTACCAAGTTTTTTTGTTTCTCTTGGCCATGACTATTTTTCTTTTTCTTCTTCTTCTTTTTTTTTTAGAAAATGAAGCAAATTCTCCATTGGCTGTGATCTCTACTCTGCCAACTATAACTTTGTGAGAAGATTTGGAGCTTCTTTCTGAAGAAGCTTACCATTCCATTATAGGAATTTGAATAATTGGAAAAGACAACTAGACATAGGGTGTACCCAGCTGAGGAAAAGCAAAGTAGAGAAAATGTCCACAGACAGGAGGCACATTTCTTTACCATGTCCCATTTAATATGGGATTAATAAATATTCATTTGAAATGAATTTTGAGAGGGGTTTTTATTTCATGAGTTAATAGACTACTTCGTTGCCTTGTGTTAGTACCAATAATCACGTTATTTATCTCTGATAGATACTTTATAACCAGGCTTCAATTCTTGATGGCCTGAGGAAAGCATGAAATGAACCAATCGAAAGTATATGAGCTTTCCTACTCCTGCTATAACAAATTATCACAAACTTAGTGGTTTAAGACAACACAAACCTATTATTTTACAGTTTTGTAGCTCAGAAGTGTGAAAGGCATCTCACTGGGTTAAAAACCATGTGTCAGCAGCGCTGACTTCCTTTCTGGAGGCTTTCTGGGAGAATCCATTTTCTTGCCCACTCCTCTTGGCTCTCTTTCATTTCAAAGCCAGTCATGGCTAGTTGATCCTAACATTACATCACATAGTCACTGAAGCTGACTCTACTACTTCTTTCTTCCACATTTAAGGACCCTAAGAGCACATTGGGCCCCACCTGGATAATCCAGGATAATCTCTATATGAAGCGTCAATTAATTAGCAACCTTAACTGGTTCACTGTGTTGATTTCAACTTTTTTTTCCAAAATGTGTCAGAAATCCACAAAAAACAAAAAGTTTATATTTTGACTATTTTATGCATTTAATAATGATAATTTGAGCTGCTTTGTATAAAAACGACATTATTTTTATATATAAACATGTCAGATATATTCATACAGATATTTGCTGACCATCGTGGCAAAAGGGTTAATTCCCCTATCTCATGTAATTTAATACTAACACATTCACTGGTTCTGGAACTCAGTAGGTGAGATAAATTCACCATATACAAAAATCAGGATTTACAGTTCTTTTCTTTCAGCTCTTAGAAATAGTATGCCATTTCCTCTGGCTTTCAGGTTGGATAATGTGTTCTGCTGTTTGCCTTGTTTTCCTCCTGTAGATAAGTTGTTTTCTCTTCCTTCCAGATCTTTTCTTTGTCTTTATTAGATATTTAATTATAATGTGTGTTGGTGTGGATTTCTTCGGGTTTATCTTGGTTTGCTTACATTTCAAAACCTTTAGGCTTGTGTTTTTTGCTAAATGGGGGACATTTTCAGTAGTATTTGAGTTCTTTCTCAGGTCTGCCCTATTTCTCATCTCCTTCTGGGACTCAGATGACATGTATAATATACCTTTATAATCCCACTGGACCCTGAGGCTCTGTTAAGTTATTTTTTTTCTTTTTCTATTTTCTCTGTTGTTCAAATTGGGTAATTTCTATTGTTCTGTCTTCAAGTTTATCAATTTTTTTCTTCTGCTTTTGAGCTCATTCATTAATTTAAAAAATTTTGATTATCGTAATTTTTAATTCTAAATTTCCTTTTTGGTTCTTTCATACATTTCAATTTCTTGGCTAAGACTTTCTCTTTCATTGCTGAGATTTTCTTTTTTTTTTATTTGTTTTAAGCATGTTTATAATTGCTCATTGAAGCATTTTTATGATGACTTTAAAATCTTTGTCAGATAATTTTAATATTTTTGTCATTTTCATTTTGGCATCTACTCATTATCTTTTCCATTCAAGTTGAGATTTTCCTAATTCTTAGTATGACACGTGATTTTTCATTGAACCAGGATATTTTTGGTATTATGAGACACTGAACTTTATTTAAATCTTCTGTGTTAGCTGGCTCCTTCTGACACTACTCTAGAAGGAGAAAGGTGGGGCCACTGTATTACTTGCCAGGTGGGGGTAGAAAAGCAGATTTTCTCCTCAACCTCTGTTGACAACCAAGCAGGTGCGGACTTCCTCATTATTGCTAGAGAAGGAATAGAATTCTGGCTCCCCACTAGCCTCTGATATCACCCTATCTGGGAACAGCAGAAATGCCTCATTACTGCTTCCTATGTAGTTTCTACTAGTTCCACCACAGTGTGGAAAGGATAGTGCACCTTTACTGATGGATGTGGGAGAAGTCCAGGCTCATCGGGTCTCCACTGACATCATGGTGTAGGGGTGGAAGAGTGAGAGGCCCAAACTGCTAGGTGGAGATGAAAGTTCCTGTCACCCCAGAAACAGTGGAACAGTGTCATAAAAATTCCGAGCAAAAATAATTTTCAACCTAGAATCCTATATCCAGTCATATTATCAATTGAGCATGAGACTAGACAAGTCATTCTCAGGCATGAAAGATCTCAAAATATTTTGCCTCTCTTGCACTCATTTCAAGAAGATATGGTAAGATGTACTTTATCAAACAAAGAAGAAAACCAAGAAAGAGGAAGGCATTAACTCAGGATGTACATCATCCAACTTAAGGAGAAAAGAAAAATTTCAGGACAAAAGCAAGTTGTCTGAGAGGGCGAGGAAAATTGTATTGAGAAGAATTTTATAGATCTGTTGGAGGTTGCAGGAAGACTTAGATGTTTATAGAAAATCAAACAAGTGAAGAAAAAGATAATTATTAACTCCAAGATAAAAAAAAAAAAAGTTGCAAGGAAAGAAACAGGCGATTTTAAATACAGAATAATGTTGATGTCAGTGACCGTAGGATACAATTATAATAAGAAGGCAAAAACACCTTCTCATTATAAAAATAGTCACTACCAAAGATTCTTCACCTGGAGCTGGACACTTGACTGCAGGGCTTACTAGGAAGAAGCAGACTTATCCCTCAGATAACTTTTTATATCAGAATTATCTGCCTGGCAAACATTTGTTTACCAAATATTTGCTCTTCTCGTCTTCCTGTGAGAAAAATTGTCTTCCTTCCCTTTGAAGCTCCAGACACCAACCCCCTTCTTAACTCAGGATGACATACAAGCCTCAATTGCCTGATTGCCTTTTACTCTCATGTCTTTGTGAGGCTCCCATAAGTATGTAATTAAATTTGTTTTTCTCCTTTTAATCTGTCTTATGTCAATTTAATGATTAGACCAGCCAATGAACCTAGAAGAGAAGAAAGAACATTTTACCAATTTTACTTTAAAGTATAAGGCTTTGGTATGAAATGTGGACACGGCAGGCCTATACTTGTCTTAAGATCTCTGGAGCCTCATCTTTCCTCTGCTTTCCCTCTCCACCTTACCCACTTCCTCTCCTCACTGCACTGTGATCTCCCAAGCCCCAAGCAGTCACATCACCTCCCCGTCCCACTTATTCTTTTTTTTTCTTTCTTTTTTACCATCACTTGTGCTCTGAGCTGAGCTCCGGGTCAGCAAAACCACTAAAAGCAAGACGAGCAGCATGTTGCAGGAAGCTCTGGAGTTGCTCCCAACTCTGTGCTGGGAGAAACCTGGTAGCTTTCTTTATAAAGAAGAGTAGAACAATGATATCTTTGAGTTCCATACTGGATGGACTTCATTCCCAGATAGACTAGGTTATGGTTTGCTCATATCAAGTCTACTGTAGCCTCATGTCTGTTGGGGACTGATCCCAATAGGATGGGGGGTGGATGGTAAGATGTTGTTAGTGTCTCATTTCTAAAACGTGTAACACGTGACTTAGGTGAAGTTTTCAAAGGAAAAGTGTCTATGCCTTTGGTACAGATATTAGAATTGTTCTGTCGTCATTTGATTTTCAGTGTGTATATGGAGACTGTTTCTCTGTTCTATTGTTGTTCATGTGTGTGTGCATGCATCCGTGTTGGCAGGGATCCTATAGCAAAAAGTGAAGATGGTCAATATATTCCAGCAGACATTTATGATAAAAACTCTGAGCAAAGTGGGAATAGAGGGATCATATCTCAACATACTAAAGGCCATATATAATAAACCCACAGCTAACAACATCATATTCAATGGGGAAAAGCTAAAACCATTCTCCTTAAGATCAGGAACAAGACCAGGTTGCCCACTTTCTCTACTTTTGTTCAACATAGTTCTGGAAGTTCTAGCCATAGCAATAAAACAAGAAAAGAAAAAGGTATCCAAATTGGAAAGGAGGAAGTAAAATTGTCGTTATGTGCAGATGACATGATACTGTATATAAAGAACCCCAAAGACTCCACCAAAAAAACTATTAGAACTGATAAATGAATTTAGTAAAGTAGCAGGACACATAATTAATATTCAAAAATCAGTTGCATTTGTATACACCAATAATAATCCATCAGAAGGAGAAATTAAGAAAACAGTCCCATTTACAATTGCTTCAAAAATTATAAAATACTTAGGAATAAATTTAACCAAAGAAGTAAAAGACTTGTACTCAGAAAATTATAAGACACTGAAGAGAGAAATGAAAGAAGATACAAATAAAAGGAAACACATACCATGCTCATGGATAGGAAGAATTAATATAGTTAAAATGTCCATAGTGCCTAAGGCAATATACAGATTCAACACAATTCTTATCAAACTACCAAGGACATTTTTCATAGAAATAGAACATATAATCCTAAAATTTATATGGAACCATAAAAGACCCCAAATAGCCATGGCAATCTTGAGAAATAAGAACAAAGTTGGAGTTATCACAATACCTGACATCAAATCATACTACTAGGCTATAGTAATCAAAACAGCATGGCATGAAAACAGACACATAGCTCAATAGAACAGAATAGAGAACCCAGAAATAAATCCATACTATATAGTCATCTAATCTACAACAATGGAAGCAAGAATTTACATCGGGGTAAAGACAGTCTATTGAATAAATGGTGCTGGGAAATCTGGACGGACACATGTGAAAAAATGAAGCTGGACCACATCCTTATGCCATATACAAGAATACATTCAAAATGGCTTAAAGACTTAAATGTAAGATCTGAAACCACACAACTCTTAGAAAAAAATATAGGAAGCAAATTTGCAGACATTACCCTTAGTAATATTTTTACAGATATATCCACTCAGGCAAGGGAAGTAAGAGAAAAAAAAACATATGGGATTACATTAAACTAAAAAGTTTTGTTTTCACAGTGAAGGAAACCATCAATAAAACAAAAAGGCATCCTACTGAATGGGAGACGATATTTGTCAATGATACATCTGATAAGGCATTAATATCCAAAATTTATAAAAAACTCATTCAACTCAACACCAAAAAAACAGCCCAATTAAAAAATGGGCAGAGGACATGAAGAGACATTTCTCTAAAGAGGACATACAGATGGCCAACAGACATATGAAAAAATGCTCAACCTCAGTAATATTAGAGAAATGCAAATAAAAACCACAATGAGATACCACCTCACCCCAGTCAAAACGGCTATCATCAATAAGTCAACAAAAAATAAGTGCTGGTGAGGATGTGGAGAAAAGGGATCCCTCGGGCACTGTAGATGTGATTGCCGCTTGGTGCAGCCACTATGGAAATCAGTATGGAGGTATCTCAAAAAACTGGAAATGGAACTACCTTATGACCCAGCAATTCCACTCTTAGGTATCTATCAGGAGAAATCCAAAATGCTAATTCAAAAAAATGTATGCACCCCACGTTTATTGCAGCACTATTCATAATAGCCGAGACATGGAAACAACTGAAATATCCATTGGTAGACTACCGGATTAAGAAACTTTGGTACATTTGTACAATGGAGTATTACTTGGCCATAAAGAAGAATGAAATCTTACCATTTGCAACAATATGAATGGACCTAGAGAACATTACGCTAAGAGAAATAAGTCAGGCAGAGAAAGACAAATACCATATGATCTCACTTATATGTGGACTCTAAAGAATAGAATAAATGAGCAAACTAATCAGAAACAGTCTCAGAGACATAGAGAAAAAACTGAGGGTTGCTAGATGGGAGGGGGTGGGGATGAGGGAGAAGGTGAGGGGATTAGAAAGCACAATTGGTAATCACAAGATCGCCACGGGGATAGGAAAGACAGTTTGGGGAATATAATGAATAATGTTGTAAAGAGTTTGTAGCGTATCAGACGGGCACTTGTCTTATTAGGGAGACCACTTCATGGACAGTGTAGATGCCTGACCACTGCAGTGTACACCTGAAGCTGAAGCTGAATAATAATGAATGTCACCATAATTTAATATATATATATATATATATATATATATATATATATATATATATATATATATAGTCACAGGATATGGAGTACAGCATAGGGAATAGAGTCAATGGAATTGTAACAGCTATATACGATGTCAGAGGGGTAGTAGATTGGGGGAGGGGGATTATCACTTAGTGAGGGGTGTAAATGTCTAACTATTACATTGTTTTGTATACCTGAAACTAATAAGAAAGAAAGACAGAAAGAAAGAAAGAAAGAAAGAAAGAAAGAAAGAAAGAAAGAAAGAAAGAAAGAAAGAAAGAAAGAAAGAGAAAAAGAAAGAATATCAGCCGTAAACTCACCAGACACAACAAAAACAGAGAGAATGAAAGAGCTGAAAGAGAAGACTGTTACTTAGGATAGGGAGGGTTGAAACCATGAGCAAGACTGCAGCAGGAGTTCAGGCACCATAAGATGAACTGAAGCTCTCAAGCAATCCACTTGCTTTATAATATGTACGTTTAACTTAGCATGATCCAAGTAGAATTTCTGATTTCCAGACCCTAAGACCTGCTCTCCTTCAATCTTTTCTGTTAATGACAGTTTTAGCCATTTGTTGAAAAATAAAGGAGTCATTCTTGACTTTTTATTCCCCCCACCCCACAGCTCCTTAGCAAATCCAGTTGGCTCTACCTTCAAAATATACCGCAAAATATGACTACTTCTATAACCTCTACCACAAGACTGGGGTTCAGGCAATGGTGAGCTCTCTCCTGGAGGACTTGAACAGCCTCCTCTACGGTCTTGGTAATATTCTTGCCCTCTACCACATCCCATATCGGTACTCCTCAAGACAGCCAGAGTGATCTTTGAAAAATATAAATTAGATCATATCACCTTCTTGCTCAAAATCCCTCAAAGTTTTCCCATTGCATGTGTAGTAAGATGTAATTTTTATACCTTAGCTCTTTCAACAACCATGTGTCTCTTTCTTTCTTGAGGAGTGCTAAGTTCTCTGAATGCATCTGAAAGCAGAATCTTCCCAACCTGTATCATGCACTAGTGTGGTTTACCAACGGTGGGTTTCCCAGGTGAGATGAGTATTGACAGAGTGGATAAACTTGTTCTGAGAAAGTGAATGGCATGGGGTCCATCTGGTCAGAGGTGAATTGGAAAAATTGATGTGTCCACTGAATTGACTTTCTGATGATATAATTAGCAAAGAAACACAATTGTCTTTGAGAAGAATAAACTTTGTTTAGATTTTCCTAAAAATTCCTGTCTCTGAAACCAAAACAATCCTGTTGGATAAAAGAGTGGTTTGCAAAACACAAACTTTGAGATATTTCTGCCAGAAACAAAAAGTATTGAACTTTTTCAATAAGAAAGCAGCACACATTTTGTGAAATAATTAGTCTGTCAAATTTCACAAATTTGAAGCTGGAGAATTGGGTGCCACAATAGTCATATTCTGCCCCTTTTGGAGCCCCTTTTCTGTCACAGACCAACAGTAGTTTAAGATGATTTGGGGGGCTAGAGAGGGAAGTAGATATTGCATACCATTTTTTCCCCAAGCTGGCTTTATATAGGTCCTTTTTGCTTTATGTTATTTTCAGTAGAGATAATGTAAGCCTTCTATTTAAAGCTTGATAGAACAAATACAATTTACAAAAACCTTATTAGGACTGAGAAAATCAAATTCAGTACACGTCTACTTTGAGAATAAGTAGAGACTATATTTATCAAATTGAGGACATAAAGCTGAAAATTCTATTAAATTTGGTAGCAAAATCAGGATCAGAAATCTCCTCATTTCCAACCTATAATCAACCATGTGTAAAGTTTTACATGTGATTTAAGAATTAATTCCTCATGTAACATTTTAAGCAAAATTTATTTGCTTCAGTTAACTGCTAGCTCAGTATGAGTTAATAGTGAGAGCCAGTATGTAAGAAAATAAAATTATACTTAGCATTCAATAACAGAAGTAGAGTGACTAGAATATTGGAATTGTGGTTAAATCTGACCCTGAAGGAATTTTCCTCAGATCCCCTCCTCCCAGCACTTGAGGTTTGCTGGATAGGTTCTCATCATTCACCTGGATAGGTTCTCATCATTCAACACGATAGAAAGATAGACCAAAGAGCTAGATGAAATCCAAAATTTCTTTTCCGCTTGAGGTCAGCAACCTCATTGTGCAGGTTTCTCTCTTTCTTTCTTTTCCTTTCTTTCTTTCTTCCTTCCTTCCTTCCTTCCTTCCTTCCTTCCTTCCTTCCTTCCTTCCTTCCTTCCTTCCTTCTTCCTTCCTTCCTTCCTTCCTTCTTTCCTTCCTTCCTTTCTTATACTGATTTTGTTCTGCCAATTGTAAAAGTGTCATTTAACCCAGGAACTTTAACTTTTTTCCAATAGTGGAAATTAGTAGTTATTAATGTCCCATGACAGAATAAATATCAGAAACAGTATCCTCGATGAAACAACATGAGCACTAGAAAAGGAGTTATGAGCTTCCTGCCTAAGGATGTAGGTCAAGGTTAAAGGAAAGTAGAGAAAAACTCATAGGTTGGAGCAACATGAACTGTTTAATCCTTGTTAAGCCTCCCAAGCAATCCAGCTTCTGTCCCTTATTCTACATATTCTACATATTTGTTAGGGTTTTTTTTTCTTCATCTGAAATAATAGAAACGTGTTGACTGACATCCTTTATCATGAACTATCCTATAACAATTGATTTTTAAAAGGGATTTCTATTAGGAATAAGTACAGAATTTTAAACTAAAATCTTTCTGTGTCTAGTGAGAGGCAATCCACGAAGGGTTTAAAACTTTAGCATAGGAGAGTCCTGTTGATGAAGTCTTATAAGCCCACTGATTCAGAATATTTTGTTTGTACGAACATAACATATAAAATATATCTGAGCATATAGAGTGAAGGGTAATGCCTTTGTAACACTCTACCCAAATGCATTTTAAATACCTATTGATTATGTCATTTAATAAACTTTACTATTTAGGGTAATAGATTTCTTGCCTGCTTTCCTGTAAGTTACTTCTATCGTTATTCCATTTTTGTTGAGATGAATATTTAATAATTTATTTACAACCATCTGGGATTTATTTCCTTATGGCATGAGATAGGAATTGAACTTTAACTAAATTTTTTATTCAGAGACAGCTTATTTGGGTTAAGATTTTTATATTTTTCTATTAATATTGATAACTAATCAATAACTACTGAACTCCCCTTTAGACATAACACAAATCCCCAATGAAGGATATTTTCTCCCCTCTTTCCTCAGCATTTCATTTCCCACTTATGTTGGATTAAAATCAGCTAGAATTTTATTTATATGCTAAAAAAATTATCTTCACAGTCTTGAACATTATTTTTGATCTCTTTAAGTTTATAGCTATTTTATTAGTAATTATTGAGACAATGATTATTTCTACTGCTTTACTTTCTTACTGCTATTATCTTGGTCCCTTTGTGTTTGTTTTAGTGGACAAATTCTTTCAAAAAATCTTTGCAAGTCTGAAATTCCTTATTTTCCTTGACAATTAAATGTTAGAAATCTTAGTTTAAGAAGTTATCCTTTTAAAGAATAAATTAAAAAATTTCTTATTACCTCTTAGCTTCTAAAATTTCAGATGAGAAGTCTAAGGTCAATATGGTGTTCATTTATTTGTTGGCAATTTCTATTTTTTGTTTTCCTATTTTACATTTTGGAGGCTTTTAGAATTTTGACTCTGTTTTAATTTGAAATTTTCTCAAGGGTCTTTCTGTTTTTAACATTACTTTCTTTCAGGACTTAGTGAGTTTGATGTCATTTTAACTTTAGAAAAATATTCTTCTATTATTTAATTGATTATTTATTCTTATATTTTTCTTATTTTGGAACCCCTGTTAAACCGTTATTAAAACTTTTGAACTGATTCTCTAAAATTAAAACTTTTGAATCGATCTCTCTAAAATTTTCTTTTATACCTATTTTCTCTTTGCTCTTTTCCAATGTGTTCTGGGAAAATACTTTAACATTCTCACTATTGAATTACTTCACAAATTCAGTCTTTATCTGTGTTCACTCCGCTATTTAGACTATCTACTTTAAAACAATGTTTTAAATTTATATAATTGTTTTCCTTCCATTATGGCAACCTGCTTTTCTAAATTTAGTGCTCCTGAGATTACAATTTTATTTACAATTTTTGGCCCCTTTTCTCGACTGTTTTTGGAGGTGGCATGGAGGTGGGTTTGTTTTGTGTTTAGTAACTTCTTTAAATGATGCACGTGTCTTCATATGTTTGGTAAAACTAGGGAATTACCTGCGTTGATAAATGGTGGTCTAGACTGAACCATATTGATAGGTGGAGTATACATCCTCAGCCCAAACGAGAAATTCTGTTTGTGTCAGTGAATGCATTTCCCGGTAGTATGATCTCTCTTAACTGTGTTTGTAATACAACATTAAAAAAAAAGATTATATATTTTTAAAAAGCTGTTATCATTGGTGTCTTAAACTGGTGCTACCATTGTGTAGAGTAAGCCTATCTTTGACTCCTGTCTCAGGGATACTGACAAATATATGGGATTTGCTACTTCCCGCCCTTCCCACACCTATTTGATTCTCAGGGTTTAAAAGAGTGCTTTACAACTGTCCTTGGGACTTTCATTCAAGCCAATGACAATCACTCTACTGATATTGACACTGGCATTCCTGACTTTTGTACACACATAAGCAATGATGACCCATCTGGTCAAAAAAGATTGTGAGAGGTCATTACTTTCATGATACAAACTGATTTCAAAAATGTAATAAGGAAAAAATATATCTCAGAATCAAAGAAATACTGTGTTTAAGCAAAAATTGTTGGAAGAAATGGGCAGCTTTATATACATTTATACATATATACAATAGCTTTATATACAGTTATTGTTTTTTCATACATGTAGACCTGAAAGACTATAGATGATGTAAATAACAAATAATAAGACTGCGCTACTCTGTTACTGTCCACAAATATTCCCTAAAGAAATTTCACCATTTTTTCCTGTACTTACAGAATAATGACCAATATTGACTATTTATTATAATATCCCTTAGACTGTTGTTTTTAGATCACCTACAGCAGAATCACTTGGGATATTTATTAAAAATGCAAATTTCTAGGTTCCATTAGAGATTTACTAAATCAGTATCTGTAGGATTAGAGCTCTGGAAACTTCGTTTTAGATAAATATCCAGATGATTTTCATGTACTTTAAAATTAGAGAGCAACTATACAATTAGACTACTATAAAGAAAACCTCAAAAAATTCAAAAAAAGAAAATTAGTATACTGCTTTCTTGTCCACCATGAGATACAACTTAGAATTTAATAATTAATTTTGGCAAATGCTTCTAATAACTTTAAAATAAAAGAGAAAACATTTCTATGAAAATCTTAGGCTAAAAAATATCAAATGTGGAATCACAGACTACTCAGGAATTTACAAAAATGGAAATCTTATATATTTAAATCTATGGATTCTACCAACATTTTACTCATAAAAATTCATGAAATTAAATCCACTTATTACTAAACAAGATATTAAGAAAATAAGTGAAATAAATATTAAATTGAAGGAACTAGAAAAGAATCATGAAATAAACCCAATAAAAACAGGCAAAAACATAAAGCAAAAATCAGGATAAAAATAAAAACAAAATTTAAAATAAATCCAACTTATTTGCAATTAACAAATAAATAAAACAATAAGCTAACCTAATTAAGAAAGAAACCATGATTGACAAAATAAAGTGAATTAAAAAAATATATAGTACTCTATGCCAACTCATTTTAAAATCTGAGTAAAACATATTTAATAAAAAATAAACTAACATAATTTAGTTAAGAATACATGATTCACATGAATGGCTCAATATCCCCAGACGAAATTAAAAAAGTTGTTAAAATATTACCCCTGTTAAAAAAGACAATTCCCCTTCTGACTTATTTTGCGTAGCATATGTGGACTCTAAAGAACAAAATAAATGAACAAACAAAACAGAAACAGACTCACAGATACACAAAACATTTTGATCGTTGCCAGATCAGAGGGGCTTGTGGGTAGGTGGGAAGGGATTAAGAAGTACAAATTGATTGTTACACAGTAGTTACGGGGATGTACGGTAAGGAATATAGTCAATAATATTGTGATAACCATGTATAGTGTCAGATGGGTAATAGATTTATTGCGGTTATCACTTTGTGAGGTATAAAATTGTCTAATGATTATGTTGTTTTGTACACCTAAAACTAATATAATATTCTATGTCAATGGTAATTGAAAAATAATTTTTTAAAAATTATTTAAACATGGACAGCTCCACATGATTTTGTGTTAGTTCTTCTAAATCTTCAAGGGATAGACCATTATTATGCTGCTACTGAAACTATTCTATGGCATAAAGAGACAGAAAATTTTCCCACTTACTTTCATAAAGCTACCATTATTCTGACAATAAAATATTCTGTATAGGCAGAGGTATTTAAGTTACAGACATAACAAAAAAAGAATACATATGCTTATAAATTCCTCTAAGAGTTTTTTTTTAATAATGAAAAACTTAAAGCAAGCTTGCTGTTCTCTAGTCATTTCACATAACCGTGCATGAGATTTGATCAAGAGATGAAGTACAACACATGTGTTTACATTGCCATTTGACCCAAATTCTCTGAAATGACAGAAAGTACTATTAAAAGAATGAATTTATAACATTTATAAAAAATAACAGAGTATTGACTGTAGATTAGAAATGTATGAAGATTTCCTAAAGGTAGAAAGCATAGGTTATAGATTAACAGAGGAACAAGGTGGAGGGAAAAGCATTTTGAAAGAACATACAAGACAAGACAGCTAAGAAGGTGAGAGTTGTTCAGAGTATTCCGAGCTCGGAGCGGAGTGGCTACCAGCAGTGGAAGTCGGCCCTGTAGAAAATGTCAGGAAGATTAATAGAGGTCAATTGCATTTTTGAGAACCTGGGTCTTCAGCTCTCTTCCTTTTCCATTGGTGCTGAGCAAAGAACTCTAGTACACTCACCGCCAGTTTAAAATGCTGACTGTGTATTTTCTGTCCTAACTCCTAAGAGACAGCCTAGTGCCTAGGCAGCTAAAATTATAAGTCTAGAGATGAAGGCAATTGTTTTGCAGACAATGATCATAAGTCTTTTGGAAAATGGTTTGGAACTAATACATAATTGGTGTACAGAAATGAGTGTGGAAACTCAAAGGTCATTGCTACTTTAGTGACCATCAGTGGATGGTGGAAGACAACCTGAAAAGGACTCCTTATCAAATCTTTTAATACTCCTAAGAAGAGAGTGAGTGTTTTCGGAAGATTCAGGAAGGGAATTGAAGCCTTGACAGAGTTTAGTGAAAAGATGCATTTTCTTATGAGTTATAAGAAAGCATCAATAAGGAGAAGGCCATGGACAATACTTTTTTTTAATATTCTATCTCAGATTCTATATTCCCTTAAAATATGGAATCTCTTAGATAAAACAGGACACATGGTAGCCACTATTATTGTAGAAGTGAAAACAGAATTATCCTTTATTCTTCAAGCTTGGACGGGCCAGTTGAGATAATGTTGAAATGTTGAAGCAGACCAGCAGAAATTTATTCTGCCAATGATGGTTACAGTCAACCAAGAGATACAAGGATGTTTCCAAGGCATGACATTTCCTCGTTGGGAAAAGATGGCATTAAGCCCTGGGTTCAGACCTGTGGTTGAAAGGCTGCAGAACTGGTAAATATCCAATGCCAAGGTAAGTAAATGCCTGATGGCATGTCTTATGTATCTTGGACTTTGAGACTCTTAATGTCCTTAAGATAAACAATGTAATAATTGTGTCTTTGGGGCCTATTGAGAACTACAGAGCAAAATACATCCTTTTAAAATAAGCAATGAGGTAGAAATTTCAGGACATCAAAAGTTCTACAGGTCCGTCATGGTGTTCTCCTATCGTCACCTCCTTGTTCTTTAATCAAATAAATATTACGCAGCATTAGCTATTACCATATTAGTTTCAGAGACTTGCATGTGAGAGATTTTTTTTATATGTCTGAGAATATATAAATTCTTGACTTATTGAAAAGTTAGAGGCATATAGGAATAATAGAATAGTCTCACATTACATAAATGGCCTCAGAATAATGATATTAATACTACTGCCAACAGTTCAATTTCTGACAGCAGTTAAATTTTATTATCATTTTTTGCATATGGTTTCCCCGTTTCCCCTTTTATTTTTAAATGGTTTTCCTATATCTTATCTGCATTGTCAGATCATATAACCATCACTCTCTCTCATTTAATCTTCACCTAGTTCTACAAGTAACTGTATGTTTAATGCTCTACCAATACTTACATTGGTTCTTTCTAGGCATTTTGGTGTCTGAGACTCATTCTCCCGGGACTCATGAGAACATTTCCTTAGCTAACATCAGTTTATTTATGTCCTTTACTGGAATATCAATTTTGCAGATAGAAAATTACATTTTCTTTCTTTCTGTATCTTTAATATGTTACTCCCTTGTCTTTTGGCAGTGATATTGTTGCGAACTCTTAGGATATCTACTTTTATTCCTATTATAAGTCACTAGCTATTTTTAAGAGATGCCTGAGGCATATATTTTTTAAGTCCAGTTATCATATTAGGATATGCCTCTGTATTGGTTGTTCTGTGTTAGTATTGTCAGATAGGTAAATGTTTTTTTTCAATGTCTGGTTTCAAATTTTCTCTAAATTTCAGAAAATTTTTCGAGTTGGTGTTTTTAGAATTTGTTCTATTACCTTGCTGCTGTTTTCTTCTTTAGAGAACTCCTGTTCCTGTAAGTTGCCTCTTCTTTGGCAATTTTTCAATATTTTATAGTTTCTCTAAAATCCTTATTTGCTTCTTCATTCCTTTGTAATTTAATTTTTTTTTTCTTTTTATCTTCAATTTCTTTCAGGGCACCATTCTTTCATGTGTATTCATTTTTACATTCCTTGTAGTTCAGACATTATTTATAAAGTGATTTTTAAAAAACATTCTAATTCTTCCCTGAGTTTTGTTATCTCATTTCTAGTAGAAGGTTATGTTTTTGTTTTTGAAATCTTTTCTGTGGGCATGTCTTTTTGAAGTGCTTTCATTGTTTGTAGGAGTGGTATTCTGTTTCTTAGTCTCCTTTACCTAATTTTGGTAAGAGATTAGACTTATATTCTTTAATCTTAAATTTTTTTTATATGAAATCACTTTCATATACACCTAAACTTTTGTAAGGAGGCATGGGTCAGGACAGCTTTTCTAACATAACAAAGCTTCCTCTTCTGTTGTTTTCTTGTAGTATTAAAAGTGCAAGGGCTTCTTTCATGAAATGTCTTGGCTGTGTTTCTGTCCTTCATTGTTACCTGGAACGTCCATCTCTTTTGTCCCTGTTCTGCTCAATTTTGATTACCTTCTCGGGAGTTTTTCCTCACTGTGGGGCTTTGCCTGTAAGGAAGCTGTTCAGTTTTGAGTGTTCACGTGGCACAGACTACTCTCACCCCTTTATACCTCACTTAGGATCCTTACACTCAGCTGTTACTGGAGCAGGCAAAATCCCTCAGCTTATACTTTTGTCCTCTGCTTGTTCTGGTGACTACTAGTTGGCTCTTGCTCTTAGGCTGATCAGAGGCAGCTTTCCTCTGCTTCCTGTGCACAGTCAGGACCATACAGTTCTTGAGGCTCTTGGTGGTTTGATCTCACTCATATTTTGGATTTTTAGAGACTCTTGCCACCTAGACTTATGGTAAATGTTGTCCATGGGTTTTTGGCTTTGTTTCCTAGTTGCTCAGGCAGTTTTTATGTTGGAATTTGAAAAGATTCAAAAATTAAACCTCTGTTGCCACCATCTTTCCAAAATTTCATAACAACTTTTTTTTAAATGAAATAAGGAATTGATATTTTTCAACTTTATTGAGATATACTTGAGATAACATTGTGTAAATTTAAGGTATACAACGAGACGATTTGATACATGTATGCTGCAAAATGATTACCACAATAAAGTTAGTTTACACATCTTTCACCTCAAGTAATTACCATTTTTTTTGTTGTCGTTATTGTGAGACCACTTAAGATCTAATCTCTTAGCAACTTTCAAGTATAAAATATAGTATTGTTAACTATAATCATCATGCCATACACTAGATTCTCAGAACTTATTTTTCTTATAACTGGAAGTTTTTACCCTTTGACCAACATCTCTCCATGTCTTGGCTATTATGAATAATGCTACATTGAACATGAGGTGCAGATATCTTTTTGAGATAGTGATTTCATTTCATCAGATAGTGGGATTGCTGGATCACATGGTAGTTCCATTTTAATTTCTTGAGGGGCCTCCATACTGTTTCCATAGTGGCTGCACCAATTTACATTCCAACCAACAGTGCACAAGGATTCTCTTTTCTCCACATTCTCACAAGCATTTGTTATCTCTTTTCTTTTTGATTAACAGCTATTCTAGCAGATGTGAGGTGATACCTCATTGTGGTTTGGCCAACAGGAAATCAGAGAAACACAGGAGAGTGAGTCACAGCAGACAGGCTATGTTCCTGGGTGGAAGGAACTTCTCCATTCAGCTCTCTCAGTCTTGGGGTTATGTTAACTTCTGTCCTTGTTCTTTCAGGCCTAGAGGTGATAATGGCATCCTGTTTCCAACCCCTACCTTAGTGTACTCTCCCTGATATACTGCCCATTTTATTAATTTTTCCTCTGATTATCCAATTTGAATACGTTATCTATTTACCTGCCAGGACCCTGATTCATAAAATTCTAAAACTTCTCATATTATTTTCAATAGATTTCTGACACCCTGGTGCTGAATTGGCTTGGGCTCTTTGTCGTGATTAGTCTCCTAACTACTTGTGAGCTGCCTTTTTACTCCCCTGCTGCCATTGTCTCTTGCTGTGAAATTGCTTAGACCTCAAAGCAAAACAAAACAAAACAAAACAAAACAAAACAAAACAAAACAAAACAAAACAAAACCCTGCTGGGCAGGACATGTGTTCCAGTAGGACATCACCATCCACAGGAGAATCCTTGGCCCTGGGATTCTAAACCTGGCACTAAACAGCACTAAACCTGCTGTTGCTGCCTTTGGTCTTTAACTCAGAGGGCCTAGTGAGGCCCAACCCCTTTGCCAGTTCCTCCTCAAGACCCCATCTTCCCTTTGTTCCTCAATGTTGCAGGCCATGAGTACATTTTCTGTCCGCTACATCTTTTTGCCTTCACTTTTCCTTACATTGTTCACGAGCCTATCAGAAATTCCCCAATCTTCCTCAGAAGAAAATCTTTTGGACAATTCTAGCCTTCTCCCTTTGCTTATCTGCAAACTCCCACTCCAACAGTGAGAAACCTCGCTCCAACCATCTGCCATCCATTTACTCCTTTGTTCAACTCCAGTGTACATGTATAAAAGCATCAGAATTGTTAAGTAGTACCTCAACTTTATCAACTAGAGTGCAGTACTTATGTTTAGTTTCTTCTGCCTTTAGTTTTTACAAACTCCACTTGTTTTCCGTTATGTAAGTCAGCATCCATTTCCCCTACTCTCTTAAGTGAGTTGTTTCATATATTTGAATACAGTTAAATTGTTTTATCACATTCTGCATTCCTTTGTGGGATTTTTTTTCTCAAACTCCTAAATGATTTTTTAAAATTCGCATTCATTAAGCTTCATTTCTTTGTGCTATAAAATTCAATTGGTTTTGACAAATGCACAGTCATATGGCCACAATTACAGTATCATATAGAGTAGTTTTGCCATTCTAAAAAATTTCTTATGCTTCACTTATTCAACTCTTCTTCCTCTCCTTCCTGGCAACCACTGATCTTTTACCACCTCTATAGTTTTGCCTTTGGAAAATGTCACATAATTGGAATCACAGAGTATATAGCCTTTGCAGACTAGCTTCTTTCACTTAGCAATATGCACTTTAATTTATTCATATCTTTTCATGACTTAATAGCTTATTTATTTTTATCACTGAATAATATTCCATTGTATGTGTGTACAGCTGTTTATTAATCCATTCACCTATGGAAGGCCATCTTGATTACTTCCAGTTTTTGACAATTATGAAAACTTGCTATAAATATTTGCATGCATGTTTTTGCATGGACATAAATTTTTAAATCATTTGAGCAAATACCTAGGAGTGAAATTGCTGAGTTGTATGGTAAAACTGTTAAGTTTTGTAAGAAACTGCCAAACTATCTTCCAAAGTGCTTCCACCATTTTGTATTTCTACCAGCAAAGAATGAGAATTCTTGTTGCTCTGCATCCTTGGTAACATTTGGTGTTGTCATTTTTTTTTTTTTTTTGATTTTAGTCATTTTAGTATGTGTGCAGTGATATCTCATTATTGCTTTAAATTGCAATTCCATATTAACATGTGATGTTAGTATCTTTTCATATGCTTATTTGCCATCTGTGTATATTTTATGGTAAAGTGTGTTTGTAGATCTTTCACCCATTTTTTAATTGTGTTATTTGTTTTCTTACTGTGGAATTTTAAGAATTCTTTGTATATTTTGAGTACAAGTTCTTTATTAGATGTGTTTTGCAAATACATTTTTTTGGCCTATGGCTTGTCTTTGGACTTTTTAATGGAACAGAAGTTTTTAATTTTAATAATTCCAACTTATCAATGTTTTTTCATGGATCATGCTTTTGTTGTTGTATCTAAAAACTCATCACCTAACTCACCTAGATTTTCTCTCATGTTTCCTTCTACAAGTTTTATATATTTGCATTTTACGTTTAGTTTATGATTCATTTTGAGTTAATTTTTGTGAATGGCTTGTGTTTAGGCTTGTTTTCCTTTTTCTCATATGAATGTCCAATTTTCCCAGCACCATTTTGTGGAAAGAGTATCCTTTTTTCATTGAGTTGCCTTTGTTCCTTTGTCAAAGATCAATGGACTATATTTGTGTGGATCTATTTCTGGGCTTTCTGTTCTGTTCCAATCATCTATGTGTTTATTCTTTTGTCAATACTGTGCTGTGTTGATTACTGTAGCTTTATAGTAAGTGTTGAAATCAGGTAGCATAAGTCTTCCAACTTTGTTCTTCCTTAGGACTCTGTGGCCAGTCTAGATCTTTTGCCCTCTACATAAACTTGGAATGTGTTTAATATCTACAGAATACCTTGCTGGGAAATTGATTCGCATTGCATTGAATCTATATATCAAGTTGAGAAGAATTGAAATCTTATCAATATTGAGTCTTTCAATCCATGAACATAGAGTATCTCTCTATTTATTTAGATACTCTTTGATTTTTTTTCATCAGAATTTAATAGTATTCTGCATATCTAGCTACCTTTCCATTTTAAAATTTTGGCTTGTGGTCCTCCTAAGAAACATCATAGCAAGTAAAAATCATTCTGTCCATCCAATGCTCACAAAGATAGACACTGAAATTGTACTGTTCTTGTTATGGGCTTTGTTGGAACAAAAGTGTTACAAGGGTCCTATGTGCTTCTTGGCTTAGAAACCCAGGAAGTTATTATGACTCCCAAGCAGATTCTTCAAATTTCAACATATAAAAATTGTAGAGTTTGCTTAGGAATTTGCTCTTATCATTTGAATATAGTGAAAACCACTGGATTATCTCATGTCACTCTTTATACCTTACCTATTAGGCCAAACAGAGATTACTAGTCTTCCTGTAATAGTTTTTGGTTTATGACAATGGGAAAGTAAACAGTCCCATAGAATTTTTGTTTACCTGATTAGTTCTTAATCTTTGAACTCAGAGTACCAATTTGGATCCAGTTCTGCTCTAATGATCTCATAGTAGATAGAAATAATTATTACATAATTCTTGGTCCTGAACACAGGTAGTAATCACTGTTAATGGTAATAATACTTGTATATAGTTTATGAGTTTACAAGCATTTTTGTATCATTTTACATCCTTTAAAATTTTTTTAATCTTTAATTCTGTGACTTAGGAACTATTTGCTCCATTTTAAGAGAGAATGTCCACAAAACCTATTAGGAAGCTAAGTACTAAAAGCACTTTACCTTTCATAAGGGAAGAAACAGACTCAGAGAAATGGGTCAGTCAGTGAGGAAGCTAGTCTCAATTCCACGTGCTACCCAGTGCTTTCCATGGTACCACACGTCCTGCACTGCCCGTTTACTCTTATGCTTTTGAATGGCGAAATGACATTAGAGTCCCCAAAGGAAGAGTGAATGAATTAAAATGCCAGCCGAGAGCAAGATCAGGTGCTACAGAGGGAGATGCTGTTCACTGGCCCCTACTCACTTGAAGGTGCTGGGATGGTCTATCATATGTATCACAAAATACACAGGAAGGTGGCATTTAGGACACAAAGAGTGCCTGTTCCCCAGCTGGGAGGAAAGAGATTAATACATTCAGTTTCAAATATCTGCCTTAAGTCAAGCTTTTGGTTCCCTGTGGAAGATAAAGAAGAAAATAATATGCAAACGGTCCTGCTGGACCATGAAAAGCGGCATAACATAGGTATGCCAGATTCTGGAGCCAGAATGTCTGGGTTACAGCCCGTAATTACTAGCTTTGTGACTGATTATTCTGATCACCAATTCTGATGCGTCAGGGTTTTCCCCCATACCACCCAGCAAATTTTCAACACCAGTTGGGTGTCCTACAATTCAACTCAGTTCTCAGTTCTCTGAGACAATTATTAGTGAGAGAAATAAATGCAGAAATTACAAAAACTATAACACATTGAATCATGGAATAAAAAATAGGAATACTGATTTCTGTCATTCAAAAGGAATGTATTTTGTCTGAGTTACACATACATTATCTGGTTAGAGTTGCACTGACTCAAAGTTAATTCATATATTGGGACCCAAAAAATAGAGGCTGCCCCAGTGACCCAGGCTATGTCACAAATCTAAACCAAAGTCAGCCTGCACTTTTAGGAAATATCTGTCAAGGAAATTTAACATACACCAGTCAGAATCTTCCTCTCAACTTTAGCTAGCTTACTTACCCTAGAAAATAGGACCTGCTAGCCTTCTAAGGAAATCCCTGACCTCCTAGCCAATTGTACCCTGTTTTCTGAGTTACTTCTTCTAACACTATGTAAAACTAATTCTTGCCCAGAATTCCTTGGGAAGAATGTTTCAATCTTAGCCATATAGATTTTTGAGTTGGGAAGAATTATAGCAATCATTTAGTCCAATCACTTTAAAGCAACTTTTTGGGTAACTTTTAATTTTGATGTAATTCCAAATTTGCATAAAATTTGCAAGACAAGTAGGAATAACTCCTGTGTATCTGTATCCTTTACTCAGGTTTTCTAATTTTTAACATTTTGCCCCATTTGCTTTCTCATTTTAGTTCTCTCTCTCTCCTCTGTCTCTCTATCTCTGTCACACACACACACACGCACACGCACATATTTTCTGAAGCATTTCATGGCACCATTTGTCAAAAATATTGTCTTTTCCCCATGAAATGGTTTTGCACCCTTCTCAAAAATCTTTTGACCATATACATGGAGTTTATTTCTGGACTATTTAGCTGCATTGGTCTATGTATCTGCCTTTTAGGCGAGTGCCACATTGATTACATTGGCTTTGCAGTTAAGGTTTAAAATCAGGATGTGTGAGACCTCCAACCTTGTACTTTTTTTTTTTTTTTAAAGATTATCAATTTTAGGATAAAGTTTTCTTTTTCTGCAAAAAACAGTGTTAGAATTTTGATAGGGATTGCATTGACTCTGTTAATCTCTTTGGGCAGTATTGAGACCTTAACAATATTATGTCTTCCAATCCATGAACATGGGATGTATTTCCATTAAATTTATGTGCTTTTAAGACACTAAATTTATAGTGACTTGTTTTAGCAGCATGAGAGACTAATATACTGGCTAAATAAGTGCATCCATATTCAATGTGTCTAGTGGTTTACTTGATTTTAAAAGGTCACTTAAAGATGGAAAGTACAGGTTATTCATTATGAATGTCTATCACATGTGGAGAGAAGCCTAGTTCCTCCATCTGTCTTGGCTCAGGCCTCAGAGCTGTGGGTGGGGCTATCAAAAATCATTCAGCCACAGCTGAGCTGGCCTGGATGAGGAAAATTGCCCAGCCAACTCAAAGAATCATGAAAAATAGTACATGTTTGCTGTTTTAAGTCCCTAAGACATTGTGTGGTTTGTTATGCGGCAACTATTAATTAATACATCCTCTCTCCAAAGAGACCTTCTCTGATCACTCTACATGAAAGCCTTCTGGCTCTTATAATCAGTGTGCCCAGTTCTTCTGCTTTGTCTTCTTCAAAGCCCTTATCTCTCTCTGAAAGTTATTTTTATTTCTTTAGTTATTTTATGTATGCAAAACATAGGATACGAACCCCAGAAAAGCAGGGATCTCATCTTGTTCACTGTGATGACTTCAGCACCCAGAGAGTTCCTGACACTTAGCAGGTACTCAGTAAATAGTTGTTTAATAAGTGTCTGAATTTAAAAAATGTATTTTACCTCTTTCCAAATATATTCTATTTAATGAGCTGAGATCTGAGTATACAATACATGGTATTATTAAACCAATGAATTATGCTTATAATCTATAAAACTTACTCCCAGATTTTTGCAGTTGGTTGAAGCTATTGTTGATGTCCAATAGATTTGTAATTTGCGATTTTCTTATGACTTTAACAACAAATTTGCTGAAGGTTGGGAAAAAACTACTTCAGGAGTTATTTGGAAGCTATATTTTTAAACCAGAAATCTAATTATGATGTCTTAACACGAGATAGATTATCTTGTCATTCATTTAGTTTTACGGATTCAACTTTGGAGTTAAACAATTCAATTCCCTGAAAGCGAATCCTTCACTTTAAAAATGTTGCCAATAGGTGGCACTCCTGACCCACAATCTATTAGTCTGAATTGAAATAAGAAACTATTACATATATATTTTTTTAAATTTCAACTTTGTTGAGATATAATTGACATATAAAATTATAAGATATTTAAAGTGTACATTGTGGTGATTTGATATACGTATATATTACATTCTGAAACGATCCACCCCACCTAGTTACCATCATTTCATGTCGTTATCCTTTTTTTCTTTTTCTCTTTTTCTTTTGTTTGATGACAGCACTTATATTCTACTCTGTTAGCAAATTTAAATTAAACAGTACAGTGTTGTCAACTATAGTCACCAAATTTTACATTAGAGCCTCAGACCTTACTCATTTTATAGCTGAAAGTTTGTACCCTTTTACCAACCTCTCCCTATTTCCCCCAGCCTTTGGCAACCACTTTTCTACCATTTCTATGAATTTGACTTCATATATGTGAGTGTGTGTGTGTGTGTGTGTGTGTGTATACAGACACACACACACACACATATATATACACACACACACACACACACACACAAATATTCCCCCCCCCCCCCCACATATAAGGATGCCATGAAGTATCTGTCTTGCATATTAATTTCTGTTCCTGGCAGTTCTCAGAGTTTAACACCAGCTGCTCCCTCTGCAGACTCAGTCAAAGCAATTTGTTTTTGGCAACCTTCCTAATTTTGTATTCTGCAATCTTGGTCCTAATACCAGCTATGCAAACCTTGGGGTTTCATGTGATTTTGAATTTTATTTAAATTCATAAGCAAATCAATTAAATGAGTCATAATGTAAAGAATAGTTAGTAATAGTCCAGAACTAAATTCCAGATGTTTTCAACAAAATCTGAGAGCTAAGAAGGACTCTGAGAGAAAATAATTTCAATGAGAGGGTTCATCTTTTTTTTGGAGTAGGAGCATTAGAACAGATCCTGTTAAATTTTTTATGCTTATAGAGAATTATGAGTTTAATTCTATTTGTAAACATTTATTGGAAACTACTAGTAGATTAGAAATTAATTTATATAGTCTTGTATAATCTGGCCACTGAAAAGAAATTTCATTGTCATCTTACACAGCACTCACTTCCTTAATCTGTACTGTAACAATAGCCTCCTTTCAGCCAACAGAAGAATCCATCTCATTCCTGCTGTTGAATTTTTGATCCAGTCCCTCTACCTAGAATACCCTTTCTTCTCATCTTTACCTATTCAACTCCTAGCTCTTCATACATCTCAGTTCAAGCATCACCTCTGCAGGGAAGTTAGGTACAGAGTTCCTATTCTTCAAATTACTCAATTTATAACTGTACTTTATTATAATGTCAGTCTTTCTCACTACACTGTGAGCTTCTGGAAAGCAAACCTGCTGTGTCTACCATAGTGTCCTCAGACCTAGCATAGCATCTAGCACATGGTAGACATTCAATAAATATTTGCTGATTTAATGAATAGATTTTTGATTCCAGTGGTTTTTCGGGGGCTAGGTAATGGTAAATAAAAGGTAAATGGATCAGTGTTAGCTTCGAAATTTTATAGCTGTTTCTATGTTCACTGGAATAATCTGAGAGTAGAAGAAAAATAAAGAGAAACTGACATTTTTTGGCATGATGTAAATTTTTATCTCAATGGGGATGGTGTGGTTGTGTTTGTTAAAGAGCATCTGTAAAATGTTTTTCTTTCTCAGGATAGGTTTACTGAAATGGATGCTTCCAGTCTGAATTTGGCACTTTTTGCAGCACAATGTCTTTGCAATTTTTTTTAAAAACTAAATGCCTCTAAGTAGGTCATATACCCTGTTTCATAGCACTCTCCATCTTGTCCATGTGTCATTCTTCACACCTTTAATTTTTATCAGTTCCATGGTATTCAAACACCTTTGAGTTTGTGAATGTTGATTAGACACAAGTGCCTGAGAATTAATGCTAGAGATGGGGATCAAATGGGTTTATAGAGCCACAGGGAATAAAAATGCTGGGAGTCTTGGGATTTTTATGGGAACTGATATAAACAGAGGTGCAGCGCAAGGTGTGGTAAGTCCTGATGTCCCCAACTGCGGTGGTAAGCACGGTGTTGGACACTTAACTGGGTGTCTTCCTGGGAGCACCTGGAGGGTCTCCTTTTGGTTTTGTTTAGGGACATGTAGAGGCTGAGAGAGTGGCAGTGCTCACTGGTGGCATGCTGAGCTCTCGGTAGTTCTTTATTACTCCTAATGCAAGATAAAACAAATAAAATCAAAGACATTCTCTCTAAAAGAAAACAATAAACAACTTCACTTTTGAATATGCAAAAATCTTTAAAATCTTCAAATAGTAAGTTTCACTGTGTTGTTGCAAAAGTCTTAACAGAAGAGTGTTATAACTAATGTTTATTCCTACTTAGGATGCTTTAACATAAGACATGTATTAGTGTAATTCTCATTATTGCATTAAACAGAAAAACCATATTGATCACCTTTGGGTGTGATAAAAATGTATTTGACATAATTCAGCAAACATTTATGTTAGATGCCAGCATTCTGAAGATCTCTTATAACAGACTAATAAGAAACATATTGAGGTGCCTCAAAAAATTAAGAACAGAACTACAATATGATCCAGCAATCCCACTTCTGGGTGTGTATCCAAAGGAAATGAAATCAATATCTCAAAGAGATATCTCCACCCCCTATGTTTATTGCAGCATGAGTCACAATAGCCAACACATGGAAACAACCTAAGTGTCCACCGACAGATGAATGGGTAAAGAAAATGTGGTGTATATATACAATGAAATATTATTCAGTCATAAAAAAGAAGTAAATCCTGCCTTTTGCTACAACATGGATGGACCTTGAGGGCATTATACGAAGTGAAATAAGTCAGACAGAGAAAGACAAATACTGTATGTTCTCACTTATACATAGAATCTAAAAATACTGAACTCAAAGCTATCAAGAGTAGAATGGTGGTTTCCAGAGACTTGGGCTGTAGGGGAAATTGGGAGATGTCGGTCAAAGGGTACAAACTTTCAGCTAAAAGATGAATAAGTTCTCGGGATCTAATTTACAGCATCATGACTACAATTAACAATACTCTATTATACACTTATAAGTTAAGAGAGTAGATCTTAAATGTTGTCATCACACCACAAAAGGTAATTATGTGAGGGGATGAAGGTGTTAACTAACTTTATTGTGGTAATTATTTTACTACATATACATTTATTAAATCATCCCATTGTACAGCTTAAACTTTCATACATGTCAATAATATCTCAATAATGCTGGAGAAAAAAAAGAATGCCATGTAAGTGTTATACTTTATTTGCATTAAAGATTGCTTTCTAATTATTTGTATGTTTTAAATGAGTTCTTTTTCTTTTGTGAAATAAAGATTATTATATTAGACATACAGGCTATTGAATGTTTTATATATATATATATATATGTATATATATATGCAGTTCCTAAAATCATTCTTAAAATGAAAACAATTTAGATATTATCATTATATTCAGAAATTGGTAAGGGATATTTTAAATATCATATCTATTAGTCAGAATTTTTAAAGAAATACTAAATAATAAATAGAATGTAAAAAATGAGGTTTAAATATTACAGAAGAGAAAGAATATCATTACTTGCAAATGTTATAATTGTCTACCTTTAAGACATTGAAATTTGAAGAAAAAAATTTCTATAACCAAAAATATAATATTGCCAGACATAGATGAATATTCAAAAATTAACAGTTATCTCCTTATACAAAACAACAATAAATGGAAAGAATAATAAAATAAATATTTATTCCTAAGAGAAACCATTTTACAAAAACTGTAAAATAACTACTAATGAATGTCATAAGAAATATGCAATAGCTATGTGAAGAGACATATATGTCCAAAAGGACATAACAATTTTGAATAAATTGAGAAGATAATATTAATTGGAAAGGTAAATTAATAATTTTAATATAGAAATCTAAGGAAATTGCAATCAAATTTTAAAAGAGATTTTTGGAAGTTTAAAATAAATCTACTGCTTATCTAAAAAAGGTAAATGACAGAGAAAAGCAAATACAATTTTGGAAAAGTAAAGTGAATGAGACTTGGCTTATCAGAAATCATTATATTATAAAGTTACAGTAATTAAAATAATGTAAGGCTTGTGCAGTAAGAAAGATTAATCAGTCATCTGAAGAAAATAAGGTGTCCAGAAAAACTTGTGTATGGATAGAATTTAGTATATGATAACGGTGGCATTTCAAATCAGGAAATGATTATACATAAATGTCATTTGAACACTATTTATTAAAACAATAGATATTTACCATAGAATTTTTAAAACACAATTCTAGTGGAAATAAAAACTAAAATAAAAGTAATAAATTTTAGAAATTTAGAAGAAACAGTTCATTTTTAAAAATAATCTTTGGATTGGTCAGGCTCCTTTGTATTAGAAAATCTAACTGACAAATTTGAATATGTTAAAATGAAATATTTCTATATGGCATATGACTGCAAAGACCCATTAAAACATAAAATTTCTAGAAAAATATTAAATCAGATGAGACAAAGCTTTCACAGTCTTCATATCTGAAAGGACTTACAAATAAATATGAAGAATGAGCATATTTAAAATGGACAAAATAAATATGCAGTTTATATTACTCATATGTATGACTAATACATATTTGAAAAGTTCCAAATTATCATTAATGATTGATAAAAAAATTAAAACCTACATAAAATTAGCAAGGATATAGGGTAACTGTATTTTCATTCATTGTTGGTAGGAGTATAAATAGTTATAGTCATTCAATCAGTCATCAAGTCCTGTCATTGCATTTGGTCTCTGCAGAGATAGTTTTATGATTCATGATCAGATTTCAAATTAACAGCTGTAGAATAATGTATATAGTTTTTTAAAAAATCATGATTTCTTAATTATAATGCTTTTCTTCTATTTGTGACCAATATTTCAAGTCAGACTCTCCTTCCACCCATTCCAACTGTGTTATAGGATATTTATTTTTCACAAAACTTTTCAACTCCTTTCATCATTGTAGAAGATATTTGGTGACTTTTAAAAAACTGTCGTCATTCCGGTTAAGATAGTGGAGTAAATAAATGTTGTGCTTACCTCCTCTCACAACCACATCAAAATTACAAGTAAACTACAGCACAAGGTTCATTGAGAATTGCCTGAAGTCTTGTTGAACTGAAGCTTTACAATTAAGGACATACAGAAGAAGCCACCTTGAGACTGGTAGGAAGGGCACACACATGGAATGTGCTGGTGCCACACCCATGTGTGACCATTAAAAATTGAGAGGGATATCTTGGCTGTAGAGGTCTCTTAAGGAGGAGTGAGGGGTCCCAGCACTGCATCAGGCTCCCCAGCCCAGGGTTCTAGTGCCGGGGAAAGAAGTCCCCAGTATTTTTGATTGTGCAAACCAGTGGAGATTGTGACAGAATGAGACAGAGAGAGACTGGAGTCCCAGGAGCTCCTCTTGGAGGGCCAGTGCACAGACTTACTTGCTGACAGACTCACTAGCTCTGAGCTGTTGCGCTGGGGTAGCAGCTTGAAAAGCAACAAGGACTAATGGGGAGGAACTGAGTTGTCTGGTGTCAGGGTGAGGGCTGGAGGGACAGCTTTCTCCAAGATGGAGGAGCTTTTGGAAGCCATTGTTTCTTTGTTGAGCCCTCCCACTTCCAAGTATGCACAAGCAGGGCAGCTGCCATATCAGAGACTCCATCAACATGGCTAGCACTGTTGGTTCCACCGTAGTGATTCAGAGACCATGACCCACTTAACTTTTGGGTACACCCAAGCTGCTTCCAGTGCCTTTTTTGTACAAACTGCCTGCCTTGGCTCAGTCTGAAGACTTTCACAGGATCTCTCAAAGGTCCACAAAACCCAAACAAGCAGCATCTGGCTTCAGCATGTCCTGTACCTCTGGCTGAGCAGCCCTAAGCATGGCACTAGCAGCAGTCGGCCTTGGTTCATGGCTTGGCTTCTCTAGGCACCTCCAAGCAGAGTATGGGTGACAGCTGTCTGCAGATTGCTTGGTGGCTCATGTCAGGTGGCCCCAGGCAGGGCACAGGCTGTGGCTGAACTTGGCCTGCAGTGGTTCACCTTTCAGGAATCCCTGGGGCTGGCATGTCCACTGGCCAGCTTTGAACTGAGCTGGAGCATCACCCAGCTGTCTCCAAGAATGACACACCCAAAGGACACACTGGGCAGGCACCAGAGCCCTGCTAAATCAAATCCTGCTTCATAGGGTAATCCCCTTCACAATAGCTCCTTCACTGTAGTAAAAGCCAGTCCTCACAACCAACACGTCCAAGGATCAACACCTCCCATTGACATGCAAACAGCAATAAAGGATCAGCTGAGGGCACACACAAGAGGGTACACAGGAGGGTACACACAAACCACACAAGGGACACACCTGGAGCACCTGACTCTAGTGACTAAGGAGACAGCATCACTGGGCCCCACAGCACACCTACTACATAAGGCCACGCTACTAAGACCGGGAGACGTAGTAGTCTTACTATATATATATATATATATATATATATATATATATATATATATGTGTGTGTGTATGTGTGTGTGTGTGTGAGTGTATGTGTGTGTGTGTGTATATGTGTGTGTGTGTGTACTATATATATATGTATGTGTGTGTGTATATATATATACACACACACATATATATTTAAAAAAAAAATCACAGGGAGGCAGCCAATATGGGGAGACAAAGAAATATGTCCCAAATAAAAGAACAAAACAGAGCTCCAGAAAAAGAAATAAACAAAATGGAGCCAAGCAACCAACCAGATGCAGAGTTCAAATTACTGATTATAAGGATTCTCAATGATCTCAGAGAGAACTTCAACAAAGAGATACGAAGCATAAAAATGGAGATAGAAAACATAAGAAAGAACCAGTCAGAAATAAAGAATATAATAATAAGAGGAGAACACTGACAAAGAATCAACAGTAGATTAGATGAAGTAGAGGATCAAATCAGTGATTTAGAAGATAAGGTAGCAGAAAACACCCAATCAGAACAGCAAAAAAGAAAAAAGAATTCCCCCCCCCCCCCAAATGAGGATAGTTTAAGGGGCCTCTGGGACAATAACAAGCATACCAACATTCACATCATAGGCATACCAGCTGGAGAAGAGAGACAGCAAAGAATTGAAAATGTATTTGAAGAAATAATGACCGAAAACTTTCCTAACCTGGTAAAGGAAAAAGATATACAAATCCAGGAAGTACAGAGAGTCCCAAACAAGATGAACCTAAACAGGCCCACACCAAGACACATCATAATTAAAATGTCAAAGGTTGAAGACAAGGAGAATCTTAAAAGCAGCAAGAGAAAACAGTTAGTCACCTACAAGGGAGCTCCCATAAAACTGTCAACCCATTTCTCAACAGAAGCTTTGCAGGCCAGAATGGATTGGCACAAAATATTCAAAGCGATAAAAAGCAAAGACCTACAACCAAGATTTCTCTACGCAGCAAAGCTATCATTTAGAATCAAAAGACAGACAAAGAGCTTCCCAGACAAGAGAAAGCTAAAGGAGTTTATCACCACTAAACTAGTATTGCAAGGAATCTTACAGGGACTTCTTTAAGATTAAAAATAAAAAATATGAATAATAAAATGGCAATAGCTACATATATATCAACAATTACTTTAGATGGAAACAGATTAAATGCTCTAATCAAAAGACATAGGGTGGCGGAATAGATAAGAAAGCAAGTCCCATACATATGCTGCCTACAAAAGACTCAGTTCAGATCAAAAGACACAAAGACTGAAAGTAAAGGGATGGAAAAAGATATTTCATGAAAATAGAAACAAACAAACAAAAAAAGCTGGGGTAACAATACTTGTACCAGGCAAAACAGACTTTAAAATAAAGGCTACAAGAGACAAAGAAAGATCAAGTAATCTCATTTCTGGGTATTTATCTGAAGAAACCCAAAACACTAATTTGAGGGGATGTGTTCATACTCGTACATATGTTCATTGCAGCATTATTTACAATAGCCAAGCTATAAAGGCAACCTGGCTGTCCCTGAATGGATGAATGGATAAAGGAGAGGTGGTACATATATACATTGGAATATTACTCAACCATTATTGGAAAGAATGAAATCTTGCCATCTGTGACAACATGGATAAACCTAGAGGGTATTATGTTGAGTATAGTAAGAGAAAGACAAATGTCATATTATTTCACTTATAAGTGGAATATAATTCACAAAACAAACAAACAAACAAAACAGAAAGAAATAGATACAGAGAACATTTTGATGGTGCCAGATGGGAGGAGAGTTGGGGATAGGTGAAAAGGGCAGGGATTAAGAAGTACAAATTTGTTGTTACACAGTAGTTGTGGGGATGTAGGGTATAGCAAAAGGAATATAGTCAATAACATTGTAATAACTATGTGTGGTGTCAGATGGGTACTAAATTTATCGGGGTGATAGATGGGAGAGGTGTTGGGGGCAGGGTGAGAAAGGTGAAGGGATTATGAAATATAAATTGCAAGTTACAAAATAGTCAATGGGATGTAAAATAAAGCATAGAGAATATGATCAATAATATGGTAATAACAATGTATAATGCCAGGTGGGTACTAGACGAGTTAGGGGGATCACTTCTTAAATTATGTAAATGTCTAACCACTATGCTATACACCTGATGTAATGTATAGCATAGGGAATATAGTCAATAATATTGTGATAGCATGGTATGGTGTTAGATGATTGTTGGACTTATCATGGTGATCAACTCTTTAGGTATATAAATGTTGAATAATAATGGTGTACACCTGAAACGAATATAATGTACATTAGCTATATTTTAATAAAAATTAAAAAAACTATTTTTACAGGATTAATTTTTGCATGTGTGATGATATGTGATATGGTAACATCTCATTTACTAACTTGAAAATTAGGAATTGATACATAATTATGAATATTTTCTGAGACAAACATGTCCATGACTCTAGTTGTGAATTAAAATGTGTGTCAAATATCAAGACTAGAAAATGAAGACAAAGTCTAACTTTAGAGGTGAAGGTTTATCTTCTTTATGACCACAGACTTAGATCATTGGGAACAAAAGGAAAACAAACAATAACAATAATAACAAACTCCACATATCAGATCCATATCTTACATCATGGGGCAGGCACGGATATATGTTGAAATCCCATAGAGTTAACTGCAGGTATTTACAGACAATCTATTTTGGTAATTGTAACCTGCATTCATAATGTGCATTCTAAATACCATACACATTGGAAAAAAGATACCACAAACATATATTGGGCAAATAGAAAAGATAAAAATGGCACCAATGGCCCAATCATCCAATCTCCCATCTCTGGCCTGACTCCCAGATCTGAGGGTCACCTATGAGATAGACATAGTTTAAAGGTGACGTAATTTTAAATAGCTCCATGAGGACCATGTCTGAAGTGTTTTGAATCCATAACTTTTCAATCTCTGGGAGAACCACAAAAGTAGGGCTAGGTATGTGCTCCGATGTTCATTGAAGCTTTATTTACAGTGGCCAAGACATGAAAACAACCAACATGTCCTTTGATAGATGATGGGATAAAGAAGATGTGGTGCATATACACAATGGAATACTATTCCGCCAGAAGAAAGGATGAAATAGTGCCATTTGCGACAACATGGATGGATCTTGAGATTATTATGCTAAGGGAAATAAGTCAGACAGAAAAAGCCGAGAACCATATGATTTCACTGATATGTGGGATATAAAACTGAAAGCAACAAAGGAAGAAGACAAACAAATAAAGAAACAAAAACTTATAGACATAGACAATAATATTGTGGTTACCAGAGGGGAAGGGGGAAGCAGGATCGCAGATGAGGGTAAGGGGGATCAAATATGTGGTGATGGAAGGAGAACTGACTCTGGGTGGTGCACACACAATGTCATATATAGATGATGTATTATAGAATTGTACACTTGAAATCAATGTAACTTTACTAACAATTGTCACCCCAATAAACTTTAATTAAAAAAAAATTGTTTTAACACCAACTGTGTTACATTCAGTGAACAGGGCTCTTTCCACCTCTATCTGCTTTTTTTCACAGAAACCAAATCAACTTTTCTCTTGCCCCTTTCTCTATGGCATAAGGAAGGAAGTCTAAATATTGTTTGGCTCAAGGAGCCATATTTAATAAATCAAACATTTGTTTTTCTGGCTGAGTCATATATCCCGCACACAGTTAACTTTAATTTAAAAAAATGAGCCAACTTATTATTTAAGTCCAACTATTTTCAGTGAAAACCAAGGTACTGTAGAAGAAACTTCCAGTTGTACAGGCTAATATCTGCTTTACTTTTTGTCATCCTAACCATCCTAATCATCATAAATAGAATTTTGAAAATTATCTTTTTTTTTAATTTATTGGGGTGACAATTGTTAGTAAAGTTACATAGATTTCAGGTGTACAATTCTGTAATACATCATCTATAAATCCCATTGTGTGTTCACCACCCAGAGTCAGTTCTCCTTCCATCACCATATATTTGATCCCCCTTATCCTAATCTCCCACCCCCTAACCCCCTTACCCTCTGGTAACCACTAAACTATTGTCTGTGTCTATGAGTTTTTGTTTCTCATTTGTCTTGTTCTTTTGTTGTTTTTGGTTTATGTACCACATATCAGTGAAATCATATGGTTCTCTGCTTTTTCTGTCTGACTTATTTCGCTTAGCATCATACTCTCAAGATCCATCCATGTTGTCACAAATGTTTCTATATTATCTTTTCTTACCGCCGAATAGTATTCCATTGTGTGTATATACCACAACTTCTTTATCCATTCATCTATCGAAGGACATTTTGGTTGTTTCCATGTCTTGGCCACTGTAAACAAAGCTGCAATGAACATTGGAGCACACATGTCTTTATGTATAAATGTTTTCAGATTTTTTGGGTAGATACCCAGGAGAGGGATTGCTGGGTCGTATGGTAATTCTATTTGTAATTTTTTGAGGAACCTCCACACTGCGTTCCATAACGGCTGCACCAGTCTGCATTCCCACCAACAGTGTATAAGGGTTCCTTTTCTCCACAGCCTCTCCAACACTTGTTATTATTTGTCTTGCTGATGATAGTCATTCTAACTGGGGTGAGGTGATATCTCATTGTGGTTTTTATTTGCATTTCTCTGATGATTAGTGATGTTGAGCATTTTTTCATACGTCTATTTGCCATTTGTATGTCCTCTTTGGAGAAATGTCTCTTCAGGTCCTCTGCCCATTTTTCAATTGGGTTGTTTGTTTTTTTGTTGTTGAGTTTCATGAGTTCCTTGTATATTTTGGATATTATCTCCTTATCGGAGGCACTGTTTGCAAAAATCTTCTCCCATTCAGTTGGTTGCCTCTTTATTTTGTCGATGGTTTCTTTTGCTGTGCAGAAGCTTTTAAGTTTCATATAGTCCTATTAGTTTATTTTAGTTTTTACTTCCCTTGCCTTTGGAGTCAAATTCATAAAATGCTCTTTGAACCCAAGGTCCATAAGTTTAGTACCTAAGTTTTCTTCTATGCAGTTTATTGTGTCAGGTCTTATGCTTAACTCTTTGATCCATTTTGAATTCATTTTGGTACATGGTGACAGATAGCAGTCCAGTTTCATTCTTTTGCACGTGGCTATCCAATTCTCCCAGCACCATATTGTAGAGGCTGTCTTTTCTCCATTGTATGTTTTTTGCTTCTTTGGCAAAAATTATCTGTCCACATTTATGTGGTTTTATTTCTGGGTTCTCAATTATATTCCATTGGTCTATGTGTCTGTTTTCTGCCAATACCATGCTGTTTTGATTATTGTAGCCTTGTAGTACAAGCTAAAGTCAGGGAGTGTGATACTTCCAGTATTGTTCTTTTTTCTTAAGATTGCTTTGGCTATTCGGGGTCTTTGTGGTTCCAAACAAATCTAATGATTTTTTTGTTCTATTTCTTTAAAAAATGCCATTGGGATTTTGATAGGGATTGCATTAAATCTGTATATTGCTTTGGGTAATATGGCCATTTTAACTATGTTGATTCTTCCATTCCATGAGCACGGAATGTCTTTCCATTTCTTTGTGTCTTCTTCAATTTCTTTTAAAAAGGTCTTACAGTTTTCAGCATATAGGTCTTTCACATCCTTGGTTAAGTTTATTCCTAGGTATTTTATTCTTTTTGCTGCAATTGCAAAAGGAATTGTTTTTTTGTATTTCTTTTTCTGAGATTTCATTGTTAGTATATAGGAATGCAATGGACTTTGTACGTTGATTTTGTAGCCGGCAACTTTACTGTATTCGTTGATTGTTTCTAGTAACTTTTTGGTGGAGTCTTTAGGGTTTTCTATACATAGCATCATGTCATCTGCAAAGAGTGACAATTTAACTTCTTCATTCCCAATTTGGATGCCTTTTATTTCTTTCTCTTGCCCGATTGCTCTGGCAAGGACTTCCAACACTATGTTGAAAAGCAGTGGTGATAGGGGACAGCCCTGTCGTGTTCCTGAATGTAGAGCAAAGGGCTTCAGTTTTTCACCATTAATTAAGAGATTAGCTGAGGGTTTGTCATATATGGCCTTTATTATGTTAAAGTATTTTCCTTCTATACCTATTTTATTAAATGTTTTAATCAGAAATGGATGCTGTATCTTGTCAAACGTTTTTTCTGTATCAATTGATATAATCATATGATTTTTGTCCTTTATTTTGTTTATGTGATGTATCACATTGATGGATTTGCGTATGTTGAACCATCCTTGTACCCTGGGGATGAACCCCACTTGGTCGTGATGAATAATCTTTTTAATGTATTGTTGTATTCAGTTTCCTAGAATTTTGTTTATGATTTTTGCATCTGTATTCATCAGAGATATTGGTCTGTAGTTTTCTTTTTTTGTGTTGTCCTTACCAGGTTTTGGTATCAGGGTAATGTTGGCCTCATAAAATGAGTTAGGTAGTATTGTCTCTTCTTCAATTTTTTGGAAGAGTTTGAGCAGGACAGGTATTAGATCCTCTTTGAAGGTTTGGTAGAATTTGCTAGTGAAGCCATCTGGTCCAGGACTTTTGCTTTTGGGAAGGTTTTGGATGACTGATTCAATTTCGTTACTGGTGATCGGTCTGTTTAGATTTTCAGTTCTTCATGGTTCAGCCTGGGAAGGCTATATGTTTCTAAGAACTTGTCCATTTCTTCTAGGTTATTGAATTTGGTGGCATATAGTCCTTCATAGTATTCTTGGATGATCCTTTGTATTTCTGTGGTATCCGTGATAACTTCCCTTTTTTCATTTCTGATTTTGTTAGTGTCTTCTCTCTTTTTATCTTAGTGAGTCTAGCCAAGGGTTTCTCAATTTTGTTAATCTTTTCAAAGAACCAGCTCTTTGTCATACTAGTATTTTCTATTGTCTTTTTGTTCTCTATTTCATTTAGTTCTGCTCTGATTTTCGTTATTTCATTTCTTCTGCTGACCTTCGGTTTCATTTGTTCTTCTTTTTCTAGTTCTTTAAGGTGTAACATGAGGTTATTTATTTGGGATTTTGAAAATTATCTTTACAAGTATATCAAGAGCATAAAATTCCACTCTGGGTATAGGGATTAAAAAAAATTATCAGCACTTATTTGGAAAATTCATTTAGAACAAGGACTCTTTGAAACAAGATTGGGACTGGTTATTGAGCACACAGTATGAGCAAGGCACAGTGTTAGGCACTTTTTACCCATTATCTCATTTAACCATCAGAATAAACTTTCAAAGTTGTGTTATAATGGTTTTACAGATGAGAAATAGGACTACACCAGCATCCCAAAGGCTTCATTCATGTCCCTTCATAATCACTGTTGTCACCCATCTTAAAGATAATGACTATCCTGATTTCCAACACCATAGTTAGTTTTGCCCCTTCATAAAAATGAATATGTAAATGTCTATATTTGTGTTTGTGAGATTCATCTATGTTTCACTTAATTGAAGTGTTTTTTCATAGTACGAACACTGCTATGAATATTCTTGCATATGTTCTTAGATGAATGTGTACACAAAGCAAATAAATCATTTTACCCAAACATATAGTAAGAGTTCTATAAATGCTACCTATTATTACTACTGCTGCTAGGATTATTTTTATAGTTAATAAAATATATGACTAAAACTGTTGATAATTTTCCTACCAGATATTGTTTGAGTTCTTCTCAACTAATTTCTTGGCTCATTTCTAAAATCATTCTGATATTAAAAAAAAAAAAAATCCCTGAACAAGTGGACGTACATAACATATTAGTTACAACTGTAAATCTTGACAAGAACCACTCTAATCAGTATAAACACCCTTTATGGTAACGTAAGAGTGGCAAGTTCTGACAAACTAAGTTTCCTTTGGGGTTCAGTTCTTAGATTTACAGATAAGAGAATAGTATCCATGTTTTACACCTTGACTCCAGTAATGCTTCAGATATAGATTCTACTGATACTTGTGGACAAAACAGACAATAAGAACTGTGGAGTAGGGCAATTAGGTATATTAGTAAATGGTCAAATAATTCTGCTTACTGGCAGGCTATAGGATGCGCCACAAACCCTTTTTCTGGGCCAAATTCTGATCAATATTTTTCTCACCTAGTTGGATGCAGACACATTTAAGTTGACTTCTAAAATTTAAAATCTGCAAATTCTTGCTTTGATTATATTCCACATTTAAAGATACAGACTCAAATTTGTTAGGCAAAGAAAATGCAAAAAAGAGTGATAGAATATCAGCCTGTATTTGCATATTAGCAAATAAGAAGTTATCTTGTCACCTATGGCCTCACATGGAAAACTGGAGTCTGTAGCTATGGCAAAAGAAAAGAAAATATCAAGTGCCTGGACTAGGAGAAAGGAATGGGGCTGGTATTCATGGAGATAGGAATGGCTAATATTATATTAGAAATGGTTGCCTTTGAACTTGAGACAAATCCACGATCTAGATATCAAGTAGGAAAATTCAGTATACTCAACAATATAAACCGATAATTTAATGTCCTTGGATAACATACCTAAAAAGGGAAACTGTGTTTGATAATGGTTTAAGTTTTTAAAATACTTAGCAGGTTTGATTATATCCAGCATGTATTAATTACAAGCTCATTAATGACTAAAAAATGCAAAGGCCATTCAGACATTTTAATATTCTCCATAAAGGTTTTTCATACTTTTTGTGTGATTTATTCTTAGATACTTCATATTTGTTGAGGTTATGGTAGTTTCAGCTTTTAAAAGAGTATTTTATTTTAACTGTTGATGGTATGAAGAAATGGAACAGATTTTTACACACTTATTTTAGGTCCAGAAACCTTGATAAATGATCATATTTTAACAAGATGTTTAAGAATACTTTTGGATTTTCTATGTAATCTCAATCGTAATCTGTGAATAATGACATTTTTGTTTCATGCTTTACAATCTTTTATCTTCGATGTTATTTTCTTGCCTTACTGTATTGGTGAAAACGTCTGAAAAACAGACACAAGAAGATGTTCATGACTGACTTTTCCCAAACTCAAGAGGAATAATTTCAATGCATCATAGATAGGTATGATATTTGCTCTAGGTTTTTGTAGACAACTTTTTTTTTAATCAGGAAAAAGAATATTTCATTCCATTCTCAGTTTGGTAAGAGCATTTATTATGACTAGTGGTATAACTGTATCAAACCTTTTTTTCCTGGTGTTTCTTCTGTTAATGTCTTATTACATTAATTGGCTTTCTAATGCCTCATTAATGGGATCTCATTGACTATGTAATCTATGGTAGTTTGGCTTCAATTCAGTTAAACTGTTCTTGCTATGTTAACTAAGGGCCTCTTTGATACCTCCTTGTAAATGACCTTTCATTAATATCAGGACGTATTGGTTATTCTTTCCTTGTATAACTTCTTGCTCTTGGTTGCTTTGAAATTCTAGTCTCTTGGTTTCCCTCCTCCATCTGACTGCATTTTAGTCTTTTTTTTTGGTTTCTTTATCCACTGGTGTTCCTCAGGGCCCTTAGAGCTTGTCATCTCTTATGAAATCCAGTATGTCCTGATGATTCCCAAATCCCTGTTAGTAGTCCAAATTCCTTTTCTGAGGCACAGTAACAAATACCCAAGTGCCTAATCCATCTCTTCCCTTGGATGACTTACAGATATTTCAAAGTGTTCAAAATAGAACTCATCATATTCCAACTGTTCTTCTCTCTCCCACCCCTTGGCTTCTACACCTGCTCTCCTAGTGATGCCCTCAGGTTATCGTACGCCATGCATCCAGGTGCCAAAGAAGTCTTCATGTCATGACTGGCTTCTCTTCCTTTTTGTAGCCCCCCATTGATCACCAAGCCTTACTGATGCTTCTCATAGCCATGAACTTCTCTTCATCTCTAGACATTAATCTGTCAAAGCTATCATTCTCTTCTCACATTTCTTTATTTATCCAGCCTTGCTTTATGTAAAAAATTCCCTCCTTCACCCTTTCCCTCCTTCCTTCCTTCCTTCCTTCCTTCCTTCCTTCCTTCCTTCCTTCCTTCCTTCCTTCCTTCCTTCTTTTCCTTCCTTCCCTCCATTTATCCATCTTTCCTTCCTTCCCTTTTTATTTTCTTTCTACAGTTTTAAATATTTGTTCTAAATTAAAATAGTTTTGTTTACACAAAATAATTTACAAATAGTTCATTACACATAATCATTCTTGAGCTATACACTTTTGAAAATTAATAGAATTTAATCGAGAAGTGTGACAGAAATATTGAAAAGGGCCAAGGGTTTTGATGATTTCATTTATTTATTTATTTTGTGTTGTTTGGTAACACTTGAGCTCAATACTGACAATAGAATATTTACTGACACACCAAGACACAGAGTCTGTAACTCTGAGTTCATTTCTGATGCATTAATAGCTTTTGTCAAAATCATTCTTCCTAGAATACAGAACAGATACTTTTGTTTACTATTTCCTTATTTTATCTGAAATGATTTTCTACCTATTTTCTGTCTGTTAAGGCTAAATTGACGCATTAAGTTTTTGGCCAAAACAAATACAACCAGTACAAAGATAAAGAATAAAACCGGGAAATTGTATAATTGTGAATATATTACTCATACTTGAGGAACATTTAGATTGAATTTATAGTGAATTATCAGTTAGTCTTTAATTTCAGAAAAGTAGTTTAGATTTTGGTGTGTTTTTGTATATTGTTTGATTACTCCAAAATCTGACTTGCCAGTTTCCTCATGAAATTCGAAGTACCTTCAAAATCCAGGGCAAATATCACCTCCCTTTCTCACCCTGACAATAATTTTTACAGTTACCTTTTCTGTGTTCACATTACATTTTATGTCATTGTTGCTTTCTGTGTTTTCACTTTTATACATTTCCTAACACTTTCTTTTTTCTTTTTTTCTTTTTTATATTGCATTTGGAAAAAATTCTGATGCATAGCAGGCACTCACAAAATGTATTTATTGAATAATAACTACATTATTTAGATTATCTCTAAAGCTTTCTTTGAAAACAACTAAAATATTTGGATCCAAATGGTATAGTATTTCATTCAGGTGAGGAGGAAAGCACAAATCAGTGAAAAAGAATCTGGTTCATATTTGCATCCTAACATATTTGCCTTTAACCTTTTAATCATTACCATGAGTGGAAAATTTCAGTCTGTGCCAAAGATAAATGGAAATACAAACTGTTTGGTTTGGAAATTAGTAGCTCTTTTAAAGAAATAAAAACATTTTCATGAAAGTATGTGAGACTGCATACCTTAGCAGATCTTTCTGGATTAAAATCGGAATTACAATAAAAGTACAGAGATTTCCTTAAGTATATATGAGACTGTATCCAATAGCATGAGATTCTACTTAAGACTGGAATTGGAACAAAAGCAGTGAAGATAAGTATCAGAAATGGATGCCATTCTGCAACAGTTTGATGATAAATTTATCACTGAACTGTAGTATCAGAAATTTGGATTTTCTTTTGTGGAAATGCTCACTGAATTGGATATAATCTTTCTGATACTGTCAATAGCAGAATTCATAATTGGAATGTTGGGGAATATGTTCATTGGACTGGTAAACTGCTCTGAATGGGTCAAGAACCAAAACATCTCTTTAGCTGACTTCATCTTCACCTGTTTGGCTATCTTCAGAATCAGTCAGCTGTCTGTATTGTTGTTTGAATCCTTTATAATGGCACTGTCTCTATATTTACGTTTCAATTATAAAATAGCAAAATCTATTACTTTGCTTTGGAGAATAACTAATCACTTGACTACCTGGCTTGCTACCTGCCTAAGCATTTTTTACCTCCTTAAGATAGCTCACTTCTCCAACTCCCTTTTCCTCTGGCTGAAGTTGAGAATGAACAGAGTGTTTCTCATGATTCTTGTATTTTCTTTGTTCTTTCTGATTTTAGACTTTCTATTGCTAGAAGCATTTAATGATCTCTTCTTAAAAGTCTATATAATAGATGAGTATAATATGTCTATATATATACATGAGAGTAAAACTGTCTTTGTTGAAACCCTGACTATTCTTAGCTTAACCTATTCATTTCCTATTGTTTTGTCTCTGACCTCATTGCTCCTTTTATTTCTGTCCTTGGTAAGACACATCAGAAATTTGCAGCTCAACTCTATGGGTTCAAGGGACTCCAGCACAGAGGCCCATAAAAGGGCCATAAAAATGGTGATGTCTTTCCTCTTCCTCTTCCTATTTCATTGTTTTTCCACACAAGTGACAAATTGGATATTTCTTATGTTTTGGAACAACAAGTTTGCAAAGTTTGTCATGTTAGCAGTATATGTCTTTCCCTCAGGACACTGTTTTATCTTGATTCTGGGAAACAGCAAGCTAAGACAGAAAGCTTTGAAGGTACTGTGGCATCTTAAAAGCGCCTTGAAAAGAGAAAATCTGTTACGGCTTTACAGATAGACTTTCCAGAGCCTTTTCAAAGATACTAATAACTGAAGGAGGAAATTTTGAGGATTGATTTTCACTTCTACAGTTTTATTTTTTCACTGGGTTCCTTTAAGTATTGTTGAGCATAATTGAATTTTGCTCTCGAACAAGTTGCTTTTGTTGATAATTTGCATATCGTCGGCCAATATAATTTTAAAAGCAATTGTTTTTGTTTAAAACATTGGTTACCAATATTCTTTCAAAGATAAGCTGAATGATTTAATTTTATCTGCAAAAATGTATGTAATTGAAACTCATGTTGGGGGAGAGGCACGTAGTTCTTTAGAAATCAGGATGAATTACAAGTCTGACTAGGCAGAAGATCTATAAAATGTTGTTAGAAAAGTTAATTGAGCAACTAAAGTCTTAGATGGGAAAAACATGACCTCATAGCTTAAAGACCTAACATTTTCTTGAATGAAAAAGCATTGCTTTGTTGTTCTTAAAGGCATTGTTAGTAACAAAGGAATGAGATGTTTGAGAATAAACATAATATTTGCAGTGCAAAACATAATAAATTATCTTTAACCAGAAATTGAAAACACAAACTTATAATGTCAATATTAATTTGAAACCCCCAAACATATACGTTTTGATGTATATAGGCATTTATTAATTTTGTTACATTCCAGGACAGGCAATATGCATTTTCAGAGTGGCAGAAATTGATATTTCTACCATGTTATGTAACAGAATTAAAAATATATAGAAGAATTATTCCTTAAATCAAAATCACACTCGTATTGTTACTCTAAAAAGATCATAATTACATTGAAAGCAAAATTTATAACAGAATATCATCTTTAGTGTAAATTTTGGACACAGATAATATATGTAGTGGTGTTTTTACTGTAATAATCTAAATTTAGATAAGGTAGCTACCAATTGTAAATAAGGTTAAGGGAGAGAAAATTTGCTATAAACTTTTAAACATGACGATATGGATTATAATATTGTACAGAGGCTATACATGTATAGAAAATGGAATTCTTTAAAAAATGAAGAATTCTTTTTTTAGGGTTTACTTTTGCTGTGTTCTTTAGATTGTGTTAAAGAAACAAAAAGCTGCAATTAAATAGTGATAAATATGGAGGTTGTAAATTAATCTTGATGGAGCCAGAGGCAAGAGCACTGCTCTAGGGCTATTCCCTGGAGCTGGGACTGAGGTTTGAATTAACATCCCTCCCTGCCCCCATGTCCTCCCATCCCACATGTAGAAAACTAAACTGCAAGCACATTTAGGCTATGTGGTACTTCTGTTGTATTAATAACAATAATGATATTAATAGTGGTTTTAATGATAAGAAATATAGTATGTATTTTACTAAGTAATTTACATTTTACAAAATAAAATGTACATATATTATTTGGACACTTACTTAGGTATTTTACCAAAGATTATCATTGTCTTGGTAAATTATCTTTTTATTTAATTGTCTTGGTAAATTATCAATTATCTTGCCTTGGTAAAAGGTAATATGCAAGCAAGTTGAATACGTTTAGATTTAGATATTGAGTTTGTTGGATAGTCTTTCATATGAATGACTTAAAGATAACCTTGTACTCCTTATAAGATGATAACCAAAAACATTATTTAGTTTTTAGTGTCACTAAACTTTCCTTTGGTAAGCAAGATGAAGTAATTGAGCCGACTTATGAGCAACCCTTGCTTCTAATAAGTGTGTTTTAGGGATAAATGAATAAATGTCTAACTAGGAGTAAGTCCATACTTATGCAGCAAACTTAAGGAGATGAGACTATAAGAAACAGGGCCTATTTTTGACAAAGAAGTACAGCAATGGGCTAGAAAAAGCAAGACCAAGCCTTAGGTTGGGGTTATTGCAATTGATGTATTGTAGTCTGCATATTTGAATGGCAGATGAGATCAAGCTCTGCACCTCTACTTTCTCCATAACAAGAGCCTTTGTGGGGGACTCAGCAGCAGCCAAGCCACAATCCAAGAGCCACTCGCAACACATGCGTCCCTAGTCCCATACAACCTGGAGAAGAACGACTGACATGACTATATCCTACTCTGGGACCAAAGTGTTGGGGGAGGGACAGAGATTATCACTGATTTCTTGTTAACTACTCTCTCTCACTCACCAAATAAATGTTCATTTTAAGAATCTGGGTGTAATCATTGTTTGTTTCAATTTGTCCACCCAGGTGATTTATAGGAGAGGAACAAATGACCTGTTTCAACTGCTGAAATAGTCATATCTCTGATCCCTAGGCTAGTGCTGACAGCAACAGGTAAGACATAGACCAAGCACAGCAAGGCATGCTTTCTTGAACCCTAATGAGTGCATATATCAGATTGAAACCTGTACCTATACTGATCTCTGGGAAAGAGGCATGCCAATTTTCTCCACAATCAGGTGGTTTATCTGCTCTCCATCAGTAGGTGGCTTCTCCTTGCATGATCTTGATTAGACTTCATCTCCTCTGAACCAGGGACATCCTGTAAGGGGCATTTGCATCGTCACAGTCATTCTTAATTTTGTCGTTCAAGATACTGGATATGTTGTCTAGATTAGTAATCTATGAGGACCTTAAGACCAATCTTCACAAGAACAAATTGATCTGAAAAACCTGATGAATTTGAGAAACATATATAGGCAAACTTTTTTGTCTCCTTGTATACCAAATCCGGTGTCATAGACTATAGATTTTTCAAATTTTACTTTTTTTACATCAATATAAATGCAGCCTCAGAAGACTAAAGAAATGCTCAATCATTTTTATTTTAAGGATGAGACTCTAATGCGAGTCGTTGTGGGGGTTGGTGTTATTAAGTTAGACTGGTTCTATCTTACGTTTGTCATGAGGAAGAGCCAGTGGGATATGTTTGCCCTCTAAGGATTTTGAGGGGGGAAAAAAAAAGCTAGCCCTCAGTTTTGAATATTAAAGGAGTATGCTAAGTGAAACAAAAATTCTACAATGAAACATGAAAGGATGTTCATGGATAGCAGTGATTAAGCTGGGCCAATGAATATCCTCCATTGGTGAAAGATGAAATCTCTGTCCCTTGGAGCTATGGCCCTGGCCCTAGCTAATTGCTTCTGGGGTTAGGGAAAAGGCAAAGAAACAGTGAAGGTCTCTTTTACCTAAATAAACACAAAGGCCAATACTTTAATTTAGTGACTATCAAAGGAGTCGTTGCTAAGTTCAATGTATGAAAGTTCCAAGTTGTGATTCAGAAAAGAATCAGGAGGCTATTTCTTTGTTTGCAAATCAGTGGAAAAGTTTGGTGTTGGTAGGATCAGAGAGATCATTAGAGCTAGGGGAGCATTTGTTGCTGGCTTCCCTGAGACTACTGGGAGATCTAAAAATGTGGGCTTGGAGAGGACAAAGACAATAAAAAGAGTCACATAGAAAGTTCATGTATTTCACTGAAGATGTCACAGACACAGAGAGGAAATAGGAAGAATTCACTTCAAAAAAGGTAGTATTAATGATAGAAGTTCATAAGATCTTCACTTGATTTGCCTTTTTTACATCACATAAGCAGTCGTTTATTACTATGTATTTATCAATATCACTTCAAAGGTCAGGATTTATTTTTTTTAATTAGGCCAACGTATCTTCTCACTCTTTTTTGGAGGAAATGTCATTCTTTCTACTAATAATTATAAAATCAATGTTCATAAATTTTCTGATTTTAATTATAGTCATAAGTTTAGACTAATTAGTTTGGATTATCACTATAGCATATACATAAATTTAATTAATGGTTATCTGTCCAAACATTTTGTAATAACCTCCCTTATATTTATATATGCAATAACACTTTTTCATAACAAATGTATAACAGAACTCTTTTAAGAATGAAGCATGTTGAGACAGTTCAACCCAGGAACTGAGACAGATCTGTAGTTACGTAAATTTTAAAAAATGTGATTATTAACTTGGACTTTGAATTCAATTCGCAGCATATGGCACTTGTGATTTTTATACTTGTCCTGACATCCTTTAGATCGAATTTTTTTAGTGTAACTATGAACTCAAGCACTCTTAAATGACTAAGTATCTGGTGGCTGACTTGTTGCTTTCTGGCTTTTGTCAACTGCTAAACCATGCCTACCGAAGGAGCCCTCTTCTCAGATAGCCTTCTCTACCATTTCAGAAAACATTAGTGATCTCTAGGACCTTCTTGCTCCCCAGCCACGAAATCTAGAGTTTTCTACCTATGCCAACTCCCGGGGCTGGAAGTAGTTGTCTTTTGTGAAGAAATGTATGCAAGTCCCCACATCCTGGGTTCTAGACCTGCAAGTTTTTATGATTCTGTATGACTTCTGGTTAGAACCACAAAGCCTAGGGAGCAGTGTTGGTTATTTCAGTGTTAGTACAGAAATTTTTCAAGAGTTCATACAAACGTTGTAAACTTTCTTCTAGTTTTAAGGAGTTACTTTCTTTTCTTGCTTTTATACTAGTTTCACGGTCAAGTTTTATTCATTTTCTCTTTTTCTGTGCTCCCAATAGGATTACCAACTAAGTTAGGACTCATTCATTTAACAAATAGTTATTGAGGGCGTACTATTTGCTAAGCCCTTCCTGTTCTAGGAATTAGAAATAGATCAGTGGTCAACAATAAAATAGACCCTTCCCTCAGGGAGCTTATGTGGTTGCTAAGGTAATTGGTGCCCAAGGTTATGTAGTAAAAGTGCCTAACATTCCAGCTTTTGATTGCCCAGGCATATATTTCAAAGACATCCATCAAAGACATCAAAAACAAACACTGTCCGCGGTAGGACAAAGTTACTAGTAAAACACCTAGATAAAAAGCCAGGCTGCTCCAACCCATGAAGTTTCCCATTCAGAAAGTCCTGGGTAACCTAGATAACTGACCAGCTGAGTGACCCCACTTTTCCCTTCCTGAGCCCTAATCCCCCCTTTTATGTTTTAAATTCACTGAAAAACAAAAACAAAAACCTGTGAACACCTAGGCACCTCACCCTCAACCTCAATAAAGGCAGAACCCAGGTCTGTACTTTCTCTTTCTCAACCTTGTGTAGCGTTGGGTCTCCTGTGTACCCTACAGGACTTGTGAGTAATAAATCTTGCTTTTTTTTTTTTTTTTTAAAAAAAAAAAGCTTTTTCTTTAAAGTGTGTTTTTCTAGGACCCATCAGCTCCAAGTCAAGTAGTTGTTTTAATATAGTTGTGGAGGGCACAGCTCACAGTGGCCCATGTGGGGATCGAACCGGCAACCTTGTTAAGAGTACCACGCTCTAATCAACTGAGCTAACTGGCTGCCCCACATCTTGCTTTTTGAAGTTCCCTGGTTGTTGCTGAGGTGGGTCTCGCAATCAGAATAAGAACTGCAAGGGCTGACCCAGCTACAACATTGGCCCTGGCGAGGAAATGTTCTCCTTATGTGGGGGCTTCCTCAAGTAGTAGGAGCCCAGGTGAGTGCCTCAGGCATGACAGCATCACTACTGATAGGCTGAGACCCACACAAAACAGGTTATTTGTCAACTAAAGTCAAAATTGGCTGTATGGGGAATGCATTGTAAGAGGATCAGTGGGCAAAATCTTGTCTTGTTCCTGAAGCATCTTCATAGATTTGCAGGTTGTGGGTAGAGATTTTTGCTTCGGTTTAGGAGGCACAGTACAGCACACATCAGGGAGCGCTCAGTCCATGTCAACAATGTATTCCAGACCAATTGAGTCAGAATCCCTATGTATGGCTCACAGACATTAATACAGTATATACAAGTAGAAAGCTCTCTAGGCAATTCCAACTTGCAGTCAAGGCTGAAAACTCATCACTTTAGAGTTACCTGTTTGTTGCAGCAAAAACCAAGCTAAAATATATTTGGCTTTAAATGAACTTTCTGAGACAAAGAAATTTTACCAAAAGCATAATTAATAAAAACGAGAAACTTCCTCCAACCCCCGCCTTATTTTTTGCTTTTTTTCTGCCTTATTTTTGCTTCCTATTGTTTTTTTCTCAACTGATAATAGCTTATTCAGAATCAAATAAGCAGTAATTTATTAGAAACAAAGCTCAAAAATTCAGAGTAATTACCTCAGAGAGAACTCTTATTTTGGTACCCTTGCATATGCTTTTATATCATTCTGGAAAGACATTTTCTTTTTTGTCTATTTCTTCAAGAAATCCTAAAAAGCTTCCAGACCAAGCAAGTTGTCACTATCATTACGAAACTAGAATTAACTATTGACCATAGATTTTATAGCATCCTCCTCCGCGTTGCAATTGTATTTTGGTCAAACTTTTGTCACATACAATAGTAACAGTTTATTTAACGTTGCTTTTTTCACTACTCTGTTAGTTCTTTATGTTACTTCTCTTTATTACACTTATTTTGTCCATAATGGTGTCTAAAATATTATGGATTTTATTAAATGGAATTAATGAATAATGCCTGTATTATAGAGATTATTTTTTGAGAAATCTATTAAAATCAAGAAAGTTGAATACAAATAGTATTGTTTCAATTAAAAGGGAAAGTACAGATCAGTGCAAAGAAATGTCTTATATTTGCATGTTTGCATATCTGAATTTATTCTTCCAGATGTCCTCACAAGTGGAAAATTGCTGCCAGTGCCAAGGATGAGTGGGCACATTTACTGTTTAATATGGAAATCAGTTAGCCGATCGAAATTAATGTTAATGTTTCTCATTAAGATCTGTGAGACTGGATCTCCTTGCACATAATTCAGACCTATGGCTGAAACAAGAGAGAAAGATCTTTCGTGAAGATAAGTGAGTCGGTATCTGAGTTTTTCTGGAGCATTTTTAACATAAAAATGAAAAGTATCAAACTGGATATTATTCTACAATATTTTGACAGCAAAAAAAATCAGTGAAAAATAGTTACTAGCTTTCTGGATTCTTTATACAGAAATGCCATCTGGAACTGAAAATATTTTTCTGATAGCGGCAGTAGGAGAATGCATAACTGGAATGTTGGGGAATGTCTTCATTGTACTAGTTAACTGCATTGACTGGGTGAAGAGTCAAAAACTCTTGCCAGCTGACTGCATCCTTACTTGCCTGGCTGTCTCCAGAATCGCTCTTCTTTGGATAACACTATATGATTCATTTGTAATAGTGTTATGGCCACATCTATATGCCATTGATAAGACATCAAAATTCATTGCTATTTTTTGGACACTGTCCAATCACCTATCTACCTGGTTTGCCACCTGTCTAAGTGTTTTCTATCTCTTTAAAATAGCTAATTTCTCCTACCCCTGCTTTGCCTGGTTGAGGTGGAGAGTCGGCAGAGTGCTACTTGTGCTTCTCCTGGGGTCTTTGTTCTTACTGGCTTTCAACGTTGTATTTACAGATACATTAAGTGATTTCTGGACTAGTGTCTATAAAATGTGTGAAAGAAACTCAACATGCTCTCTAGATGTAAGTAAAACTCGGTATCTTAACACCTTGATTGCTTACAGTTGTATGTATTTGATTCCCTTTCTTCTGTCCCTGACTTCACTGCTCCTCTTATTTCTCTCCTTGATGAGACATACCAGGAATGTACAGCTGAACTCCAGCTCTAGGGACTTCAGCACAGAGGCCCATAAAAGGGCCATGAAAATGGTGATGTGTTTCCTTCTCCTCTTCATGCTTCATGTTTCTTCCATCCTATTAACAGGTTGGCTTTTCCTTACACTGGAGAAATATAAGGTCAGTTTGTTTGTCATGTTAGCATCGACTGTTTTCCCTTCAGTCCACTCATTTATCCTCATTTGGGGAAACAGCAAGCTGAGACAAATTGGTTTAGGATTATTGTGCCGTCTTAGTTCCCACTTGAAAAGGGCAAAACCTTTAGCTTCATAGACTTTTATAGAATTTTCTATATTCCAAGAGAATTAAATCAGCGAGGAGACATTGAAAATCCATTTTAACTTCTGTTTTTCTCACCGGTTTCTTCCAGATAGTATTGAGCATCACAAACTTTCCCTTGAATGGCCTACAAACTAACAATTTACTCAAGGTTTTTTAAAAAGCAAGCATCAGTGACATAAGACTTGTTAGTAACAAGAAAATACTTGAGGTAATATGAATATAAAATATACAATGCAACATGTATTAATGTTATATGTCCCAGCAAACATTTATTACATTTACGTGTGAGGAAAAAACCATGATTATTTAGAAATAAAAATCCCTTCCAAACGGGAATAGGTAAAATATTTGTACAATATTAAGTTAAAAACACATCAAGGAATAAAAATGCTACAAATATGTAATTTCATACAGACAGACATAAATCTTAAAACAAAGACGCAGACTATCATCAGGAATCCATGGTAGAATAGACACTACCTTTGCAGAATAAGAGAAAAATCAACTGAATTTATAAAAAGAAACTGAATAATTATCCCTACTTGCATAATAATACTTATATGTCTACTCTATAGGGATCAAAATCATACCTAGATACCGAGTTTGTGTGGGAGGTGTATGTGCATGTAGGGATTATTTGAACACCACCGTCCCTTGTCAGAGAAGACAAGCAAGACCAACTTACCAGGGATAAAAATAGAAAGTGTACAAAAGAATATAACATATTTGTAAAAGTTTTAGAAATGTTTGTGTGAATATATACTACTGAATTGACTTTCATAATAAAATAATTGAAATGAAATCAAAGTAGCTGAAAATGAATATAATCTTAAGGCCGGCAGGTAGTAAAATTTTGCTTGATAATGAAATCATAATTTGGAATAGTTTGTAATATAGTAATTTTGGAGGTTATAGTTGTAAACATACCACAAAACTATCAATAATGACAAAAACTAGAAAATATATGTGGAGTATATATGGGTTATGAGTTAGTTTTGATGGTGCGGTAGGTCAAGTCTGAGGCTGGGAAGAAGATAAAAACCGTAAGGGCTTTGTAAAGTGTGCGCTTATTCCAGGAACTGTGCTACGGGGTGCTCTTATCTGTCTATGATGATGCTATATGTATTTCCAGACCTACATAAAGATTTAGATTTTTTAAACTGCATTCATTATGTTGGACACTATATTAGGAATTTCCTGGATGGGGATGGGGAATTGGATGAAGGTGATTAAACTTCCAGTTATAAGTACTGGGGATGTAATGCACAATATGATCAGTAAAAATAGCACTGCCGTATGGTATATTTTAAAATTGTTAAGAGAGTAGGTCCTAAAAGTTCTTATCACAAGGAAAAAGACATTTTTTGGGTATCTACATGAGGTGACGGGTGGTTATTAAACTTACCGTTGTAATTATTTCATAATATATGTAAGTTATTATGCTGTACACCTTAAATTTACGCAGTGTTGTATATCAAGTACATCTCATAAAACTGAAAGAAAAAATAAAAATTTTCTAATGATTGTACCTGGGGTTGTCTTCCTTTAGGAAAGGTGGAATTCTAATCATATGGGCTATATTTAGGTTCAGATATTGAGGACACTGGCTTAGAATGTATCCCTTTCAGAAGAAAAGGTTAAAGATTACTTCGTACATATTAGAAGTAAACATATTTACTTTTAGTTTTTACGTTTACATTTCCGTGTTACTAAACTTTTCTTTAATGACCAAGATTTAAAAAAAAAAAAAAAGATTTAAGCAAGTATTCACAGCCCCCGTTTTAAAGGAGGGGGATTTAGCAGTAAATGTCTCCGTAGGGGTCAGTCCTCACTTGCCATGTACTCATCTTGGAGACATGAAGATCTAAGAAGCAGAGGCCTGTTCCTGGTAAGACAAGCACAGAAAATGACCTTTAAAAATGAAGCCTGGGTTATAGTCTGGGCAATGGCTATAGAGGCACTGCACTCTCCTCACTAAAATAGCATTTTGGGATTAAGCTCTTCACTTCCTCTTCCATAACAAGAGCCTGTGTTAGAGACCGCAGCCATGATCCAAGAAAAGCTACTCCTATCACATCCATAGCTAGTACCATGCAACCTGGATAGAAGTGTATCCTATTCTGAAACCAAACTAGTGGAGAAATAAAATGATTGTTATTGCTTTTTAGCCAATTACTTCCCACTAAAATAGCGTTTTACAGATTTAATGTAATGAGTTTTATTGTTTTCAATGTACCTACACCTGAGAGCAGGAGAGTTGCAAATGACCTGTTTCTAGTGCAAACAGAGGCTCATGCCTGAGCGCTGCTCTAGGCCTAGAACTAACGCCGAGAAGCTATTTTAGTGTTCAAGCTGTTGTCTTGAACTTTACTGAAAGAAAAGGTCCCAGTGGAAATATGTGTGGATTAGTATAGATTTCAAAGAATGTGACAATGTTGAATTTCTGATACTTCAGGTATTTTGTCTGACGCTGTTGATTAAACCTCACGTCCTCTGAGCCAGGACTTCCTTTAATTAAATACAGTAACAAGGTGGACATCTGCAAAAGCCACACTTCCACTGTCTACTCACCTGTGACATTGGTTAATGCTGTGTATGGACATGTACGCCCTGTGCTGGACTGCCCAGAATAAACCTTCATTAAAAAAAATTATGAGATGGTTGATTTGATAAAAATTCATTAAAAAGCTAGAAAATATTTTTTGAGGGGGTGCTATTTGTTTAAAAAAACAAATGACAGATGGGTTATTTTTAATTTTAGCATTTTGGGGGGACGCCAACATAGATACAGCTTCAGAAGACAAAGACACTACCTTAAGTTGTATATTGGTATCTCTATTCCTTAGCCCCATGTTTAAATGAGTTAGTTTTAAAAATAACTTTTTCCCTTTCACATAGCTCTAATCTGACCTCTGAATTTTCAGGATTCTATTAACTATATTCCTGCTTAACTTCCGTTGGACATGCTTTCAAAATTTTTTTTTTTCAATATCCAATTTTTTAATTTATTGGGGTAACAATTGTTAGTAAAATTACATAGATTTCAGGAGTACACTCCTGTATTACATCATCTATAAATCCCATTGTGTGTTCACCACCCAGAGTCAGTTCTCCCCAAATTTTTTTATCAATTAAAATCTAAAATAGTCTCTTGGAAAACATCTCTACTTGCAAATTAAACACCTTTTTCTTTATCTGTTGAACACAACCTCTATTACTGTGCCGATCAATGGTTTCAGAGCTAAGACATTCTAGGTATAGTATTTCATTAGTGATTTTTGCTTTTCGGTCGTGTGATTTTTTTCCCCCCTCATTTTGGATCATATGAAAAGGTACACACCATCTACCTCACTCTGTGAATAACCTCCACTCCTCTTTATTGTTCACTGATGCACTCCATAACCTTACTGTGAATAAATCCACACACTTGGTGCTTGAAAGCCATAAGAATGGTCAAGAATTTCTAATGTTTGCTGCAGATCCCCAGTTAGGACAGAAACTGGACGGGGTACCCTCAGATGTACTACAATTAAACTACAAAGAATTCCATTGTTTCTTCTTTTTATTTGTTGTAGGCACTCAGGAATGTCCTTTGGCCTTTCAATTGTCCCAAGAGCATTGTTGAGATTTGTATTTGTGGGGATTGGACGGTGAGGAGGTGTTGACATCAGCTGTAAAAAGACTCACAACCTGGGCTGGTGGTAATCCTGCTGAGCAATGGGCTATCAAGTGTTCTTGTTAAAGTTGCAAGAAAGTTCCCACACTCGTGGTAATTCAAGTAGACTGATATACCTTGATCCAACTCAATTGTTGGGAATTCTGTTATTGCAGGGGTTCTTTCCTTGATCCACTTGCCTGGAAACTTCTAAGTGTACTCTTCAGACTACTTTCCAAGTTCAAAGTTTCTGGCATTAGAATTTTTCTCTCCTTCTCTTGTCCCTATATTCCTAAACTTCCCAATCCATTTATGTCTCCATGTGTAAGTCCCATTTTCTTCTTGACTCTATCAAATGCTACTGATGCTCCACCAAGACTAGCCTCCATTAAAATAGGTCTGCAAGATTTTGTAACAAAATTTAGTTAGGCCTCCTCAAGCAGTGATGGACATAGATTCAAAATTTCTAATTACCTTATCTATACTCCTTCCCTTCTTAGGGACAATGTCCTTTCCTCTATCTCATTTCATTCCACAAATAAGCCAAATCACTTCAGGCAGCAGAGAGTATAAAATACTTGATTTATCAAATCATATTGAATATTTATATTCTAACATATAAAACCCTATTTTTTTAAAAAGATATTATCAACTATTATCCAGGCCATACTTGTGTTTGAAAATTTGAGAAAAGAAACAGGATTATTCAAATTACCTAAACATTGTAAAAAATTGAATCTCCCATCAAATGTATTTTTAGGGATAAACTTGAGATTCAATAGTAGTTTGTCCAGTTACTATCACCTTGGGAAAGCTACTTAACCTCTTTAAATCCATTTCTTTTATCTGAAAACTGATGATGAAAATGTCTTCCTTATAGGATACATGAGAATTACAGAGATTATGTATATAAATAACTTTTCATATTCCTGGTATTAAAAATTCAGTAAAATTTTAAAAATGATGCTAACAGTGATAGTATGCTCTTTCAGCCAAGTAATCACACTTGTTCTTACCCTCAATTAAAAAAAAAAAGTCTTGTTCCCGAACCCTTAAATTATACATTACTATGATTAATATTTCCCTTTTATAAACTGTAATAGAGCTACCCTTCCCATCATTTTTGTCAGTTAAGCTTCATAACCAAGTTTTTTTCTTTATTGATTAGCACCTCTTTGCTTCTTCACACTTGAGGGATCTCTGGACCAATCAATATTCACGATGGACTGAAAAAGCTCATTGTGGGCAAGAAAGTGGATCATCTTAATACCAGGGGCAAATATATCTCTATTTCTTTTATCGACTAATAATTCTTGTAAAAACAACTAATTTGGCTTTCACTCAACAGTCTGTATTTTCTACCTTGCATTCAGACAATGCTAGACTGGGGATAGAGCAATGAGCAAACAAATCGTTGGCTTCGTGTGTTACCTGAAAGGATGCCAAGAACAATAAAATTACTTGTAAATTAGAATAAATGGGTTAGTCAGGGCAAAAATATTGTTTTCTCCCCTGGGAAACTTCACTGAGCTGTGTTATGTGGGAAGAAAAATACACATCTAGGTTTAAGAGCAATTGTGAAGAATAAATGCTTCGTGGAGCTTTCCATTCAGTTCCTACCATATATTTGCTGATACTACAGGCTGTAACATTGGATAGGATACAGTATCTTCCCTCACAGAGCTTCCAATCTAGTTCAGGAAATGATAAACAATAAGGCTGCTAAAGTGCCTTAGTTTCTTCAGTGTCAACAAAGGACTGATCTGAAGAAAAATGTTGAAGGCACATGTTCATATAGCCACCCAAATGGAGCATCCCTGTTATCTCACCATTCCAGGGCTAATGGCAGTCATTCTTTTATGTTACACATTGAGACATTACTGCCTCATGGAATAGTGGTGCCCACCATTTATAAGTACCTTGGCATTACTGAATTATTTCATTGATCAAATTACATTTCTGATATTTTATTAAAATGTTGTAGTTCCTGCACGCTATCACAGCAATGTATAATTATCAAGGAAAGACATTATAGAAACCTGTCTTTTTGGATATTAAAAAAGTCTGATAATTAATGCATAATTAGGCAAAAATAAAGCAGCCTATGAAAATGGCATATGTTGATCTTAACCCAGCCCTTAGCTGGAGAAAAAGAAATGAACTCCAATCTGATCAGAGGAATCTGGGCAAAACATAATGGAAAAAGTGACATCTAAATGTAGCTTTAAAACACAGGCAGAATAACCATAAGCAAAAAAGAAAAAAAAAAAGCAGAGTAGAAAAGGCAGAAGAAAGTGTAAGCAGAGAGAGGAGGATGCACTCAGTAGTTTGGTCTGAGAGGAGGAATGAAGGATAGAAAGAACAATTACCAAAAGCCAGACATGGTGCTGGAGGGGACACTTATTTTACAACCCTAGAATATACTTGTTTGTTGGACACAATTAATAGAACTATAGAATACTGCAAATAGTTTAAATCTTTACCTTGGCAAATAATGACCTCTTTGGGCTCAAACGTCTCAATATATTCTCGGAGGCTTTTTCCCACACCACTAGTGTCAGTACCATACCTATCTCCTTTAGGCCTGAAATCTCCACTGGGAAAGAAGGCATTCCATAACAGGGAGTTTTATTCATATGTTAATGAGATATTTTATAACAGATACTGTTGTTTGGGTATATATCAAGCAGTAAAGCAGGCTTATTTTTAATTTTCAGATTGACATTTCAAGATGGGTGTTTTACCCTCACTTAATAGTTGAGGGAATCAGGCTTGAAGCAGATCAACAGACTCAACTAGTTAAGACCACAAAATTACAGTTTGTATTTTAACAGAGGTCTGCCTGATTTAAAAACTCAATCCTTTTATTCTAGTGGCTCTTAACCAGTGGTGTACATTTCAACTACCTGAGCAATTTTGAAAATGAAATTTATTTAAATTAATTTTTAATAAAATAAATATATAAGGAAAAATCAAAATAATACTGTTAGACTGGTAGTGGAAAACAGCACTCCTCCACCTTCTCTCTACCCATCCCTGATTTTTTCCAGACAACCATTTTTAACTTTTAGCTGATTTCTTACTGTAGTTTTTTTCTTAATGACATGTTAAATACTGATTTTTTTGACACTTCTATACTAGATCGTGAATGACTTTCCATTACACACACCTCTCTCCTCTCCAATCCCCAATGTTACATAATCATTAATTTTATTTGTATTCAGTGTTTACATAATTATGACTGACTTTATATGACTAATATTATCTACAGTTGCTGTAAGCAATATAGTTCTTGAACAACTTATTATTTTTCCTGGGCATAATTGCTTCAATTTCATTTTAATTAAAAAATCTGCAGGCCACTAATTCACCTCCACACTCTATGAAAAACTAAAAATCTCTTGATTCTATATTCAAATACACCAGGTAGTCTGTTTTTCTTTTTTGAGACATTCCAACTGACTCCAGATTTAGACATGTCTTTCTTTCTCTTTTTTTTAGGATACGAAGTCAACTTTATTTACTAGGCATTTCTTGTTGACTTCTTGCTGTGTTCTCCTTTACTTTCTTCCCTTTTTAACATAGTTATATTGCTATTTTTAGCAACGTTATGGCTACTCTTCAATCTTTTTTCCTCATAACACACTGTATCTTTCAACTTTATAAGGACACCACTACTTTTCTATTTATCTTCCCTTCCCTTTCATCAACCCCATTTGAAAACTGTACTTCCACATTATCAAGGGTGATAACATCTGCATTCCACTTTGTAACCATAATTAAGTGTTCTCTTAAAAAGAAAAAGACCATAAGCAGCATTTACATTCATTGTTATTATTTAAATATTATTCACTAAAAAGCCAAGCTTTGGGCTATCACTGGATTTCCTTCTCTTTGGCTCCAAGGTCTTGCACGGCTACTACTCACAGGGACACTGAAAGAGGAAGCTTTCTCACACTCCAATTCTCTGTTCAAAATCCTGCAGCATTTTACATTGTTTGGTATTAGAAGGATGCTTTTTCTGTACAGTTTTTTTTTCCACTGAATATTTCTGATTGTCATTGTTTTCTCTGGTGGAATGAAATAAACATATGCCTTCCCCATCATATCCTTAAGATCTTCAACTTCTTATTCAATGTCTTGTATACAATCCAATCCAATATTCCCGAAATTTATGGTTTCTTATTTTAATTTGGACCATGAGCTTGTTGTACATTAAAAGTTCTTTCCTGAAAATCTACTTTCCTTTTTTATAATGCAGACTGTTCGTCTGTTTTTGTTTTAAGGATGAACAGCTTCTTAAACACTGTCGTGGGCCTGAATTAAATTCTTCGCTCTTCCCGGAAAATCGCGTGCTTCCTTTTCCTAGTTGTGGCAGCCTTTCCGCGACTGAAGGGGGAGGTCGGCTAAGAGCAGGGAGCACAGCCCCGGAGGGCGCCCAGGCACTCTCGCGAGACTGCGGAGGTTCTTCTCGGTAACGCCACTTGGCCGCCGGGCCTCGGGTTCCTGCGCCATTGGGCTGGCCCCGGAGGTTCTAAATGTGTACCTGCAAGCGGATGTTCAGTATCACCGAGCCCGCGACGTAGAAGTACGGAAAATTCATGCGCAGCTGCCAGGCCAGCTCGAAGAAGGCGAGCAGGGTGCGGGAGAGCCCCTTGCAGAACACCCCGTACGAGCTGGGGGCCGCGGCCGGGCTCGCAACTCCGAGGGCCAAGGAAGAGGGCGCCGCCGCGTTGGCCATGGACCCGGTGTTGCCTCTCGCCCAGTGCCTGGTGCCGGGGGTCAGCGCAGGCCCCGCAGACATCCAGTCGACGGCCGGGACTGGGAAGGGCGGGGGCACTAAGCCCGCCGCTGAGCGGACGCCTGCGTCTCCGGCTGCGGCCGCTGTCTCCCGAGGAGCGGGGCTCGGCCCTGCAGCCGCTGGCGCTCCGCCCCTTCCTGTCTGCTCCTCAGGTCGGTCTTTAGCCTTTAGAGTTTAACACGTGGTACGTGCGGAACGGGCTGTTTACGTATGTGTCATACATAGTTCATATAACATGGACAGCCATACAAATATTATAATTTTCACTTTCAAATGAAGAAAGAAAGCTTCAAAGGGAAGATATAGGAAAATAAGTATGTTAAGTGTTAGGGAAGTTTTGAAAATCTATTTCTGTGCCCTTCCATTGGACTTGTATTCTAAAATATATCCCTGGAGTAGACCCTTTTCTATATGTCTAGAAATAAAGACGTATATTTACAGTTAATTTACAATGTATAATTTTAAAATTGTATAAAATCGGAAGCATTTTTAATGTGCTGAATACCACGTGAGGATGTAGACAAACTGTATTGTTCTTCAAGAACTGTCCATCAACTCTGCTTATCACCTTATCAGAAAACTTTGCTCCTAAGTAAGGAAAACTTAAAAAGCAGGGTAATCTTGGGGGTAGGGTGAGAACTTACTGAGGACCAAAAGGCAAAATTTCCCAGCTGCAAGATATTTTTGTCTGTTTTTAGAATACAACTATTATCAGTTCCCTCCCTGTCTCCCTTCCTTCCACTAGAGGGGAGCTTCCATAGTAGGACTGAAACCTATAACGTGTAAATTGTGTTCTTATGCTTTATTCTGTTTTTATTTTTCATGTTTTCCCCTGCAGAGAATTAATGAAGTATTTTTGTTAACTTCAGCATTTGCAGTTATAAAGAAGCATTCCCTTACTTTGACCTAGAAAATGTTAAAAGGGGAGGACTACTGTCTTTGAAGTTATATGGATGGATATAGTAATATTACTGAGAAAAATAAAAAATGGAAGATGTAGCTTAAAGATTCAAATCAAGGCCACTCTGTGGGCCATTCTATCAGGAAATATTTTAAAGGTAGTATTTAAAGATATTTTCTTCCATAAGTTTAACCCATCTTTTCAGAAAACTTTTTGCCACAGTTTGTGTAGTGAATTACCCTGGGTATATGGCAAAATAAAAATAGCATATTGTCCATATTTACTTAATTAAGCTTTTGATTTCTATTATGCTTTGTACATGCACACATCCTTCTTTCACACAATATTGAATATTTGTATAGCATACTTCTTGTCCTAATAAAATGATCAGAAACACCAGATTTTTTAAATTGAACTAAACCAAATTAAAGCTTGATTGGTTACAGAAACTATTGTCTGGTTTTTTTTAGGTCTTCTTATAGCAAGCAGAAGTTAGATTATTTTCTCTCAATCACGAACAGGCAGCATTAGAAGAAACAGACTATATGCTCACTCCTCCTTAGGTAATAATTATGATTTTAATGGTAGTAGCTGGCAACATTTTGAGTTTATACTATATGTAAGGCATTTATTTAAAGATAAGCATTATCCCAATTATGCCTCAAAACAGTTTCCTTCTCGAAGTAATTATCTGTCTCTGTTTAATACATATAAAATTTAAAGGCATAGATGGTTAAAATAACTTCAAACACAGTTGTACGTGAAAAAAATAAAGCTGAACTAATAAAAGCGAAAGGAATATATTTTTACTAAGAGATGAAACACAAGTAAGAGTTTAAAACAAAATAGAACAAAACCAAAAAAAAAACACATGCCAAATGGGAATTTTTTTTGAAATGTGCAATACACATTTTACTTTTAAGAATAGATTTATATGCTTTTTTCTTTTGTAGTTCTTTAAATTTACTAGGGTGACATTGGTTAATAAACTTACATAGGTTTTACATGTACAATTCTATAATACATTATCTATATTGCATTGTGTGTTCACCACCCGAAGTCAGATATTCATCACCATATATTTGACCCCCTTTACCCTTTTCTATGTACCCCCCTTTCCCTCTGACAACCACTAAACTGTTGTCTGTGTCTATGAGCTTTTGTCTTGTTGCTTTCAGTTTTCTATCCCACATATGAATGAAATCATATGGTTTGACTTTTTCTGTCTGACTTATTTTGCTTAGAATGATAATCTTAAGATCCATTTATGTTGTTGCAAATGGCAGTATTTCATCTTTTCTTATGGCAGAGTAGTATTCCATTGTGTGTATGTACCACATCTTCATTATCCAGTTATCTATCAAAGGACACTTTGGTTGTTTCACGTCTTGGCCACCTTGAATAATGCTGCAATAAACATAGGGGTACATAAATCTTTATGCATAAACGTTTTCCGATTTTGGGGGTAGATATCCAGAAGAGGGATTGCTGACACATACATACAATGGAATACTACTCTGCCATAAGAAAAGATGAAATACTGCCATTTGCGACAGGATGAATATTGAGATTATTATCATGCTAAGCAAAATAAGTCAGAAAAAGGCAAGAATCATATGATTTCCCTCATGTGGGATATAAAATTGAAAGCAACAAACAAGACAAACAAGAAATAACTCAGACACAGACAATAGTTCAGTGGTTACCAGAGTTAAGGGGGGAGGCGGGGAGGTAGAAGAGGGTAAAGGGGATATGGTGATGGAAGGAGATCTGACTTCAGGTGGTGAACACACAATGCAATATATAGATGATTATAGAATTGTACACTTGAGGCCTATATAATTTTACTAACAAATGTCACCCGAATAAATTTAATAAAATTTTTCAAAAGTACCACACTACCTTGATTAATGCAATCTAGGAGTCAACTTTGATATCAGGAACTCATCCTCCAACTTTGTTCTTTAAAAAAAATTTATTTTGGCAATTCTGGGTACTTTGTATTTCCATCTACATTTTCAGACTGAGTTTTCACTCACTGCAAATAGAGCCTGCTGGGATTGGGCAGGAATTGCGCTGAGTATATAGATCCTCTCTTTACCTAAAAAGACTCTCTTCATTCCAGGTCTTAGTTCAGTTGGTCCTCCTTCCTTGCATGCTCTCTGATTAATTTAAAATATAATTTTGGCAATTTATTCCCCTTATCTTAGTTGTAGGAGGAAATCTTTCGTTTTTCAACCTCTGCATTGTACTCATAAGTGCAAGTTCTCCCAGGTCAACTTTGAATATCAAAAACGTGTCAAATGAGTAACATTCCTTGGTGCCTGCTTGATCTGTACCAGATAGACACAATTGAAAGCACTCTGCACAACTAGTATGCTTACTCCTCTTAAAGACCACCCAAAGAGGGTATCATTTCATTCTTGTCTGAGTTTTTACTGGTAAGGCAGAGAGTAGTTTTAAAAGAGTCCAAGTCAGAGATGTATGAAGCAGAGAATCTGGGTTTTCCACCCTGGCAGTCCGGCTCTAAGATCCTTCTCTAAAAACAATTATACTATAAAAATTGAAACTTTGAAACCCAAGGGTAGAAGCTGATTTTAACATCTATTAATCCTAAAAAAATTAAATAGTCAAAAATGAATTAAACAGAAAAATAAAACCAAATATTCATATATGGAAATCTGGAATCTGCAATGGAAAATACAGGTTCTTTTGACATGCCCAAAGGATATTTACAAAATACTGAATATTTTAATTAATATTTAAATATTAAATAGACTCAAAAGGGAAACTGTCATGAAAGATATGTTTGATAGTGTTTATAATTGGTAGAAAAGTCTGCATGGGAGAAAAGCAGCATTTAAACCTATATGAACTCCTGACACTAATTTTACATTTTGGAAAGTCTAGGACAATAGTTCCATCCATGAGATGTATGTGTATTTGTGTGATATGTGATGTGATGTGATGTGATGTGTGTGTGTGTGTGTGTGTGTGTGTGTGTTTATAAGCTTGTAGACAATAAAGTTATACATAAGTATTAGTTATCAGCAATTAGCTTTTAGTGTGCAGTGGCCTTCCTGGAGGTCCCAAGAAAATTTTAGATACCTTTGATAGGAAAAACTTTAATACTTTCTACATAATTCTAGTATAAAAAGAAAAATAATCCATAGTGACGATCCTCCTAGTTATGACCAAGCTCTGTAATAGTTTAGACATTCACTGTATGTTCTATGTATTGGGTTTTAAAATTTTACTAACAAAAAATTAATGTTGGTGAACACAAATTATGGAGAAGTTAAACAAGGAAAAATAGCAAAACAATATGTCTTTATTTGCATGCTAGCAAATAAGAATTCAGCTTTCACTTCAATGTGAGTTTTGAAATCCAGCCCATGGCAGGTACATACACTATATGAATAAGAGTCAATTTGAGCTATAAGGGAATTTTTTTTTTTTTTTTTTTTTTTTTTTAGTAAAGACAGCACTGAACTCATCTATTAAGCATGGCCTGATGCTTCCCTGCTTGACATTGGTCACAGAATTGAAAAGAAAAAAGAACTTTACTGCAAATTTAGAAATCAGCTGCACATGGAACTTAACGTCAGAATATTAAATGAATCCGAACCAGTGATATTAGATTGGGCCTTTTTTCTTTTCTTTTTCCTTTTTAGACACGATGGCTTTACTACCAAACATTTTTACCATCCTAGTAATGATACAGTTTGTTCTTGGAAATTTTGCCAATGTCTTCATAGCACTGGTGAACTGCATTGACTGGGTCAAGAAACAAAAGATCTCTTCAGCTCATCAAATTCTCACTGCTCTGGCGCTCTCCAGGATAGGTTTGCTCTGGGTATTAGTAATAAATTGGTATGCAACTGTGTTTAATCCAGCTTTATACAGTTTAGAAGTAAGAATTATTGTTTGTATTGTCTGGTCAGTAAGCAACCATTTTAGCCTCTGGCTTGCTACTAGCCTCAGCATATTTTATTTGCTCAAGATAGCCAATTTCTCTAGCCTTCTTTTTCTTCACCTAAAGTGGAAAGTTAAAAGAGTAATTCTCATGATACCGTTGGGAACTTTGGTCTTCCTGGTTTTTCGTATTGCAGTCGTGAGCACAGATGAAACAATGCAGAGGAATGAATATGAAGGAAACATCACTTGGAAGACCAAATTGAGGGACATTGTGCACCTTTCAAATATGACTGAAGTCACACTAGCAAATGTCATACCCTTTACTGTGTCTCTGACATCTTTTGTGTTGTTAATCTTCTCCCTGTGGAAACATGTCAAGAAGATGCAGCTCAGTGGCAAAGGATCCCGAGATCCCAGCATCAAGGTCCACATCAGAGCCATGCAAACTGTGATCTCCTTTTTCTTGCTTTTTGCTATTTACTTTGTGACTCTAATCTTCTCAGTTTGGAGTTCTAATACTCTGAAGAACAAACCATTTCCCATGCTTTGCCAAGCTCTTGGAATCTTGTATCCTTCAGGCCATTCATTTATCCTGATTTGGGGAAACAAGAAACTAAGACAGGCCTTCCTGTCATTTCTGTGGCAGCTGAGGTGCTGGCTGAAAGGAAGGAAATAAGTTGGGCATCATGTATCTTTTAGCAGAAAACAAACTGATGGAGTCTGTAATATTTTGTGCTTCCTACTGTTTTTCCTAATGTGTATATAATTGGGTAAGGTTTACCTAGAAAATCTTTTACCTAAGCTTATCACAAAAATATATATGTATGTATGTTTATGAAAAATACAAGAAAGACTATAAGGTCACTATATTATTATTTTCAGGTAAGCAATCTAATTTTACAAAATATTGTAAGAAATTTTTCAGGATTATGAGGCCATGAGTATTTCACATATACCTTGCAATTGAAGAATTTTTGATCTATATTTATGCTTTTTTTAGGGACTGATAAATTATCTTAGAAATCATTGCTATTTTCCACTACTTAGTATCGCACACATACTACAGTGTGCTTAGATTTTATTGTTTGAAATCCAATCTTTTGGGTGGTAAGGATATTCAGTTCTAAATCACACATGAGGATGGATGTTTGGATAGACATTATTCCATTATGAATTCTTCATGGATAATAGAGAGCAATCAGAATTGTTGCTAAGAAAAGATGCACACAATAAAATTAAAGAGTGACAAACATATTTAGAATTATATATATGCACAATAAGTTGTACTAAATATTATTGTATTTAATATAAGTAAGTGAAAGCTAGAAATAAATCAAGTTCTACAATAGGAATGAGGAAGAAAGAAAAATGACAATGACATTTTTAATGTTGTTATGTTTCCATATACAGTTAAGAAAATCATTTAAAAATTTTTTTGAATTAAGAAGACCTTGTTTAAAATCAAAAACTGTTGTCAAAGTATTCAGTTTCCTTAACCACCATGGGACCTCTGAATTGCCAGTCCTCTTCGTCTTGCTACCTAAAAATTTCTTTTAAACATCAGATAAGAATACTAAAATCTTTCCTATCTTCAAAGTAAGAATAGCAAAAAATTATGATTCATAAATCATAAATCAATGACCTTTCTGCATATATGAACATGGTATCTATGATGTCTATGTAATAATTATAAGAAAAGTCTTCAAGATATGTTTTATTATAATCTTGTGGAAAATGATGAAATAGAAAGTGTGTTGCCATGAATTTGATAGCAAGTTCTGTTAGAAGAATAAAATGTATAACCTTGTTCAACAACTGAATTTACACATCTATATTAATTCTTAGTATTATGAAAATTTAACAACATTATCTAAACCTTAAGATAAATCTTTCCCACATCTGATTAATATATATCTTTTTAATCACATGCTATCCCAGTAGAATATAAACACTGTAATGCACAGATCATGTCGATCCTGTTTCCTGCTGACTCCTCAGGACATAAAAGCCAGCCCATAGAATAGTGGGGTGAACACAAGTTTGCCATCTTGAATATGTGGCTTCCAAGATTGCCTTGGAGTCATCTTCATTCTAGACAGCAGAGGGGTCAGGTGCGGGGAAGAAAGGCTTACTGAAGAGTATGCATGGGGAGGAGATCCAAGGTGGAAGAGTAGATAAACTGTGGGCTTCCATCCATGAACACATTAAAATTAAAGCTAAATTATAGAATAATCAACCTGGAGAATCATCTGAAGTCTAGTTGAACAGAAGTTTTATAACTAAGGATATAAAGAAGAAACCAAATCAAGACTGGTACAAGGGACAGAGACGCAAAACGGGTCAGCCCCAAACCTCTGTGTGGTGGATGAAAATATCTTGGCCATAGAGGTTCTCCATAGAGGAACAAGGGACCCCAGCCCCACACCAGCCTCCCCAGCCCAGAGTACTGGTGCTGAGAAGAGGAGTACTCACAACATCTGGCTGTCAAAAACAGTGGGGATTCTGACTGATTGGGTAGGATGGAAAGCTGTAGGAAACCCAGACATCCTCTTAAAGGGCCCATGCAGGCACTCCTCCTGGTGGAGGGACGGAGACTCTGGGGGCATTGGACACATATGGGGAGAGACTGAGTTGCATAACTTTGGGGCAAGGACTGGAGGGACAGTCCCCATTTTCCCAGTGTGGGATTCTTCTCTCCTGCAATGGGCACCACCATCTTTCCTATGTTGAGCCCAACCCCACAGGCCAAATCTGAATCTGATTGTCCTGATGAGCTCTGAGGCTCCAGTCTGCTGACTCACCGAGACCCTGCCTCACTTAACTGGCATATCACTGGAGGTTTTATCAGTGACTGAACCTGATGGGAGCCTGAAGCTGGCAGCAGACCTTGGAGTGTCCTTTTTGTGGCGTGACCCCAGACCACGTATGGGTGGCAGCAGTCCTCAGTTCACAGTGTGGCCTCTCCCATTTGCCTCCAGGTATAGAACAGGCAGCGACCAACCATGGATCACTTTGTAGTTCCTACCAGGTACTCCCCAGCCAGTCACAGGCAGTGGGTGACCTGGGGCTGCACCAAAGCCCCCCGCCCCCAAGAGGCCCCAGAACCAACATACTTGGAGTTTGGCATCAGACCACAGCGGAGCACCGCTCAATTAGCCCCATAAATGGCATACACAAAGAGCAGTCTCAACAGGCACCAGAGTCTGCTGTAGCAAATCTCACTCAGTGGGGTAAGCCCCTCCCCCCCACAGTAGCCTATAAGCTGTGGAAGTGGCCAAATCCTACAGACAATCAACCTGAGGATCAGTACCACCCACTGATGTGCCAATAGTAATCAAGGCTCAACTATAACGGGAGAACACACAACCCACACAAGGGACACTCGTGGAGGACCCAGAGCAGGTGATCAGGGAGACTGCCAGGGCCCCACCAGCCACAATGGGGGAGACATAAGGCCACCCAACCAAGACTGGGAGACATAGCAGATCTACCTAACACATAGTAACAAACACAGAGAGTCAACCAAAATGAGGAAACAAAGAAATGCTTCCCAAATGAAAGAATAGGAGAAAACTTCAGAAAAAGAACTAAACGAAATGGAGGCAAACAGTCTACCAGAGACAGAGTTCAAAACAATGGTTATAAGGATGCTCAAGGAACTTAGTAAGAATTTCAATAGAGAGATAGCAAGCATAAAAAAGGACAAAGAAACCATAAAAAAGAACCAGTATGAAGTGAAGAATACAATAACTGAAATGAAGAAAGCTCTAGAAGGAATCACCAGCAGACTAAATCAAGCAGAGGATTGAATCAGCGATTTGGAAGACAAGGTAGCAGAAGACACCAAATTGGGATAGCAAAAAGAAAAAAGAACTCCAAAAAATGAGGATAGTTTAAGAGATTGTGGGACAACATCAAGTGTAACATCTTCATCATAGGGTCCCAGAAGGAGAAGAGAGAAAGCAAGTGTTTGAGAATCTATTTGAAGAAATAATGACTGAAAACTTTCCTAATCTGGTGAAGGAAACAGACATACAAGTCCAGGAAGCATGTTGATTCTCAAACAGGATGAACCCAAACAGGCCTACACCAAGACACATTATAACTAGAATGGCAAAGGTTAAAGACAGAGAAAATTCTAAATGCAGCAAGAGAAAGTCAACTAGTAACTTACAAGGGAGCTACTATTAGGTTGTCAGCTGACTTCTCACTAGAAACTTTGCAGGCCAGAAGGGATTGGCACAAAATATTCAATGTGATGAAAAGCAAGGACCTACAACCAAGCTTAGTCTATCCAGCAAAGCTGTCATTTAGAATGAAGGACAGATAAAGAGCTTCTCAGACAAGAAAAAGCTAAAGGAGTTCATCACCACCTAACCAGCTTATGAGTAATGTTAGAGGGACTTCTGTAAGATGGAAAAAAAAGATCAAAATTATGAATAAAATGGCAATCACTACACATCTATCAACAATTACTTTAAATATAAATGTATTAAATGCTCCACTGAAAAGACATAGGAGGGCTGGATGAATAAGGCAACAAAACACTTACATATGCTGCCTACAAGAGCATCACTTCAGATTGAAAGAAAAATGCAGATGGAAAGTAAAGGGATGGAAAAAGTTATTTCATGAAAATGGAAATGAAAAAAAACCAAAAAAAGCTGGGGTAGCCATAGTTATACCAGACAAAATAGATTTTAAAACAAAGGCTATAACAAGAGAAAAAGAGAAGAACCCAGTAATCCCATTTTAGGGTATTTATCTGAAGAAACCCAAATGCTACTTCGAGGGGACATGTGCATCCATATGTTCATTGCAGCACTGTTTACAATGGCCAAGATGTGGAGGCAGCCTGGGTGTCTGTCAATGGAAGATTGGATAAAGAGGAGATAGTACATATGTACAATGCAATATTGTTCGGCCATTCAAGGGAACGGATTCTTGCCATCTTTGGTAGCATGGATGGACTTGGAGGGTACTGTGCTGAGTGTAGTGTAAGAGAGAAAGACAGAACAATGTACTTTTCCTTACATATGGAATCTAAAGAACAAACTAAACAAACAAAACAGAAACAAACTCATAGATACAGAGAACGTATTAATAGTTACCAGATGGGAGGGGGGTTGAGGGTGAGTGCAAAAAGGGGAAGGGATAAAGCAGTACAAATTTGTTGTTACACAGTAATCATGGGGACGTAGGGTATAGCACAAGGATTATAGTCAGTAATATTGTAATAACTATGTCTGGTGTCAGATGGTTGCTAGATTTGCTGATGTGATAGATGGGAGGGGGTTGGGGACAGCCTGAAAAAGGGATTAAAAAGGGGTTAAGAAGTACACACTGTTAGTTACAAAATAATCATGGGGATGTAAAGTAAAGCATAGGGAATATAGTCAACAATATGGTAAGAACTATGGATAGTGTCAGGTGGATACTACCATGTTTCCCTGAAACTAAGACCGGGTCGTATATTAATTTTTGCTCCAAAAGACGCATTAGGGCTTATGTTCAGGGGATGTCATCCTGAAAAATCATGCTAGGGTTTATTCTCCGGTTAGGTCTTATTTTTGGGGAAATATGGTAGACTAGTTGGGAGATCATTACTTAAATTATAAAAATGTCTAACCACTATGTTGTACACATGAAATTAATATAAAATAATATTTAATGTTAACTCTAATTGAAAAATTAAAAAATGGGGGGAAAGGTGAAGGGAATTATAGGTCCAAATTTTCAGGTATAAAACAAATAAGTCATGAGGATGTAATATACAGCATAGGGAATATAGTCAATAATATTGTGATAGTGTGGTACAGTGTCAGGTGGTTGCTGGACTTATTCTGGTGATCATTTCTTTAGGTATGTAAATGTTGACTAACTCTGGTGTACACCGCAAGTTAATATTATATGTTAGCTATATTTTAATAAAAATATTTTTTAAAACATAAATATAACAAAAACTAATGGAAAAGTAGGAGGGGACTTTGTATCATAAACCTTCTAATTGTACTTTAAAATTTTAAGAAAAAATAATAAAAAGAAAAAATGAAAAAAGAGGAAAAGAAAAAAATAAATGAAGAATATGCACAGGGACATTTTTTGGGGGAAGGACCTGTAAATGATACACATAATTTTCACTCACAACACATTGTTCAGATTCAGTCACATTACCACAAACAGCTGTTAAGGGAGGCTGAAAATATAGTCCCTCTATCGCCCCAAAAGAAGATGAAAACATTTAACTTAGGACATGAATATTGGAGGGCACTTAGTAACAGTTCAATTGGAATAGTCAATAAGTTATTGCAAACCAAAAGAAGTTCCTCTGTTTAGAAGTGTGCCATAGCTTGTTCATGTCACTTTGGTAATTTGACACACCTTTACATCAATTTGTTTCTCTATTTCATCATAAGTTCTAAATAATTCAAGTTTCTGCTAAATATTCCTGTCATTATAAATTCATAATTGATTCTGCATTGCAGCATTTGTAGCCTCATGTATATTCCCAGTATACTCCACTTATAACTTCTGTGTTAGTTTCCACAATATCACATATTAATTATCTTTAGTAATTTGTTCTAGGACATGGCTGTGCTCTTTGAACCAGAAATAACTGCAATAAATTATTTCTATAAATAAAAGTTTATCAACAAAAATACTTGATAGGTAAAAGGATCTTATTGATGAGTAACAAATAATGACTGAAGAACAAAGATTTTCTCTAACCATTTCTATTCAAAATTTAAAATATTTACATTTAAATGTATGGATCAGGAAGATGAAAGTACAAATTAGTGGAAAATAATCTCCTTATATTTGCATGTTTGCATACTTGACTTCATCCTGTCATGGCACAAATGGAAATTTGCAGCTGGTTCCAGGATAAGTGGATATCATTACTCTGGAAATTATATAGTAGCTAACTGTATGTAATACGATAGGTATTCATGGAGCTTTGTGTCTCTTAACAGAACTTTTTGGTTTAGAACTCGAATTACAATATAAGTAGAACGAACTATTCTTTTGTGAAGCTTGCTCAAACTAGATCACATAGCAGAATTTTGGTTGCCCTTTCTGGAATTACGAGGAAAACATTTACAGAAAGCATCATAAATGGATGTCCATCTGCAACTGTTTAACTACAAAGCTGTCAGCGAGCCTCAACATTAGAAATATTTTTATAAAAATGTCATTTGGAATGAGGGTCTCCTTGCTGGTTGTGGCAACAGGAGAACTCATCTTTGGAATTCTGGGAAATGGGTTCATTGGACTGGTAAACTGCATCGAATGGGCCAAGAATGGGAAGGTCTCCTCCGCTGATTTAATCCTCACTGGTTTGGCTATGTCCAGAATCATTCAACTGTGGGTAATACTATTGGATTTGTTTATAATGGGGTTATTTCCACATCTGTATGCTACCAGAAACCTAACAACAGTGATGACTCTTCTTTGGACACTAACTAATCACTTAACTACCTGGTTTGCCACCTGCCTAAGCATTTTCTACTTCCTTAAGATAGCCAATTTCTCCCACTTCTTTTTCATCTGGCTGAAGTGGAGAGTGAACAGAGGGGTTCTTGGGCTTTTCCTGGGGTCTTTCCTCCTATTGCCTATTAACCTCTTAATGCAGGATACTGTTAGTGAGTGGTGGATGAATACCTACGGAGTATCTGAAAGAAACATGACTTTGCATTTAGATGTAAATATAATTTTGTATCTTAAAATTTTTCTTCTTAGCTTGACCCATGTTATCCCCGTTCTCCTGTCACTGATCTCTTTGCTTCTTTTATTTCTGTCCTTGGTGAGACACACCAAGAACTTACAGCTCAACCTGACAGGGAGGGACTCTAGCACAGAGGCTCACAGAAGGGCCATGAAAATGGTGACAAGCTTCCTCCTCCTCTTCACCATTTATATTATTTCCACTCTACTAGCAACTTGGAGCTTCATGAAGGTACAGAAGTATCAGGTCATGATGCTTTTCATTGTGATTTCAACTATCTTTCCCTCAGGCCACTCATTTATTCTAATTTTGGGAAACAGCAAGCTAAGACAAATCGCCTGGAGACGACTGCGGCGTTTTCAATTCTTTGAGAGAAACAAAACTTTTAGCTTCATAGACATAATTTGAAAGAACTTTTGTATTCTGTGGGACAATACCTTAATAGAAAATGTTGTATGTTCATTTGCAACTTCAACATTTTTTTCATTGGTCCTTCTAGGTTTTTTTTTTAAATTTTTGAATTGTATTTAATGTAAAATTTTTTAAAAATACAGATTGTTTCTTTTTTAAATTAGTTTCAGGTGTACAAAACAATGTAATAGTTAGATATTTACACACCTCACAAAGTGATAACCCCTTTCCCCCAATCTACTACCCTCTGACATCGTATATAGGTGTTACAATTCCACTGACTCTATTCCCTATGCTGTATTCCACATCCCAAGACAATGGAGTTTGCAAACTTGTTGCAATGATGTTGCTAACAATCTTTGATATCAGAGGGATTACTCATTATGAATTTGTACCAACTGGACAAACAGTTAAAAAAGTTTATTGTTTGGAAGTGCTGAAAAGGCTGCGTGAAACAGACGAAACGACCTGAACTTTTCACCAACAATTCATGGCTCTTGCATCATGACAATGCACTATCTCACATGGCACTGTCTGTGAGGGAGTTTTTAGCAAGTAAACAAATATCTGTATTGGAACACCCACCCTACTCACCTGATCTGGTCCCTAACGACTTCTTTCTTTACCCGAAGTTAAAGGAAATATTGAAAGGAAGCAAGACATTTTGATGACATTCAGGGCAACAAGGGTAATACGGTGACAGCTCTGATGGCCATTCCAGAAGAAGAGTTCCAAAATTGCTTTGAAGGGTGGACTAGGCACTGGAGTCAGTGCATAGCTTCCCAAGGGGTGTACTTTGGGAAGCTATCACTATAGGTGACTGTAGTGATATTCAAAAATGAGGTATGTAGTACTTTTTTTAGGATGAGTTTGTGAATTTAATTGTCTGACCTCATGTATGTATATGTGTGTGTGTGTGTGTGTGTGTGTGTGTGTGTGTGTTATATTATAATTGACAATCAATATTATTCAGCTTGAGCTTCAGGTGTACAGCGCCTTGTACAGTGGGTCACACATCTACACAGTCCATGAAGTGGGCTCCCCTTTTAGGTTTTGTTAAACAGAACTAACATGCCTTTAAGTAATTATATTTTCTCAAAGTGATCTGACATAATATTGAATTAAAAGAAATATCTCTGCTATAATAACACTTGCTGGTAACAAGAGAATATTTGAGATATGAAGAAGAAAGTTTCTAAAACTATATAATAGAATATCAAGAAACATAAAAATGTGATGTGAATAAATGTACATGAAATTACAGACACATAAAGGGAAAAAAGTAACACAAACTTTTCCAACTAAAGATAAATTTGAAATTAGAAGAGAAAAATATTGTGAAATGTTAAAGTGTAATACAAGTTTAATAATACTTTGTATAAATATAAAAGTGTAAATATTAGTCTGATGTTTCTAATTTTGGAAAGGGTCTGATGATGCAGTGGGAATTTTCATACACTATTCATAGGATTAGGACTTAGTCAAACAACTTTGTGTAACGTTATGGCATTATGTGATTAAGGTGAAGATGTATATCCTAAGACCCATTAATTGTACTCCTATTTTTTATACTAGAGAATCTTTGGTCTATGTGCACCAGGATGTACATGTAAAAATGTGCATGCTACTATTGTTCTTAATAGCTAAAATTGAGAAGTCATACGAATGCCCATCAATCATAAAATGAAGAAGTAAATTATGCATACTGACACAATAAGATACTATACAAAAATGAAAAAGAACAAATTAGATCTATAAATTTCTTAGTTCCTGTGCATAGAAAAAAAGATATAGACGTAGAAAGATAAATTTGTTAAAACATAATACATATTCAGTGTAATGTTTTGAGATGTTTGTGTATTGTAGGGGTACTTTGACTACTATAATAAAATAACCCAGATTTAATCACAGTAGCTGGGATGCAAATAAGCAGGTGGGAGAATTTTTCTTGCTAATGATGCTATTAAAATACGAAAGAAAGTTTGTATGCTGTATTTTTACATGCAGGACGTGTACATGTCCATATGAAAATGCTACAAAAGCAAAGTACTGTTTCAGTTCACTTTTGCCATAATTTTTAGAATGTAGTAAAAGAAAGATGGTAAATAAATCATGAGAAATATTTTGTTTTTAAGTTACTCTTGATGAAGTTTTAGGTGAAGTTGTTCTTTCAAGGTAGCCCTGATGCTGAGAATAATGTAAGTAGCATAAGTCAGTCCATAAAGAAGAGGAGATTGGTAGTGTTCTCCTATCACAGTGAGCTCCACCACGCCGAAAACTGGATGAAGAAATAACTAGGTTAGGCTCCCACAGTTAAAGAGAGTTCTCATTTAGCTGCCATCATCATCATCATCATCATCATCATCATCATCATCATCATCTCAATCTCATTTAATGATTTATGTTTCCAATGTTTACACAAATAAGTTGGACAACGTCTAAGTAATTTCTTACAGATCATTATGGGTAACTTACCTTAGTAAATAGCAAAGTTCAAGCCAAGCTGACTACGTTTATAAAAGGAGTGTTCTTTAGTTTTACATGTATTACTTGAGCAAATTATTTATGGATGATCTTAAAATCACAGAATTAAGGCACAGAGCTCTATTTCTAACATTAGAAGTAGAGTAAATATAAAAGAACGACTAAAAAAATAAGTCATGGAATAGGATACTGTCCCTATGATTGAAATGTTATATTTTGGTTCTTTGAATTATATTTTGAGGTCAAGTTCTGCTCCTTAACTTTCCCCATAATGACAGCTTGCGGTGGTGACCTAGAAATAGACCGACTGCCACCCAAGAAAAATGAGTCATGTTACATTCATTACCAGTTTCTTTCACCTTAGTGGAGTGTGACTAGACCATGATTTTATCTACTCTGTGACCACGGTTTGGGAAAAGAAGGGAATTGTCATCATTTTCTTGTTAACACTAATAAAAATTTAAAAAGCTTTCTGTAAGATCTTGGTGTTATGACTGATTCAGTTTCCCCATAGAAGAGGATTTATAGGAGAAGTACAAAAGACTGTTTCTAATATAAATCATAGGCCATGGTAATACAAAGAGACTCCCTAAGGGATTTCTATATTCCAGACGTATTCTTTCTAACCTCCATCATGGTGTCCAATTTCCCCTTGGTAGTCAAGAACAATTACCCCAGCCAGCACAGTATCTCCCTTCTTTGAGTCCTGAGTTAAAGATATGTGGAGTCCAAAGTGGCTGGGTGGCTGTCTTAACTTCCAGTTCAATGGAATCCTTGTTGCGTCTCCTGGTAGAAGGATTCCTCCCTTTGTAAAATGATCTCCAGGCCAGCAGAACATCAGGTCGTAGGAACAGGAAACAGAAATCTTGCTATTGGGTTATTAGGGGTAAGAGTGAGTGGTGACACTCTCTTTTCCACCCCTTGATTCATGCACTTGTGAATCCTGGCAACTGGAGAAACAGCACCATGCCAGGGGTGCCAAAAAGATGTATACACATGACTTGTATTCATCTTTTGTTATTGGTACATGTTGAGTATTACAATTTTAATACAGTTTTTTTCTTTTCTTCAAATGTGTATACATTTTTTTTGGCACCCTCTGAATATTGGATGCTGGTTCCGAGCATACATATCTTTCTGGAGAATCCTGCTCTAGTCCTGCAAGACAGTGCCACCTAAATGGCGCTGTAACTGAGTCTTCAAAAGGCCATTCCACCTTTCTGTTAGGTCAGGTACATCAGGATTCTGGAGGTCATGGTAAGATCAGTGAATTCAGTGAGCACGGGCCCACTGCCACACTTCTCTCGTTGTGAAGTCAGTTCCTTGGTGGTGGATAAGGCCTTCTGTAAATGCATGGGTGGCAGTTTTGGAAGAAGCATGCAGGGAAAGCAAATCCATGTCCAGAGTAAGCATCTGTTCCTGTAAGAACAAAACTTTGCCTTCTCCATGATGAAAGCAGTTCCATGTAATCAACCTGCCACCAGGGAACTGGCTCATCACCTCTGAGAATGGTGCCATATCTGGAACTCAGGGTTGGTCTCTGATACTGGGAGGTTGGGCATTCATTCAGCAGGAGTCATAGCCAAATCGGCCTTTGTGCTTGGACATTCATGTTGCTGAGCCTATGCATAGTCTTTTTTCCTGCCACTTTGATCAGGTTGTTTATGAGCCCGTTGGGTGATGGCAGGGGTGGTTGGGGAAAGGGGACAGAACAAGTCTTATCCACTTGTTTATTAAAATTCTCATCTGCTGAAGTCACTCTTAGGTGAACATTCACATGGGACACCAATGTCTCTGCAATTTTTGCCCATTCAGAGAGGTATGTCCACATACCTCTTTCTCAAATTCCTTTGTCACTAATTTTAGTCATGTTCCTTCCAAGTCCCTGACCATTGGTCAGTCAAACCACTGCAGCCAAACCATTGGCCACAGTCCATGAGTCGGCATGTAATTGCACGTCTGTCCACTTCTCCTTCCAAGCAAAGTGAACAACCAGGTTCGATTGTCAAAATTCTGCCCACGAGGAGGATTTCCCTTCACGACTCTCCTTTGGGGATGTCCCAGAAAGGGGCTGTAGTGCTGTAGCTGTCCACTTGTGGATGCCACCTGCATATCGTGCAGAACCATCTGTAAACCAGGCGTGAGTCTCCTCCTCCTCTGTCAAACGATCATAAGGAACTCTCCATCAGGCCATAGGTGCAGCTGGAAGAGCGAAGGCAGTGCAGTAGGCGTGGGGACCGTGGGCATTTGGGCCACTTCTTCATGTCATTTACTAGAGCCGTCAGGGCCTGCTTGGGTCTGGTCATGTACATACCATTTCCATTTGATAATTGTGCTTTAAGGCTTGGGAGGGGGGCGGTCAGATAACACTAATAATGGGGAACTCTGGTCACATGGTAACTTGGTGGCCCCTGGTGAAGATTTTGGTCTCTAATAAGGCCCAGTAGCCAAGAGCTCTTTCTCTAGTTGCAGAGGATGACAGGGCTTTGCTCTGTAATCCTAAGGACCCTCCCTGTGATTCACCTACTGGGGCCTGCCAAAAGCTCCAAACAACATCCCTATCTGCCACTGCCACTTCATACAGGAGACTATAGAACCTATTTTATTACTATTCTCCAGAGGTAGGCAAAGATTTAAGATGATAATAGGTGAAGGCTTTTGTCAATTGTAATCAGACATACAGAGAGCTCGCTGCTTTGACTGTAGAACTTCAGCCTTAGCACAGAATATAGGGCACAAAATATACTAATATAGCTATAAAAGCACCATGATTCTTTCCAGAGGAACCCTAAACTTACACAGAAAAATAGACAGAAGAGCAGCAAACCAAATTCGGTGGCATGTCTCACCAGATAGAGAATAGGTGTTCTCTACCAAATAGACCAAAATCAAATTCTTGATCATTGCCGCTGTGTTCATTTGCTATTGCAGTGTAACGGGTTACCACAAATTTAGTGGCTAAAACTAACAAATATGCATTTATTATTTCACAGTTTTATGGGTGGTCAGGAGTCTGGGGAAGGTTTAGCTGTGTTTTCAAGCTGCTGTCAAAGTTTGGATTACACTGCATTCTCATCTGCAGCCTTGACTGGAGGAGAATCCACTTCCAGGTTCGCTCAGATTGTTGGCAGAATTCATTTTCTTGCATCCTTTTTCATAAGCACTTCATAACAGGCTGCTTACTTCTGAAAGCCAGTAAGAGTCTCTCACTAAGGGGAGGCCCAGCCATTCTTTTCAAAGCTTTACCTGATTACATCAAGCCCACAAAGGACACTCTCCCTTTTGATGAACTCAAAATGAGTTAATTTGGGATATTAATTATCTGCAAAATTTCTTCATACTTGCCATATTCTGAAGGCTAGAAGTGAGTCACAGGTCCTGCCCACACTAAAGGGGAGAAAATTATACAGGATGTGAACTTCAGGAAGCAGTAATCATTGGGACCACTGTAGGGTCTGTAAACCAAACCACAGCTGCCACAAAATGAATGATATATTGGCAGTGCACAAACCAGAACCAGAACCAACTTGGCCAACATTCAGAAACAAATAAAAACACAGGTTTAAGAAGAAAACAGAAACACAGAGGGGAAAACAACAGATGGTAAGTCCGGTTCCATAACTCTGACTTTCCATCTGGGCTCAGCTTCCTTCTACTTGAAGAGCACCCTTTAGAATTTCCATCAGTGAAGTCTTGCTAAGATTTTGTTAGCCTAATAAGGTTGATTTGCCCTCATTTTAGAATTTTTATTTATTTTACTTAATTTTAAACTCACTTTAATGAAGGACAATTTACATGTAGTGAAATGTTCTCACTTTAATGTATAATTTGATGAGATTTAACAATGTATACACCCTTGAAATATTAATCAAAATCAAGATATAGAATAATTTTGTCATCCCAAAATGTATTTTATGCTCTTTTGCAGTTAGATTTTAGACAACCACTTTTGTGCTGTCTTAGTTTTGCCTTTTAGGAGTTAATATAAATGAAATCACACTTTTTCATAAAGAGTACGTACTCTTTTTTGTCTTGCTTTTTTTCAATCATCATAATTTTTTGAGACTAATTCATACTGCTGTGTATCTGAGTAATTTCTTTTATTGCTGAGCCGTACTTCATTCTATGAATATTCCACAATTTGTTAGTTTGTATCCCTCTTGATGTATATTTACGTTATTTCCAGTTTTGGGCTCCAATGAATAAAGCTACTATTAACATTCTTCTGCAAGTCTTGCTGTGGACATGTTTTTCTCTTATCTTGGGTAATTAACCACATAAGAGTGAAATAGTAGGAAATATGTGTGTTTCCCTGTATTAGAAACTATCAAATGATTCTCCAAAGTGGCTATATTATTTTGCATTCATAGCAGAAACTTCCAGTTGCTTCATATCATTTCCAAAATCTGGCATGGTCAGTCTTTTTCAATTTTAGCATTCTAGTGGGCTTGAAGTGGTATTTCATTGTAATTTTCATTTTCATTTTCTTTATGTGTAATGATATTCAGCATCTTTTTATTAATGTATTATATTTTCTTTTGTTAAAGGTGTGTGAAATATTTTCCTTACCTTCCTTAAATTGAGATGCATGTTTTCTTAGAATAGAGTGGAAGGAGTGTTTAGTATACATGATATATAAAAAGATTGTCATTTGTTTATATAGGTGTATTATATATATGTATACTGATGAAAGTAATATGAATGCATTGTTGCTACATTAGTATAATGTGGTGTGATTTTTGTACTTAAAAGACGTATTCAAAAGCAGAGGTGTTAAGATGCTCTAGTTGTGTATGTTCACGAAAAACCTCTTCTGTACTAGTCAAGCAGCTTTTGAGTCTCATCAATGGTTTTAAACCTACAGGGCACTGATGGCAGGATTAACTTTTGGGAACATTGAAATTGCTTCATTTTATCATCCTCAATTTTATACATATATCTCCCATTCCATGGAAAACATTTTCATTTTCTTGATAGTGTCTTTTCATGAAGGTTTCATGGGGAAATGATCTGTCTGTTTTTTTCTTTTTTGTTTAGGGGTGTGGGTCCTAGCTAAGCAACCCAAAGTTATAAAAACATCAATTTTTCAGAAGGTTTATTCTTTTATATGTTATATTTAGGTCCATGATCACCTCAAACTAGCTTTTTTGTATGATGTGAGCTAAGGGTTGAAGTTCATTTCTCTGTACTGTCATTCAGTTTCCCAGCATCATTTTTGAAGAGAATTGTATTTCCCATTGAATTGTTTTGGTTCCTCTGTTGAACACGATCTCACCATACATGTGTGAGTCTATTACTAGACACTCTATTCTAGCCATTGATCTATCTGCAAAAGCAAAAATAGTACCACAGATTGACTTAATTACTGTAGCTCTTCGTTCTTACAATCAGATATGTATTTCACATATGTATTTTCTATTTTGATGTATCCAGTTTATTAATTTTTAAATTTTATGCATTATGCTTCTGGTAGAGTATCACTGTAACCCATGTATACAAAACTTTTCTCCTATATTTTACTCTAAAAGTTTTATTGATTTAGCTCTTCCATTTAAGTCTAGGGTCAATTTAAGTTTTGTTGCATATGGAATGAAATAAGGGTCTAAATTCAATTTATGTATGTGGATGTCCAATTTTCCCAGCAACACTTGTAAAAAACAAAAAAAACAGACAGATCATTTCCCCATTAATCAACATGGTACCTTTTTAAAAATCATTTGACCATGATGGTTTGAATTTCTGAACTTCAATTGTGGTTCATTGTTACATAGGTCTATTCTTATATGAGTACTAGACTATCTTGATTAATGTAGCTTTGTAGCAACCTTTGAAATCAGGAACTGTAATACTCCAACTTTGTTATTTTAAAAAAATTATTTTGGCTATTCTGAGTGCATTGCATTTCCATACACATTTTAGGAATATTTTTCAGTTTCTGTAAAATAATCTTCTGGGATTTGATAGGGATTGCATTGAATATATAGATTATCTCTTCATCTAAAAAGACTCCCCTCTTACCTGGATTTTAGTTCATTGGTTCTCCTTCCTAACACAGCTCTGCGATGCATTTGAAACATAATTTTGACAATTTATTCCCCTTACTCTAGTTGTTGCAGGAGGAAATCTTTCCTTTTTTCAACTGCTACATTGTACTCATAAGTGGAAATTCTCCCTGGTTAACTCTGAAGTATCAAACAACACAGGATCAAATGCACAACAATCCTGATGCCTGCTTGGTCTGTACCAGACAAGCAAATTGAGAACACTCTGCACAGATAGTATACTTACTTCTCATAAAGACTACCCAAACAGGATAATATTATCATCTGCATTATACTGAGGCAGAGAGTAATTTTAAAAGAGTCCAAGCAGAAACATATGAAGCAAAGAATCTGGGTTTTCCTTCCTAGCAGCCCTGCTCTAAGATCCTCCTCTAAAAACTGCAACTGAATAAAATCCAAGGGTAAGGGCTGATTTTAACATTTATTAATCTTAAAAAATATTAAAAGTCAGCAGTGAATTAAGTAGAGAAATATAAAACTGAATATTCACATACAGGGAAGTCTAGACTCTACAATGGAAATCACATGTTCTTTAGAAGTTTCTGAGGATTTAAACCTAGATGACCTCCTGGAGACATTTTCCATTTCGGAAATTATGGGACAGTAATTCTTTTCATCCATGAGGTGTGTGTGTGTGTGTGTGTGTGTGTGTGTGTGTGTGTATGACTTTATATATAATGAAATTATACTTAAATGTTAGTTATCAGGAGCTAACCCTGAATGAATATTGGCCTTCCTGGGATTCCCAAGAAAAACTGCTTTAATAGGAAAAACTTGGATTCTTTCTACATAAATCTGACTAAAACCAAAAATCCATAGTGATGATGATCCTCTCTATGACCAAGCTTCAGCTAATAATTTACCCTTCACTGTACATTCAGTGTACTAGGTTTTTAAATTATGACAAACTTGATGAACACAAATTATGGAGAGGTTAAACAAAGAACATTGCACAACAATGAAATAGAATAGTACGTCCTTATTTGCATGCTAGCAAATGAGAATTCAGCTTTCACTTCAACATTTGTTATGAAATGTTCCAGCTTACACTAGGACATAAAGTATATGAACAGGACTTAGTTTGAGATATTAGGGGAATAACAATGTTTTTTGTAAAGACAGCACTGAAGTCCTTCATTAGCATATTCTGGCAATTTCCTGCTTGACATCCGTCACAGAATTTAATGGAGACAAGAATTTTATGACATTCAAGATCAGCTGTACGTAGGACTTAAGGTGCAGAATATTAAAGGAATCATGACCAATGATACTAAACTTAGCATTTTTTATTTCTAGACATGGTAAGTTTACTACAGAGCATTCTTTCCATCTTAGTAGTAGCAGAATTTGTTCTTGGAAATTTTGCCAATATCTTCATAGCACTGGTGAACTGCATTGACTGGGTCAAGAGACAAAAGATCTCCTTAGCTCATCAAATTCTCACTGCTCTGGCGGTCTCCAGGATAGGTTTGCTCTGGATAATAGTGATAAATTGGTATGCAATTGTGTTTAATCCAGCTTTTTATAGTTTAGAAGTAAGAATTGTTGTTTATATGGTCTGGACGATAAGCAACCATTTTAGCCTCTGGCTTGCTACTAGCCTCAGCATATTTTATTTGCTCAAGATAGCTAATTTCTCAAGCTTTCTTTTTCTTCAACTAAAGTGGAAAGTTAAAAGAGTAATTCTCATGATACTGTTGGGAACTTTGGTCTTCTTGGTTTTTCATCTTGCAGTGGTGACTGTAGATGGAAATATATTGATGACTGAATATGAAGGAAACATCACTTGGAAGACCAAATTGAGGGACATTGTGCACCTCTCAAATATGACTATGTTCACGCTAGCAAACGTCATACCCTTTACTATGTCCCTGACATCTTTTGTGCTGTTAATCTTCTCCCTGTGGAAACATCTCAAGAAGATGCAGCTCAGTGGCAAAGGATCCCAAGATCCTAGCACCAAGGTCCACATCAGAGCCATGCAAACTGTGATCTCCTTTCTCTTGCTTTTTGCTATTTACATCCTGGCTTTAATCATCTCAACTTGGAGTTTTTATAGTCTGCAGGATGAACCAACCTTCCTGTGGGGCCAGGTCTTTTCAGCTCTCTATCCTTCAGGCCATTCATTTATCGTGATTTGGGGAAACAAGAAGCTGAAACAGGACTTTCTCTCACTTTTGTGGCAGGTAAGGTGCTGACTGAAAGAATGGAAACCTTCAACACCATAGGTCAATAAAATGGGCATCATTTTGTTTGAGCAGAAAACAAAGTTAGGGAGACTTTAGCATTTTATACTTTCTAATGGTTTTTTCATAGTGTATGTAATTGGATAATTTTCAAATGTTTGCCTAGAAAAGCCTTACCTAAACTTACCACATAAAAGCATATGCACATGTGTATGTATGAAAAATATAATAAAAATTAGAAATAACATACCCTTAACCAATTTTTTCAGATAATCAATCTAATTATACAAAATATGTTGAGAAATTCCTCAGTATATGAAGCCATGGATATTTCCACATACATATTCTATGTTATCATGTTCCAAATGAGGAATTTATGATGTACAGTTATGCATTTTTAAGAACTGACAACTTACTTGAGGAAATCATTGTTATTTTTCATTGTCAATTGTACCGCAGTGTGTTTTGATTAGTGTCAGGACCTTTGATGTTTTGTATGGTAAAGATATTCAATTCTAAATCACACGTTGAGGATAGATGTTTGAGATAGACTTTATTCCATCATAAATTCTTACTTCATTGTTAATAGCGGGCAATCAGAACTTTTGTTAAGAAAGGTGTACACAAGAATGACAAACACATTTAGAGTAAATTCTCTATATGGGTACAATAAACAGTACTAAAGAATATTTGATTTGATACAAGTAGGTGAAAAGCTTAGAAAAAAATCAAATTCTACCATAGAGATAAAGATGAAAGAAACATGATCGTGACCTTTTAAAATGCTGTTGTAAGATTTCATGCTATTAGGAAAGTCATTTTTCTCTAGTTTTTGAATTAAGGAAGATTGCTTTTGCAATTGAGATCTAATATCATGCAATTCAGTGTTCTCCTATACCACTCCTGGGCATTAAATTGCCAAACATCTCCTACATCTTCCATTCTTAAAATTCCTTTTAAACTTCAGCTAAGAAGACTCAAATTTTCCCCATCTAAAAAAATATTCACTATAAGAACACTAAAGAAATTATGGTATTTATTTCAATGAACATTTATGCAGATATTAAAATGGCATTGATTAAGTCTATATAATGATTATTGGGGATGTCTTAAAGATTTTTTATTGTAATCTTTGGAAAGCAATGAAATTGGAGAAATAGTATTGGCATATTAATTGATAGCAAGTTTATTACAAGAAAGAATGTATAATCTTGCTCAACAACTTGAATTCTACTTGACTGTATGAATTCTTGGGTTATGAAATTTTAACATTTTCAAACTTTAAAATAAATCATCTCCTCATCTGATTTGTTTTTTTATCATGTATCTTCCCCAGTACAATGTAAGCATCGAAAAAGTATGGATCACATCTCTTTTGTTTATAGCTCATTCCCAGGACCTATAAGCCAGCCTATAGAATAAGTGGTCAAAAATGATTTTTTTTTTTGGTGAGTAAGTCAATGGATAAGTGAACGAATGAACTGTAATAAAGCTGAGAAAGAATTAAAATGAAACATCACAAAACCTGCAAATTGTATGATTTTTTTGGTTCTGTTTTCCTGTCGAAGTGACAGGTATATTTGACAAGAAGCATTTCTCAGAGCAGAAGTTCGGCTATTCCATAATTCTAGGGGAAATATCACTAGAATATAACCTTGACACAGCCATATTACATGTGTTAAGTGGAGACAAAGTGGAACATCAACATTAGATAGCATGTATCACAATAGTTTTAAAAAATCATATAAAAGATTTTTGTAAATTTGTATATACATATTTTTTCTATTATATCATTTTAATGATATTTTCTAGCTGAGTATTGTGGCATCTGATTTATTAAAATTTAGTTAATAATTGCTTTACTAACTCAGCACCTTACTAACATGTTATTTTGGGTATATTTTTCTGTATCCTTCCTAAACTTTTTGTTTTATTTTTTATTGAAATATATTTGAGACATCACTTTGTGTAAATTAAAAGTGTTCTAAATAAACTTTTTAATGGTGGTATTATAAACTCACGTATTCGTAGAGTGAACAAATAACAATTATACAATTCAATGAATATCTTAGTGAGGGGCCTGTAAAACCAGAACCAAAATTAGGGATTAAAGTGATGACATTTATTTGGGAAAGCAAGTCTCACAGGTAGCAATGAGGATGATATACAGAAATGAGGCAAGAGAAGATGTGGAATGAGGTGCTGTGATGTATTACTCTGCTGGCTGCTGTCTTACAATGTGTTGAGAGACAGGATATGGTTAGTACTTGGCACAGGACTTTTTCAGGAGGGTTATAAGGAAGAACCACATGTAGCATAAGTCTATGGAGGAGAGAGAGGAGAGAGAATGTATATTCTCAGCTCTCTCCTGTCTTCTATTTCCCATTGGACAGAGTTCATTCAAAACAGAGCTACCATCTCTGTTTACTCCTTGGTGCCCATTTAAAAGTCAGATCTTATGCTCCACAGTGTGGTGTTCCATTCAAGTCCAAAATGGAAAGATGATCTGACTCTGACAGGGTGGTGACCATAAGAATAGGAGACAGTGAAAGGACTCTTGAGGAAGCACACAAATTTGTGTCTAATACAGACCACCCCTTGTGCCACTCACATGTACTCATGCCCTCCAATTAAGGCTAGCTTTCCAAATACACAACCTGTGTGCTTGTAGTGGCCTCACACTTAGAGGACCCCCATGCTTAGTTTAGTGATGTGCTCTCTCCATTTTCTTTTTCAAACAGAAGGCAGTCCTCTGCCCATGTGGGGACGACCTTGCACTAATTCACCAGGGGTTTACTCTCCTACTCTCTCATGGGTCTTCTCGGTAAGATACATGGTGTCCATGCCCCTTAAAAATGTTTCTAGCAGCTCTGAATCTGCTGACTCATTTGGCCCAATGGACAGAGCAGCAAGGACCACAGCCTAAACCTGCTATAGAGCCCTTTCTTGCTCTGGACTTCACTGGAAACCAGTAGGCTTTAGGGAAACTCCATAAATGGGTCAGAGCAATATTCTCGAATGTGGTATATGTTGGCTTTAAAATTCAAAGAGGCCCAAAAAAACCCACGTGCCTCATTTTTAGTGAAGAGAAATGTAAGTTAGGGTAACTTGTCATTTATGTTAGAAAAGAGGCCTCAACATGTGAACCACATCATTGGACCCCTAAAACCATCTGGCCAATATTGTAACTTTATTTTTCTCTACCTAAGGTGGAGAGTTTAAAAGGTGGTTTCAGTGATAAGAACTACTGGTGACCTTGTTCCTTCTGATTTCTAATATTGCTCTGATGAATATACATATCAATATCTGGATCAATGGATATAAAGGAAACATGACTTGCAGGTCCAGGATGAGTCACTTTGCACAATTTTCCAATCTTGCTTTACTCACTAATACTATGTATAGTTTCATATCCTGTACTGTGTCCCTGACAGTTTTTCTCCTGCTAACCTTCTCCCTGCGGCAACATCTTAATAAGATGCAGCACAACGCCAAAGCTCCAGAGGTGCCAGCACCAAGGCCCACATTGAAGCCACGCGAGTACGATCACCTTCCTCTTGTTATATGCCTTTTTCTTTTTCTTTTTGTGCCACTTTGGAGCTCTGAGTTGCTGGAGAAAAATCTGACTGTTAACGTTTTACCAGGCTGTAGAAATTGTTTATCCTTCAGGTGACTTGTGTGTCCTGATTCTGGGAAACAATAGGCTGAGACAGTCCTGTCTTTCAGGGCTGTGGTGGCTGACGTTCGAGTTCAAAGTTTGGGAACCCACAGGCCCATAGACGATTTAGAGGGTCATTTTGCGTACTCCAGAGGAAAATCAATTGATAAGAAATTCTTGTGTGACCTCAATTTACACTTCCCCAATATTCTTCCATTGTGCCTACCTAGCATTGTGAATTTTACAAAAGAATGTTTGAAATAAACAAGTATTTGAAATAACCTAAATATTACAACTTTGCAGAATATATACAAGTTTTTATATTAATACACATATACAAAGAAGGAAATGAATATGGACTACTTAAATATAAGAGCTATTTAGAGTAACAAATAATAGGAACTTTGTGTCAATCATTAACCTTTTTGAGATTTAAAAATGAGAAACTTACATCAGATATGTGTGTATGTATGTAAGACAGAGTTACTAGAAGTGGAACTTAATAATTTTACACACATAAAAATCAGTTCCTAAACTAGAATATGTGCCTAAAGTTTCATATTAAAAATGAAGAATAAAATATAAACTAATGTAAAACACGTACACTAAATTTATTATCTCAAACATAAGATACAATTTATTGTTTAGAAACTCCTCAGAATCATGAAGCTACTTTATTTCAATTATCCTTTCTATATCATTAGTTTTACATTCAAGAATTCATAAATTATATTTATCATTATCAGGAATATCTAATTTATATTTGGGAATAAATTATATTTGTCAATGTAGTTTTCAAATACTCGTATGTACCACAGTTCATTTTAATTTTAATTTAATTTTAATAAGACTACCAAGTCTTGGCTGATGAGTCTTTTAATTGTATATAACTCTTTGGGAGATTGGTGTTTTTGTTATATTTTATTCTACCCTGTCATATTTTATCTATGCACCCCTATTTTACTGGTGAGTTGAAAACAACCAGGTTGTCATGGGAACAGAAATTTAGAATAATTCATGAGTCACCAACATACAATTTACATGAACTTTGAATATGTATATAGTTGTATATTATTAATATTGGTAGTATGGCATAAATAAAAACTAATTAAATAAAATAGATAGAAAGTTTAGAATTAAGTTCAAGAGGTGGAGTACAGGAAAGGAATCATGGTCACGTACGTGTCCCGTGTTCAGTGTTAAATCTTGAACACGATAGAATGCTGTATTATGTTTTTAGAAATGAAGAATTCTTTACTTATGGCTTACAAAGAAATCTCTTCAAAGTGCAGGCTTTGTGTTTGAAACAAATTTTCTTCTTCTCCTAATGTAGTTCATTCATTCATTTATTCACTGAATAAATATTAGGTTGGTGCAAAAGTAATTGCGGTTTACAAGGTTAAAAATAATTTCAAAAACCGCAATAACTTTTGCACCAATCTAACACACGTTGAATTTTTTTTTCTTTATGCCTTTGGAGACATTTAAATAAGAAACATAAGCCATAAAATAGAATATAAAGTGGATGTGTGAAATGGGGAGCCACTGAAAAGAGAAAGTTACAATATTTATGTGCTAGGTAATTTATATGCTTCATAACTTGTTAATATTCACCTGTGCATAATACCATCGTTCATATGAAGAAACTGAAGTTCTAAGATGTTAAATGACTATGTAGCAGTGCACGAAGATGCAAGCACAGAGCTAGAGCAAAAATCCCCAGCAGAATGGGGCTCTCCCCTAGACTCAGACGAAATATCGAAAAGAGGCTGCTTACAGCCACATCCAGAATCTGGTGTGAAAAGCATGTAAAAATTTTGTAATTTTGGTGCTTATGTTAAATATTCTTAATTGTTTTCTATGATATTTGGTAGTTAGTTAATGTGTCTACAGAAAGGTAATTGTTTTTGTTTGCTTGTTTGTTGAGTTAGAAGCTAGCTGCCTTATGAAGTGGTCACATATGCTTTTTAAAAAGCTCATTGTTTTGTCTCTGCAGATAGAAAATGTCATCTGCATATAATGATTATTTTACTCCTTTCTTTAAATTCTTCATGATTCTTTGTGTGTGTGTTGGCTTGTATTATAAAATGGCTTGAACATTCAAAATATTATATATTCAAAAAATTACAGTAATGACAGGCATCTTTGTTTATAAACACAGAGTTTTCTAGTGTTTCACCAATAAGCATAGCTTTGGAGTAAATACTTCAAAAAATCATCTTCAGAGAGAATATTTTTCTTCATATATTTCCATGTGTGGTACTCTAATAAAACCTGCATGAAAAGTATCAAATATGGGTTTTGCTTTTTAAGATGATCATGTATTTCCCTCTTTTCTGACTAATTAAAGTAATGATACACAGTAATACTATGTTACCCTGAAAATAAGACTGTGTCTTATACTGTATTTCCCCAAAAATATTAAGGTCTTATATTAAGTTTTGCTCCAAAAGATGCATTAGGGCTTGTTTTCAGGGGATGTCTTATTTTTTTCAAGTACAACAATCTACATTTATTCAAATACAGTCATGTCATCTTCTTCTGGAACATCATCATAACGTACTAAATGCATCCGTCTGGCTGATGATCTTAACTGGGGCTTAAATTCAGGGTAGTTCTTATTTTTGGGGAAACACAAGTAGTACATGAAACAGTGGTTCATCTTCTAGTCTATGAATTTTAGATTCATTAAAATATCTACATATTTACATTTATATAAAATGTAATAAAATTGCAACCATCAAAGGAAAACTGAAATTCAGAAAGCAGCTACAAAGTAATGAGAGGTAACATGCCAAGGGGCAAAAATCAATTTGAAATTTTATCAAAAAATAATATGCCAGAAGACGATTCATATTTTCAAAGTGCTAAAGAATGTAACTATAATCCTGAATTCTTGGCTAAACATTTGTTCTGGGGATTAAATTAAATAGTATCATTTCAAAATAAAAAAGACTGGGGCTGTTTACTACACATACTTTCTCACTGAAAATGCTACTAATGGATGTACTTCAGTAAGACTGTTATGGACTGAATTACGTCCCCTCCCAAACCCATGTGTTGAAGGACTAACCCCCAATGAAACTATATTTGGAGATAGGGTCTCTAAGTAGGTGATTAAGGCTAATTGAGGACATAAGGGGGCCCTAAACCAAAAGGATTAGTATCCTTATTTGAAGAAAAAGAGAGAGACACCAGGAATCTCAGAGGAAAGCCATGTGAGGATATACTGAGAAAGTGGCCATCTGCAAAATGGGAAGAGAAGCCTCACCAGAAACCAATCCTGATGGCACCTTGATCTTGGACTTGCAGCCTTCAGAACAGTGAGAAAATAAATGTCTGCCATTGAAGTCACCCAGTATTTGGTATTAGCCCAAACAGACTAATGTGAAGACCATAAATAAATAAATAAATACATAAATAGGAAGGATTGAAATGGAAAGCAATGTTAAACAAGCTAAATGTTAAATTAGGCTGATAAAAAAGGAAAGCATTTGTTGTGTATAAGTTGTAATGCAATTGATATTTTGTAGTTTAAAGCAAGCTCCTGTAAAATTCTGCCTAACATGAATAGCACATTAAAAATTGCTAAATTTTATTTATATAAATTACACTTCAACAAAGCTGGTTAATACAACAAAAATATATACATTACGCATATTACAAGAAGTGACAAGTACAAAAAATTTTGTCAATATGGTTAAAACAAAGATATATTAATATGTGTGTTGTACTTAATAAAAATAGGAAAAATAAATAAACTCTAAACAGATAGTTGGGGAAAAGAAACAACAACAGTTCCATCAAAATAAGACAGAGTAGATGAAGAAAATTAAAGAAGAAAAGAGAAAGTATGACTGAAAAACCACAGGTAGAACATTAGAAATGAGACCATGACCTTGGGTTTAGAGAGGATTTTATGAATTTGACCTCAAAGGCAAGGGTAGTAAAAGCAAAATATATGAATGGGACTATATCAAACTAAATAACTTCTGAACAGCAAAAGAAACCATCAACAAAAAAAACGAAGCAACCAACTGAATGGGAGAAGATATTTGTAAAAAACACCTCCGATAGGGGTTTAATACCCAAAATATATAAAGAATTCATACAACTCAACAACAAAAAACAATCCAATTAAAAAACGGGCAAGGACCTGAACAGACGCTTCTCCCAAAAGAGATACAAATGGCCAACAGATATATGAAAAGATGTTATTAGGGAAATGCAAATCAAAATCACACTGAGATATCAACTCACACCTGTTAAAATGGCTATTATCAACAAGGCAAGTCATAAAAAGTGCTGGAGAGGTTGTGGAGAAAACGGAACCCTCATACACTGCTGGTGGAAATGTAAATTGGTACAGCCGCTGTGGAAAAAGTATGGAGGTTCCTGAAAATTAAGAATAGAATTACTATACGACCTAGCAATCCCTCTTCTGGGTATCTACCCCCGAAATCTGAAAACATTTATCCGTAAAGGATATATATATATATATCCTTATGTTCATAGCAGCATTATTTATGGTGGCCAAGACATGGAAATAACCAAAGTGTCCTTTGGTAGACGACTGGATAAAGAGCATGTAGTACATATAAACAATGAAATATTACTCAGCAACAAGATGAAATACTGCCATTTGTAACAACACGGATGGATCTTGAGATTATTATTCTAAGTGAAATAAGTCAGACAGAAAAAGTCAAGAACCAAATGATTTCTCTCATATGTGGGGTATAAAACTGAAAGCAACAAACAAGACAAACAAACAAAAAGTCATAGATACAGCCAACAGTGTATTGGTAACCAGAGGCAAGGGAGTCGTGGTAGAAGAGGGAAAAGGGGATCAAATATATGGTGATGGAAGGAGAACTGACTCTGGGTGATGAACACACAATGCAATATATAGATGTTGTATTATAGAATTGTACACTGGAAACCTACATAATTTTACTAACTAATGTCACCCAAATAAATTTAATAATAAAAAAATAAATGAGTCCAAAGTTATCAGAAGTTACTAAATGAATTAAGTTAGTCATTAAAAAGTAGAAACTCTGAAACTTTAGATTGGTAAATATGTATAATACACATGACATTATGTAACATTTTATAGAATAAAATCATATATTTATGCTTATAAATTTTACATATATTTATATATTTTATCCTATATATCAGTGTCACATGTGAAAGAAATAAGTGCAAAATGGTTGAAAGTACATAGACAAAGAGGTACGAATACAACGATCACAGGACTGTAGATGTGCTCCAATATTCATTCTTTTCTTCTTGGTAAGTGACAGAACCCTAATATTATGTTGTGCATCTCAGTGTTCAAACTACTTAACTTTGGACATTTTTGTAGGTGAGAAAGAGATAAACTTCTATCTAATTAAATAACTAATATGTTTTTATTTATTTATTTAGCTTTATAACATGAAGCTGAATTCTGAACTAATATTTCAACCAAACAAAAGCTAGTGGAGTAACACTAATATCAAATTAAATAATTTTAAAGGCAAAATTCATCAATATTTAAAGGAAGATATTTAAACTAATAAAAAAACAACAGTAAAGAAGAAACAATAATTGGGGGCATGGGGGCTTTTTAAAATGTAATACCAAATTAAATGAACCAAATTTAAAATAAATGGACAAAATGCTTAATCAATACATCGTGAAAATATTAAATATTTCACAAGCTGATAGATCAAGCAAAATTAATAATTGTCAAGAGGATGTAAATAACAAAATAAGTTTAATTTGGTAGAATCCTGTACCAACAGAGTATACACAATTATTTAAAGGAACATTTAACTTTACACACATAGATCATGTATTAATAATAGGCAAAAAATTCTTAATAAGTAAAAATGAATATTTATCACACAAAATATATTATCTTATAATCACATTTCAATATTTTAATAAAAATACTGCTAATCATAGTAATGATATTCCATAATTTAGAAAGTAAATTACTGACTAATTCAATCATAGGTAAAATAAAACAAAACAAAAAAATGCTGGGGGTTAATCCAAAATTTAGAACCAAACAAGAATAAAAGCACTACGTAAACGAAAGCTTGAAAATTTCAGCCAAAGCTGGAAAATTCATATCTATGAATGCATTTATTTAAAAAATGATTAAGAAGGTGAATGGGCCAATTATTTATCTCAAGATAATAGCAATGCTGAGAGATTAATGAATATATGTAGAATCAAGCCACATGCCACCATGCAATGAGAAAAAAAATGCAAATGAGCATGAAGCAATAAAGAAGAAAAGGATTTTTAATAAACATGTTCTAAAACGAATACGCTGTTACAAATTCTCAAACACTGAGCTATATACACAATGCTAGCCCCGAAGTCTCCTCTGAAGGCACTTTAGCCTGAAGCACATTGATGATACAGAAGAAAATATGTAAATTTGGTGTCACATTTCAAGCCGTTGTCAATATGCAATTTTTAAAATACTAAGCAAAATATTGGTGGCATGTAAGATGATCTTTTATTCCCTATGCTCACTGAATTTGCATTAAATGGAAATAAGCAATCAAAAAAATGAAAGTAGAAATGAATGACAAAATAATATTTAAAAATATAAAAAGGTTAGGAATAGAATAATGTTTACTTGGTTTTATTGTATATAGAAAACTATACTCAGTGCTCTACATACATTGTCACATTTAATTCTGAAAATAATTATACTACATTTGGTACATAAGGAAACTGAGGAATTAAAAAAAGGTTAAATAAGTACCTTGCCTAAGGTCACACAATAGAAAATGGAAAAAAATCGAAAAATGTTAGCATAAGCAATCTGGTTCCCAAACTTGCATTCTTAACTCCTTTGTAATCTGCATATAATAATGAAAAAAGAAATTAAAGACATAGAAAACTAAAACAAATTATAGACGAGGGTAAAACCAAAGATTCTTTATGAAAATCAATAAACAGACACAAATTAAATATACATAACATCAGAAATGTAATAACTGTACTTAGTGAAATAAAAACTAAATGCATATAAGCACACTTTTTCACCAAAAAGTTAAAAAATTCGGATAAATTGGACAACTTTTTAGTGCTTGGCTCATAGTGCAGCAGCTTCTCCAGTGCAGGGTCCTATCCTACGGTGCGTTCTGGTTCAAAGCATCCAGCAGTCAACAGCTTTTTCCAGCATGTCCCTAGAGCAGTTTACAGCAGAGCACCGGTGGTAACACAGCTCTCCCTGAACAGCTTTCCCAGTCCCCAGGAGGTAAATTTCTGGCAAGGTCTAGACAATGGATTTCCAGCAGTTGCTGGTGGTACAGCTCAGGGAGACATAGCTGTGCCATCTTCAACACAGTGTGGTTCTTAGCCTGGAGAGTGGGTAAGTTTGTGTGGAGGTTTTTCTTTGGGTGTTATATCTTAACCCTGGAAAAATGACTATTCCTTTTATTTGCTATTTCTATATTCTGTAGAGTCCTCTTTACTTCTTTCTAGTCAATTCCTCATTGCTGCAATCCCATTATAGTTAATAGTTCTTTATGTTAAACTTTTTATCATCAAATTTCTGTGTGGTCTGTCTCCTGATTGAACTCTGACTATTAACACGTATTGGAATACTTTTTGACCAAATTGTTTACTGAACCGGTATACATGGAAGGAAATGACAATAATCGGATAAAAGGTGTACACCAAAAAAAAGTAAGAATATTGTGCTTAATGGTAAAATGTAGAATCTTTTTGCTGATGCCAGGATTAAGAAAAGCTTTGTGTCAGAGGTATTAGCCAATACAATGAGAAAAGACAAATTAACTCATATGAGAATTTGAATGAAAATGACGAAACAGATTTTTTTCTTGCAGACAACAGGTTTACCTGTGGATAATCCAAAGTAATCCACAAGGAAATAAGTAATAAATTTATCTAATAAGTAAATTTAGCAAAATTGCCAAATAAGGCACTATTCACCAGTAATAGCTATTTTGAGTACGATACTTGAAACTGAACTTTTTCATAATAGCAACGAAAACTATAAGGTGCCAGGAAATAAGTCTCAGAAGTAATATATCATATTTTATTGAAGTTTATTAAATTGTATTGATCAACATAAAAGATATGAACAAATGCAGATATGTGCCATGTTCTTGAGTGGATAGAATCAGTTTCCTAAGAGAGCAATTGTATCCAAAACCTTGGATTTGTGTGCAATGCAATTACAGAAATCATTTTTCAGGAGATCAAATTAAATGTATAGGTGGTGTGTGTGTGTGTGTGTGTGTGTGTTTATAAGCTTGTAAACAATAAAGATATTTATAAATACTAGTTATTAGCACCCAATTTTAGAGAGTATTGGCCTTCCTAAGGGTCCTAGGGAAACTAGAAAGTTTTTGAAAAGAAAGCCTTGGAAAACCTATAGATAAATTCCTTTAAGTCTTTCTGCATGGATCTAATGTTTTTGTTAAAATAAGACCCATCTACTAATTTAGACAATTCTGCATGTTCTATGCATTAGATTTAAAATTTTACTAGCTAACATCTCAACTCAATAAATTCAAATTATGTAGAGGTGAGACAAGGCAAAAAACTGCAGAACTATGAAAGATAATTTGTCTTTATTTGCATGTTAGCAAATGAAAATTCAGCTCTCATTTCAACATCAGCTATGAAATATTCCAGCTTGTGGCAAGGACACAAGAATTCATTTAAATTATTTGAGAAATGTTTTTAATAAAGACAGCTTCGAACTCATCCATTAGCAGAATTTGGTGTTCTGCTTGACGTTAATCTCAGAATTTAAAAGAAAACAAGAACTTTACTGCACCTTTAGAAATCAGGTGCCGGAGGAACTTGAGGATATTAAGAAATCACGCGCAGTGATACTAGGTTTGGCTTTCTCCCCCACCCCCCAGGCTTGGCTTTTTGTCCTCCCAGATATGATAAGTTTACTACCGATCATTTTTTCCATCCTATTAATGACAGAATTTGTTTTGGGAAATTTGGCTAATGTCTTCATAGCACTGGTGAACTGCATTGAGTGGATCAAGAGACGAAAGATCTCCTCAGCTGATGGAATTCTCACTGCTCTGGCGCTCTCCAGGATTGGTTTGCTCTGGGAAATAGTAATAAATTTGTATGCAACTGTGTTTGGTCCAGCGTTACCCAGTGTAGAAGAAAGAATTATTGTTCATACGATCTGGACGATAAGCAACCATTTTAGCCTCTGGCTTGCCACTAGCCTCAGCATACTTTATTTGCTCAAGATAGCCAATTTCTCTAGCCTTCTTTTTCTTCACCTGAAGTGGAAAGTTAAAAGAGTAGTTCCCATGATACTGTTGGGAACTTTGGTCTTCTTGGTTTTTCAACTTGCCGTGACAAGTATAAATAAAAGTATGCAGATGAATAAATATGAAGGAAACATCACTTGGAAGACCAATTTGCAGGACATAGTGCAACTTTCAGATAGGACTGTATTCACGCTAGCAAACGTCATACCCTTTACTACGTCCCTGACATCTTTTGTGTTGTTAATCTTCTCCCTGTGGAAACATCTCAAGAAGATGCAGCTCAGTGGCAAAGTATCCCGAGATCCCAGCACCAAGGTCCACATAAGAGCCATGCAAACTGTGATCTCCTTTCTCTTGCTTTTTGCTATTTACTTTGTGACTCTAATCTTCTCAGTCTGGAGTTCTACTATTCTGCAGAACAAATTACTTCTCATGCTTTGCCAGGTTCTTGGAGTCCTGTATCCTTCAGGTCACTCGTTTATCCTGATTTGGGGAAATAAAAAGCTAAGACAGGCTTTTCTGTCATTTCTGTGGCAGCTGAGGTGCTGGCTGAAAGGAAGGAAATAAGTTGGGCATCATGTATCTCCTAGCAGAATATGAGTCTTTGTAAACTTTGTGTTTATGTGACAATAAATAATACTGACTTGATGGTACAGATAAGGAAGATTGAAGTTAATACAGGTAGGTAAAAAGCTTAGGATATTCAAGTTGTGTAAGAAAGATGAAGAAGAAAAAAAATGAAGAAGAAAAATCATAGCCATGAACTGTTACTGATGTTATAAGTTTCTTTATGATAGAATTTTTATTAGGGAAAAACACATATAAATTCAAAAGCAAAGATTTACTTAAGACTTAATTTTCTAGAGAATTTTTTTTACAACTTGAAGCCTTTTTCTTTGTCTTGACTTAATTTGCTTTTCCAGCCCTACTTCCATTCAGATTCATTTATTTGGAGACATTAAAATAAGAAACACTTTAAAAATGAAATGTGAATATATATATATACATTTATGTAAGATTTAATTACTAAGCAAAAAAGTTATCTTTTTATTTGACACTACTAATCATACTTCCTAACCTGTTAATACTCTTGTGTATATTAAGATACCTTATTGATAAAGCTCATCTTTAATGATGTCAGATACTAACCTGCAGTTTGGAAATGATTTAATGAATAACTCAATTAAATTGGCATACTGTATTTTTATGGAGAGTCATTGGGAATAGATAGCGTGAATAATCCTAAAATTGTGAAATACTTTAAATGAATATTTCAAAAATGTGCTTATGTTCATCAGAATCCATGTATAAAAAATTCATAACAACATTATTATGAGTATATTCCATCAACAGTAGAATGGATCATTAAAATGTGGTAAATGCACTTAGTTGAAAATTATGCAATAACAAAAATAAATACACTATAATCACATACCACCACATAGATGATTGTTTCACTTAAATATGATTTTAAATGAAAGGAACTAGACCTCTCCCCCCACCAAAAAATCAATAAACAAAAAACCCACATAAGTGACTTTAATTTCCTAAAACCTAGTTGCAGGCAAAACTAAGCCATAGTATCTAGAAATCATATTTAGGTAGTAAAACAACAAAGAAAATTATGGAAATTACTTTCACAAAGGATGGTGGGTTCTATTTGGGAGTAAAACAGATGGTGTGATCAGGAAGGAGAATGTAGTGAGCTTCATTATTTTTTAACGTGGGTGGTGTTAACACCAGTGTCCAATTTAGAAGAATTTATTAAACTACATATTCCTTTTGTTTTTATCATATCCAATTTGAAAGTATTGTCACTATTATTAGCTACTTTAGAAAAATATTATATTTTACTTTTGCATATGTTAAAACTCCATGTTATTTTTAAACAATTATATTTTTAAAAAAATTAAATAAAAAGAGAAAATCTTATATATTTATCCATACAGTTACCATATCTGATGTTGTTTATGCCTTCGTAAGATTCTTATTTCCAACTGGCATCATTTTCTTTCTGCCTGGACAACGTCCTTGTATATTTCTTGAGTGTGGGTCTGCTGGTGTGAATTCTTCTTGCTTTTTATGTCTAAAAAAGTCTTTATTTCTCCTTCAGTTTTGAAAAATATTTTGTCTGAGTATTCTAGGTTGAGTTTTTTTTCTCTCAGTACTTTAAAGATGTTGTTACAGTAGATTCTTGCTTATGTTATTTCTTTAAAGAAATATTCAATCATCCTTATTTGTTCCTCTAAACATAACTTTTCCCCTGGCTATTTAATATTTTCTTTTTAAAACTACTTTGAGAAATTTGATTATGATGTATCTTGGTGTAGTTTTTGCTTTGTTTCTTGTGCTTGGGGCATATTGAACTTCTTGGGTCTATGGGTTTATAGTTTTCATCATATTTAGGAGAATTTGGGCCATTATTTCTTCTACCCAGCCTAGCCTTGTAGGCCACTCTAATTACACATCTATTAGCCCCCTTGAATGTCTCCAAAGTTGAATTATGCTTTTTATTTTTTCAAAATTATTTTACCTTCTTGTTTCATTTTAGATAGTTTCTATTTCTATGTCTTCAAGCTCACTTCATGTTTTCTTCTGCACTGTCTAATCTTATGTTAATCCCATCCAGTGTATTTTTCATCTCAGATATTGTAGTTTTAATTTCTAGAAGTTCAATTTGGGTCTTTATTATACCCTCCTTGTATCTTAAGTTTTTGGACACCTGGAATGCAATTATTATAATAACTTTTTTTTCTTTTCAGACTTCTGGTCTCCAGAACTTTTGGCAGTAATACAAAATACTTTCTTAGAGACTAAATTTTTTACTAAATAGTTTCTTACTCCAGTTAAAATTTAGGAGGCATTAAAAATAAAGCTATTATGAACATTCTTGTCAAGTTTTTGCATGGGCATATGCTTTTATTTCTCCTGGGTAAATAACAAGCAATGGAATGTTTGGATCATACCATAGGTGTATGTTTAATATTTAAAGAAATTTATGTATGTCTGCTTCAAAGTAGTTGTGCTAGTTATATTCCCACCAATTCACATATCCATCAACAAGTAAATGGATAAATATTTTATACAATGGAGTACTATTCAGTAATAAAAAAAGAATGAACTGTTGATATATGCAACAACATTGATTAATTTTGTCATAATTATGCTCAGTAAAAGACACCAGATAAAGAGTTATGATGTATGATTGCTTTTATATAACATTCTAGAATATGGAAGCTAATCTATAGTGAGAGAAAGTGGTTGCCTGGGAATGGTGATGGTGGTGGAAGGGTGCAGTAAAGAATAGGGAAGGGTGGGAAGGAGCAATTACACAGGGGCATGAGGAAACTTTTGGCGGTAATATATATTTGTTTTCTTGATTAAGTGATTGTTTCACAGATAATATAAATATGTAATATTCGTAAAATTGTACACTTTAAATATGTAGAGCTTATTTGTATCTCCATTATACCTCAATAGGTATATTAAAAACAATTCAGGAGGAAAGCTACACACCAGTATGCATCTACAGAAACCTTCTCTTTGCAGTTTTAGAAGAATCCAATCTCTTCACTTCTATTCCTCTTCTGTCTGTTGGGTCCCAGACCTTCTATTTATTGTGATACGATGTGTAGGCATTCTCCTTGTTGCCCGATGTACCTTATATGAAACTGGTTTGTCTTTCCACAAGGGCTACTTTTTGAATGCAGAATGCAGCATGTGTGTGTGTGTGTGTGTGTGTGTGTGTGTGCGTGCACACATGTGAACATCTGAATTCATGCATGTGTATGTGCAGTGGGAGGGTAGGAGAATAATAGCAGAACGATCTTTCGGGGGTGAGTCCTACCTTTCTTGGGACCTAGGTGCTATTTCATCTTCTAAAGTCCCATGAAATTTCTGTTTCAGAGACCATTCCATTATGCCATTTTTGTTAACACTTTTGTGGAACTGGTATGTTCCTCAAATTTAGCTCAGTGTCCTGGAAGGTGCCAAGCCTGGAATGCCCATCCTACCTCTGCCCTGGTTGTATGTTGGAGCTTCTAACCTTGAAAGATTTTCCTTAAAATCCCCCATTTTTGCCTGTTTAATTTGTCTGGATTCCTCTAACTTGGAGGGTAATATTGACAATGCTACAGGACTTTGTTGACTTGGTTTATGCTTCAATATTGCAATATTGAAAACAATATTGACAATGTTTTGAAGTAGCAAGAATATGTATTACAATTTTATTTCACCATTTTGTTTAGGAAACCTGTACTTACATTGAATTTTGATATAACAGAGAGCAGATGTTTCTGGGAAGATGTAAGAACAAACTGAATAAAACTCAAAGGCCTTTGCTGACTGTAGAGGGATGGGTATCACTGAGAGATGGAGAGGCACTAAATGAGGGCAATTCACGCTCTGCAGATGAACCCCTCAGTATTGCCCATATCTAGCTTTAACTGAGAGACTGTTTTTCTGGATAGAGTTCTATCGCTTCTCACAAGCCCTTTAAATGGTTCCTAAAGTTTGCTGAATATTTTCAGGTATTAAATAACACAGGACTATTACATAACATCAAGAGTAATCATGTTTTCTAAAATACCTTACATAATATGATTTTTAAAATCAAGAGAAGCTTAATACATATTAATGAAGGCATGAAAGTCTGAATTAGTCTAGAGAAAAGCAAGAAATTTTGAATCAAGATGATTTTGGATTTTCTGAGCCTCATTTTCTTGTTGTCAAAAAGAAGTCCTTTCCCATAAGGCTTTTCTGCAAGGTGTGTGTGTTTGGGCACCCACAAAAAGTTTATTGGTAAATAAATATAAGTTTTCAGCATCTAGCTTTCAGGAGTTATGGTTTTGCTGGGTTCACTCAGGAAACTTTAATGGTTTGGATAAACTATAGAAATGTCCCTTCAGTCTTCCTTCATTGCACCTCAGTGGTGACGATTTTAGTGCTCACCAAATTTCATCTACTGATATAGATATGTATTGTATGTGAGAGCTCTAGGCATTGAATTTTTTAATGTTATTGATAACAGCTGAAATTGGTGAACAAATTATGTAGAGATTAAATACAGCAGGCATTGCAAAATAACGAAAGAGAATACATCTTTATTTGCATGTTAGCAAATGAGAGTTCAGTTTTTCTTTCACCATCAAGTATAAAAAAATTCATTAAAAAAAAAAATTCATTTTATTTGAGAACATAAAGTACCTGGTGTAGAGTACAGCTAACTGTGTGGGAGAAAATGATTTTTATAGAGGGAGCTATATGCCCATTCATTAGCATACCTTAGTGTTCTCTGACTTGATATTAAGCCTACAATTTTTTTAAAGAAAGAAATTAACTGCACATCCAAGAAATGAGTATATATACTATTTAAATGTGGTAAATCAAGAAATCATCAGCATTGCAATTAGACATTGAAGCTCTCTCTTTGCAGATATGTAAGTGCCTTGCATAGCTTCCTCACCATTTTAGTAAATACAGAATTTATTGTTGGTATTTTGGGAATGGATTCATAACACTGGTGAACTGCATTGACTGGCTCAAGAAACGAAAGATTTCCTTAGCTGATGGAATCCTGACTGCTTTAGCCATTTCTAGAATTTGTCTGATTTGGGTAATAATGATCAGATGGGTTACAAAGGAGTTTTATCCATCTTATACATGAATAGAATGGAAAATATACTTTTAGTATTGTCGGGGTTGTGACCAATCATTTTAGCAACTGGTTTGCCACAGGCCTCAGTCTCTTTTTTTTCTCAAGAAAGCCTTTGGGGGAAAGCTTTCTTTCTCTGGTCCATGAGGACACCTATTTCTTTCCTTTCCCAGAGTGATTCACAAGTTTCCACTCCAGACCCACTGATCTCCTTTGCATGTGACTGAGCTGTACTAAAGCACTTTGAATTTTACTGTTGGGAAATGAGGATACACCCTAGGACTTCGTAAACTGCATTGAATAGAATAAAGCCTCTGCACCATCCAGTAATGAAGGAGACCACAGAAAACCTTCATTAGCTCTCTAATCACCTAACCTAATCGCATCTGGCCCAGCCTTAGGCCTTATTCCCTTCACGATGTTAATTCAAACACAGAACCCAAATCTTAGTTTAGCCACTCGACTCCCCAAGGCCTCAGAGCTCAGCCTCCCACCCCCACCTTCAGACCAAGTCAATATAAATTTCACGCATTTCACTTTACAACCTTCACGACAGCACTCTCTCTGTCTTTCTGTCCCTGTACCCACACACAGGCGCACACACCATTAAAGGGTGTTAGCCCTGTTCTCCCAAAGACCTCCCAGTGGTCCACTTACATGGGGATAATACAGGGAACGTGACAGCCAGGACGAACCAGGTAGACAGGACGAGGGTCTTCCTGATCATGGTGCTGGCGGGAGCACAGGAGGCTGGAGAAGGTGAGGAGTCAGCTGGCAGGCCCTGAGTGCACTGGACTGAGAGCTTCGCTCAGTTTTTTTATTTTATTTTATTATTAAAGTTTATTGGGGTAACAATGGTCAACAAAACTACATACGTAGGTTTCAACTGTACAAGTTTATAATACATCATTTATATGTTGCGTTAAGTGTTTACCCCCCAGAGTCAGTTCTCTTTCCAACACCATATATTTGACCCCTTTACCCTTATCTACGACTACCCCCCCCCCTTATCCTCTGGTAACTACTAAACTGTTGTGTTTGTCTATGAGTTTCGTTTCTTCATTTGTTTGTCTTGTTCCTTTGTTGCCTTCAGTTTTATATCCCACATATGAAGTTATATGGTTCTCGACTTATTTCTGTCTGATTTATTTCACTTAGCATAATAATCTCAAGGTTAGGAAAGATGAAATACTGCTATTTTCTCAGCTTTTATAGAACTCTCAGCCCCAGATCCCTAAAGGGGGCATTCCCAGGTGGCTGTTAAAAACAACAACAAAAAGCAAGTTTTGCTAACACAAAATAATGAGAATACCCCCAGAGCAAGGAACCTGAGAGGAGGGAGAAGTGAGGAGGAGTTTGGGGGAAAACTCTGATAAGGTCTGGGTTGCATTCCCCCCACTGCCATTACTACCGATTAACTGCTTTTCAGAGGGCAGGGCAGAAATTCTAGTTCCACTAGGTCACAGATGACTCTGCTCCTAGCCCAAGGTCACAGGTTTGTCGACTAGGCTGGAGCCAAATATTGCTTTATGAACTCCTAAAATGCTGCTTTATATCAGAATGTAGAACTAAGAATCCTGGTCAGAGACTGCTTTGACTTTAAGGGAGAGTCCTATTGTAAACAGTCTTCTAACCCCAGTTGGTTCCTCAAAGAGAATTGTCAAAGAAACTCATAATTACTCCTCTTGTTTTACTACAGTAATAACCGATAGATCTAAAAGTATGAGATTTCTACATGCACTGCTATCTTATTTGATTCTCACCACAATCCTACGTGGGAGTCATTATTATCCCCATTTTTATGATGAGGAAACTGGAGGCTGGGAAATTAAATGGCTCCAGATTCACCTGAAGATATTCAAGTTCCTCAGGGATGTCATTACCATCAAGTCCTTGGTTGTGTGGACCTGGTTCCTGCTGGTGACCTTGCCAATCCTCTAGGGGGCAGTAGGAAGCTGTGAGGCCGCCTTGGCTGCAGCACTGACCAACCCCCACAGTACATGCAAAGTAGGCTGAGAATATGCAAGAGGGACTAACTAACGTAAATCAGCCTCAGCGCTCAATTAAAAGTCATGACCCTTAGCTGGAAAGGAGGTCTTTAACGCATATTCACAACTCCCATCAGAGGGTTAAACTCCCATGAGACCTTTAGGTCTGTTTACTTAACAAGTCACAGCTGATTCCTGTTCCTCAAAACACACAGGGTTGACTGTATCATTGAGAGAAACCTCTCAGCAACAGGAATAATAACAGTTAACATTTATTAAGTGCTTAATTATTTGTCACAGGTGTATATTATTCTACCCAATGCCGAAGCTAAAGTAATCTTATTATTCTCTTTTCTAGATGAAGAGACCATGGCACAGAGAGTTAGGGACCTTATGCAAGGTCTCACAGTAAGTGTCATAGAATCAGGAAGCAAACCAGTGGGCAGTCTGATGCTGCGGCCTATGCTCTCAACCACTCTCCGATTTCTCCTTCCCGCCCAGTTATCTCCCTGATCTCATTGCCAGCTTTGTCCTGTGAAGTGTGGCCCTCGCACAGACTTCACCTTGAAGGCAGTGATACGGACACACACACACACACACACACACACACACACACACTACAGAACATTTTGTTTTCCTGGAAACTAGATTTCCTTGGCAAGCCCTGTGCAATGACGTGTAACCCAAACACAACAGTCAGGAGCTTGGCAAGCAAGAAGCTCATGAAAAACTTGTACCCAAATAACACCAGCAAACAATAGGAGCCAAATGAGACAATAATGCAGTAAGTCAAGGGCCAGTGGAAGAACCGGGAATTCTGTCTGCATCAGCCACAATCTGAGATGTTTTCCTAACCAAGAAAAAGGCAAGAACTGATTCCCACATATGTTCAGTTGAATCTGCACACTCTTTGAAGAGAACTGCAGTGGAGTTATAAAGTGATGGAGGGGCAGGAGTAATCTCTTTGCTCTAGAAGCTCTGACTTGTTCTTGACCATCTAAAATTATGGAGACTCTTCTAGATGTTCATCCAAGACTCATGGCACCATATTTATGTGCCTCAGTTTCCAACAGAGTCAGTTAAAGAGCAGCTACTTGGTGGCTTATGTTGGTCACCATATTGGAATAATTTGGTTTCACTTTCTGGAGATGTGTTATTCTTTCTCATCACTTGAATATAATTAGGTCATTAACATGCTGACTCCCAAAGAGGAACCAGTCCTCTGATAAGGTGAGATCCAATAAAATTATAAGGTTATAATTTAAGGATTTTTATTATTATGGAGTTGTGGTTCTGTTATTATGTTAACTTAATATTTTTACTTCATTTACTTTTTACATATGCTATCCAATGGTACAGAATCAAGTAGTCTCATGGTCTCAAGGTATTTTAAATTGTATCCAGCTCAGTCATACATTGAAGGTTTTCTTTTTTTTTTAAATATAAGGGTAGTTTTTTTCCTTATATTCAACAACTGTCAAGGGGCCTATCATCCCTTGTGATAGGGAATTCACTATTTTGATAAAATAATTCCTCTTTAGATAATTATTCTTTTCAATCGCTAAAATATGCCTTCCTGTAATTTCAACCTGTTTGTTCAAGTTAAACTCTTGGAGGTCATATATTCAGATGTCAAAGATAACTGTCATTTTTCTTTCAAATTTATTCACTACCCTAAAAAAAGTATAAATTTTTAAGGACAAAAATTGTTCCTATCTTGTTTCCTCAAATTTATCCCTCACCTAGAATAGTCTAGCACATAGGAGGTATTATTATTTATTTTATATAATATTACATATTATATATTTATATTATATATAAACTAATAAATGAATGACTAGATGACTGACTCCTGGTCACCTGTCTGATGGACAAACATTGATATCACTGAAATCTCAAAGAAAAAGAAGAAAGGTGTATTGTAGAAAAGATATTTTTAAAAGATGCCTGAAACTTCCAAAATTTGGTAATAGCCATAAATTTGCAGATTCAAGAGGATCAGCAAGTTTCAAAAAGAAAAACTCAGAGAGAACTATGCTTGAGCATATCATAATTAAACTGCTGAAAACCAATTCTAAAGAAAAAACAAATGAGTCCAGAGAAAAACAAAACAGTATATACAAAAACAGTGATTCAAATGACAACAAAATTTCTCATCATAAACCATGAAGGCCAAAGACAGTGTGACATTTTTAATATGTTAAAAATAAAGAACTGTCAACCCAAAATTCTATGTCCAGCAAAATATACTTCAGGAATGAAGGTGATATAGATATATTTTCAAATGCTCTGAGAGACTACTTGAAGTGGAACTGCCTCTGCCCCACCCTGCACTTTTCAATTAAATTGGTTATGTAATGTGAGCCAAAAAAATAAACGTTTTATGAAGCTGACATTTTGGATGCTACAGCATAGCTATCTTATGTTTCATATGAGCAGTAAAAATCTCCTCAATAATTAATTGTCATGGCGATGGTTGTTGTTTTATTTACACCTCGTTAGAATTAAAGACAACTAAGCAAATAGGGTCAATTCAATGTGTAAGAAACTTATTAAAATAAGGACACATGTCAGAAAATGTGGGGAATTTCAGGAGTTGGAAGTAGCAGTACACTAAATTGCATTTCATAAAAATCCTCTAAAAAAATCAGGGGCATCCATATGCATTAAAGATTTAAATTCACTAAAGAAAGAGTAGCCAAAATAATCATGAGAATCTTGAGAAAGAAGAGCAAAGCTGGTCATCATTCTCCCTGATTTCAAACTATATTACAAAGCTATAGTAATCAAAATAGTGTGGTAATTGGCATGAAAGCAGACACATAGATCATCGGAACAGAATAGAGATCTCAAAAATAAACCCACACATATACGGTCAATTAATTTATGACAAAGGAACCTAGAATATACAATACAGAAAGGACAATCTCTTCAATAAATGGTGTTGGGAAAACTGGACAGCCATATGCAAAAAAATGAAACTGGACCATAATCTTATACCATAACCAAAAATTAACTCAAAATGGATTAAAGACTTGAAAGTAAGATCTGAAATCATAAAGCTCCTAGAAGAAATTATTGGTAGCAAGCTTTCTGACATAGGTCTTGGCAATGATTTTTTGAATCTGACACTGAAAGTAAAAGCAACAAAAGCAAAAATAAATAAGACGACACCATACTAAAAGGCTTCTGCACAGCAAAAGAAACAACCAACAAAATGAAAAGAACAGTCTATAGAATGGGAAAAAACAATTGCAAACCATATATCTGATGAGTGGTTAGTATCCAAAATATATAAAGAACTCACACAACTCAATAGTAATAATAATAATGATAATAATAATAATAATTATCCAATTAAAATGGACAAAAGACATGAACAGACATTTCTCCAAAGAATATATATAAAAGACCACCAGATAAATAAAAAGATGCTCTATATCACTAATCATTAGGAAAATGCAAATTAAAACCACAATGAAATATCACCTCACTTCTATCAGAATGGCCATCTTCAAAAAGATAAGAGATAACAAATGCTGGCATGGATGTGGAGAAATACCTAAAAGTGGCTAACATCCCAAATATATCAAAAAAACTCACACAACTCAATAGCAAAATATACATATATATATATATATATATATAATTCAAAAATGGGCAGAAGATCTGAATAGACATTTATCCAAGAAAGACATACAGATGGCCAACAAGTACATGAAAAGCTGCTCTGCATCATTAATCATCAGGGAGGGGCGGAGACGTGGAACAAGCCCAAAACCTCTGTGTGGTGGTTGAGACTCAGGAGGGATATTTTTGCAATGGAGGTTCCCTCCAGAAGAGCGAGGGACTCTAGCCCCCCACCCCAGGCTCCCCAGCCCAGAGTACTGGTGCTGGGAAGAGGAGTCCCCACAATATCTGGCTGTGAAAAACAGTGGGGATTCTGACTGTTCGGGTGGAACAAAAGCCTGCAGGAAACCTAGACATCCTCTTAAACAACCGTGCACAGACTCATTCACTCACAGGCACTCACCTTGGGCTCCAGCGCAGGGGCGGTGACTCAGGAGGCCTCAGAGACATAGGGGGAGCTAACTGAGGTGTGTGGCTTTGGGAGAGGACTGGAGGACAGTCAGCATTTTCCAGTGAGGGGTTTTCCTTCTGTGCAGCCGGCAGGCGGGCGCCATCTTTCCTATGTTGAGCCCGCCCCCATAGGTCAAATCTGAATCTGACTGGCATGGTGAGCTCTGCCCTGCTGATTCAGCTGGAACCCTGCCCCACCCAACTTGCGCACAACTGGAGACACTTTCTCCATGAGCAGCTAGCCCCTCCCACATTGCACTCTTTGTTGGAAAACTATCGGAGTTCATGGGCCCCAGGTGGGCAGTAACTGACCTCAGTGTACTCTGAGACTTTTGCCAAGTTGCTCCTGGCTCAACACTGGCACCAAACCATAGTCTACATTATCCTGGTGACCACAACTCTTCCCACTCTAGTGACTCCCTGCCTCACCCAATTCAAGTACCAAATGAGGCTTTATCAGTGGCTGAACCTTAAGGGAGCCAGCAGGTGGCAGCAGGCCTCCAGGTGTGCTGACTTTTTGCGGAGTTACCCCAGGCCTGGGGTTCTTAGTGTGGCGCTCCCATGAGTCTCCAGGGTTAGCAAAGGCACTGAAGAGCTGTGGATCACTTTGTAGCTCCTACCAGGTAGCCCCTGAGCAATCACAGGCAGTGGCTGACCTGGGCCTACACTGGAGCCCCTCCCAAGAGGCTCTTGAACCAACATACTTGGAGGTTGGCTTCAGACCACAGCAAAGCACCATTCAATTAGCCCCACAAAGCACACAATTAGCACACACAGAGTGGTCTTAACAGGCACCAGAGCCCACTGGAGTGAATCCCACTCTGGGGTAAGCTTCCCACACAAAACCCATAAGCTGTAGATGTGGCCAAACCCCACAGACAGTTAGGCTGAGGGTCAATCCCACCCACTAATGTGCCAATAACAATCAAAGCTCAACTATTACAGGAGAGCACACATGTTCCACACCAGGGACACTCCTGTAGACCCAGCTCAGGTGACCAGGGAGACTGTGCCACGGAGTCCCACAGGACACCTACTACATAAGGCCACCTGGCCAAGACTGGAAGACATAGCAGATCTACCTAATACATAGAAACAAATACAGAAAGGCAATCCAAATGAGGAAACAAAGAAATGCGTTCCAAATGAAACCAGTAAAAGAACTAAATGAAATGGAGGAAAGAAACCTACCAGAGACAGAGTTCAAAACAATAGGGGGTTTTATTGAAATCTCTTCACATATACCCTCCCATCTGAAGTTTTCTGATATGAATGTACTTCATTGGTACTGGATCATTATTATGCTCAGATATTGTACTGTACCTGGACACTATTTGCTGGGATTACATTCACTTTCATGAGGTACTCTTTAGGAGTTCCCTTTGCTCTCAAGGCTATTCTGGCTTTTGCCAGGGTAGATATATTTTCTGGCCATCTCTCCATTCAGACAAACGGACAACCAAATAACCAGGATTTCTCTTCACCAATGTCTTTCATGGCCTCCCTGAGTGGATCTGTAATGCCATACACATCAGGCAGAACCAACACTCCACTAAGTCCTGATATAGACTAAATATTTAAGCATGAGACATTCATTATCCATGTGATCTGAGTTTGCCATCGTATGATCTGAGCTTGCTGTATCATGTTATATAATTCACCAAGCCACAAAGTTGGGCATGGACAGATGTAATCTATTATTAACTAGGAATGCTATATAAGAGATTCAACTTGAACAAATCTGAAAATCACAAGTAAATTACAGACCACTTTACTATCAATTTCAACTACATTATCTGCTAATTCACACTTCACATATCATTGGATTTTTTGGATCCACGTGGAAGAGCCTAGATTGTCTGAAGAACTTTATCTTGCTCAGGTCCCTACTCACAAGTGGCAGCATTTTGATTACTCTGCCAACAAACAGGTCAAAGTAGCACACTCAGATTTTTTTTTTTATTCTGAAATCCAAAAGGCCAATTCAATGTTGTGCCTATTTTTTTTTTTTTTTTTTTTTTTTACTAATACACAGGTGATACACCATTCAGCAAATTGTCTTTCACAGTGGAGGAAACATCTCAACAAGTTCCAGGCCATGGGATTTCCCAGAAATTGCACTGAGGTACAATCTTCTGAAATTTTGTGAGGTTTATCTCTCATGTTTGAATAGTATATGTCTTACTAAGGCATTTGAGGTACTTCTACTTCCTGATTATAAGATACAACCAGCACAATGCCATCAGTTCAGTGGGCCAGTGTATGTTGGGTGGAATGTTTCCACTAAACAGCAGGAAGGATGACACAGTCTTAGGCAAGACTATAAAATTGTACCATTTGGGCTGCTGGGTAAAAGCAAATTGCTTCTAGTGGCTCTTCTACATTGCTATGGGGAAAAAACCAAGCATTAACAGGTCAGCAATTGCATATCAGCTATCAGAGACTATTTATCTGCTTATATGTAGATACCATGTCTGACACAGCAGCTGGAAACTGGATGAAAGACTATGGTTTGCTATCGTCTTTGTAGGAACTTTAATTAGGATTTTGGCCACCAAAACTGGTTTTGCCTGTAATTATGGATCAAGCAGCATTTTAGTGGGCTGACCCATCTCTTTCTGAAAGTTTGAAGCATTTATCTTTATTATTACAATACATAAATTTCTCCAAGATATATCTAGGTGTGGAGTTTGTGTACTTACTGTTTTTTATTTTATTTTATTAGTTTCAGGTATGCAATGCAACATAATGATTAGGCCTTTACACACCTCACAAAGTGATAACACCCCCAAGTCTACTACCCCTCTGACATCGTACATAGCTGTTACAATACCATTAACTATATTCCCTATGTTGTACTTTACATATATTTAATTATAGTTGACATTCAATATTATTCTACTTCAGCTTCAGGTATATAGTGCAGTGATCAGGCATCTACACAGGGGGATCACTTCATAGATTTTGTAGATGCCTGATCACTATGCTGTACTTGTTTTTTATTTTTATTATTGCTATAATGAATGGGTGTGCTTTTTCTATTGAAACTTCAAGCATGTCCTCAGTTTAGCACTTGAATTATATTTTTAATCTAGAGTTTTATTTAGCTAAGAATTTTGTCTATTTATTTGATTATTTCTTCTCATTTGTCTTTTATTTTAAAAATAACAACATAGACTTTTATATTATATCATACTTTATGGATCACTTTGTATTTCTATTAGAATTTTTGTTTTTATTTCTTTTGAAGCATGATATGTCAATTATTGGGCTAGAAATTCCAGCTCAGATCACATGATGGCAAGCTCATATCACGTGGATAGTGAATGTCTTGTGAATAAATGTGTAGTCTATATCAGGACATAGTGGTATGTTGGTTCTGCCTGATATGTGTGGCATTAACCTGATACGCACACTGTAATAAAAAAAGACAGATGTGATATTGATTCCCAAATATTTTGGTTGACTTTTTACTATAGGAGAATGTTATTGTTGTATAGTTATGCAAGACTATCAAATTCCTCTGATCTTCCAATTGTGCTTTAATATTTATTTAATATTCTATGTCCCCTGCATTAACTGTATTTTTAAAAGGTTAGTTCTTTTGTGTTTTTAGTCTAGTAATTCTCTTTCATTATTTTGATTTTCCTCAATATTCTATTTTTTAAATATATGTGCTGGTGTAATCAGTGGGCAAGATTTAGCTCATGTATGTGTGTTTTTTTATTTTTTATTAAATTTATTGGGGTGATATTTGTTAGTAAAATTATATAGGTTTCAAGTGTACAATTCTGTAATACATCAGCTTTATATTACATTGTGTGTTCACCACCCAGAATCATTTTGTGGTTTTTGTTGTTTCTTTCTTTCTCTTTAGTTTTGTTTTTCCACTTGGCTAACATAGGGTTTTATAATTTTAACCGTGAACTAGTCTCTCTACACTTCCATCTTAAAACTTTCAGTGGTCCGTCACTCAGCAACAACACATATTTATGTTCCAAACCAGCGCTTTCAGGTATTTGATTTTAGGACCTTAATCTAGGATATGCCTTGGTCAATATAGGGAGCTAAACTCAATTTCCTCAGCTCTAGTCAAAGTCACCAGTTGCCAAGAAGCTGCAGGGTTTTCTGATTAGAAAACCCTGGGTCTGATGATTATGTTGGACAAAGGAATAAAGACTTTACAGAATTTCCTTTAGGGTGAATGGACTTCTTGCTTTTGAAGTATGGGATCCTTCACACCTTGAAAAAACCTGAGGCACTACAATATTGTTTTCTTTATTTAATTATTCGTCTTGTCATAAACTGTGTCCATTTTCTACAGGACTACTGAGCTTTTTCTTATTAACTTATCAGATTCCTTTGAATATTTGTGTGTTACAAATATTTTCCAATAAATTATTTTTTAAAAATTTTGCACATTATTTTTCATAGAATTATTTTATAATCATTGTGCTTAATCTATCATTTCTTTCTTTTATGTTTCTGGGATTTTGAATGAAGCTCTTAGGAGGACTTTCACATTCAATTTATAAAAAATATTTTCCCATTTTTTAAATTAAAATTTATCGGGGTTACAATGGTCAACAAAACTACATAGGTTTAAAGTGTACAATTAGTATTTTTAGACATTAAACCTTCATTGGAAGGAAACCAGTGTAAATAATATGTAAATAATTATTATTTGAATTCTATCTACTTTTATACACTTCTAAAACTTCCTAGGATGATTCTGGTTTTTTAACCTAGTAAATACTTATTATGCCCACTATTTGTCAGGTTTTGCACTTAGTGAGAGGATTTTTGGCAGTGCAACATTAGAAATTTTCTCCCTTTCAAAAAATTACAGCCCAGAAACAGTGAAGATAAAGTGCAAAACATGTTATAATGAGAGAGATGCAGGGTAATAGAAAGGGCATCAAGTTCAAGTTTGGCTAATGAGGGACATTTTCCCAAAGGAATTGTACCTAAAACAGTATCTACAAGAGCCAAAGAAGGGATGAGTACCAGGAATAAAGCATGAAAATACTGATGCATTTGAACTTTATCCTGAAAATAATCATCAGGTTTTCGCTAAGGAAGAGCCTCTACTTAACGGGAAGAATTGCTATAAAAGAACAAAATTGTAAGTAGATGGAACAATAAGGAAACTATTCTTATAGTCGGTGGCAAAAATGATGAGGGTCCAAACTAAGTTTCTACAGGCTTGGTGAAAAAGGGATAGATTTGAGGGATATTAGGATCATAAAATTAACTGGATTTAGAAACCAAATAAATGTGAAAGGTGAAATCAGGTTGACACAGATTTCTGGCTTCTGTGAATAGAGAACTTGAAAAGGACTACAGCTATAATTGCAGAATTGATACTGGATTCGTTTGAGAAATTAAGGACTAGATTTTGTGAATTCTCCCTTGTCTATGAAGTGAGTCATTCAACACTACACAGGTATAAATGAAAAAAATGACCTATTTTGTTGCACCAGAGAGCGGGGGTACAAAAACAGGTGTCATTAATCTTTTATTCCCTGATTATTTTTATCTCTGGTCACAAAATTGTTGTCTGTGCACTCTTCCTCAGAATGTATTTTGCTGGCAACAAACGTGATGATAAAACTCTTCTTGTATCATATCTAGGTTGTGGTGGGCCCCCATTCATAGTAGATTTGTTGGTTCTTAGAAGTTGAAGTGCCAAGGTTCAATTAGTCTCAGAGCATCATCTAAATGGCAGAGGTGTTCTGTGCAGTTCTACCTGTACGTGTTTCTGTTTCCAGGAATAGGGTCTCAAAGGGTCTCCTCCCTCAGTTAGTTATGTCATAATTTGAATTTTTTCCTCTATTAATTTCCTCCAAAGACCCAGTCATAAAAGTAGGTATTGACACCTAATTACTATTGGTTCAAATGCATTGAAGATAATAGTAACTTGAAATGTTCTTCTCGTGAATTTCACATGATCGGAAGACATTCACCTTAGGCATTTTTATTTCAAACAGCAATATACACAATAGATAAATCCTAAATACAGTTATAACTTCTAAAGCATTTTTTCCATAAAGTAATCTTAACAATCTTCTGTGGGAAAATTCCCATATTTTAGCTAATGGGTCTCTTTTTTCCTAGTCTCCCTACTCTCAATTGAAAAAAAAAAATTTGAAGACTCTCCTTATACTTCAAAGAAGGTTTTTGAGGAAATGAGAAGTTCAGCTTTTATGATGTATAGCTTGCAGTGCTTATGTTTCATACAAGATTTAGCGTTTTTTTAAAAAGTGTATAAATGCTACTGATATGAGCTGAAAGGCCCACGTTTTTATAGCAAAAAAAATAAATAAATAAAAAAGAGAAAAACTTTCCTTGGGAATTAGGATACTGAGGTTAGATGCATATATAGTCCACCAAGTTTCTGAAAATTTCCAACTTTATATCTTACTCTGTAATGCAGTGACCTTCATACACTATGAAAGCGTTATAATTAATCAGCCATGCAGGGCTTGCTAGTTTTACCTACATGTTGAACTATTTTAATGTGGTGAAAATCGGTGTTTGAGGTTCCGATTTCACAATTCAGATTTGTAAATCAAATGAAGCAGTTCTTTGGGAGAGGAGAAATAATTTTCATTCAAAAGAGTGAAAATTAATCTATGTCTTTATTTACATGTTAGCAAATGAGAATTTAGTCTTCCAATCATCTCTATACATAGAATGTTACAGTTTGTAGCTGACAATCTGAACAAGACTGGAAATTCTTAGCAGAGCTGGTTGGAAATGTTCATTGAGTGTTATAGAGAGTGATTCCACAGTCTGATTGCAGGTTGCTGGGCTTTATAGCTGAAAGAAAGAGTCACAACAAAACACAAGGAGAAGAATACTACTGCATAATTAAACATAAAATCTATGACATTATCTAGCAAATCATCTGGAAGTTAGTCAATCAACAAACTACAGATCAGAATTTTCTCTTTGCAGCCATGTTGAATACATTGGAGAAAGTTTTCATGATTGTAATACGTGGAGAATTTATAATAGGGATTTTAGGGAATGGATTCATTGGATTTACAAATTGCATTGCCTGGATTAGAAATCAGAAGCTATGCTTGCTTGACTTCATTCTTCCTAGTTTGGCCTTTGCCAGAATCAATCTGCTGTGGCTATCAATTGTCAATTTGTTTTCAGTGCTGGTCTATCAGGAAATCTGTGACACCATGGAAGGAAACCATGTCCTTTCTAGTATGTTGATACTGGCCAACCACCTGAGCACTTGGTTTGCCGTTTGTCTCGCTGTCTTTTATTTCCCGAAGATCGCCAATTTCTCCTATGCCCTTTTCCTTTGGCTAAAATGGAGAACTAACAAAGTAGTTTTCATGCTTCTGCTGGTATCTGTGCCCTTCCTGCTCATTAGCTTTCCTTTGCCATATCATTTTGATGTCTTCTGGTATCATGTCCCCTCAAAATATGAGAGAACTATGACTGGGCTATTCAGTGTGAGTAAAAATAAAAATTTAAATTATATTATTATGTTCATGATTGGGTGCTTTCCTCCTTTCTCTATTTCCTTGATTTCCTTTTTACTGTTACTGCTTTCTTTGTGGAGACACACGAAACACATTGAGATCAACATCAGGAAATCCGGAGATGTCCGTATGGAGTCCCATTTCAGAGTGATGTAAACTGCGTTTTTATTTCTTGTGTTCTTTGCACTGTACCATGTTCCCTTTTTCCTGACATTTTGGGGACATTTTTTGCTATGGAAAAAGCTGGTTGTGATGCTTGGTTATATGTTAGGAAATCTGTGTCCTTCAGGTCACTCAAATGTTGTGATTTTTGGAAACAGCCAAATGAGGAAAGCTTTCTTGAGGATTCCTTTGCACCTGAAGCATGGCCTGAAAGGAAAGGCACCCTCGGCTACATAGGTAGGCCTCCTAGAGAAGTCATGTAGACATCTCTGTGGAATCTGCCTTGCTTCATTGCAATCATCCATCTGCATGTGTAATGTATCACTGAATATCATTTAAATTTTTCTAGACCTGGATAGAGCTCTAATTTAATAACTAAGGGAAAAAGTGTAAAGAGTAAGTATTATGTCTCAGAGCTGTTAGCACTTTTCTATACAATTAAGTTTGCAAACTCATCTTAGAAAAAGTTCTATATACCCCATTGCTGAATATCACTACAGTCACCTTTAAAGTACTCCCCTTGGGGCAGAGGACTTGAAGAGACATTTTTCTAAAAAGGACATACAGATGGCAAACAGACATATGAAGAAATGCTCAACCTCACTAACCATCAGAGAAATGCAAATAAAAACCACAATGAGATACCACCTCACCCCAGTCAAAATGGCTATCATCAATAAATCAACAAACAACAAGTGCTGGCGCGGATGTGGAGAAAAGGGAACGCCTGTGCACTGTTGGTGGGATTGCAGATTGGTGCAGCCACTATGGAAAACAGTATGGAGGTATCTCAAAAATCTGAAAATGGAACTACCCTATGATCCAGTATTTCCACTCCTAGGCATCTATCCGGAGAAATCCAAAACTCCAATTCAAAAATCTTTATGCACTCCTATGTTTATTGCAGCACTATACACAATAGCTAAGACATGGAAACAACCAAAATGCCCATCGATAGATGACTGGATTAAGAAACTGTGGTACATTTATACAATGGAGTATTACACAGCCATAAAGAAGAAAGAAATCTTACCATTTGCAACAACATGGATGGACCTAGAGAACATTATGTTCAGTGAAATAAGTCAGACAGAGAAAGATAAGTACCATATGATCTCACTTATATGCGGAATCTAAGGAAAAGAATAAGTGAATGAACTAATCAGAAACAGTTTTGGAGACAAAGAGGAAAAACTGAGGGTTGCTAGATGGACGGGGTGGGGGTGGGGGTAAGGGGGAAGGTGAGGGGATTAGAAAACAATCAGTAACCACAAGATGGCCACGGGGTTTTGAAAATTAATCTGGGGAACGTAATTTAGTGGTTACCAGAGGGTAAGGGGGCTGGGGAGTGGGAGATGAGAGTGAGGGGGATCAAATATATGGTGATGGAAGGAGAACTGACTCTGGGTGGTGAACACACAATGTAATTTATAGATGATGTGATACAGAATTGTACACCTGAAATCTATGTAATTTTACTAACAATTGTCACCCCAATAAATTAAAAAAATTAATTAATTAATTTATTAAAGAAAAAAAAAGTACTCCCCTTGGGGAGCTATGCACCAACGCCAGCACCTAGTCCACCCTTCAAAGCAATTTTGGAACTCTTTCTGGAATGGCCATCAGAGCTGTCGTCATATTACCCTCGATGTCCTGAATGTCATCAAAATGTCTTCCTTACAATATTTCCTTAATTTCAGGTAAAGAAAGAAGTCATTGGGGTCCAGATCAGGCGAGTAGGGAGGGTGTTCCAATACAGTTATTTGTTTACTGTCTAAAAACTCCCTCACTGACAGTGCCGTGTGAGCTGGTGCATTGTCGTGATCCAAGAGCCAGGAATTGTTGGGGAAAAGTTCAGGTCGTCTAACTTTTTCACGCAGCCTTTTCAGCGCTTCCAAATAGTAAACTTGGTTAACTGTTTGTCCAGTTGGTACAAATTCATGATGAACAATCCCTCTGATATCAAAAAAGGTTAGCAACATCGTTGCAGCAAGTTCGTGAACTTGTCAGACCTCGTATATACATAATCCGCTGTGAGTCAGTCACACTCCACTCACACAGATCTACAGAAGCAGGATGTTGTTAAAAAACAAAAGTCATCCAAATTGAATGTGTGGTAAGATCTAACAGAGAAATAAGAGAGTAAGGGAGTCAAATATATGGTGATGGAGGGAGAATTGACTCTGTGTGGTGAACACATAATGCCATATATAGATGATGTATTATAATTGTACACTTGAAACCTATGTAATTTTGTTGACCATTGCCACCCCAATAAATTTAAAAAGAAAAATGAAAAATATTCAAAGACCAGCTAAAAATCACTATCGTTTACACGGAGTCTTTCATAAAATTCAATTATTCAGTATGGATCTGCGATGTAAACTGTCATTCAGGCATTTGCAGTTCATCTTAATGTGTTAGTGCCTAACACTGTTTAGTTCCTCTAGGTAACTACCTAGTCTCAGTAATAATAAAGATTTAGCCATTTAATTCATGTTTTGATTATCTTTTACAATAAATTGTATGTGTGAATATTTTTGCTACTGATATAACTGCAGAAATCAGATAGTCTAGAAGTCATTGAAGCTGTTAAAATCCTTTCATATTAGCTAATTACAATTGCTGGAAATTTGGTTATAATAACATATTGTACAATCTAAGGGATACGGAGCTATCATATCATATCTAGAATGCAAATCAAAATAATCCATAAGGAAGTGGGATAAGGTGAGAGCATATTGGCCATATATTGATAATTGCTAAAAGTGGGTACATCAGATTTATTGTATTGTTCTCTTTACCTTTGTATGTAATATTTTTAATAACAAAATATTTTCAATATTTTTCATAACAAAACCTTAAATCAAAATTATTAAAAGAGAAGTGCTCTTTGTTTAGATCTCAGTTTTTTCTGGCATAAAATGTAGATATGAAAGAGGAAAAAATAAAACGTGCAATAAAGCAATTAATTTCTTGTAAATGTTTGTTTTATAAGTAATGCCTGGGAAGCTAAAAGTAGGAAAATGTCTTTAGATTGTTTTTACCACATCTATATATCCACAATCCCCAAACCCTATCTTAAGGTGAAGTCCTCCAGTGAAAATCAGAACACTGTTGCTAATATGGACAAAACCACTATATTTTTGTATATTATATATAAAAATTCAAACTTTGCCACTTTCTTATGCCATCCTCTCAAGATAAGGACATTATAGGAAACGGGTGAGATCTCCGATTAGTTTCAGATAGTGCTATAAATCTCAGAGTTGAGATGATAGCACTTGGTAGGAATTTTCATTTTATGTTGGAGATCTTACTCTCTAGGAAGCACCTGCATGTCTCGAGAACTAAGGTCTTCCTACACAAAGGGAAACGAAGGGCTGGCTATATAAAGCTGAGTCTTTGCGGTAGATTTTGAGAATGAAAAAGAGTGAGAGACAGGGAAGGGAACGGGGACTCTATTTCTTAAAAGATACCAGAATCCGGTGTCTAAAAGGTAAAGTCTCCTAGAAATATACTGTGGAAATCTTCCTAAGTCACCTTATTATATTAATGAGTATTAGTATGTATAAGGAACTTATTATATTTGAAAGTCTTTTGCCACATATTCTTAAAAACGAGAACATTTCCCTTGCCTGATGAAGAATACTTACTTGAAATTACCCATTTATTTATTCATTCCTTTATTTATATCAGTATGGACTTACAGATCCATATTTCATTCGATGGGTTATGTACTTGTATCATTATTTATTTTAATGCCCATATTGTTCTAGGTTTGTAACAAAGAACCACTCAAGTTGGCTCCTGTGTCCTACTGACATGTCTCCATGATTGTTTGTGTTTGCTTATAGTCTGACACAACAAACTATTTCAGGTTCATTTTGTACTTTCCCTAATCCAGCCCTAAGTTCACTATTTCTCCAAGGAGTGCTGATTTATTTTAGTGTAAAAGGGTATTTGAAAACCAGGATTTGGTTGTGTACACACCTACTTAGGTCTCTCTCTCTTTCTCTCTCAGTGAAGAGGTGAGTAGCTTAGGCCTAGTATGCGCTTTCCCTGGAGAGGAAAGACCGGAGGGCCTGAGCTACTAATGGAAAATGTATAAATGCTGAGCATGGAGTTTATATCCCTTAAGGAGCCTGTAGTTAAAACTGTAGCCACAAATTAGGAATTCAGAGTCCTGGCCATATTTAATCTCAGGAATAAGAATTTACAAGGAAACACACAAAATTTGAGCTGTAGTTTATTTTGAATTTTTACATGAATCAATTTAAAATTTCCTGCTTGAAGAGGAAGAAAGCATAAAACAGTGTCATAGAATCATCTCCTTATTTGTCTGTTAGCAAATAGAAGCTCAGCTTTCAGTCAACCTCTTAAATGAAAATTCAGCCTGTGACAATGGCAAAAAGATTCATTTAGTAATCAAGTTGATTCTTACTTGTATGTTTGGAGGTTTTTCATGTTTGGAACTTGTCATGCAGGGTCTCAGCTCCTGTTCCCCATGAAGGAATGCAGGATATGGTGAGGCCAAAAAGGAACACCCACGGAGCCAGAGATAGGGGAGTCATACCACTATATTCTCACTGGTTGCTGGGTTGGAGACACAGGAAGCAGGAGCCACACTATCCGCAACCTGCTGTCCACTTCTCTTCAATCCACAACCTGCACTCCACCACTTGCCAGCTCAGCCACCATCTTCTTGCTAGCCCCATTAATGCTAGCGTAGCCACGGCAGTTATATTAATGGCCAATGGCTCACTGGTTACAACTGACGGTCAACTAGCCACAGCTGATGGCCATCCAATCACAGTTGATGGCCATTTACTACCTGAGCCAGCACCTTTCCACGTAAGGCCGAAAGCCTGGAAATTGCACTCCTGGCTCTGACCCCACAGCCACAAAGTAATCACAGATGGCTGCTTCCTGCACCCTGCTTAGAATTGCCTCGAGAGGCCAAGCTGCGAACCAAGGCAGTGTGCTGCTAGTGCTGGGCTGAGGCCTGCTCAGCCAATATGGGACAATGCTCAAGCCAGATGCTGCCTATCTGGGTTCCGCGAAACTTTGAGAGACCCTAGGTGTCATGCAGGGACTGTGGTCCCGCTCCCCACACAAGAATGCAGGATATGGTGAGGCCAAAAAGGAACACCCATGGAGCAATGGATAAGGGGTTCATACAACTACATTCTTGCTGGAGGCTGGGTTGGAGACACAGGAAGCAGGAGCCACACGACCTGCAATCTGCCATCTGCTTCTCTACCAACCAACCCGACTTACTAGCTGCAATCCGTGCTTGCTAGCTTAGCCACAGCAGCTATATTAGTGGCTAATGGCTAACTGGTTACAGGTGATGGCCAACTAGTCACAGCTGATGGCCATCTACTACCCAAGTTAGCACCTTTCCACATGAGGCTGAGAGCCTGGAAACTGCTCTCTGTGACTCTGTCCCCACACTAGGAAAGTATGAAGCGTGAGCCAAAGCAGGCAGTTTGTACAAAAAAGCTACTGGAAGTGGCTTGGTTGTGCCTGAAAGTTGGGTGGGTTGGGGTGTGGGGGGTTTCTCAGAATCACCAGGGCATGGCAAAGGAATGGCGTTAGCAGATATGGCATCTGCCTGAGTCTGCACACCAGGAAAGGGGAGGGCTCAACAAAGAAACTATGATTTCCACCACCTTCTCCCTCCAGGAGAAAGTTGCCCCCCAGCCCTTACCCTGACAGCAGACAACTTGAGTTCCCTCCTATATGTCCCTGTTTCCTCTCCAGCTGCTGCCCCAGTGCTAGAGTTCAGAGCCAGTGATCCCGGGGGTAAGTCTGCACGTGGTACCTTTAAAAAGAATGGCTGGGACTCCAGCTGCCCTGTGTCTCACTCAACCATAATCTCTGCTGAGATAATTCACAACCAGAAATTATGGGGACTTATCTCCCCAGTACTGGAACCCTGGGCTGGGGAGCCTGGTGTAACACTGGGACTCCTTGCTCCTTTGTGGGGGACCTCCACAGCTGAGATATCTCTCCTGAATTTTAATGGTCACATGTGGGTGTGGGACCAGCCTGTTTCGTGTCACTGCCCCTCCTACCAGTCTCGAGGTGGCTTCTTCTGCAAGTCCTTAGTTTCAGGGCTTCATTTCAGCAAGGTTTCAGGCAATTCTCAATGATGATTGTTTTGTAGTGTAGTTGTAATTTTGTTGTGGTTATGAGATAAGGGAAGCATAGCATTTACCTACTCTGCCATCTTGACTGGAATTCTACTTACAATTTTTGTTTCCCAATTCAGAAACACATTATTTCTGTTCTTTTATCCAAAAGTTCCATTTTTATCTCTCAGTTAAATCTTTTCAGTTTGGATAGGTCATTTCTAGGCCATTCAGTTGCATGTGTTTTCCTGTATTATTTTATTTTTTGTATACTTAGAAAATAATGTTGTATCTTATTTTTATACAAATTTGTCAGGATTTTACTAATGAATTTTTCTCACTTATATAATGTAATTATGTGTTGCCCAACAACATTAAGAATATGGTCTGCATGTGGATCTTTCAAAACTTATAAGGACTTCTTTTGTGATCTAGTATGTATTTAATTTTAGTATCCATTCCATTTGTACTAGAATTATTATATCATTTTGGAAAGCAAGAATATGTGTAGTTTTATAGGAGGATGTAATTTGTTTAAGATATGTATAGTTTTGACCTATTGTCAACATTTTTGGGTCATAGTTTTTAAACTATTGCCTACGTGCTTTAATGTAAAGAAAGTGACATAAATATTTGCAAACACACATACACATAATTGTTTATCAATATAGGAATGGAAGTAGAGTGTCAGTGGTTCTCAACTAAGTTGATTTTTGCTCCTCAGGGACATTTGTCAATGTCTGGAGACATTTTTGGTTTTCACAACTTGGGAGGTGCTACTGGCATCTTGTGGGTAGAGGTCAGGGGTGCTGCCAAGCATGCTACAGGTAGGACAGCTTCCTAGGGCAAAGAATTATGCAGTCCCAAATGTGAATGTGTGTATTGAGAAACCCGGCAGTGTACAATTGAAAACATCTTAAACTTCAAGAGAAGGGGAATTATTAAAGAATCAAAATAAAAATAATTGACTCTTTTAGAAAAATCATGACAGAAGAGAATATTATTAATTTGTGAAAATGACAATTACATATTTATTAGTGAGGAATTATTACAGAACAATATGTCCTATGTGTTTCTCAAAAAAACATGTAAAAGTTAAGAGTTATATAACCAAATATTAACAATGGCTCTTTTTATAAAGCTATTTAGGTGATTTCCAAGTTTCTGCATAGATCATGACTCTGTTGAATGTTTTTTTTAAGTTACTTTAAAATTTTCCTTCCAAAGTAGTATTCTAATGCCTGACATTTATTTACCATGAAAGCTTTATCTACTTTGCATAAACTTTTGGTTCCTGGTAAAATGGAAATTCTCTTTATGCTAGTATTGGACATTTGCATCTTAGTTTGTGTGGTAATACTAGAAGTGAATTTTCTTTGAAGAGAGAATAGAGAAAATCAGAGGGCTTTGGTAAAGATGCTAAAATAAAATGCTCCCTTAACGAGAAAAAAAAAATTGAAATATTCAAATCAATGAACACAAATTATATAAGTTATTAAAGCTATAGAATTCTAAAAATCCTCAAATCTTTCTAACCACCCCCTCCCCATTTTAACCACTGATCTTTTTATTGTCTCCATAGTTTTGTCTTTTTATGGACTGTCATGTAGTTGGGGTCATACAGTATATAGCCTTTTCAGATTGACTTTTCTCACCTAGCAGTCTTTTTTAAATATTTAAGATTCCTCTATGTCTTTTCATGGCTTGATAGCTGTGGGGACAGAGACAGGAGTGCAGTTTCCAGGCTCTTGCCCTCACGTGGAAAGGTGCTCACTCAGGTAGTAAATGGCCATCAATTGTGATTGGATGGCCATCAGCTGTGGCTAGTTGGCTGTCAGCTGTAGCCAGTGAGCCATTGGCCACTAATATAACTGCTGTGGCTACGTTAGCAGGAAAATGGGGGCTAGCAAGAAGATGGTGGCTGAACTAGGAAGCGCGGATTGCAGTTAGCACGGTGGATTGCAGCTAGCAAGTGGGGTTGGTTGGCAGAGAGAAGTGGACAGCAGGTTGTGGATTGTGTGGCTCCTGCTTCCTGTGTCTCCAACCCAGCCGCCAGCGAGAATATAGTGGTATGACTCCCCTACCTATGGCTCCGTGGGTGTTCCTTTTTGGCCTAGCCATATCCTGCGTTCTTGTGTGGGGAGCGGGACCAGAGACCCCACAGACCCCGCCTGACACCCCGCACAACACATGGCGTAGTCGGCGGGATCCCCTGCACTACACATGGCGCAGCGAGCAGGGTATGGTTTTGGCCAAAGCTTACCGAAGGGCGGTGGAGCAGTTTGTGTATATAAACACTCAGTCTCAGGAAGACCAGGAGGAGCAGCTACTGGAGAGCTGGACCCCCGTGGAGGGGTGGGAAGACGTGGACGTTTCCCCAACCAGCAGAGGTCTGAGAAAGCGAAGGTCATTGTGGCCCTGTGGGCTGGGAAGTTCTTGCTGAGGCAGCCCGGATGCAGGACTTGTAATCCCAGGAGGAAACACTGCTGAGTCCTCCGTGGGAGCTGAGGGTGAGGTCAAGGTCGTCCTTCACCCCCAGGACAGCCCTGGCGAATGACTATGGACTATGGGGAATTGCCTTCTATCCCTAATTTAATGGACCGCTTGACTGTTTGCTTGGAAACATACCACTATGTAGTATAACTGGCGGATGTTTGCGTTTGTGTCTTGACCGGCCGCCATGGAGAATATGTAAGCACCTTGACTGTGAGCCGCTGTTGTTCCAGCACGGTACCCTGAGAGGCCTAGATAGAGAGAGAGTGGCAGTGCCCTGAGAGCCCTGGCTGAGTCCAGGAAGTCTGGCTGTGCCCAGAGAGAGTGGCAGTGCCCTGAGAACACTGGCTGTGCCTGGGGAGACTGGTGGTACCCTAAGAAACCCAGAAAGTCTGGCTGTGGCCAGAGGACTGGTGGTGCCTTGAGAAACCCTGGCTGTGCCCAGAGAGCCTGGCTGTGTCCAGGATATTGCATTTACCCCCAGGCTCCTCACACAGGGCCCTTCACGGAAGACGCTTGTCGCGTATATTGTGAGGCGAGACCCTGTAGGGGTGGAGTGTGTGGACAGAGCCAGGAGTACAGTTTCTGGGCTTCTTGGCCTCACGTGGAAAGGTGCTGGCTCAGGTAGTAAATGGCCATCAACTGTGATTGGATGGCCATCAGCTGTGGCTAGTTGGCCGTCAACTGTAACCAGTGAGCCATTGGCCACTAATATAACTGCCGTGGCGAGGATGGCAAAAAATGGGGGCCTAGCAAGAAGATGGTGGCTGAGCTAGCAAGCGGCGGAGTGTGGATTGCAGATTGCAGAGAAGTGGATTGCTGGCAAGTGAGATTGTTTGGCAGAGACAAGTGGATAGTGGGTTGCGGATAATGTGGCTTCTGCCTCCTGTGTCTCTACCCCAGTCGCCTGCGAGAATATAGTAGTATGACTTCCCTATCTATGGCTCCATGGGTGTTTCTTTTTGGCCTCACCATATCCTGCCTTCTTATGTGGGGAGCGGGACCAGAGACCCCGCAGGCTGCCCCGCATGACAGGTGTATGTTCAAACTTTGGCCCATATCTTAATCTGGTTGTTTGTTTTTTTATTGTTGAGTTTTAAGGGTTCTTTGTATATTTGTATAACAGTTGCTTATCAGATATGTCTTTTGCAAATAATTTCTCCCATTCTGTGGCTTATCTTTTTATTCTCTTGACTATGTCTTTTAAAAGCAGAGATTTTAAATTTTAATGAAGTCCAGATTATCAATTAATTATTTCATGGATTGTGCCTTTGATGTTTTACCTAAAAAGATATTACCATTCCCACGTCATCTAAAGTTTTCTTATATGTTAACTTCTAGGAATTTTACAGTTTTACTTGTTACATTTAGGTCTATGATCCATTTTGAGAATGGCTTTAACTGAATTATACACATTTTTTTTAAATTAAAATTTATTGGGGTGACAACGGTTAGTAAAATTATATAGGTTTCAAGTGTCTTCTTTGACTCAATGAGTATTTAGAAGTGTTTTTTTTAAATTTTCAGTAAGTTGCGTTTTTCTCTAGTTACCTTTTTGTTATTGAATGTTTCCAGCTTTGTTGAAATATTATTGACATATAATATATAGAAATTTAAAATACATAACGTGATAATTAGATACTTGTGTATATTGCAAAATGGTTACCATAATAAGATTAGTAACCATCTCCATCCTTTTACGTAGTAACTGTATATGTGTGTGAGTGTGTGTATATGTGTGTGTTGATAACATTTAAGATCTAGTCTCTAAGAAACTTTCAAGTGTATAATACAGTATTGTTTCTTATGTCACTATGCTATACATTAGATCTCCAGAACTTGATCATCTTATAGCTGAGAGTTTGTATCCTTTTATTAACATCTCCCTATATCCCCCACCCCCTTAGAAACCACCATTCTACTTTCTATCTCTATGAGTTTGGCTTTTTCGGATTCTCTATATAAGTGAGAACATACTGCGTTTGGCTTTCTCTGTCAGACTTATTTCACTTAGCATAATGTCCTAAATTTCTATCCATGTTTTTATAAAAGACAGGATTTCCACCTTTGTCACGGCTGAATAATATTCATATGTATTCATATATATCACCTCTTATTTATCTATTCATCTGTTGACATATGCTTAGGTTGTTTCTATATCTTGGCTGTTGTGAATAATACTGCAGTGAATATGGGGGTGCAGATATCTCTTCCAGATAGTGTTTTTATTTCCTTTGAATATATATCCATAAGTGGAATTGCTGGATCACATGGTAGTTCTAGTTTTAATTTTTTGAGGAACCTCCATACTGTTTTCCACAGTGGCTGTACCAATTTACATTCCCACAAAAAGGGCACAAAGGTTCCCTTTTTGCTACATCCTCACCAGCATTTGCTATCTCTTGTCTTTTTGATAATAGCCATTCTAACAGGTGTAAGGTGATAGATATCTCTTTGTGGTTCTGACTTGCATTTCCCTGATAATTACTGATGTCGATTATTGAATTTTATTTTATTATTTTGTAGTCAGGGAACATACTCTGAAAGGTTTTACTCATTTAGTATTTCTGGGATAGTCAATAGCCTCACATATGGCAAATTTTGGTAAAAAAATAGTCTATGTGTATTTGAAAAGGATATAAATTATTGTTGGCTATATCAAGTTCATTAATTGTGTTGTTCAGATGTTTATCTTTATTGACTTTTTCCATGTGCACTATAAGCTATTGAATTATAATTTTCAATACTTTTATTACGATTTTAGGTTTGCCTCTTTTTCTTTATATTTCTGTAAATGTTTGCTAGATTACTTGGTGCATAAATTTTAGGATTGCAATATAATCCTGCTGAATTGAGCATTTTATCATTGCAAAATGCCCTTCACCTTTTTCTCTCTAATATTGCTTTTTACCTTAAATCTATTTTATATGGTTTTGTAACTATGACAGATTTCTTTTGGGTAATGTTTGCATAGTCTGTCTATCATTTTAATTCCAAGCTTTGTATGTCTTTATATTTAAGTTATATTAAATATATTTCTTATAAGCAATGTATTTTTGGAGTTTTAAAATCCTGGCTGTCAATATTAGTCTCTTCCTTGGAGTAGTTGGTTAATTTTCATTACATATATTTAGATTTTTCATTTCTAGAAGTTTTGTCACCAAATTTGACAGTCTCTTATTGCTACATCTTCTTGAAATTTCATTCTCTATTTTTTAAAAGCAGTTCATACATAGCTGTTATATCTACAGATATTCTCATTTGTTCATTCCAAATTTGCAGTCCATGTAAAGTCTATGTTTGCTGCTTGTTTGTGTTTACTTTGCTGACTTTCATTCATAGTTTCTATGCTTAATGATATTTCATTGTAAGCACGTTGTATATTTGTCTCTTTTATACAATATTTTTCTTTATGTATCTAAACTGTTATTATAAACTTAACATAAATGATGATGTTAATGTTGATATTGAAAAAGATGAAGAAATCCAATTTTCGTTTCTGTCATGTTTTGTTTCTTATAGATGTATATTTGGTACTCCTACTTCACAAATGCAAAATAGTCCCAGGAGGACAAGTAAAATCCATGAAGCAAACTTTCATTTACATGTTAACAAATTGTAGGTAACATTCAGGCTGGAGACATTCTCTAGGCTATACGTGTAACTGGAAGTGTCTTTAAGAAGATATTTCGGGTTCCATCAGAAGGTATTAATTGGGACAATTTTAAGTCTTTATGTACTGAAAGAAAAGAAAATCATTCTTCCATCAAGCAGCCTATATATATACCTCATTCTGCAGCAGGTAATCTAAAATACATGTAATAGAAACAATATTAGGGCTTGGCAGCTATGCTAAGTACAGTGGAAGGACTCCTCATTTTCATAGCAGTTACTGAATCAATACTGGGGATTTTAGGGAATGGATTTATTGTACTTGTAAACTGCATTGACTGTGTCAAGAATAAGAAGTTTTCTGTAATAGGCTTGATTCTCATTGGCTTAGCTACTTCAAGAATTTTTCTGATATGGATAATAATTACAGATGGACTTTTAAAGATATTCTTGCGAGATGTGTATTTGTCTGGAAATGGAACTGAATATATTAGTTACTCGTGGGTGATTATTAATCAATCAAGTATCGGGTTTGCCACCAGCCTCAGCGTCTTCTATTTCCTGAAGATAGCAAATTTTTCCCACCACATTTTTCTCTGGTTGAAGGGTAGAATCAATAGGATTATTCTCCTTCTAATGGGATTCTTGCTTATTTTATGGTCACTTACTTTTCCATCAACTGCGAAGATTATTAATGATCATAAAATGAACAGAAACACAACGTGGACACTCAGAGTTCATCCGAATAAAAATGAATTCTCTACTAACCAGATTTTGCTTAATCTAGGAGGCATTTTCCTCTTTACACTATCTCTGTTTACGTGTTTCTTATTAACCATTTCCCTTTGGAGACACAACAGGCATATGCAATTGAATGTCACAGGCTTCAGAGACCCCAGTACAGAAGTGCATGTGAAAGCAATGAAAGTTTTGATATCTTTTATCATCCTTTCTATCTTGTATTTTATAGGCATTGCCATAGAAATATGTTTTTCACTGTCAGAAAACAAATTGCTGTTTAGTTTTGGTATGGCAATCACAGTCACCTATCCCTCAGGTCACTCATTTATCCTAATTCTAGGAAACAACAAGCTAAAGCAAGCCTCTTCAAAGGTAGTACAACATTTAAAGTGCTGTGTGTGAGAGAAACCTCTCAGAACTCCATAGACAGGCGTGGGGAGACATGGATGCTCTGTGAGAATCATGCAGCGAAGAAACGCCTGAAGATCTGTTTCACTCATACCACGTTCTTCCATTGGTTTTAACTGTGTTGTTGGACATCACTAAAATCTTCCATAATTATTATTTTGACTATATCTGAGGAAATTTCACTTTTCAATGAGAATTTTAATCCCACGTGCAGATTCAGTGGCTCAGCCAGCTTCCCTACCCTGCAACTTTTTCTTCCCAGAGGCAAAACAGCATGGAGACATTATTAAGATGATGATTGTGGGAGTAAGCATCTAATATCAGACTTTTCATTGTGCTTTACCTGACTTTTCTGAAGCATTGGCAACCTTTCACCAAGAAGACCCAAAGGAAAAGAAACAAAAACAAAGAAAGTTATAGTCAGTTGTGATATTTAGAACATGGAAGTTAGAGACAGACAGAAGTGCTTCTTTTCAGTTTGCAATTTTAATTCTTTAAAAGATTTCTTTTGGCTTCATTGTTTAAATCCTAATGTTTATTATTATTATTTTTTTCACTGATGTGTGTTTGGTATAGTAGCAGTAGTCATAGCAGCAGATGTAGTTCTGTGAAAAATAGCTCAGAAAGCAGAGTCTACATGGGGGAGCAGGAATCAGAACACTGATAACATGTCTTCATTCCCACTGATTTGAAATGAAGCAAAATCATGAACCAATTAGAGTTAAAGATTCTTTTAGAAGGATAGATCCAAAGGACTTACCATGGTTACTGAGGTATGCTAAGGACACAAACTGACCCAGAATAGAGTGAGTGTGAAGTATAAAATGTTCTGCTCTAGGGTTTCTTACACACACATATATTCATACACACAAACTTGCCCTCACAGACATATTTCAAGTGCTGATTTTTAAAATGAATATTTATATCCAACCCTGGGTGTCTCATCTTACAAACGTACACTGCCTTCTACTTACAGCCTAATGCCTGAAAGATTTCTAAAAATAAAGGCTTAATTCATTCAATAAATGTTTTTTGAGCACTAACGCTGTTAGGTGCTGAGGATGTGGTACTAAACAAGATCCCAGTAATAGATAAGATATTTTAGTAGAAAAACAAGATGAATAGCAATAACTTAATTATATTTATGGTTTGGGGAGAGAAAAGCTAAAAGATGCTAAGAAAATAAACTGACTTGGTCCTGGGAGTAGAGAAGATGTCACTGAGATTGAGATAGTTCAGATTGAGATGTGAAAATGGTCTAAGAGTTCAGTGAGCAGGAGAGTTCAGTGAGCAGGAGAGATCTGAGGTGGTGAAGTAGCATTCACATAGGCCTTGAGGCAAGAAGAATAGAGAGCATTCCAGGAACTGAAAAGTCCAGTATGACTACTATATAGAGAGTGCAGTGTCTTAAATTACTTTAAGGGAAATTCAAATAAGGAGGAATTTTATAAGTTCCTTCCAGAATTGATAAATGGCCCTGCAGAAATATTAAGCTAATATTTCAGTAGTGGAAAAATACCCATTCTATTCCAATCTTTAAGCCATTCAAGTTTATTATGTTTAATGTCATTACTTTGATCCCAGAAACATCTTTTTAATTTTCATATATTTGATTATGAATGCAGCTAAGCATTTTTACAGACTCATTAACAAATGGTGTATAATTTTTAGAAATTATTCATTTGTTTTCCTCTTATTTTTTCATGCCTATGGTTTTTCTTACCAATATTGTGATACTTTATATGTTATCATTATGCCATGTATATGTTATAATCTTTTTCTTAATTTGCTGTTTTGTAAATAACTTAATTTGTGGTATTTGGAGAAATAAGTTGGTAATTTGTGTGAACTCAAATCGATATGTTTCCCTTTATGTTTTCTTCTAGTGCTATTTTTGCAAGTTTTGGTATAGTTTTATTATAACACGTTCCTTTTATCAATAGCTCCATCTTTTTCTGATAAAATTTTAGTTTCATTGTACCTAAAATTAAAACCACAAAAAGTTCTGAAGAAGTTAAGATTATACATATTTGTCACTCAACTATTATTAACATGTTCCAACATTGATTTCAAGTTAAATTTCAAGATAGATATAGATACATAGGTATATTGATAAGATTGTAGATTATTTTTGTTTTCTTCTTTTAGTTTTCTGTAAATTTCTAAATTTTCTATAATTTTTGCAATACTTAATGAAGTCAGGGAAATATAATTAAATAAAAGACAAGATACATGAATAAAATCTGTTTGGTTAACTTTCCTTGAGAAAGGAGGAAAAGAGCATTACTCAGAGTTTTCATAAACTGTAATTACTAACTGATATCTGTTGGTCTAACATCTAAGTTTGATTTTTTAGTTTATCGTTTGTGCTTTTTTTTAAAATTAAAGTTTATTGGGGTGACAATTGTTAGTAAAGTTATGTAGATTTCAAGTATACAATTCTGTAATACATTATCTATATCTCACATTGTGTGTTCACCACCCAGAGTCAATTCTCTTTCCATCACCATATAGTAGACCCCGTTTACCTTCTGGAGCCCCCCTTACCCTCTGGTAACCCCTAAACTATTGTCTATGTCTATGAGTTTTTGTTCCTTTATTTGTTTGTCTTGTTCTTTTTTTGTTTTCAGTTTTATATACCACATTATGACTCCTGGTCATCATATATTTTGTGATTCCATCTTGAACTCAGTTTCATTAGAACTTTATCTGTAGAACTTTGAGGTCAAGTTTATAATGTACTTTGCCAAAAACAATTTGATTTTGCTTGCGAGGCCGACTGGGTACCCCACCAGTCTTGGACTTCTTTAAATTAAATTTTTAGTTTGTAATTTTACCGCAGAGATAGTAAAGGCTACACAGGTAGTACAAATGCTGGTCCCAAATATACATGGGTACAAAGCTATTATTAGAAATTCTCAGGGCAACAACTCTTTTTTACATTATTACTTCAATTCAGTGTCATTGTTGAGAAGTAAATACCCCTAATTTTAACCTTTTGCTGGGCATATACTATTTTCTCATTGTCCTTTAAGGAATTGCTTTTCAGGGGTCTGGGTTTATTAGTAGAATCCAATCTCATTTCCAGTCTTGGAGAGGCCCAAGCTAGGTATCTTATCCTACAAGCACTTAAAACTTAAGCTCTAGTTTAAAAGGAGGTTGAAAATGCCCCAAAGGTTTTATTTTCAACACTTGTTTCGCTTTCAAAATTTGTACTTTCCCACAATTTTGGCACCTGAGAAATTTTTTAACTTTCCTAACATCTGGGTCATGCACTTAAAGTAATGCTAAAGACTTGTTTTTCCATATTTTTATGTATTTTGAACTGGAGGAATTTTTCCAGGTACCTGGTTTGTCATATTCTTGAAAGCAAGAGTTCTTTTTCTAGATTCTTTTCAATCTTTCTTATTTTTCAGTATATGAATCTAACACTATGTATTTTCTGCGTAACTATTGATTTAGATACATTCCACAGTATTGACACATAGTTCATAGATTGCCATTCTGCTCAAAAAATTTCAAAATATCCTTTGTAATTTTTTTTTTAAATTAGGCATGTCTATATTTTATTTTCCTTTAGGTGATTTTTTTTTTTTTTTTGGAAAATTATACTTTCAAAGAATCAACCCTTACAGAGCATCTAATTTTTCCAAAAATAAAATCCAGTATCTAGAGTCTCAAAATTCACAAAACCAAATGGAAATGTCTGATTGCTGGCCAATAGTGTCATGCTCAAGTCAGTTTCACATCACAAGGAATCATCTATAACTAATTTCAGTAGGCCAATTCCAATTCTAAATATAACTAGAGACTGCCATTGTCATTCCCAGCTGTGTTGACAGTTGTCTTATTACCGAATTGTACATGATGTGTTTTCTTTGGTGACTTTTTATACTATCAGTGAACACAATTGGACAACTATAAAGGTTTGCATTAACTTAAGTACTTCAAAAATTTCAAAACTTCATTATAACCATTTAAATGTAATTTCTTATAGATGCTAAAATAGGAAAGTTTCTAAATGTGCCTAATGTAATATAATGACAAGAAAAAAATTGCTAAATAATCACTAATATAAGCTTTTCAGTTGTATGTACAAGTATATGATTCAACTCCAACACAAGGAAAATATTACAATGTTAGCTCCAATTCTCTACCAGACATTTTGTGATAAAAGATAAAAGTTAAATGCAGAAACTAACATCTGGGTATCTGTCAATTTTTCTGGAAAGCTGTTCAATATGGATTAAAAATTGTCTAAAATTATCTAGAATATAATACGAATTCTCACTACAGTGCCTCACAAAATTAAAGTATGTTGATAACTTAGTAATTTTTATTCTATTCTATGGAATAAGCCTACTTTAAAAGCCTGGTACAATATTACCAAGAAATTTAAACGAAAGCTCAAGTCCAGATGTATAACTAAGAAATCTTTTCTATCATAACAAAATCACGAACTTAACTTACAAATGGCTTTCTTTAACTATCACCACACCAAAATTCACACAAAGTAAATTAAGACAAGGATGGCAGAAAGTGCACTCTGAAGCTTGTTCACATTACAAAGGTAAGTGATAAAATTTAACCAGCAAAAAATCAAATAAACATATATATGCAAACTTGCATGAGTTAGATATAAGAAAGGATTAAGTTGATAATTTTATGTATAGCTTATATATAATTTACAACAAGTATAACTGAAAATTTTCTATGTAAAAGCCACAATAAATAAAATAAAATACTAAATAATAGTCTTACAAACTGGTCTCTCAAGAGAATAATAACTGAATGATGTTATCCTAAGAAATGCCCTCTTCTTGATCAATCCTTTCTGTTTTAACTGAAAAGACATCTGTCGGCATATGTTTTGGAATTTCTGAACCTCTGACTTTCAAGACACAACAAGTATTCTCCACTTTGGCCAGACTTTGTTTCAAAATATACAGCTTCTTAGAAACCTCATAAGGCCCAGTATTGCCAATGAATGAAAACCCATCATAAACCTGAGGTAAACATTGGCTCACTTCAAAGGAGGTGTCAGTGTCCCCATTCCCTACACTGTTGATACACATCGCATCACCTCTTCAGTTAAGTCAGCCACTCCTGCAAGGTAATCAACAGGTGTGATTTCCAGTCTCCGAACACCAAACTGTTTATCCTGAGAATCAGAAGAGGGCAGCAGTAATGGCTCTCTGGAACTGATGCCTGTCTTCTGAGTTCCTGGGTCACCTGCAATATCTTTGTCTGACACCATCTGACATAATTTCTGATTCAGTCAATATTTCTCCCATATCAGGAGCACTCGTAATCGTATGGAGGAGAAAAATTGTTCTTATACTTCCTACAGTTCTATCCCGACTGTTTTACAAGTCTCTTATATTTGTCATGTCTTGCATCAAGTTTCTGCCGAAATGATTTGAAGATCAACTACCATCTTTCCCTTCTCTTCTCTGGTTATGTGGGAAATTGTCATGCTTCCTTTCCCTGAACCCTCCAGATCCTTCTTTGTCGCTCATGTTGTCATGGCCAGAGATGCCATGAGCCAAGACTGAGGGCCGTGCAGCTGGTGGAGCGTAAGGTGGCCCTCCATTGATGCGTGCCTTTTGTATTATGATTCCTTTTAATTCAAGGGTTATTAATCAGAGTAATTTTCTAGTTATATGAGACATATAAAGGTAATTTTTTGTACTGAAATTTTATTTTATTGAAGTTGGATCAGACAACATATTTGTATGATATTTAGCCTAGCATAAGATTTGTTTGACCTAACATATGATCTATTTTTGTGACTAGTCCATGTTTTTTGAAAGTCATTTAATGATGTTGACTTCAAATTTACATACATTAGATGAACCGTATTAATGATATTGCGTCTTTTAATCCGTTTATTATATGACAATTTGAAATAAATAATAAACATATATTCACAATTATTTGTCTCTGCTCATAATTTTTTCATATATAGCTGTATTTAACTTGAAGCAATATTGATAATTGTATGGGATTTGGTGGTCATTACTTTTATTATTATTTTCTTTACTGATATTAAAAACACTCTTTGTTACTCAGGTAGGTTTTTGCTTTAAATTTTATTTTGTCTATGTTAAAAAACCACTGATTTTGTTACTTTTTAAAAATATATTTTGGAGGAAATGGCCTTTTCTTCAGTCAAAGGGTTCTGGATTTGTAAAATGGTTTGGGATTGGAAATCAGGTCTTTCCCTTGTGGCAACTCAAGTCAGTGTTTTGGTCACCAGATGCAGAATTTTTCCTGTTATAGACATCAAGTAGGATTTTAGTAGCTAACCATCTCTGTCAGTCCTAAAGACATCATGATCGATTGGGCACCACCAAAGATATTTTAAGGTCAAAGTATTCTGATCACCGCTGGGTCCTTGCTGTTCGATGCTATTTGTGTGCATTTTGCATCTATTGTTTAGGCACTGACACTCCAGGATTCCATCATCACCATTGAAACTGGGAAACTCATCTCAAGCATCTACCACTATCATGACTTCTGTTGAGAAGATAGATTCTACAGAGCTTTTCAAAGATATTGCTAATTCCCTCAATAATATATTTCTCAATGTTCTAGTAACTGAAGTGTCCTTCGAGCCCTCTTGGGTCATATAATGGGGAGAAGAAAAGTTACATAGGATAAATTCACTTTAATATGCCTGTCTTCCTAAATTGTTAGATTCTTTCCTCTAAATTTTGCGAGTTCTGGCATTAAAACCCATTTAATGTAAATAAGAATTATTTCAAGCTTTAGACACCAAGCATGTAAACTATTAAAGCTGGCTATACAAGCTCACACATTAAACCCAGAATCTATGAAGAGGCAGCTATATCAATGTTGACTCAGGTCCAGTGTTATATCCTCTTTGGTCTAAAACCGTTGAAATCCGTTCTCAAATGTATTCTTTGGGTGTCTGTCATCACAAATGAGCAAAATCTTACACTCCTTTTGGAGTATAAATGTTTTCCTTTTTGATCAGACTTTGTAATTGCCTTCCTTCCTTTTTTCCTCCCCTGATTGCTTTGAGCATGCTGACGTCTGACTTTGGTTATGGGTCTAAAGCCAATAAATGGTGATTGAATTGGATATTGAGGAAAATAAGAATCCCTTTGTGTGGCAACTTTCCCAAGATTTCAAGATTCTCAGTTTTATTTATGCAAGTCCATGTAGTTGTTGCCATTCCCAGTGTCAAGTTTCCACTGTTTTCCCATTATTGCTTTAAATTTCATTTGGTAAGACTTGGTAAATCTGTGAATACATCGTATATAATAATTCTCTTATATAAACAATTAACTTTTTAAAATTTTTATTGGGGAATAGTGTGGAACAGTGTGTTTTTCCAGGGCCCAAATCATTGTCCTTCAATCTAGTTGTGGAGGGTGCAGCTCTGCTCCAAGTCCAGTCACCATTTTCAATCTTTAGGTGCAGCCCACCATCCCAAGTGGGAATTGAACCGGCAACCTTGTTGTTAAGAGCCCACACTATAACCAACTGAGCCATCTGGCATCACCTCTGGCAGCTCAGTGAAAGCTCATTGTCTTTAATCTAGTTGTGGAGGTCGCAGCTCACTGGCCCATGTGGGAATCGAACAAGCAACCCTGTTGTTCAGAGCTCATGCTCTAACCAACTGAGCCATCCGGCTGCCCCTAAACAATTAACTTTTAGTTCTGACTTACAGCGATAAATGATAAGAGGATCTTTCAGGACTACCATAGAAGATCTTGATTTTTTGACCATTACAAGCCGAATATTTAAAATCTCGAATATTTAAAATCTCGAATAAGTTGTCCTATGCAGTTAGAAATAACCATACCATTCGTAGTCCTTTTAGTCCTTAGTACAGTAAGAATCAAAAGCATTAGCCATTTGATTTGCAAATACATAAGGGAAATTATCATTCAAATAAAGGTGACGTCTCAAAGCAGGGGGGCAAGATTAATTACCAAATTGAAATAAGTGGATAGCCATCAATAAAGGTGGATCTATACTTGACTATGTATGTATGTATATGTCTATGTATATTTGTATGTATAAAAAATTAATTTTTAAGAATTTTCCATTAAAAAAAAGCAAACCTTGAGAGCAATAGAGAAAAATATAGGAAAATTTAATGGAAAGGGCTTTTCTAACTATAACTCCAAATCCAGAAATCACAAAAGATTGATAAATATAACTATATGAAATTTGAAAACTTCTGTTTGCATTTTAAAAATACAAGGAAAGACTAAAGACAACAGATTGGGGAAATACTGTCAATTCACAACATAAAAGCAGTGCCAATCTTTCTAATATATAAAGACCTAGAAATTCATACAAACAGAGAAAAATGAGCAAAGAATATAAACAATTTGTAAAAAAATAAATTTAAATGGCTTTTAAGGTGAAAAGATATTTTCTCCTAATACCCCCTAATGGATGGGATTCTTTGTCTCCAGTTCCTACACTCAGTGTGTGTTATTACCAATATTCTTAAAATACATGTGCACATCATGTTGGTCATCACACCTCAACTCCTTCCCCTCAGACAAGGCAGCTCCTCCAGTTAAAGCAAAACCTGAAAGCCTCCAGCTTATATGTTAAGTTGGTAAAATATTAAAGTCAGTGCAAGAGAATACCAATATAGTTGGTTTATTATTTTATGAATTTAGGTGTTATGTGCTTTAAATCATGAAACCAAAAAATAAGAATACAAATAAATAATAAAAATTTGATCAAATATGTTTTGTCTTCGAAATGGTAACCATTATATGTATTATAAAGAAGATGATACTCATATTTTAACTATAATAGTTTACATACAAATACGAATTCTGAGGTCAAACTGAATAACCAGGAGCACAGCAAGATATCCTCAGTGCTCAGTTCTCTACATTACAGGGTGAAAGCTAGAAGTCTAATAGTTGTCTTTTCAAGAAAATTGAAAAGCACTGTTACCTTACTGGAGCGATCCTAATTACTGAAGTGAATACGTTATTCTGGGGCTGCAATTATTAGTGTCAGCTGTCTGCACTAAATTCACAGTTGTTGGTAAGCTCCAAAATCTGAATTTGTACAAAATGGACCACAATTTGGGGGTACTTTGCAAGTTATTAGAAATGGTAAAAAGTGCCACATTTCCAAATTAAATTTTAGATGTATTTTCCAAGTAATTGAGTCCTTCTAGAAGTTTCTGGTCAACAGCTTATACTGATGAATCCAAAATATGCCAAGCTTAAAATGAGAAAGATGTGCAAATCCAAGAAATCAGATCCATTCCTATTTGCATCCTAAAGCCTTTCAATCATCACTCCACATAAAGAAATTACTGGCTTCAATCAGTGAAGTCTTTAGGCAGTTGTAACTCAGAGCAGAAATGTCTTCCTGAACTGGATAACAGCTGAAAAAGAAGACAATCAGATAAAGACAACTGTAGCGTGAACTTAGTGGCAGACACATATACCATTCTCCACTGGTCAACTGAAAGTCAATTCATCATTAGCGATATCTAAAATCAGAACTCTCTGCTGACATGCCAAGCACAATGGAGGCAACACATAGATCTTGATTGCAGGTGAATTGACTATAGGAACTTGGGGAAATGGATTCATTGGTTATCTGCACTGGCTCGCTCAAAAGGAGAGAGATCTTCTTGATTGACAGCATTCTGGTCAGCTTACCCATCTCCAATAATGTTTGTTGTGAGTAATATCTTTAGATAGCTTTGTTATGCTGCTCTCTCCAGATACATATGCCCATGGTGAGCTAGTGAACATTTTGGATGTTTCCTGGACACTCAGCAATCATTCAGTTGTCTGGTTTACCTCTTGCCAGGCATCTTTTGTTTACTCAGGATAGCCAATATATCCCATTTGTTTTTCCTCTGGCTGAAGCTAAAGATTAACAGGGTCATCCTTGGGATCCTTCTAGTGTCTTTTCCTTCTCCTTAATTATTAGTATTTCATTGAATGAGGAATCCTGGTATTTCAAGGTCAATCATGAAGAAAACATAACTTGGGAATACAAAGTGAGTAAAACCCCAAATGCTTTCAAATAGATTATCTTGAATCTGGGGGTTATAGTTCTCTTCTTTGTCTGACCTCATTTCTCTTGTTACTTTTCTCCCTATTTACATACACCAAGCAGATGAAACTTCATGCCACAGGGTCCAAAGACCTCAGCAGAGAGGTCCACATGAGGGCCATAAAGGCATTGATCATCTTTCTGTTCCTCTTCATTATGTATCATGCAATCCTTCCTGTAGTAAGCTCCAGCTTTCTTTCTTTTATAATCTTATTAAATTTATTGGGGTGACATTGGTAAGTAAAATTACATAGGTTTCAAGTATACATTTTTATAATACATCATATATATATTGCCTTGTGTGTTCACCACCCAGACTCAATTCTTTCATCACCATATTTTTGACCCCCTTTAGCCTCTTCTACCACCCCTTGCCCCCCTTACCCTCTGGTAACCACTAAACTGTTGTCTGTGTCTATGAGTTTTTGTTTGTTTGTCTTGTTTGTTTGTTGCTTTCATTTTTATATCCCACATATGAGTGAAGTCATTTGGGTCTCAACTTTTCCTGACCTATTTCGCTTAGCATGATAATCTCAAGATCCATCCATGTTATTGCAAATGGCAGTATTTCATCTTTTCTCATGGCCAAGTAATATTCCATTGTATATATGAACCACATCTTCTTTATCCAATCATCTATCAAAGGACGCTTCAGTTATTTCCACATCTTGGCCACCGTGCATAATGCTGCACTGAACATAGGGGTATATACAGAGGGTGCCAAAAAAAATGTATACACATTTTAAGAAAGGAAAAAACTATTAAAATTGTAATACTCAATATATACCGATAACAAAAGATGAATACAAGTCATGTGTATACATTTGTCTGGAACCCCTGATGTGGAGAGAATAGAGTTAATCAGTCATCCCCCCGCCCCCTGCCGCGCCAGCTGGTGACATTGACTGATGGGGCCTGCTAGTCTGAGAAGATAGAAGGTCTCGCAAGCACTGTCCATCCTGAAGATGTTGTTTGTATATACTCTTATGGAAGCACCTTTGGCTGTACGCCACCTTTGTCTCTGTGAGGTATAAAGGGCCCAGCTGTGTTAGGGGACTGGCACGGAGACCCGGCTGGCGCAGAGACAGAGAGGCTGAGGCAGAGACACGGCAGAGACCGTGGGCTGTGTTTTACGTACTGTGTTGCTGACTATGACCAACAGTGGACCTATGGGGCCCGTGCCCAAAGGCGGCTGCTGTGGGCTGCTGAGAAGCAGGCTGCTGTGGGTTATGAGGCTGCTCCTACCTACAGGTTGTAACCTGAGAATGTCCAGCTGTATACAGCAGTAAAAACTCCTGGCTGTATCCCAGGAGGCCTGTGAATAAAGTATGTCTACTTTGCCTTCAGCTCCATGCATCTTCTTTTAGCTCCCTGAGACTCAGATACCTTACCCTCAGGATGCCATTCACTTGGACATTGACCTAACACCTGATATATCTTCACGGATAAACGTTTTCAGATTTTTGGGGTAGATACCCAGAAGAGGGATTGCTAGGTCATATGTAACTCCATTTCTTAAGGAAAATTAATTTTTTGAGAACCTCCATACTTTTTCCATAGTGGCTGTACCCAATTTACATTTCCACCAGCAGTGTATGAGGGTTCCTTTTTCTCTACTACATCTCCAGTGTTTGCTATTACATGTCTTGTTGATACCATGTTTCCCCAAAAATAAGACCTAGCCAGACCATCAGCTCTAATGCATCTTATGGAGCAAAAATTAATATAAGACCCAGTCTTATATTATGTTAGATAAGACCCTGTCTTATTCCTAAATAAAAGTGGGTCTTAATACTAATTTTTGGTCCAAAAGACGCATCAGCTCCAAAAGAGCTGATGGTCTGGCTAGGTCTTATTTTCAGGGAAACACGATAATAGCCATTCTAACAGGTGTGAGGTGGTATCTCATTGTAGTTTTGTTTTGCATTTCCCTAACAGCTAGTGAAGTTGAGCATCTTTTCATATATTTGTTGACCATTTGTATCTCTTCTTGAGAGAAGTATCTGTTCAGGTCCTCTGCCCATTTTTTAATTGGATTATTTGTGTTTTTTGTTGTTATTGTTGAGTTGTATGAGTTCTTTATATATTTTGAATATTAGCCTCTTATTGGAGGTGTTTTTTGCAAATACCTTCTCCCATTCGCTTGGTTGCCTCTTCGTTTTGTTAATGGTTTCTTTTGCTGCACCTAAGCTGTTTAGTTTGATATAGTCCCATTCATTTATTTTTGCTTTTACTACCCTTGCCTTTGAGGTCAAATTCGTAAAATCCTCTCTGCACCCAAGGTCTTTAAGTTTAGTGCCTGTGTTTTCTTCTATGCAATTTATTGTTTCAGGACTTATATTTAGGTTTTTTACCCATTTTGAGTTTATTTTGGTATATGGTGACACATAGCAGTCCATTTTCATTCTTTCGCATGTGGCTTTTCAATTTCCCAGCACCATTTATTAAAGGGGCTTTCCTTTCTCCATTGTATGTTCTTGGCTCCTTTGTCAAAAATTATCTGCCCATATATATGTGGGTTTATTTCTGAGCTCTCAATTCTATTCCATTGGTCTGTGTGTCTATTTTTCTGCCAATACCGTGCTGTTTTGATTATTGTTACTTTGTAGTATAAAATGAAGTCATGGAGTGTGATACCTCCAGATTTGTTATTTTTCTTAGAATTGCTTTGGCTTTTCAGGGTCTTTTGTGATTCCATACAAATCTGATGATTTTTTTGTTGTATTTCCTTGAAAAATGCCATTGGGATTTTGATGGGGATTGCATTAAATCTGTATATTGCTTTGGGTAATATGGACATTTTAACTGGATTAATAACCTTCATCTTACTGACTCCTTCAGGAAAACTTGTGGTGATGTTTGTGACTCCTTAGGGAAAACATGTGATGATGTGGTATAATAACTGTCATTTATCCATCAAGCCATTCATTCATTCATCGTTATGATGGGGAACAAACTGAGGGAGGCTTTTCTGAAGGTGCTAAGGATTGTGAAAGATTTCTACAAAAGAAAGAATATTCTGTTCTATAGAGAATCCTGAATCAAAGAGAAAGAAATCAACAAACGACTCTCTCCCTTCTCCCAATTGATTGCATACACTTTTAAATTATATGCTATTGGATATAATGTCTAGAATTATTCTAAATTTTTCTTTGTGTACCTTCTCAGTTCTTACGTGTTTAATTTTGAATCTAAGGTTATCATTGAGCCACATACATTTCTTTGTCTTTGCAGGAAAACAATCTAAATCACATGCTAAGATTTCATATCATTGCTTAAATGCTAAGGGGTTCTACTTCTTTCTGCCATATCCTGGCAAAGACTTTCTGCTCAATGAATAGAAGCATTTCAGGAAAACTGGCTATGGGGATGAGGTTTTAAAACATATTAGCCTTTCCTATAAAAAAATTGCCTACTTAGTCTGAACCAATAGTCAGTTCTTTTCTTTTCTGCCTTATCATTACCTCTATTTCTGTAATAGTTCATCCTTATCAGGAGAAAGGGAAACACTCTTTGGTGAGATTCTGTCTAGGGTGAAATATGATGTGGGAAAAGAGGTGTGATCTCAAGAATGATGGTTTGACCAGTTGTACAGTTAAGTTGTACAGTTAGGCACATGTACATTAGAAGTACCTTGAGAAAGAAGGTTGAGAATTCCAATGGTCAAATTGTTCCATAGGTAACCCTAGCTGGTGATGCCAGTTTTAGGAGTCAATTCTCAAGCATTCTTTGAAATGTTCTCTCTACCCTTCTAGACTTAAGAATCTTTGACATGTTTTTCCCTTAGCATTATTCTATTTTTTGTTTCAGGTAATATTTTGCAAATAACAAGGCTTTTGAAAATTATTAACTTTATGCTTTCCTATTACACATTACACACATATAAGAAATAGGGAAAATACTACATATGATGTTTACATTGTAAAACTACTTAAATCTAAGAAGAAGAACCCTCATTTATGTAATTTGTGTACCTAGATACAAATTTAGTGTTGTCTAAGTTATGTTTCCCAAACAAAAAAATTAAATTTAATGGTAAAATTAGTCCTATTCCCTAGAAATATTGTTTAGTAAAAAAGCAAAACATTTTTTAACTTACAGTGTAGAATGTGAGATCATAAATCTTTTTATAGGAGTTAATTGTAACTAGAGTAATTTAAAGTGTGAATTTCTTAATTTTAATTGAAAATGTGTATTATCCAAGAGACATTTCAGAAAGTAAATTGTCATGGACAGCATTTCCCATATTAAATAAAACTAAAGATAACAAATCTTTATCTTGCATTTTTCACGTCTAATAAACATAGAGAGCAAATTCTTAGTAATTGTTGCCATGTGCCTACCTAATAACACTAAACCATTTATCATTAGATATGTATTATATTGTTCCTTAATTAACCATTTTATATGAAAACAAAAACTGCTATCTGAGTGAATTTTAATTCTCTGTAATCTGACTGCTCTGATTGTTTCCAAAACTAAAATCCATTTCCACTAAGAGAACTGACTTGTGGGAAATTGATAATGATGGTGATGAAAATGATGTTTCATTTACAGATTTTGATTTATAATAAATACATGTTTTTGTTTGCTTTTTGTGCTTCCCTATTTGAAACTCAATTTGACTGGTCCAAATATGCAGAGCTTACCAGCATGAAGCGTATTGCAAATTCATGAAATATGATCTCTTTTAATTTGTATAAGAGCAATTTTAACCAAACATTTCAGTTATTGCTCACTAAAGATAGATAATTATAATTTGCCCAGGATAAAAAACTAGTCAATTTGTTTGGAGCAAGCAATCAGTTGGTTTATTCTTTATGAATGTAGAAGCAATCTTATTTCAGAGGCGAGCTGGGCACTTCTGGAATGACATCAAAGTCAAAATAATGACAAATGAAAACATTATTCCCTGATTTGAAGAATTTATTTATTATGCTCCAACTGGGTATCTGTATATTAGCTCATCTGCAGTGATATTTGAGGCCATGGTGTTCTCTCTCCTAACATGCTCAGTAGAGAAGATAACATCTTTAGGATCATAATAACTGGAGAAACTATGATAGAAATTTGGGGGAATGGATACATTGGACTAGTAAATTGGATTGATTGGATTAAGAAGAAAAAGATCTCTTCAGTTGACTAAGTTTAGTTATCTCCAGAATTTGTTTGCTCTGTGTAATGGTGCTCAATGGCGTCACAATGGTATTCTACCTCAATATTTATATAAATGATAAACTAAAAATAGTCGATATCTTCTGGACACTCCCCAACTACTTAAGCATGTGGTTTGCCTCCTGCCTCAATGTCGTCTATTTCCTCAAGATAGCCAGTTTCTCCCACCCACTTTTTCTTTGGCTGAAGTGGAGAACTGACAGAATGCTTCACTGGATCCTGCTGGTGTGCTTGGCGATTTCATTGTTGAACAGCCTTATGCTCACAATGATATCAAATTATGATTTCAGAAAAATTCAGATTTTTTTAAATTGCAAAATGTAAAAGAAACTTCACTGAATTGTTCCATGTGAGTAAAATTCAATACTTCAGCATGTTGGGCCGGCCAGGTGGCTCAGGTGGTTGGAGCTCCGTGCTCCTAATTCCGTGCTCCTAATTTTCCGGTTCAATTCCCACATGGGCCAGTGGGCTCTCAACCACAAGGTTGCCAGTTCAACTTCTTGAGTCCTGTAAGGGATGGTGGGCAGCGCCCCCTGCAACTAGCAACGGCAACTGGACCTGGAGCTGAGCCGCGCCCTCCACAACTAAGATTGAAAGGACAACAACTTGACTTGGAAAAAAATCCTGGAAGCACACACTGTTCCCCAATAAAGTCCTGTTACCCTTCCCGAATAAGAAAACAAAACAAAACAAAACAAAACTTCAACATGTTTTCACTGTTTAATCTGTTGGCAATTGTCCCATTTACTGTGTCATTAATCTCATTTTTTTCCTGTTAATTTTGTCCTTATGGAGACATACAAAGCAAATGAAACTCAATATTATAGGCTGTAGAGACCCCAGCACACAGGTCCATGTGGGAGCTGTGAAAACTGTGACTTCATTTCTCTTCCTCCTTTTTTTTTTAACTACCTGGCTTCTCTTTTAGTGACATTTAGCTACCATATGAAAGAAAGCAATTTAGCTGTGATGTTTGGAGAAGTTATAGCAATTCTCATTCTCTCATGTCAGTCACTTGTTTTAATTATTGGAAATAACAAGTTAAGGCAAGCACGTGTCAGGATGCTCAGATGTAGAAAAACAGCATGTATGATGTAAAACCTTGGCTATAAAAGTGAACTTTAAAAGCAAATCTTATTTTCTGATAAAAGTACAACTTTCTTGTAGGTCCATTCTTATTTTTTCCAGTTATTACATTTATTTGGGGTATATATGTTTAAGTGTTGTTGAGACCCACCAGCACACTAAGGAATACATCATTTATATCCCTTTATATCCCCAGACATTCTCATCTTCACACTCCCTACCCTCCAAGAATTTCAGGGCCCACACTTCTCTTTTTGTCTTCTCACTGCAAATGTTAGGCATGTATTGCTTAGTTAAATTCTTTTAAGATTTGACTTTGGCCAATAGGAAAGCACACCTGAGCTGCACTAACTCGTTTCTCACTTTTTTCTATCATACACTTTATTTGCTGGCCCTTAACTGAGCTCCCTTCATGGCTCTGCTGAATCACTCCCATTTGGCTTATTAACCATGAACTTAGTTCTCACCTGTCCTGTCTCTGGTTCAGTTTTGTATCTCTCTCCTCCCAAGTAAGTGATGCTTTAGATGGTCTCCCAGTTAATATTTCCTAGTTGACCTTTCTCTGGCATCTTCTATTTATTCCCTTGAAATTAAATTTCCTTTCAAACAACTTGCATTTCAGTCAGTACCAGGATAGGAGTAATACCCATTCAAACATCTCCCTCTAAGGGGTGTTCCTAAGTGCTCTTCACAATCTGGATGGAGATAACGAATATCAGTCAGACTGCTTCACTCAAATTTCTTTCCTTAATAAGAGCTGCAGGGGTTGTTTTCACTCAGGACTCTAAAAAAGAAATTAATTGGGAAGAAATTATTATACACAATGCAGTAACTTCATACTATTACTAAAAACATCACTCTATGTCCATACAGAGTAAATTACAAAAAAATTCATTAATAAAATGTGCTTCTACTTGAACATCAAATCCCTCCTCACTAGAGTGTTATTGAAACACTTGATCTGACATATCTAAGGACATGTTTATTCTGATCTGACTACATGTTTGCTCCCACCGTTTTCTGTGTCAAATTCTGGTCTATTTCAATATATTCATTTTCTTTTATTATAACTAAGATACTAATTACCTGAAGATTATCAATTTTTCTGCATATGATTATGTGAATTCACTCTATAAAGTACTGATAGTTAGAGTCTAAGTACATAAACTTCATCAAGTATATTTCTAATATGCGAGCTATTTATGTTGCTATTTGTTGTATAAGACAGGTGTATTGATATTCCTGTGATGGAATATAATACTATATTCTATAAAATACCTGTAAATTCAATGCTGGGATAAACTTGTAAATTCAATGCTGGGATAAACTTTATATTCTTCTGCAGGTGTAGATGAAATAAATGTTTTATATGATTAGTACTTCTGGGAAGGTTTTCCTGCATTTAGTCTTTTTCAATGTTTTATTCTTTGTATCTCTAATGTTTCAAATGTCTCCAATGACTATGGCTGGGCTTCAGAGCAGTAGGCATTTGACAAAATGCACTCTTGCAGAAGAATGTTTTTCTATTTGCTTTTTTTTTATTGTAGTAAGGAAATTGTAAGTGTACAGTAGAGTGTTTTTAGGCAGATGTTGTACAGTAGATCTCTAGAATTTATTCATGACTGAAACTTATAGTTGTTGAATAGCAACTCTTCACTTCTCCTTCCCTTAAGGCCCAGACAACCACTGTTTTACTCTCTGCTTCTACCGGTATGAGTTTGATTATTTTAGAAACCTCATATAAGAGGAATCTTACAGTATTTTTCCGTCCCTAACTAACCTACTTCACTTAGTGTAATGTCTTCCAGGCTCACCCACGTTTTTCCATATTGCAAGATTTCCTGCTTTTTCTTAAAGATTGAATAATATTCTATCGTATGTGAGTACGTGTATACCACATTTTCTTTTTCTAGTCATATGTCAATGGAATTTAGATTGTTTCCACATTTTAGTTATTGTGAATAATGCTGCAATAAACTTAGTGCAAATTGTCTCTTCAAGATCAGATTTAAATTCTTTTGGATGTATACCCAGAAGTGAGGTTGCTGGATCATAGGACAGTTGTATTTTTAATTTCTTGAGGAATTTTCATATGGTTTTCTATGGTAGCTGCATCATGACTTCCCTGCTGTACCACACTAGTAGGCACAAACTGTATATTTATTTGTAAAACAAAAAAATTAGTCTAAAATTTATTTGGGTATGGGTATTATCATAGTTATTGCGAGTACTTTATTTACCAGGACACTACAGAAAAGAAAATGATATACCTGGGTCAGGGAGCATTTCCAGAGGAAAGTGGTCACCTGTGAACATGCTACATGAGGCAGTTTGTCCAATAATCAGAGCTACGTCTCAAGAATAAAGGTTTGGCCTTTGAAGAAGGATGAGAGAAGAATTGCATTCCCAAGGAAGGTATAAGTATCCCAGAATTATTCCACGAAAACACTATGTAGTAATGTGTTTCTCAGTAACTCTAATTTAAAGAAGCTATTTCAAAACAAGTTAGTCTGTAGAAATGAGGTAAATTTAATTATCAGTCATCTGCCTAACAAGCTAGAAGAGCTAAAGATCTAAATACTCAATGACAATTTGGGATGGAGTAGGGTAGAGAGTAGAATGAAACACGGGATTTTACTCTCTTCCCTCTTGTTTATAAAAGTTGACTTTGGGAACATTTTAAATAAAAGGAAAAACCTAAAGGTAATCAATACTCTTCTTTATCATGGCTCCTTCACCTTATTATATATAGCATGACAAACTAAGTGACCATTAAATGTCACTTAACTAATAAGGCAATGCATTGTTTTAAGAAATCTTATGCCATTTAATTGTTACTCTGAACATCTAAGATAAAATGAGCTAAAGTATTTTTTAGAACCACATAATCTATATATTCGCCTTTTAAATTCCCTGACCATATATAGCTCTCAATGTGAAGCAAACTTTGTATTTTTAGCAGTAATTGATATTATCATTCAATAAAATGAAGATTCCTCTACAAATTTCAATTTTTCAAATTTTACCATTTGAAAAATTTCAAATTTTACCATTCAAATTTCAAATTTTACCATTTCTAATTGCCAAAAAATCTTTGAGGTTTAGGTTTTCCAGATAAAATACAGGACACCCAGTTAAATTTGAATTTCAACACTTTCTGGAAGTACTTATCATGCATTTGAGACATATACTAAAAAAGTATTTATTGTTTATTTGGAATTCACATTTACTAAGTGTCCTGTATTTTTATTTGCTAAATCTGGCAGGCCTGTTGAGTCACTAGTACGCATCACTGATTAATGAATCTAAAATTTGCAGTATGTAGCTTGAGAAAGCGCACACCATGAAAGGGAATCGGCCTAATTTGCATCTTAGTAAACTGTAGCTCAGCCTAAATCAACCATATGTGGAAAAGCAAAATTGCTGGGAAGGTAAACGGACATTCAGTGACCAGGCCAGGGATCACCAACCACGTTTTCAAGACTAATTAGGTTTTAATGAAGATAGCTGCAGTCTTCATTTACCGTTCCAGTCTTCATCATAAGACAGACTACAATAAAAGAGGTAAACAAAATTACAGCAAAATCTAAGAAGTAGGTGTAGATATCAAACTACATCAATTCAAATAGAAACAAATTGGATATTCCTCTGTTTTGACATGTCAGATGAAGTAGATAACACCTTAATGATCATAGCAGCTGGAGAGTTTTCAGTGGGGATCTTAGGAAATGCATTCATTGGATTGGTAAACTGCATGGACTGGATGAAGAACAGGAAGATTGCCTCCGTTGATTTAATTCTCACCAGTCTGGCCATATCCAGAATTTGTCTATTGTGTATAATAATTTTCGACTCTTTTACATTGGTGCTGTATCCAGATGTCTATTCCACCGGTCAACAAATGAGAATCCTTGACTTCTTCTGGACACTGACCAACCATTTAAATGTCTGGTTTGCCGCCTGCCTCAGTATTTTCTATTTCCTCAAGATAGCTAATTTCTTCCATCCTTTTTTCCTCTGGATGAAGTGGAGAATTGACAGGGTGATTCCTAGGATCCTGCTGGTGTGCTTGGTCCTCTCTGTGGTTATTAGCCTTCCCGTCACTGAGAATTGGAATGACGATTTCAGGCGTTGTATCAAGGTAAAGAGGAAAACAAACTTAACTTTGAGATGCAGAGAAAATAAAGATCAATATGTTTCCATCAAGGTATGTCTCAACCTATTAACGCTAGTCCCCCTTTCTGTGTCCTTGATCTCATTTTTCCTCTTGATCCTCTCCCTGTGGAGACACACCAGGCAGATGCAGCTCAGTGCCACAGGGTTCAGAGATGCCAGCATAGAAGCCCACATGGGAGCCATGAAAGCTGTCATCTCCTTCCTCCTGCTTTTCCTTGCCTACTATTTGTCCTTTCTCGTAGTCACCTTCAGCTACTTTATACCGAAGTCTGATTTAGCTGTGATAGTTAGTGAGTTGATAGCTCTAATCTATCCCTCAAGCCATTCATTTATCCTAATTCTGGGGAACACTAAATTAAGACAAGCATTTCTAAGCATGCTATGCAAAGTAACATATATCCTGAAAAGAAGACATTTCTAACATAAACAAATCTGAAGAAAAACTATCACTTTCTAGGAAAAAGGAGGACAGATGTTTGTTAACTATCTTTAGTTCCTGCATTAATGTTGGTTTCACATGGTTGATACTCTTAAAATGTGTTTGGTATACTTAAAACTTAGAAAATCTCATATGGAGCTGATTTTGCCTCTTTACTCTGTCTCTGTCTTTGTCTCTCTCTCTTTCTTCTCTTTCTCTCCCTCCCTTGAGAGATTTTTTTTTTTAAAGACATGTTTCAGAACATACAGAAGTTAATATTCTAATAATGACTGTGAGAAGAGAATTTTCATAGTTAGTTCTAAATCATTTTTCCAGATGCAAAATTGTATGACGAATTCAAAACAAGTGTAATAGCATCTTGCTGTTGTTTGCATCCCCGTGAAAAGCAGCTAGCTCGTTCTCATGGTCCTACCTAGATTTTTCTTCTCAAATCATCCAACTAAGCTCCACCTTTGGAAAAGACTCAATAAGGTGACAGTTCTTAATCAAATTCTATGCAATTCTATGAATGTAGAAGAAATTAATACTGATTATAACCACAATTAAGACATCAATTGTGATTAAAGTAAATATTGCCAAAGTGAGTTCATAAATTAGGATCAGAGATCAATGAAAGAAAGACACTTGATAAGTGTGAGAGAATCGTTTATATCTCAAGATTCTATAAAATATAGTGAGCTAAATAAAGAGCCTAACTAGAACTATTTATTGCTTATTGAATAATATTTCTTACACAAAAGACATGTGTAAGTTTGCTTTCAGCAAACGAGGACTGCATCAGACATTGATTGTCAAGAAACCCTGATAAGATGAGACCTTCAATCAAAAACTTATGTTTTGAGATGTTAAAATACCCAAACTGTCAAAGGAGACATTGATTCAACACAGGTCATCTCTATACACCAGGAGGATATTATTCAGATTATACATAACTCATCTATGAGATATCTATTTGGGAATTCCATCAAAAGTACATCATTTACATTGTGGCAAAGATATTTTGGAGTGATCAACTGTTACTAACCAGCCTAGAGAAGCCATGGACTTTGTGTGCAGAAGAGAAAATGTTTCTAAATATTCTCATCAATAAATTTGTTAAAAATAAAAATTATGTTTACACTAGTTTCATGTTAAATTTTCTTCTGTGAATCTGACAGTGCAAAAGTGGTAAATTTAGAAAGATTTACTGAGTGCCTTGTAAGTTAAAGAAACAATAGAAAATTAGATGCATAGGTGAAGCTTACATTTTTTAAATACTGTCTTAAAGAATACCTGTCCCTACTCCCCACCTAAGCAGAGGCCAGCTTATGTGGATTTATTAGGCATGGAAACAAAAGAACTATGGGCTAATGGGAATCTTGGAAGCTCCATGTCATATGTCTTCACATTGTGGACTCTAGAATCTTGGTCATCAACTCACAAACATAGCACCTCAACATTCAATTTCTCTGTGGTCTGTAACCAGGCAAAGGATACTGAGGTGAAAACAGAAGCCATATTAGAGACCTCTTACTGTACATAATTCTCCTTACTGGCATATGTAGGATAAAACTGATGTCGCCAAGTCAAGTGGTTTATCTATGTAGGCAGATTTCTTTCTGTTTTTATTCCTTGTTTAATAAATAGGTATCCACTCACACATTGAATGTATGAGTGTTAGGTACCATCCTGAGTGTTTAAGATACAAATGAAATGTGACAAAGTCCATACTTTCATGCACAGTCATGAAAAACGTTATGGAAGACAGGTAACGATCAAGGAAACAAAGAGTTACAAGTCATGATTGATGTAACTGAGAAAACCTGGAGATGAGAGACGGCTTGATATAGCATAGTCAGGAGAGCCCTACCTCAGAAAATGAGGTTTCGAGCTGAGACTTGCATCACAAATATACAATATTCATGCAATAGGCATGCAATATTCTGGACAAATAACATCCCTTTGCAAAAGATGGCAAATCAAATGTCAGTACCCTGAGGAGTAAATGTTTTGAGCAATAGGGTCTGAATGATCAAAGCATGGTGAGCAAAGTGTGAGTGGCAAGGTCATGAAAGACCTTGTAGATCACGAGAGGGAATTTAGACTTAAGTGCAATGAAAAGACATTGAAGGAATGAAAGTTATGTATAACAAAATTTGACTTATATGTAAATTTAAGTTCATTTTTGTTATCAGAAGAATGGATATTGTATGTGTTAGGGGTGGGGAGGAGTACAGTTAAGGGGACCATCTGGTAAGTTATAGTAAGTAGTCCATATGTGAAATCATAGTGGCTCAGATTTACATTCTGGCAATAGAACTAGGGAATTTTTTAATGGATGTTTTCTATGGGTGTGATAAAAAAATATGGTTAATGCTTAAATTAAAAAAAATTTGTTACAGTAAAAGACACATTGCCATTAAATCCTCTCAAAATACTCTTCCTTGCTTCAAACACTCTTATCCTATCGTACTTACCACTTTTTGAAGCAATTCTAGAAGTCCTCCTTCGTGACTGTCTTCAGTTGCGATGTCATGGCGGCCTCGATATCCTGAATTAATTCAAAACGTTTACCTTTCATGGTTATTTTGACTTTGGGAAAGAGCCAGAATTCATGTGGTGCCAGGTCCGGTGAATAAAGTGGATGAAGAGACACTGTATTTGACAGAAATTGCCGTACCACAAGCGATGTGTGACATGGAGCCTTTCTGTTGTGATCGAAAAATACAGCAAATGCTGCTGCCGAGTGCAGTCCAATGGAAAGGCAGGGATCTTCAATACGGGAAGTGGCGCGTCAAACCTTAGTAACTGTGCGACAAGTTTCAACTTGTTTCGTGCGTTCAGTCAGGTGTGAGCTACGGTTGAGAGAAGGTGTATTTTAAAGTATTCAGTAAATTATCCTCCGTCATGACAAGGCTCCGTGTCACACATTGCTTCTGGTGTCTGAAGTCTATGAAGTAACCAAGGTGAAAATGTCAAATAGATAATCGAATATGTAAATATGTAACTGAATATAAAGAAAAGATATATACATTTGGAAGTCTTCAACATATAAATGGGATTACCTAAAAGAAATTATAGATAGAGAAGTGACACTAGATCTGAGCCCTGAGATGGTCAAATCTTTTGAGGTGAAATTGAAGAGAAAGGACCAGCCAAAGATAACAAGAAGGAACTCCTAGGAAGATAAGAATAAAGCGAGGAAAGTCTGGTGAAGTGGAAATAAGAGATGACATTGTGTTATAAGGAGGAACAGAGCAACTTTCAAATGCTGCAGAGAAAACCAGTAAAACTGATATAGCAAAATAAACATTGGATTGGCCATATGAATATACAGACAGTCTTCAACTTATCATGGTTAGATTTACTTTTTTTTTTTTTTGACTTTACGATGGTACAGGAGCAATATGCATTCAGTAAAACCATAATTCAGGTTTTGAATTTTGATCTTTCCTGGGCTAGAGATACGCGGTACAATATACTCCCGTGATGCCGGGAAGCGGCAGTGGGCTGCGGCTCCCAGGCGGCCACACGGTCACGACGGTAAACTACCGATACTCTACAATGTACTGTGTTGCCAGTGTTTTTTGGATCTTGTGTTTTGTGTTTTCACATTGCATTATGTGTACAAAATACCCGTCTGTGTCTCCCGCTTCTGGTGAAAAGAAGAGGTAGACAATTATTCTTGAAATAAAACTCAAGATAATTGCCCAACTGGAGGCTAATGTAAGTGTTCTGAGCACATGTAAGGTAGGCTAGGCTATGATGTTTGGTAAATTAGTTATTAAATACATTTTCGACTCATGATATTTTTAACGTATGATGGGTTTGTCAGGATGTAACCCCATCGTAAGTCGAGGAGCATCTGTAATTGGTGACTCTAACAAGAGCACCGTTCGTGAACTGTAGGGACAGAAACTAGGTTCACGGGGAAGGTTAAGAAAGGAACAAATGTGAGAAAGTACAGACATGGTGAATATGTAATAATTTAATAAGTCTTATTAAGGAGAGTAGAGAATGGAGCATGGAAGCAAGGCAAAATTTTAATGTTTTCGTTGGTTTTATTTTTAAATTGGATGATACAGTGATTGCGTACAAATTGAAATGAGTCAATAGAGAGGGAGATAATATAGGAGAGGAGTGGAAATTGCTGGAGTAATAATGTTAAAATCATGGCCCTGACATAAAAATATAGAACCCTCACACCTGCAATAGGGATATTTAGGTAGATGAAAAAAATTTGGAACCTTAGGATCCCAGGAAGCTTCCGAACCACCAGAAACAGACTCCTACATTTAAAAAGAGCAGAAGAGCCTTGCCACTCCTGGAAACTGTTCAATTAACTCAGTTGAGGCAGGTTAACATTTGTTCTCCTCAAGATATGCCCTACTGAAATAATATGGAAGTTCCTCAAAAAATTAAAAATATAGTTACCATGTAACACAGCAATTCCAGTTCTGGGTATTTATCTGAAAAAATCCAAAACACGAATGCAAAAAGACATATGCACCCCTATGTTCATTGCAGTATTATTTACAATAGCCAAGATATCGAAGCAACTTAAGTGTCCATTGATAGACGAATGGATAAAGAAGATGTGTTACATATATGCAATGGAATATTACTCAGCCATAAAAAAATGAAATCTTGCTATCTGCAACAACATGGATGGACCTAGAATGTATTATGGCTAAGTGAAATAAGTCAGACTGTGAAAGACAAATCCATATGATCTCACTCATATGTGGAATCTAAAGAACTCAATAAATGAACAAACAAAACAGAAACAGACTCATAGATACAGAAAACAAACTGATGTTTACTAGATAGGAGGGGGTTGGGGGAAAGGTGAAAAGTGGGAAAGGATTAAGATGTACAAATTGTCTGTTATAAAAACAGTCACAGGGATGTAAAGTACAGCGTAGGGAATATAGTCAATAATATTGTACTAACTATGTATGGTATTAAGGTGGGTGCTAGACTTAACGGGGTGATCACTTCATAAGTTACATAAATGTCTAATCATGATGTTATACACCTGAAGCTAATATAATTTTGTAAGTCAATGGTAATTGAAAAATAAAAAGAATTAAAAAGAAAGATATACACTATCACTCCTCATTACTTCAGGACAAGTTTCCAGCACAATCTAATATTAGCACACATTGTTAACATATCAGCAAGAATAAGAGAACATACTGGAAATGGGTCTTGAGGGTAGTGGAAAGGGAAATCCTCTTTATTTAGTCTGGATAGAAGAATTTATTGACATGGAGGCTGTCGATAATGACTTGGGACTCAATATTCTGGCAAGGGCACATAAACCCAGTGCTAATATTTCCTTGGGACAGCTCTATGAAGCTTGGACACAATGATGGCCTTGTATATAAGGTAGAGCTGCTGCAATATCTTTGACATGATATTAAGAAAGATCAGAAAGTTCAGGGAGATGGCAATGTCAGGAAGGACTGACTACGTGAGATACAACCCACCGCCTAACTATGATTTCCAGGACACCCCTCAGAACATTCCATTCACTGAGGCAATAATGAATGCTCTGAGTGGGGAGCACTGGCCATACTGAACCCCGGTGATGGGATGTTCTCTGTAGGCCAGAATTGGCTGGTGGGATAGGCTACCAGGAAACTGGGTTCCCTATTGTCACTGCGTACATTAGAATTGCCATTTACAGCACTTAACCATCATTATCCCTTTGGACAGCAAGACCAGCCAGGGTGCTGATCACCATACACTCACTGATCCATAGGAATCTGTGGTGAGAACTAGTAGAAATGGTATTCCTAGAATTCATATAGATATACAGTCAAATAAGGTGTTTCCTGCATTATATAAGAAAAAAACAAAATTCCAAGGACTCACTGCATTAGAAAATCTATTTCTTCTCAAGTTTCTAGCTCTAAGTCACTTCACAAAAAAATCCATTAACTGAAGAGGAGTCTGGGTCCCACTGAGGAATGACCTTGCAAAGCCACTGCAAGTTTTCATGGTAGATGTTTTCTCATTCTTCAATTCTCCCCAAAGGGAACTGTGCTTATTTGACAGAGTATGAACTGGGGAAAGAGAGATAATCAGATATTTTGAGAGCTGTTAAATATAGAATTTGACCTGACAGTAATACCAGAGCAGTAAAAATGCCATCAAATTAATCTTCCAGTGAGAATGGAGGCTTTGAGGGGACAAATTCTGCAGTGGCTCCAGTGGGTCCACAAACTCACATAACCACTCTGTGGTTATCTCCCCGGTTCTCAAGAATAAAATTGGAATAGATGTAATTCCAATAGAAGCATCTGTCAGAATACAGCACTGAAGGCTCTTAAGTTTCAGGTGAAAAGAATGACACATCAGTGGATGTCAGAAAGCTTTTGTCTTCAGCCATTCAAGTTTTGAGTAGAAGGTGAGACACAGGTACTATTTGGGTGCTAAAGAGGTAGAAATACATATAAAGTTGGCTTCTCCAGAAAGCAGTTCTTGTGTAGTGAGGTGTGGATGGTCAGGTTTTTGGTCAGTCTAATGCTTGCCTCTCTGGACAGACCGTCGTGATGACCGCAGTCTCTCTGCCTGCTTTGGAACCAACTATATGGCTCCATTTCGAAAGACAAAATATGTGCAAAAACCAAGTGTGAGTCTCAGCCCAGGCCCATCATCACTGTGTTGGGGGAAAATTCTTCCCCAAATCAGATCAGGATCCTTAAGTATCTAGACAAGTACAAGATAATCTGATATTTAACTTCTGAATGGTAAAATTTAAAACCCATAATTAAAACTTACACACCAATGCCCACTTTTATTCTTACAAAAGTATTGAGTAGTAGACCCCTCTTTGTGACTGGCATTTAAGTGTGGCTGAAAAAAAAAGCTATACTGAAACTGTTAGAAATTCGTTGCCCATAACTCTAAGCATGGCAGAAGAAATTCATTTTTAGGGAACATTTGTCTATTTCAGTTAGAATCATATAACTAAGCCCCATGGTCAAACACGCAAATCAATAGCATTATCTTGTTTGTCCTTAAATGATCACTATGGCAGGAACCTATACTTGGCACTGAGGATATAAAGGTAAGTGAAACGCTGTTCTCGTCCTTAAGGGACTCAGGCTCTAACGGAAGGTTTAGCTTGGACATAATGATGATGACTATCAGAAAAGTGGCAAAAGAAGGTATGATGGAAGCTCAGAGCAGGGGAGTAAAAGGAAGGCCTCTCACAGCAGATGCCATGTGACCTGGACCTTGGAGAGTGGGGTGTGGAGGGAAGTAGAGAAAAATACATGGCTAAATCGATGCATATAACATAGTATTTCAAAAGTCTAGGAAAACAAAATAATTCAGTAATGTTGAAGTGAATATGGGAAGAAAATGCTGGAGATGGGGGTTAGTTCCAGATTGTGAAACATGCGGTGAATGGAAAGCTGAATTTGTCATTTATTTTAGGGACAACCAAGGTATTTTTACAGAATGGTGTCGCATGGTCATTTCTTTGCAAATACTACAGAATGGGACATAAACTGGTTAACATAAAATTTTGTCTTAGTATAAGAGATACCTCTATCAAGAGATTTATTTTAATGTGTGCAAACTTTCAATGTGTGAAAGTTTCCTCTGGTGGGCTGGGAGACAGCTCTTTAGTATGATATTAGGAAAGAAGAAATGGGGACTTGAGCCCTGAAATGAAGATGATATTGCTAGGCAGTAGTTTTTAACCAGGAAAACCAAGTTTTGGGATCTCTTTCTGAAAATAAAGCATGACAGTGAGTGGTTCATTTACGAATATCTTTGACTATTCAGTAGGCTTGTGTTATGCAAAAATGTATTGATTTGGATATGAGACTTAGCTGCTCAGTATTATGATTGAAATGATAGAACCATTATCTAGTAAATTACTTATCTCTAATGTTTGGTGCTATTATGAGATTTTTGGGTTTTACTTTTTTTCCCTATGCTTTCAATAAATAATGGAAAATTGGGAAAGATCACAACGGGGGGCTTCCAGCCTGCTTGCAAGGTAGAGAGAGAAGTAATTTTTTTCTTGATTCCTTACCCAAGTCAGTTTCAACTGCCTCTACTCACAGGTTTATATATTTTTATACATTTTGCATTGTGAAATATACCACGTCCATCTGCAGAATAGTCACATTACTTCAGAAACTATTGGTTCGAAAGTCCAGAACAACCAGAGACTAACTTTGCTTCCAAGGAAAAGGCTAGTTCTCGATCTGATTCCAGAACTGAGTCTGGCAGTGAATGTGGGAATAAAGGATCTTCAACATGTTTAATTTCTGTTTCTGTTACTTTAACAGAAACATTGTGATCTTTCATTAATATGAATACTAAAAGCAAACTTCTTATGGCCTTGATAGCAATGTCCCTGAGAGCCTTCATTTTTATCCTCACCTAGTTTCTTGGGCTGCCAGCATTCGATGGGTGACTCTCCATAATCAAATTTTGGCACTCAGAGAAACAAAGAGCTTCCAGGTTAAACACAACTCCTAGCCTGACTCTCCTGAGCCAACCACTAAGATACTTCACTCAGAAGATTTGGAGGTAGATGGAGTAAGTGTGTTGTAATTAGTCTATGTGTGCTTACTCGTTAAAAAAATCTGGTAAGTAAATTTTCTCATTGTATTAGTTTGCTAAGGTTGCTGTTACAAAGTACTATAAACCAAGTGGCTTAAACAATAGAAACTTATTTTATCACAAGATCAGGGTACTGGTTCAGTCTGAGGGCTATAAGGGAGATCTGTTCCAAGCCTCTCTCCTAGCTTCTGGTGGTTTGCTGGCAATCTTTGGTGCTCTTTAGATTCTGCTACATCACCCCGATCTCTGTCTTCATCTTCACATGGCGTTCTCCCTGGGCACGTGTATGTCCAAATTGGCCCTTTTTACAAGGACACCAGTCATCCTGGATTAGGGGCCCACCCTACTCTCATGTGAGCTCATCTTAACTAATTATATCTGCAACAACCCTATTTCCAAATAAGATCACATTCTGAGACACTGGTAGTTAAGTCCTCACAAAATTATTAAAAGCTGAGCTACCTATAAAGCTGTACAATACAGAACATTTGGAATTCAATCAGAGCTTTGTACCTCCCAGCCTGTCCCTCTTGTCTAACCCTAAAAGGAAAACAAGAGCCAATGTTTAATGCTGATGACTTTATTGATGATTTAAAGTTGGAGAAAGGAAAGGCCAAGAAGTTCACACCACTGAAAAGTTGATGGTCTCCAGTTGATTTCTATCAATTCTGAAACAAAGAGAAAGAGTTTAGACAGAAGTAGCTTGGCCTCAGCATGATCTATGCCTCATATCTCTATTATTAAGTAGTCTCATTATAAGACATCACATTACATTAAGAGATAGAGGAGAAGAAGGAGGAGTGGGGAGGTGGAGGGGGAAGAGGAGGGCAGCAGAGGGGAAAGTAAAGGGAAGAGAGAGGAAGGGGAGGGGAGGGAAGGTAGACACTGGGGAAGTTATAGGCTAATATAAGAATAAGGGAGTAAAAATTAAAATCCCAAAAACCAAAGGTGGAAATAACACTTGCTCTTCTAAGAATGGAAGAGACTTTTCTACATGTAAGGTTGAGGCAAGGAGAATCGTGGCAAGGACAAATCTGAACAAAGAGTTCAAGAGTGTCAAGACTGAGAACAAAAGTCAAGATTAAAAACAAGAGAAATGAACAGAAAGAAAAAGAAGAGTTAAAAATTTTAAGAGAAATTCACTAGATAAGTGAATAAAAATGCAGTTAATACCTAGGGAATCACTGGAAGCCATCTTTAGTTGGCTTTCCTTGTCATTGGCCACCTCTCTGACCATCCCGGCCATCTCTTCCACGCTGGCTTCTCTGGCCACCATGGCTACCCTGTCCACCTCTGCCACGTCGGCTACGTGGGCCACCTTGACCTTCATGGCCTCTTTGGCCATCTTGACCATCTTGGCCACTTTGACCATCTTGACCATCTTGGCCACTTTGGCCATCTTGACCATCTTGGCCACTTTGGCCATCTTGACCATCTTGGCCACTTTGGCCATCTTGACCATCTTGGCCACTTTGGCCATCTTGACCATCTTGGCCACTTTGGACACCTCTTCTTCCTCTTCTATAGCTTTCCCGGCCTCTGTATGAGCTTTCCTGGTCCTTCTGGCTGCGACGCTCGCGAGGCTGACCATGGTCTTTTTCCCCATCTTTGCCCTTATTGCCATGCTGACCTCCATGTTCTTCTCCTTGAGATTTATTTCGCAATCCCTCTGAGTGTTCTTCCGGTGATTCAGTACCTGCTTAATCAAGAGAACACAGATTCAGAAAGTAACAAGGAAAAAAAGAGGTTAGCCATAAACTTAAATGAGGCAAGTATGGAACCTACTGTAGACTCAATTTAATTAGAAGTAATGCATTACTGGTTGGAATGGTACTAGATAGTGACTGGTGCCTAGAAGAGGAGGGGCAGAGAAATCCTGGCCTCTTCAGAGTGTGTATGCTTAGCTTAGCAGCTCTTGTTCGTCCCATCACCATTTACTCTCCCTTTTTCTGATGTTTCTGCCACTATTCTATATTGCCATCTATCCTGAATTTGCCATGATATATATGAAATCATCTAAACCATCAGCTCTCTCATGATGTCTGAGAGAAACCACGAGATGGAGTCACTGTATCTACCTATAGATCAGGGGTGTCCACACTTTTTTCAACGGTTTTCACCAAGGGCCATATGCGGTAAAATACACAAACGGCCGGGCCACTCACTCGAGGTGAAGCACGTATTGCCTCACCTGGTTTATTTAAGTAAACTAAATATATTTTTGGAATTTGCTGGGGGCCAATTAACAATGGATCGCGGGCCGCAGTTGGCCCGTGGGCCGCAGTTTGGACACCCCTGCTATAGATCCTCGTATACATGATATCTTGGCAGAAATATATTGAACAGGGGGAAATTATCAGCCACCTTGGCCCTCCGAATAGCAGATCAATCATATAACACCTTCTTTCCGTTTTCTTCTATCACCTTCTACAAACTGTTAAGTCTGATGACAAACAGAAAGTATAAATAAATATACTTTCACCTTATGTTGTTTACTTTTGCAAATTTCTGGGACCTGTACTTGAGTCCCATCTATTGCATTAACTTTCAATCATTTCTTCATGTTCTCATGGCCATCACTTTTACAAACATTCTCTTATGGATTCAACACATATTGTTTATACACATGCTGTATTGTCCCTTACATCAGAAACTAAGAGTTCAAGCTTAAAAGACACAGCATGTGCCCTCAAGTTGCTTGTTCCTCATTGTTGCCAGGTTAACAGAGAAATGGCTGTGCCACCCTCCTATTCAAAAATCTCTTTGTTGCCCACAGAATAAATTACAAATTCAGCTTCTCCTGCACAATATCCTTTACAGTCTGTAACTAACCCACATCTCCAGCTTTATCTTCTTATATTCACTTTAACCTTACAGAATTAGTCTCTGTTCCTACACCATTGCCATAGTATGTTACATGCACAGATGTAGCTTTGCATTTCATCTGCTTGCCCCGATGCCTCCACTCTCCAAGGTCCAGATTACATGGCATCTCCTGTGGGAGGCCTTCCCTTTTCTCCCCTGCTCTCAGCTTCCATCATACCTTCTTTTGCCACTTTTCTGATAGTCATCATCATTTTGTCCAAGCTAAATCTTCCATTAGATCCTGAGTTCCTAAAGGACATTTATCTTTGTATCCTTGGTACCAAGAATAGGACCATGGTTATTGTTCAGTATTAAATTGTATTGAAATAATATTGGGGTAGAGCATATAGATAGTCAAAGCATTTCCCCCCCAGGAATCCTCATAGGCATACCCCTAGAAAGACAGCCAAGGCCAGGTAATCTAGGCAAGAAAAAAAATCAGAAGGAAAGCAGTGACCACATTTTCTAGACCCAAGAGAACCCTTAAATCTAAATCAAATCATTTCTTTTCTTCTTCTTCTTTTTTTTTTTTTTTTTTGTCTTTTGTGCTCCTTCTGTAATATGGAACTAATAATATTAAACTATATGGAATGGTTGAAAAAGGAAATCTTAAAGGTTAAGCTTGAGTTTCTAAATTAAAGTAAAAATTGTAGAAACAGTTACCAGAGGTTCCTAGAATCCATTTAGAAAAATTCTAAATAAGTTAATTGAATTCAGAATAACTCACCTAAGAGTTGGGACTCTTCCTCTTCGTCTTGAGGGACTTCTGCAAAGAAAGAACAACAAAAAAATCTATAGCGTGTTCAATGACATCATAACCTGAGAGGAAGGATCATTGACAAGTCACGAACTGGGGAAAATCATTAAACATGTAAAGGTTTTCTTTAAGCAGCAAAAGTTTTAGTTGACTCATTTCTTCAATTTGCTACTTCTTTGGTGACATAACTTATAATTCATTAGCTCTCTCATGTACTATAGTCATTTCTTACATCCTCCCTCCTACACACACTCCCTCCCTTGTCATTAAAACTGACTTCAAATTTTTCATTTGGAGTGTGTAAAGCTAACAATGGCTTTAAATTTCATCTACTCTGAGGCATCTTACCATTTAAATAGATATCAAGGCTTTGATAACCAAAGAATGAAGCATTAGTGCAGTAAATAAATAAGGTGAAATAATAAACTTGCTGATTGAATAATAGAAGTACTTTAGCTAAATTACAGAGTATCTTTATGATTGCATTCAAATTAGTTAAATGTCAAGGAGATAATTCCCTTACAAACATAAGTGATTTGTGTTGTTCAATCATTAGTCTTTGATTTAGAGAATAGCATTTACAAATCAATAGGGTGCCATGTTCTGCTGGTGTTCGGACACTATTTACATATCTGACACAGAATATTTCAATGTGGAAAGAAGGAAATGACCCATATCTAACAATATGACTGAGGACCCCTAAAACTTAGGAGTTCATTGTCCCTTTTTGCCTTTCTCGAGGCTCAATTTTGAGAGTTTTCAAGAGACAAACACTAAACAAAGTAAAAAGTATGATAGGTTCTGAAGAACAAAGAAAGGAACACATCCTTGAAAAAGGATTTACCTAGCTCTTCACGTAAGTCTTCAACCTCAGTACCTAGAATTTTAAAAGAAAAAAAAAAAAGAAGGTAAATTTAAAATATAATTTAATAAGACCTCATCTGTACACTTGTAGAAAGACAAGTAAATTTAGACACTAGAACTTATAAAATGCTTACAAGAACTAATAATAATAATAATAAAAAAAGATTTGGATACAATGGAGCAATATTTCCCAAAGTAGAACCCTAGACTAATCACTGATTCTGAAGTAGAGATAAAAAAGATGTCAAATATTTAACTAGTTCTGTATTATATATAATAAAATGGAGAGCCACAATGATTCCAGCAAATAAAGATTATGTGACATCTTGCAACAGAGGAAACTTGAGAACTGAAAGCATCTACAACAATACTACTTACTGTCTACACTAATGTGACTACTATTCTGGAAAATTCTTGCCCATGAAAATAAATGTTTCAAGTAATTATTTGTTACTTCAGGAATTTGCCCCAAACCTATTTAAACAAATATTAATCTGTTCACCTTTTCAGTGGCATGAATTGTTTTCTCTCCAAGACTCAGAACCCTTCCCTCCTAAACTCTTAAATCATGGATCTTACCTATTCCTAATAAAGCCCTCCTTAAACTAGACCCCCAAACCTTATCTTTAAAGATTCCGACTTTGTGTTTTTCCCTCAGAGGCACTCTACAGGTAAAATAGCACTATACTTACCAAAGTAAGGATAAGCTTATCTTTGCCTCGTGAAAGATTGTTTTGGTGGTGTTCTGGGGCATCCTACGTTTAACAATATTTTAAGCTATATTTTTACTTGAAAGTTACTCACATTTTGATAAATAAATGTTCTATGAAATACTCAGAGAAACATAGCACTGCACTTTATTAGACTGTAAGGCTGCTCTTGAGAAGTTGGGTGAGTTAGGGATGGATGTCAAGAGGGAAATCCATTTGGGAACAAAGCAGAGATGTGGAACAAAGGAATTTCTGTGTTGAATAGAAATATTAACTTGAAATTATTCAACATACTTAAGACAATTTCAAGTCATTTTAGATGAGGTAAAAGCTAAAAGAATTTCTGGGATTTGAAATCTGACAGGGCTGAGTCTATAAAACAGCTTTATCATTTGCTAATTGTGTAAGCTCAGAAATATTTAAACTCTAAAATTATGGTTCAAACGTAAAATATGGATAATAATATCTACTTCAAATTGTTGTGGCAAATAATAAATGACATAATATATGTACAAGACCAGGCATAGACTAAATTCCCAGTACACACTTTAAAAAAAAAAATCTTTCCTTAGAGTTTTACTGTTATTCCCATCTCATACCAAAACTATCACAAACTGTTAGACTTTGAGGTGCCAAGAATTTTATCATAAAATACCATTTTATAGATGCTTATTAATACTTACACACCTTTCAGAGAAATCTGAAATTACCATTTTAGAATTACCTTCTCCATGAATAGCAACTTTGTCTCAGCAGATGGCAACAAGTTAAAACGCAAATAATCTATTAGAATTCCATGTATTTGTTTAATATTGCCACTTCGTTCACTTAGGCTACTTCTAAATAATGACAAAATATGTATTTAAGAAGAAAATAAAATTTTATTTCAACTTCTAATTGTTTGTTTTACAAGAAGTCTGGTATCTGAAAGTTTGCGGTTATTTTAAAGATTATCTGGATTTTGACTTTGTATCTGGACATTTGGTATCAAGATATGCCATTTATCTTCTCTATTTAAAAGAGCTACAGGTTGAAAAAGCATTAGCCTTACTCTTCTGTTATATATAAATTCCTTCATTACTGCTTGAAATTATCTATTCCTAGGAATCACCAGATTTACTATAAATACTATAAATACATGGCTAACAAACGGTTATATGACCAGATTATAAGTATTTAAAAGGAATAAGTAATGTAATGGAGATAAAAAATTAATAGTGCCTGCCTTATGTGAATATTTTGATGAAAGAAACAAAAATTTTATCAAAATTCTCAATATTTCTGAATATTTAAGTGTTTGATATCAAGAAAATGAGATATCTAAATGAATTATAGAATTTTCACTCAATTTAGAAGACATGTTTCACACAGAGTAAATAACTGGCAGTCCATATGTCTAAAACCAGCAAAAGTCACACCACGAAGATGATGGCTGAGGCCCAAGTTATCAGAGAGATATTTGCAATTAGTGGAAAATAGAAATTAATGTTGCCTCCTCTTTTCTTGACATAGTCTCTGAAAACAAAGTACTTAATCTCTGAGAAGGGACCAATCAACTCTACTTTATTCCATGAATTTTAACCCTGCCATCCCTTGTACAATCCCTACTTTCCCCCTCTTACCGTCATTGACGTCCCGAGCTGAGCTCAGGGCCAGCAAGGCCATTGAGAGCAAGAGCAGCAACATCTTGGTAGAAGCCATGGTGTCTCTCTCTCTCGGTGCTGCAGGAACCTCAGACACACTCCTTTATAAGACCAAAGAGAACAATATCACCATTTAAGCCCATGGGTTGGACACCTTTTACCCATATCTGATTTGCGGTTTGGGCCTCAGCCAGCCTGTTGGGTTCAAGGGCTCGTTAAACTCTCCAATGGAGAGCCATAAATTGGTCACACTCTTTAAAATAATTGTTCCTCCTCAACGACTAGTTATAATTATAGGTATTAATAATTGTCTTCCATTTTGTCATATTTAGTTCAGAACTGTGGTTCTCTGTTTTACTACCCTACCCAACATTGTTCAAGTTGTCCAAATGTCAATTATTTCACGCCCCCTTCCTATGGAATGAGCCAACAGAATCATCATGAAATGAAAGGCTAAAATAACAGAAATATAATCACAGGATGAAAGAACAACAAAGGGTCAAGAAAGACTGGTATAAGTTATCTTAACATGGCTTGAAAACTGAAAGCATTTGACAGTAAGAGATTAAACCCATCTTCAAACTACGCTTGAATTCATGGTTTGTATGGACTATGGAATTTTTAAACTAAAATGATCAGAATAGTGAGAAAACAATATAGTACAAGGAATAACTGAGTGAATTAAGGGTTTCATCTTAGAAAGAGAAGAGTATGACTAAGTGTGCTAGTTTTACTTAATTATGTAGAACAAAGAGCAATCTTGTGTGTATAGTTCTGGAAGGTACCAAAAGAGCTATTGATTGAAAAAAGAAGGATATTTTGAAGATAATATAGAATAACGTGAAGTAATTTCTTGTAATTATTTAAATTATTTTAGGTAATTTTAAATTTTGTTGTATATCTGCTGACTCCACTAAACTCAGGTGGACAGATTGTTTTTCTGTTCCAATTTTAGCCGAGGCCTATCCACTAGGCCTTCTTAGCTATTGTCTGAGGTGAGGAGTTCCACCTGAGGCTATACTGATGCTCCCTTAGATTACCATCTGTCTTAGTCCATTCAAACTGCTATAACAAAATATTATAGACTGGGTGGCTTAACAACAAAAATTTATGTCTCACAGTTCAGGAGGTTGAGAAGTCCAAGATCAGAGCACTGGCAGATTTGGTCATAGATGGTCATGTTCTCTCTGTGCCCTCACGTGATGGAAGGGACAAGGAAGCTCTCTGGGGTCTCTTTTATAAGGCCACTTAGAGTACTTTGCATCAGGCATTGTTCTAAGTGCTTAATGCATATTAACTCATTTACTGTTTACATAAATTTAGTTTTTAAAATATTTTAACTTATTTGGTATTTGGATGTATAGTTTAAGCTTTAGATATGTGAACCTGTTTCACATTTACATTTACATACACATATAAATTTATATTTACAACTCAGTGAAATTTGGCTTCCACCCCCACTTCCTTCACTCTCAAGGTTTCCAATACCTTCATGGCCAAATATGTATTTTCTCTCTTGATTCTTTTGACACTGTTGACTGCCAAATACTTTCTGATATTCTTCCTTTGTATGATATTTACAAAACTTCTGTCAATAGGTTATTCTTCTACTCATTACTCTCTTTTTAGTCTTATTCAATGGCTGTTCTTACTCCATTCAGTCATTAACTCATTCAACATATATTTAATGGCTGCATATTGGCTTCCATCACTGGTGGTAAAATTGAGGATATAAAATAATACATACCCAAATAAAAATATTATTACAAATTTTGAAAAGTGAGATATTCTCCCAAGTTTCATCTTATTCTCTACCTTACCTTACCCTCTCAATCTTAATATCTACTCATTTGTCTATTTATCCTGAGGCTTCAGCAATTGCTTATATGATGATACTATATCTAAATCTAAGGCCTGATTTCTTGCCTGAACTTTAAGTCTGTATGTCTTTTACAAATGGCACTGCCTGGATATCCACCAAGAGCCTTAAACACATGTTCGACGTCAATGCCATTGTAGTTCTTGTTCTACATGCAAAGTTGTTCTTATTCTCTACCATATTTTTTATTTCTATTAATAGGAATACCCAGTACTTTTATATTTCTATAAATTTTTTTCCTCTTAAAGTCTTTTTTCTTTTGATGTCTGTGAAAATAAATCTCCTGATTCTTTTTATATATTTTTTAAAATTTTGTCTGCCTCATTAAATCTTCATTTTTAAATACATTTATTAGTTAAGAGGTATGGAAGATACTGCTAATTGCTCACTTACTATCCATTTTTACCAGTTACTTTGCATAGCCCCAATAATGATCAGGGTGGTAATGTGTCCAGCTAAACAATATTTATTTTCAGACTCATTGCTGCAGGGTGTGACCATATGGCATAATTCCAGAAAATCTGAAGTTGGTTGAATTTTCTTTGAGTGTTACTTTTAGGAAGGCTACTTCCAGAGTACTACGTGCTTTTCCTCTTCTTACTGCCTGAAATAAAGACACAACTCCTTAAAGTTTAACAGCCATCTTGCAATACAGGGCCACAGCATGAGAATGGATTTCAACAATGTTTATTTCTCTGAACCCAGTACTTCTTCAGTATAAAGGTGTTTAACGAGTTGCCAACTTGAGAGTCCATATTATTTTTGGTATGAAGTTCTCTTGAATGAGGGAAAACTAGAGGATTGGGATATTTTCCCCTCAAAGAATGCCTGACCTGTGCAGCATACTTCCAGTCTTCAGCAGAGGCAGCTGCCAAACCAGTCACCCAGCTTGCCACTCAGGTGCCGTGCTAATGTCTCCTAGAACAACCAATCTCGAAAATCTGTGGTGACAGCATTCTCTAGCCTCAAGAACATATTTCTATGTCCTAGTTTTAGTACAAAGAGACTAAAAAGGAGAGCAACGACCCTTATTATTGTGATTCCTAAAGGTACAGGAGTGAGAACAGGTGTCTAAAGAAATAGAAGCTGGGAGTTTTGCTATCAAACAGGTGGTGAGTGCTCAAGAATTATATTTTGCTTTACCACTGGGGATCTCTTTATGCCCTAGTTTATAAAACCAGAAACATCAGTTAAATTTTCAATTTTTATAACTGACCTTCTCAAGTACCTTAAAATCCAAGTGTCCAGAACTGGATTTGTCATCTTTCCTTCAAAATGTACTCTTTCTTTACCAACTCACGCTCTGTATGCCTCCAATATCAGAGTCAGTTTTACACATCTTTCTCTTTCATTCTTTCATAGCGTAAGAAATTGAGTCCTTCTCATTTCCAGGCCTATACTAGATGTTGTATTGCAAAAATGAAATTTCTGCCCACAGAAAGATTACAACCTCACTTGGAAACATATATACAGAGATGATCATAATGCAACTATTTCTTTAGGACAGCACATGCAAATAAAAGTGAGAAGCAGTAAATGGAGCACCAAAGTCTGCCTGTAAAAATCAGGGAAGACTTCACAGAGAACATAGCAAGTCATGAAATCGTAGTTAAATGTCAGATGGCAGCCTGGATGCTGAGCACGTTCCAGGAAGAGGAAATGTGTACAAAAACAGAGAAGTGTGAGAGAACATACCATATTTGGAAGATTGAATGTACAGTAGACCCCCTAATCCAAGGAGGATACATTCCAAGGCCCCCAATGGATGCCTGAAACTGCAGATATCGAGCCCCCTTTAGACTGTTTTTTTTCCTATACTTATACACTTGAGGCTTCTCTTTGGCATATCCAAATTGCCAGCATCACTACTCCTGCACTTTGGGGCTGTTGTAAGTAAAATAAGGGTTACTTGAACAGAAGCACTGCGGGACATGACAATTGATCTGATAACTAATATGGCTACTAAGTGGGTGGGAAGTATAATCATGATGAATATGCTGGACAAAGGGATGATTCACATCCCAGCAGGAAGGAGCAGGATGGCATGAGATTTCATCACACTATTCAGAACACTGTGTAATTTAAAACTTATGAGTTGTTTATTTCTATAATTTTCCATTTAATATTTTTTAGACTGTTTCAGGTAGCTAAAACGGTGGAAAGTGAAACCACAGATAAGGGGGGACTACTGTAGTTTGCTACTTCTGAATTATAGTGTCATAAGAGATAAAACAAAGTGGAAGGAGAAAAGACTGGACATACAAGTAGAGACCAAATGATAAAACCATATGACAAAAGTCTTGTGTGCTATGCAAAGGAGGAGTATAAATTATACTTTACAGAAGGGGGACAATTAATGAATATCACACAAAAAAGTAAGATCATTAGATGACTGTGTTAGAAAGATGACATTGGTGACAGTGTTCAGAGGAGCGGTCTACTGCAATTCCCCAGGAAATGCATAGTGAGCACTAGAGTTAGGGCAGTACTGATTAGAATAAAGAAAAAGAAATACTAAAAGATTTATTTTAGAAGTAGAATAAATATGATAGACTTAAAGGTAAAATAAGTAGAGTTTTCTGAAATTAATGTCTTTTTTTTTCATGTAATGAGTGGACTTAGGATTCACCAAAATGGGTAATCAAAGAATAAATCAAAGCAGGTTTGGAGAAAGGTATGATGAGATTAAGGTTTAGGGCACCTCGTATAAGAGCCAAGTGAAAACATTTAATGTCTCACATGTACCTAGAAAACAGGTGCCGAACAAACATTACCGGGATCAATATATGAGTATGATATGTACAATAATTAGCAGACTTATTTGAAGCAATCCAAACTATAAATAATCATATGTCTGTCAAAAGAAGACTAAATGATAAATTAAAGTACAGTCATAATAGGGAATATTATACAGCAACAAAAGTGAACATTCTGCAATCATCCTTATACAAAATGTTCAGTGAGAGAAACCTAACTCAGAAGAGTACATACTGTTTTATTATATTTTATATAAACTTTAAAATAGTTAAACTAATCATTATGCAAAGATGTGTGTGTAGGAACAGTAAGAGGGTATTATCTAGGAAAGGACACAAGGATTCCTTTTGGGGTATTGTAATATATTATTAATATACTATTTATTGAGCTGATTTTAATGACATGGTTGTGATTCTTTGTAAATATTTGTCAATCTACATATGTATAATGTGCGCATTTTCCATAGGCATGTTATACTTTAACAAAATATATTTACTTATAAGTTAGTAATTTAGATGATATGTTTGTGTACATTACATAAATTATTTAAACTATGTTAGTAAAGATATAGGAAACAGTCATTCTCTTTATACCTTTGGGGAATTCAAATTTATACATATTTTAGGAGATACGTTGTGTGATCTATCAAAGTGCACCTGGTGTTTTATCCAGAAATCTCATTCTTAGAATTTATCCTGTAAGTGTTGCTGCATATGTAGGTAAATAAATAAGTAAACAAAAATTATTGCAGCACTGTTTGTGACAGCAAAATACTGCAAACAATATAAATGGTGATGTAACTAGTTAAATAATTATGGACCACCAATACAATGGGTTACAATACAATCATTAAATAGAATTCAGTAGGTATATATGTGTGGGATGCATATGAAATGCATATAAAAAGATATCCAAACAAAAGTTTAGTATGAGCCCATTTCTATATGAAAGAAAAGAACTCTCTCTATATATGTATGTTATAAATAGATTATATATAATCTATATTTTATATACCTATTATATATAATACATATAATATATATTTATCTTATATATAATATATATCTATCTTATATTCAATTTTCCATATAGCTATTTATATATAATCTATAATATAGCTATTTTATATATCCACATACCTATTTTTACGTATAAAAATATATGTAATATATTATATGTTATATATTATATGTAGCTATTTAATCTATAATATGTGTATTTTATATAGCTACATATTTACATATTATTATATACAATCTATTTTATATCTCTATGTATATAGATATAGATATATATCCATCTATATGTATAGATAGAGCAAGCATGCTGTGTTCAGCAAATATCTAAAACTATAAACAAAATTTTACCAGTGATTTTTTTTTGGAAATGAAATTGTGGTGAAGATGATGAGTAAGACCACCTTTTTCTTTGTATCGTTCTGTATTGTTTAAACTTTTTATAATGTTTTTATATTTAAAAAATACTAATGAAAATGAAGACCCTTGCCAACAAGCTATAGTCTCACAGAATGAATGAGGACGGCCCCACAATTTGCCTCAACTTCCTGCTTCCTCATTTGCTCCTGCCAGATAAGATCTTGGCTTTTAACCAAGACTTCAAGTCTGTTCCAGTCAACACTTAGCACCTTCCTTTCTGTCATCTGATAATTAATCATTTCAACTCTTAACTCCACCTGTACCCATCATTGACATTTACCTGCTTTCACCTGATAACTGAACTTCACTTTGTTTCTTAATTGCAGGCCTTCCTTCTGGGTGTAATTTTACTTTAAACACCCTGCTCTTTAGAATTGATAATAGTCATGACATTGGTTTCAGTGTCCATTTGCCCTTGAGACCAAAAATCAATATCTAATGATATTTAAGGCTTACTAAACCTGGGTTCAATGCCCAAAGCACTGTGTAAGCTCTTTCAGCCATTGTATTATTTAATTGAGTCCTGGCAACCTATAATATTATCATCCTAATATTATAAGTAAATAAATTGAGGCATGGATTGTATTTGTGTTGTAAATTTTGGAGCTGAGATTTGACTTGAGTACTATTTGACCCAGACAAAGTCCATGGTTTTAACTACTATATTATACTGCATACGAGATTTTGCCCAACACTTAATATAATCTGCCTCATATTTTTATTTGTGTTTTATTTTTTTATTTGCTTATAAATTTCTCAAAAGGACTAGCAATATTTTGTCATTGTTCTTGGAACCCTGAATATACAAGTAAGGGGACACTCCCTTGCATTTGCTTTCTACTTTTGAATTTTCATTAACTTCTTTCTATTTTGTGAGCTTGATAAAAAATAAAATAAATGCAATATCAATTTTGCTGATGTTATTATGGTCAGGTCAAACGTCATTGAATTTGAGGTTGAGAAATCTGTACCAAAAAAAATAGCATTCTAATAGCTTAACTTTGCTTTATGAAAATGTTGTCTAATTTTGGCAAGGTCACTTAATAGAATCCTGAAGGGATTCCTTAGGAGTTTAACTTCCTAGGTGTTTTCTCGTTAAGACCTGGTCAAAATTACTTTTAGTACAAAGTTTTACTATTTCCTATTCTACATTATAATACCCTCTCGTCAGTCCAAACTTTTAGTTTCAATATATGTGTGCATTAGGAAAGAGGATAAAGGGGAAGAATTTTTTGACTTCACCTACTTCTTAAATGGTATTTTTGGGAAAGAAGCAGTAATAAATCAAGGGGACTATATACAGAGTGTCCTGGTGCTGTCCATCAGCAAAGTGAGCAGTGGTTTACAGTGGAATTGAAAGCTGTGGAAAAAACATTGTCATGCAGGAGACCCTGCTCACTGCGCCATGTGTCATGCGGGGCTGCCTGCAGGGTCTCTGGTCCCGCTCCCCACATAAGAACGCAGAATATGGTGAGGCCAAAAAGGAACACCCACGGAGCCATAAGTAGGGGTGTCATATCTCTATACTCTATACTTTCGCTGGCGGCTGGGTTAGAGAAACAGGAAACAGGAGCCACACAATTCTCAACCCTCACTGCGCCACTTGCAGGCTCAGCCACCATCTTCTTGCTAGCCCCCATTTTCTGTTAGCATAGCCACGGCAGTTATATTCATGGCCAATGGCTCACTGGTTACAGCTGACGGCCAACTAGCCACAGCTGATGGCCATTTACTACCTGAGCCAGCACATTTCTATGTGAGGCCGAGAGCCTGGAAACTGCTTTTTGGGGCTCTGTCCCCACAAACATGTTGCTAAGGGCAGCATTAAAGAGAACAACTACGGAGAACCTCAGGTAGGAGCCTCTATTGTAGGCTGAGAAGTTCCACTGATGAAAAGATTTGAAAGGTGTGAGTAGTTAGCCTAAGCTTAGATAATATTAAAACTTGTTTGTTTGTCTTTCATTCTGCTAATGTGCTTTTTCTTATCTTTGTCTTATGGTTTCACATATTCTTCAGATCACTCTTTCCCAGAGGGCATTCTGATCTCTTTCTTGATCATTTAGTGGCTTAAACTCAGTTGTTTTCGTACAGGTACTGAATTTAAATTTATATTTGCAGTAGTGACTATTAACAACTCGTTTAAAATTCAGTTTGTCTCAAAATGGCTCCAAGGGCCATACCTCCACCTCTTTCTTGCTAACCAGCACCATTTCTGCTTTTCTTGGTTTTTGTAATTTGTGTTTGCTTACCACATCTCAATTTGGAGTGTCTAAGTGTAAAAGAGGAGACTAAGAAAACAGTGTCATTAAATCCCCTTAAAAACAATCTTAAAACTGAAATATTTAATGTACTTTTTTCTTTTCTGATATTGACATTCATCTTATAGGAAATGTGTGTTTTAATGATGCTGGTTGTTTTCCAATCAACTCTTTCATCACATTAGCTCTAATCAACCCAGGGCCAGGTACAAATTAGGGAGAGCCCACTGAAGTCATCCAAACTAGCCTCTCCTAAACCTTCTTACCCTGCAATACCCATCCCTTCCTGCTTAAACCACAATAGAAGTTTAATCCCATGGTTTCCCCTCTGCTTCTTGAGCCATCCCCATTCTTCCCCATGTGGCACCCATGGCAAAGTGTACCTCCTTCTCTTGGGAACTGTGAGTATAATGAACTATCTTTCAACGGCAGTCATCTCCTGATCTGTTGGCCTTACTATATCTAAATAATAATAAAACAGATATATACAAGAATATTCACTAAAATTATTTATGATAGCAAAAAATTTACAGTAATGTAAATGGTCCCCCGCTAAGGAATGGTGGAATTAATTATAATATCTCCATAGAATGAAATCCTAAGCAGCAATTTAAAAAAATAAGACAGTTCTGTATAAACGGACATGGGATTATCTTCAAGACATATTATTAAGTGATAAACGGAAGTTGCAAAACAAAAGATAGACACTATGATATATACCATATGCTTAAGTAAGTATACAAAACAACATTATATATTTAGAAATGTTTATATATATAAATGCACACAAAAAGATGGCCTGTTTGGATGATAAATCAAAGAGATTCCAGGAGTAACCTCTGGGTAAATCAGGTGGGATTTTTACTCTATCAGTAATTTAAAAAATATTTTTACCCTGAGAATGAATTTATGTACTATTTGTAGCATTCAAAATAAATAAAATATATTTTATAAAATTTCAGTTGATAGCTAAACTAATTTAAACTTTTCACTAGCATTATCATCAACCTACCCTTCAATATTCAAGACGTCTAAGGTCCGCTATGTTTAGGGCCAACTAGGGACTAGAAGCAAGATTAGCCTCACCTTATCACCTCCGCTATACACTCACTTTTACTTAAGTTTTATATGAATGCAATGATCTCTTTCCTAATTGACTCAGTAAAGCAAAATCAGCATTGTAGCTCTGTAGAGAAGTGACTGAAGACAAATCTTGAGCAAAGTTTGGCCACTAACTTGTAGTAAACACAATTTTCTTTTTTCTTTTGGTTTTCTTATCTGGTACGTACCTATTAATGCCCTATTAACCAAAGATAATTATTTTAGAATTCAAAGAGGTTTTCCTTGAAAACACATAAAAGAAATATACTAATTGTCGTTTACGTGAAATTCATCTTTCTAGAATTCATTCCTTCCCACTGCAAACAAATTAGAACATTTGCCAGGCTAGTCAGCTATTGTTTATACCGGAGATCTCCTTGTTCTCTGAGTTCATACAAGTTACTATCATGATCCATACACTTTTATGCCATATTACAGAGCATGCCTATGCAAAAGATAGGTGTTCATTAAATATTTCTTAATGTTTCAAATTACACAAGTGGGAAAAACTTATACTGAAGTTGACATTATAAGGAATGACTTTCATGGATCTCCTAAGTCTATTACATACTTTAACTTAAGCAAATTAATAAATGTCAGTCCCTTGGGCTTCTTCCATGTAGTTCCCAAAGCAAACATTAAAAGATTAGATCAATATAAAATGAAAGATTAAAATAATACCAATTGCATAACAAGACAAAACAGAAACGTGTACAGCTTGTTAAACTTTCAGAATTATTTACAGGCAGCTCAGTGATGAAATTGACGTGTGTGTGGGCTGAAAATGTCCTCAAATACCTTAGAGGTCATAGTCTACAAAATCTTTGGGCATCCCCTGCTAGTTCTCAAGGATCCCCTTCTGGGCAGCAGAAACCATATGCTTTGCAATCCAGTTACTCCTGGTACCCTAGAACTCAAAAATAATTAAAACAGTCAAACACAGAGCTCAAGTATAGATGATGTTGAGTTTTAATGACACATGGATTTTAAGAAAAATATTTGAGAGGGTAATATTTTGGCAGAGATGAGTCATAAGAATAATAATTTAAAAAAAGGCTCAATAATACCTACTTCTGAACACATCTCTCTATCCATTATCTAGGGGTGAAAAACAGAGAAGGCAATAATTCAACCAAGAGTTGAAAACCAACCTCAAACTCTCAGAGGGGGTGGGATTTATGTTGCCTTAGAAAAGGAAGGGTAGCAGTAGGGAACATAAAGAAAAGTCCAGGTTGCTTAGTGAAGAATAAAGAACATCGCTAAAATTATCAGCTATGTAAGTAAAGTGGTTGCATCTGGCCATCACTATATTCTCAGTGCCTGGCATATTGTGGGCATTCAATAAGTGTTAGTTGAATGAATGAATAAGTGAAAGATGAATGAATGAATTAAAAAAATCAGGTGGAGTATACATAAAAATTTCTTCTAAGATGGCATGCCTTTATATATGTCATGGAGAAAGTGGCCTAAATTCTAGACCATTCTAAGTAAATTTTATACTGTAGTTAAAATTGGGTGCAAAGTATGAGGCTGGGTTAGAAGAATGTAAAACAAAAGACACAGAAGGTATTTTAAGATGAAAGAGTTAAAGAACTGATGAGTTCATGTTGCCTGATACTTATGCCTTAGATAGTGGAGGTGAATTGAAAATCCCATGGTCACCAAAGAAGGTGTGCACACCTCAGCCCACACGTAGGGGTACCACAGCTTTTCAGTGTAACTGTGCAGTCATTATCTGTTTATTTTGTGCAAGGATCCCCAGACCAATAAATGTAAAGATTAGATTGTGGTTTAGAGTTCTGTTTGCCAGGATGGGGTCTAAATTTGGTTTGACTTTAGTCTTGACTGTCACTCGTGTTAGTTTGTCTCAAAAGATTGTGTATATCCTCGGCATATACCCAGCTGCTTTTCAGCTGTAAAAGAAAAAAGTAACTGAGATTTTTACCTTCTCTGTATTTCTACAAGCGATTTAATCACATGTCCATAGTCTCCTTAATTATGCTCTTCTGTTAGCTCATTTCTCTCCTTAAGTCGTATCTTAAAAGCGCTGTAAAGCCCTCACAAGTATATTTGAAGTGCAATTATAAACTGGCTTGTTAGACCAGCTCCAACCTAATACTTTGATATAAATGATATATGATATAAAAAATATATATATGTAATATATATATTTAGAACACATATATTTGGAATATTTATATACATATGTGGAAATATATATTCAAAAACTATATACATTTAGAATATATATGTATATTTGAAATACATATATTTGAAATAAATTGGAGGCAAGAAACTACACAATAAGGAAAGATGTTTCAATTTATGCTTATCTATTTCATTAGAATTTTATTGCACTTCTACATAGGATTAACAAAATATTTCTGTACACATATAATTTTTTTAATCACTAGAAATGTTCGAATGTAGGTTTACTTGAAATATGTTTGGGAAATCTAAATTGTGTATGATCACCAGGTGTAGATAGCATTAATTCATTTCCTTAGTCATTTATTAATTTCTAAAAATATTTATTGAAATTAATTACATGTGCTAGAGTTGTTAGTATGGGCAATATATAGTGAACAGAACAAACAAAAGTCCTTTCTTTCATGGAGTAGGTGAAATATATAATAAAAAGGATACATTAGTAAAATACATGCTATATTAGACAAAGGATTGCTGAAGAGAATAATTAAGACAGGAAAGGAGGTCCCTAAAAATTCCTTGAAATCCCAAGTCTTTGATTCTTTAATTCTGGTTATAAATAATTATATGTAATATAAGCGTTAATCTACATAAATCCGTTGTTTTCAGAAGTTTTTGCCCACTGTAAATCTTGTTTATTCACACTTACTGCCATTCAAGAAGCACTGATCAAACTGGTACCAGCATAACAGCAATAACGCTCCTCCTTTCCATGAGGTCAAGTAGGTTACAAATTGTTTATTAAAATGCAAGTAAATATGATCAGTAATTAATAGATGCCAGGAAGCATTATACATTTTTGTAATAATTCTATGGCATTTTGACAATATAAAAAATAAAATGTAATGAGTGAAAATAGTAATTCCTGTTGGTCATTATACCATAGAATAGGAAACACACAAGAAAAAAGAGTAGAAAACAATTTTTAATATAGAAAATTAAAAAAATTAAACTGACTTGGTCATAGAATTAATTTTCTAAAGGGAAAAGGAAGAAAAATGATAGAATTATAGACTCAGCTAAGTATTAAATTTAACTTAAAACTCACTTTCTTTTTTCTCTATAAACATTAGTTTTCTTTGATAGGGAGAGTAACAGAATTGGAATATAAAGTTTGGAAGCAGCTTATAATCCTTTTTATGAAAGAGTTATACATGTTATAGAATTTTCTTTTATCAGTCTCCTTAATTTTGATAATTCACTTCACTGAATATCTAATGTAGAAGCTATAAAGAATTTATTCTTTTATGTTATTTATTTGTCATTGTCCATAAGGAATATTATTTCATGCATGTATACAAGATTTTTCTTCCCCACTGTCCTAATGCCATACTTCTGAGTCTAAGGAAATACAATAGGGATTTAATACAAAAACTTTTAATTTTGGAATAATTTTAAATTTCAGAATAGTACAGGGGTGTCCAAACTTTTTTCAACGGTTTTCACCAAGGGCCATATGCGGTAAAATACACAAACAGCCGGGCCACTCACTCGAGGTGAAGTACGTATTGCCTCACCTGGTTTATTTAAGTAAACTAAATATATTTTTGGAATTTGCTGCGGGCCAATTAAAAATGGATCGCGGGCTGCAGTTTGGACACCCCTGAGTTATAAAGACAGTGCTGAATGTGCCTGTGTACCCTTATCTAGCTTCTCTCTTAAATAACCATAGTATGATAATAGAAACCTAAGAAATTAACATTGGCATAATGCTCTTAACTAAACTACAGACTTCATTCAGATTTCCCTAGTTTTTCCACTGATGTTCCTTTTCTATTCCACGATCCAATGCAAGATTACATATTGCATTAAGTTGTCACCTCTTAGTCTCTAATCTGTGAGAGTTCCTGTCTTTCCTTATCTTTCATGATCTGGATACTTCAAGAGAGTAAGGGTCAGGTATTTTCGTACTTAGAATGTTCCCCAATTTGTGTTTATCTGATGCTTTCTTACGATTAGACTATAGTTGTGGATTTTTTGAGGGTACCATGGAGGTGAAACGCCCTTCTGCCTGCACTAGTTAGCGCCACGTCTCTGTATTCATGACATTAACTTGATCACTGGGTTAAGGTGGTATCTGCTAAGTTTCTCCTCTGTACCATTGCTACTTTTTGTTTTCCATACTTGAATGGGGTCTTTGTAATGTGACTCAATACTGAGACAAAGACAGATACGTATTTAGGACCAGCGTCATGGCAAGGATTAATCTTTGTGGTGAAAAAGTATGACATGCTTACTCTCAGATCCTCCAGCTGAAGGTAACAGGCAGTGTGAATGTTGTGGATGCTCTTCCTTGACCCCCTCTATGACCCGTGCCCCACCATCCATTTGTGAGTATTGGCTGCTAACACTCACAGCTGCCCCCTTCTCCAGATAACTGCCCTGAGCAGCAACTCCCTGACAGGAGGGTACAAAAGGCTGATCTTTTGGCCTGGGGCAGGACTAACTCAGGGGAGTACTAGATGCTCCAGAACTTTCTCTGTGGGTCCGAGTAAGCTACTCTCCCCGTAAGACCACCTTGTTGCTTATCTCCTGCCCTACCCTCCTTTCCTTATCCACTCCACTCCCAGGAAAACTCCTCCATAAATATTTTGCAAACATTTCCCTTTTAGGCTTGGCTTCTAAAAAAATGTGTCCTAAGATAATACCTCACTCTGAGTTGCTTTTCTCTTCATAGTCTCCGCCCACCTCCACATGTAGGATCCAAAGCCCTTGTCTCCCTCCATTCAACAGCAGAAACTAAAAGGGCAGGAAATACCCACTCACAGAGACCAGAAATAGGATGACACAAGTGGGGGTCAGTGAAGGAGTTAAAAAAACACTGAGGGCTGTGGATGAGCCTGAGAAAGAAGATTCGGGGGTGGGGGGTGTTCTCTACCCTCTATATCTTGTACTCTGAGCCTTAGGGACAAAAAACTTGAATCAAGGATGGAACTCAAGGATAGGACATTCAGTCTCCAAAACCCATTATCTTCTGAAATCAATATTAACCGGATTGAGTCCCTTAAACTTGAAGTAAAGGATGTATAAAAACATATTCTCTGGACTTCTGTACTCATATATAAGTCTTCCTAGTTGACAGACTGTCGTGCAGGGTGTCAGGCGGGGTCTCTGGTCCCACTCCCCACATAAGAACGCAGGATATGGTGAGGCCAAAAAGGAACACCCACGGAGCCATAAGTAGGGAAGTCATACCACTATACTCTCGCTGGCGGCTGGGTTGGAGACACAGGAAACAGGAGCCACACAATTCTCAACCCTCACTGTGCCGCTTGCAGGCTCAGCCACCACCTTCTTGTTAGCCCCCATTTTCTGCTAGCCTAGCCACGGCAGTTATATTAGTGCCCAATGGCTCACTGGTTACAGCTGACGGCCAACTAGCCACAGCTGCTGGCCATTTGATCACAGTCGATGGCCATTTACTACCTGAGCCAGCACCTTTCCACATGAGGCCGAGAGCCTGGAAACTGCTTTTTGGAGCTCTGTCCCCACACAGACCTTTTGGTTGCAAAATTCTGGAGGATGCAACCATTGGTAGAGAAAGATCTAGTAAAATGATTAAATACAAACAAACTAACAGTAAGAACTAATTTAGAAAAGAATAATATCACCAAACCAAAACAGAAAAGAGTTTCCAAAAGGAGAAAATGAATAACAGTGTCAAATACAAACTCATTTTGAGGCTCCTTGAAAGCTACTTTCAATAGATGGCACTGGAAACCAGACTGCTATTGGTTGAAGAGTACTTACGAAGTGGATTCTAAAATTGAAGAATATTTGTTCAAGAAGTTAGTGAGCTAATACAGAACTAGTTTGAGGATGAGGTCGTCTTAGGTTTTCTTTTTAGATAAAGGAGGTTTGACTAGGAAGAGAGCCGTTGCTAAAAGAAGAGTAAAATTAGATATGAGTCGGAAAAATCAAACAACTAAGGACAATGCTTAAACCATGGTTTCTTGTTATGACTTCCTTGGAGGGAAGAACCTACAACAATTTGAGCTAGTTTTTATTGCATTGTGATTATGCTTCTAGATGTAGTTTTATGATGTCATGCATGATACTAGGATGCCACACTGTGGTCATTGTTAGTACAACTTTTATACCATCTCCTTTATACCTTATTGTATTTCTAGATAGCAACTGCAACCATTTTCACGGTCCTTTTATTTTTTTCTTAACATGGCTGCCTATTTTAAATTTCTTTTTGAGTAATACATAACAGTAAAAGAAAATATAAGGCCAAATAATCAATACAATATACAAAAAGGAATTGAGATAAAGTAGTAGTAAGAATCAAAAAGTGGGTTACAAGACCTAAATATATAATTTTAAAATTTAGTTGAATGCTTTATAGTGATGCCTGAGATTAACTTGTAAAGTGGGTTAACTTTTATATTATATTACTTTGTTTCTATGTTTAAAAAAATGGTATGACCTTTTAAAATAGTGGAATTCATAAGGTAGAGAGTTTTGAGTAATACATTAGTTAGTATCAATCTATTCCAGCACTGCTTTTTTCATGTTTATTCTGGTAGCACACATACTATAAAAACTGCAAATATAACTATGAAAGAGTCACCCAATCAAGTATACGCTTGCTCATTTCAGCTGGTCCTTTTTAATCTCTTTTTATTTGATCCTAACAACTTAATAATTGTCTTCGTATTTCAGGTACTTGGGGATGCATATCATTTGTTTGTATCATACAGTCCAGCAGCAAAATGTTGAATTTAGTACTTATTTATATATATGCTACCTTACTATATGTATTCAAGTCTTACATTCCCATGAAAAATGTCTGTTCCTTGAAGACAATCACATATTTCTTTTGTATCCTCTGTATAAATACATCCTAATTTAAAGTCATTAGATTGAAGAAGGCTATATTTCTGAAATTGTATAAAAGTGATTGGGTCGAATTAATTATATAAGATTGTATAAAGCTATTTTTATTGACCAAAGTCACAATTACCTATTAGAAATACTATTCAAAATAAATCAAATCTCTCCCTAAAATTTCAGTACCATATAGGGCACGAAATATAGGGCACAATTCTTAGGAGGGGAGAAGAGAAACTTCTGTATTGGTTTTTATTTTGTACTAGTGATTAGAATAATAGACATCTTAAATCATTGATAGAAGGATCGATAGACTTAAAGAACAAAAAGTCATGGTTTATAAGTTATCTGTTGAGTAAATTGTTACTAGTGAGTTGCTTTTTTGGAATTGGGCATGATATATTAATCTAATTCTGTCACCTCTCGTTCTCTGTTTGCTTTAGGAAAAAGGAAAGCTCCCCTTTCCCCCGAAAAATGAGGATAAACTATGTGTGCCCATCAAAACTTTACCATACCTGTTACCATACTGGATTTACCACTCTTGGTCTTGAAGTTTTTGCTGGGCTGTGCTCAAAGCCAGCAGAGTAGCTACAAGAAATAAGGAATGCATTTTTTAAATCAGAGTTACATTGTCCTTTCTTCTGGAAAAATTTGAGGTTTCTCACTTATGGCGTTCATACAAGGAAATATGCTTTGCTGCTACATAGGAGAGGTTCCAGCCTTTTACCTGAAGGATTGCTTCAACCAGAACATTTCCTCTATATGATTTTATCACCAATCTCACTGTGTTCTATGTTATCAAATTTGTCAAATGATAATATGGCTTCTGCTCTCTCCCTTAACTGTGATGATTAAAAAAAATGAGAGATTAAGAAAATACATATGCAATTGCTTGATGATATAGCAACTACTTTGGGGGAGGATCTAAAAAGAACTTTCTGATTTGTCAGTTCACTAATAGTAGCAGGGCAAGAGTCTATAAACAAAATACCCACGTTAATATACTTATCTAATTTAGCCTATAAAAACTGATAAGAAGTGAAGATAAGATTTGTAACATTGGATTCCCTTAACAAAATAATGGAAATGGTGAGTTGGTCACTTGAGGAGGATGGCACTTTTCACAGGAACTTGGAAGCAAATTTGAGACAAACTGGCTTCAGTGAAAGGAACTTAAGGAGTTAAAAAAAAAAAAAGTTGGTTTTCTTGCACTAACGTGAAAGGTCAAATCTAATGATTTCCATGAACTCAGGACTTGGCTTCTTCATTTATTATCTCTTTGACCTTAAGCAATAACTGAAAGAACTAAACTAAATGCTCTCTAAAAACATGTTTATGTCACATGCTGAAAGTCTGAACCAATGTTTTAAGGAACTGCTACTTTAAGGTTTTAAGGAAACTGCTACTTTATCAATTTTTCTATGGACAATTACCAAAAGAAAAAAGAGACTATTTTATAGGCAGTAGGAAAATGCTTGATTGAAAGAGTGCACCTAAAAAAGAAAACTTCCCTTTAGTTCTAAGGAATACAATACATACAGGGGTTAAATTAAATGTTTGTGTCCTGAAGTCAGATGTGTTTCAAAGTGTGTCTTCATCATCTCTCAGCCTCATTCTTTTAATTTATAAATGAGTAATAGTATTAACTAACTCATGACACTTTGTGTGAATTAAGAGAAATTACACAAATAGAGTGCTTTTCCTGGCATATCGTGAATGTTCAATAAGTATCAGTGACCAGGAAGACAAAGATAATGATGTCAGTGTTCCTTAGAATGCATCGAGTCTTCCCTTTGGGTATCTAAGGTTGGATGAAAGAGAGGGTAGTTACTCCCGTCGACTGACAGCATTAACTGTATATAAGGAATTTGTGGGGTGGGTGGGAGAGGGAGGAGCTGAGTTGCTAACAAAGCCAAGGAGAAAGATGAAACAAGAGCGGGAAATCATGGCAGTGGAGATAATGTGTTGGATGGCTGAGGGCATTGGCAGAGGAGAATCAGAGCTAACACAGTGAAGAGGTAACATTGCAGCCAACCATCTTTTTATTTTTAACTTTTAGGCAAGCGGAGGGCGGAAATTAGAAAACAAATAGGACAGTCAGTGTCGAGGAGAGAGTCGAGAGCAGTATAGTCTTAGGTGAGAGATGGGCAGCTTGTGGGAGGGCACAGGGGCACACTGCAGGGTGAGCCGAGTGTCTTTAGGGAGCAGTGACCACCTGAACATGACGGTATCTTTGCAAGTTACATAAAAGGAGTCTTATCCGGCAGTCAACAGAGCAACAGTTATAAACATGGACCAATTCCGCACTGTGGTTCCAGGACTGTCTTTTGTTAAATCCTGCATTTTTATGTTGATATGTCCCTTTAGGTGACTTTCTACAGATACCTTAAAGCTTAATCCAAATATTTATTTCAATCTTTTCATGTTCTTTACTGTTTTAAGTGATAACATTTATTGAGAATTCACATGTGGCATGCATTGTGTTACGCACTTTATAAGCTTGTCTCCTTCAATCCCTATAAAAATCTCGTATGTATTATTATTATTCCCATTTTGCAAATGAAAGCACTACAACCTCTCCAAGGTCACACAGCTAAGAATCATACTGAGGCAGCCTGATTTCAAAACCCTCAGCATCTTAGATCTTATTTTGGTTATGATGGGTTATGAATTTTGGTTATTTTGGTTATGAATTACTTAACAATGGATGTAAAACAAGCTGGAAAGGGAAAGAAAACTGGCTTAATTAAGCAGCTGTTTTGTACAAGGCATTGTTATGTCATTTAATCATTGCAAAAAACGTGAAATCTGGGTGAAATTTTTCCCGTTTAATGGGTGAGGTAGCTGAAGTTCAGAATTGCCCAAAGGTATATGGGAATCAATTGCAATAATAATAAAAAAAAAAACATACAAGATATCTGTGGTTTGCTGAACTTCATCTCCTCCTGCTTAAATCACCATGGCTTTCCTGAGATGATTGACTATCCATCTTACTTTTCTGGAAAAAATACTAGGTAAATAGACTGTGGTTCTTTGCCCTGAGCCACACACAATTTGGATAAAAAGTTGTTTGAATTTTAGTTTAGAAAATTAAAGAAGCTGTCTCGTTAACTTCAAAGCACTATAAAGAGAATAAGAAAACCAGTAATAGAAGGAGGGGGAAATCATCAGCTTAGCTTAGTGCCTTGAACTACAAAAGAAGACCTTGATTCCTATGGATCTTTATGGGGATTGGAATCTTCCATTTCTAATCTCAACCCTCGAAGTTTCATCTTCTGAAATGCTGTTCAAGGACTCCATCTAGTGGTTTGAATTTGAGAAAGAGCAGCAGGTTTTATCCACGGATAATCAAACATGTCTTCTAGACTGACTTCTATCATTTGTATTGTGTTTATAAAACAATATTAATTTGTGTCTGGTATATGTGAATAAATGTACCTATGAAATAATTAAAACCAGTTATTGCCCACTAGATAAAGCTCTTTCATTTTCTTCTTTAAAACCTAGATTTTTATTAATCAACTTTACACATCTACATTTTATCTTAAAATGATAAAACTAAAATACTATCAGAGAATATTTTCCCCAAATTTTTCATTTTAAGGTGAAGAAAGTGGAGAAAACCCCAGAGTGTTTTAATGACTTTTCCATGTTCATATTACTTGTTATGGGAAAAGAATCAGAACTAAAATTGGGTCTCAACTGCCAAGATTGCTTTCTTTCTATGTGTAATATATGTTTATGACAGTTGGAAATAGGTGTTACTATAGATGACTTTGGGGGCTTTTGGCCATACCTGAGTGCTCCCTTGAATTCAAAGGTTTATTAACTTTGTCTTTCATTTAAAAATGGTAAGTCTCCATCACAACCCTCTGGGAATTGGTGTGTATACAGCAATAATCAGCGAAATGTTACCTATTTCTGGACACTGAATTGAGTCCTACAAGTGTCCCAAAATACGAGAACAAGGAGACAAAGTCGCAGCATCCTTATATTATCTTTAGTATTTTACTGTCATGGATTATTCATGATTGATTAATAGCCTCATTCTCGATATGCAATGCTTCCTCATTATGAAAGTTTTCCAACTCAGGATTTAGAAAAGGCTTCTCATTCAGATTTCCCTACGTTGTTGCAATGGGCAGGAGGGAGCCATGTCAGGAAAGGTTAAAGTGCAAAAATCAATAACACTAGGTGGAACAGCAAGAAAAACAGAAAGGCTATCTGATATTTCTAAATCAGAGAGGAATGTTCTAAAAGAACATTCAAACTTTACTGAGTTGATGATCTGTGTTAGTCTCCTGTCCCTACATAAAAGAGTTAATTAGCCTTTTCATCTTGTAGTTTCCTCACTTTATACTTAGACCACACAGAGCTTCTGAGAGTATCTTCAAAGCCAACCACCATATTCCACCAACAAAACTAGAAAGTAAAGAGACTGTCATTATTTTTGCTGATTAAGAAGATGTGGTGTCTAAAAAGATCAGAATTTTAAGAACAAATACAGTTCTTTTCATTGATGCCAATCCATTTAAATTAGATATGTTGAGCTTCCTAATATGTCTGCCCAGTTTTTGTCGTTGTTGTTTAAAACAACTACTTAATCTAAAGGTCTAAAGTCTTATTTCTAGGAAGTCATATTTCTTTGAATGAAGAAACTTAGTACCAAAGATATGAATGAATAATGCAATAGCATCTTGTGGTCTATTTTCTTGCCTTATATGGTTATATTCCTTTATGCTGACTCTGATATATTTATTCATCCTTTTGACATATAAGTACATAGATTCCTCACTCTTCTGTATTCTAAAATGAACAACCTTCATTATGGTGCAATTCTCTGATCATCTATCATTAATTCTTCATGATATAATTACAAGGCTTAATTTCAAAAGTTATGTGCAATGTTTATGTGTTACATTTTGGATAGAACATGGCTTTGATAGCAGAGGGATTTTTATTTCAGCTTTTTGTTTTGTTTCTTTTTATTTTTCACTGTGAAAGTTAAATTAGCTTATCTGACCTAGTAACGGTGAACTTTTATAAATGGTGAAGATGAAGGAGAATCTGGTGTTGTAGTGAAGCACTGGTTATTCAATAGAATGATAAAAAAAAAAAAAAAAGAAGTGCTTTGAGAAGGGCTTGTATCCAGAAATTAGAAAGAACTCCTTCAAATCACTAAGAAAAGTGAGAAAAAACTCGTACAGTAATAGGAAAAAGATTTGAACAGCTATGTCGTACAACAGTAAATCCAGATGGCCGGTAACATAAGAAAGGATGCTCAACTTCATTAGTCATCATGGAAATGCAATTAAAATAAGTAATTAGATATGCTTGAGAAAAAATAGAGGATAGTTTTTTTCCCCCCCAAAAAAAAAGAAAAAGAAAAAAAGAACAGTAGAGATCTAGTCCACTTCTTCAGGATAGAGGTTGGAATTCAGAGATATTTCTTCTGCTCTTGAAGTTGTGCAAGTTGCTTACAGCCGGAAAAATTCAGAAGCTAGAAGAAAACATGCTTGGGGAAAAAAGAGCGATCAGAGAAAGAGATACACTGTTCCTCGCCTGACCTGGGGACACTGACTTTGCTTGCAAACACCAAGAGCTCATTTCAGGAATAAGCTGACAGAAATGTTCTTTATCTTAATCCGGGAGGGAGTTACACAAGTATGCTCATATGTAAAAATTCATCAGCTATAGAATTACAATCTATATGCACTATAGTGTATGTAAGTTAGCCTCAGTAAAGAAATAACGTGATTAAAAGCATAAGGGAAGAGTAATTCTCCAGCTGAAATGAACTTGGGGGTAAGAAAAAAGCCTCCTTTAGGTGACAGAATTTATAGGCACAAAGAATTTCACTAGAAGGTAGCAGTGACAGACACTAAGCTTTTAAGCTTGAAAGATTTGGAACTCCTGCTGGGGACAAACACTTACATCTTCGGAGGAGAAGACTTGACTGAAGGCAAAGGTTGCTGAGATTTACCTATTATAATACAAATAAGGATGTCATCCTTTAAAAAAGTACTGTGAAAGAACTCATACTCTATTTAATTTGGTGTTGCTAGGAACATGAGGTTCAAAAAGGAAATGGAAATTCAGATGTTTCTCATAAGCTGATGGAGCGAATTCCTTCAGTAAACTATAGATAATGTTTATAAAATTTTAAAGAAGACGGAGTTTCACATTCTACCCTCTGACAGAGAATATATAGATAAGGCATTAAATCACAATTAACTTCTTGAAGCAGTTATTTCTTTAGTTGATTTTTAGCTCAAAATTTGTGGATTATGAACATCTAGTAGATATTGTCTAAGTGGAAAACAATAATTTTTCCTTTTTTTTTCTTTTTTTTCCCCTACCTCTGTGGCTAGTTATAGTAATGAGAGAATGTTGCTTTTGCTCATTAAGTGTTATTGCTCGAGGCAAATTTTCTAAACATAAGTATAGATATATTTTTGTAATATTCTTTTATGTGCAATTATCCATTTTGCTTTTTGAAAAATTGGAACATATAAGAAAGTGTGGGTGGAAAACCAGGGGATATTTATCAATGTTGGAAAGTCAAGAACTTATAATTACTCAAGTGAAAGAGGGCTCATGATCTGTTACAAAGAAAGGAAAATGGAATCTAACTAGGTATTTGAATAGCTTGAATAAGATGAACCGGAGATGACCTGGAAGAGCAGAGTATTTTTGAATTTAGATTTTTTTAGGATTTTAATTATAAGGCATGGAAAATTTTCCTTGAAAAATTAATAATAGGAGGCATTTTTTTCTTGGGTGGTATGTTTCACTGTAAACTTTGGGTTTATTTTGTAATTACAAGATAGTGGGCGTGCAGTGGGGACTTATGGGGAGAGAGGCTTATTTATCCTTCTCCATGTATTTTTGTTCTTTTTACCTTGTTTCTAATTCTTTCTCTCATCCTTTCTCTCCTCTGCCCACCACATCCTTTTCTGCTCCCTCGTGGAAGAGGAGGATTTGCTAACCTTCCTGTTCAGAACCAAGGGTAGTAGGATATTCACTGGGAGATATTTTAGGGGAAGATTTGCTTTTTTAGAATCACAAGAGTACACTCTATTGACATCTATTTCTTGGAGTAAATACTAGCTGGGCTGACTCTCTTCAGGCAGATTGATCATTCTCTTCTGTCCCCATCATTTGACTGGGTCAATAAATAGGCAAGGTCCCCTCTTGAGCTCAGCCTTTTTGAGAAAGAGCTAAAGAGTCAGAGGCCTCAATTAGACCTCTGTACTTGCCATCTAGTTTATGCCAAACACTCCTGCGTTACCCAGTACTTACCTAGATAATTTCAAATATTACAAAGAAAGCTTTCTATATACGCATTTAACTTATTGTAATATTGTATATACATATATTGATCATCACTTACATGAAGTATAATCAAGCTGAAAGGAATCAATGTATATTAACAAACCTAAGGAAATAATATGCATTTGATTCAAAGGATCTTTGAGACAGAAAGAAAAAACAAGAGGAAAAGCAATGCATGGTTCATGTTGCTAGACTTGTGAGTGATGATGGGTTTGTCAATATTCTTGAGAGAAAGGTCGAAGCACTAACTAAGGGCACTAAAAACATTGACTAACAAAGGGTATAGAACCTGATATATAGTTGGGAAAATCAAAAACATGTGGTAAGCGCTTTAACGTGGGGGCAATTACAGGATTATCATGGGTAATTCTGTCAGCGCAAGATTTTGCACCGTGTTCTGACTTTGATTCTTAACTTTGTGTTAAATGCATCTCCACTGCAGTACGCTTTTTTCTTTTGTCCACTTCTTTTTCCATATAAGCTCTTTAGTCAGGAAACCTGAGGCAAAAATCTGAGTGGCAGGATCCTGCATGACTGTTTTAATGACATCGACAGTCACTAAATCTCACGCTGTCCTCTAAAAATACTCCCTTAACAATCTTTCCCTTCCTGATCCATTGTACTAGCTTCAACTCCCATTACTCCATAACATTCCTCTGGAAAAATCAGCCATCCTCTTCACATGCCCTGCAGAGTCTGCCAGGATAGATAGCCTGTGATGCTTGGGATGGTTAGTTAGTGACTGCTTGAACAATATACCTGTCTGCAAATATACTTGAACCCACAAGTATAAATACTTGTAAAGGGGTAAGCTGTGAAGATAGGTCAGGTCCACAGAATTCACTGAAACAAGCAAGAGAAACATCTCAGATGTCCTTTCCCTTCATTGGAACTGTGTTATCTTCAGTTTGCCCTTAGTTCTGTTATCAGAAGCAGGCTCATGCTCCTTTTTCATCTCTTTCCACAAAGACAGGGTAGGTGGAGAACTGTGGGTCTTTTCTGTTGACTTATGTTAAGTACCTTGAGGTCAGAGATCTTTATCTGTTTTGCTCACTAACATGCTCCAAATACCTAGAAACGTGCCTAGGGCAGTCAGGATATAGTGGAGAAACTGGAGGCTGTTTCTTACTGGCTCAACTGCAAGTAAAACATAGATTAATGATACAGGTAAGGAAAAAAATTGGTATTCAGCAATCTCTAATCAATACATAGGAAGTTTTTACTTTTGATGTGTCTTAGCGCTATTTGGGCTGCTTTAGCAAAATACCACAGACTGGGTACCTTACAGACAACAGAGATGTATTTCTCACAGTTCTGGAGGCTGGAAGTTTAAGACCAGGGTGCCAGCATGGTTGGGCAAGGGCCCTCTTCAGGGCTGTAGATTGCCAACCTCTCCTTGTGTCCTCACATGATGGAAGAGTCGAGGGAACTCTCTGTGGGGTCTCTTTTATAAGAACACTAATTCCACTTAGTCAGTGGTAGTGTAATGGCTATGTATGTCAGAGGGGTAGTAAACTTGGGGGTTATCACTTTGTGAGGGGTGTTAATGTCTAATCATTATGTTGTTTTGTACACCTGAAACTAATTTAAAAAAATAATCACAAACACGCATACAAAAGAACACTAATTCCATTCGTGTAGGCTCTACTCTCGTGACCTAAGCACCTCCCAAATGCCCCACCTCCTATTTCTATCATCTTTGGCATTAGGATTTCAACAGATGAATTTGGGTGGGGCGACACAAACATCCAGGCCATAGTCATTTCCTAACATACTACTTACAATCCATGAACCCATTGATACATATTTGCTCTGTTTTAGTCATCTCCCCCCAGAACCTTGCAACAACAGCAACCAGAGAACCCCGCCCCTCTCTTCACAATAGCTACCTGTCTTCAAAGACCTGAATGAGTCTACCTATCAGGTTCTTTGTTTCCCTCACTTGAATAGTACAAGATAAAAATGATAAAAGTTCTGTTCTCAATTATTTTAATAGAAGCAAAGGATAGTCTGCCATAAAGTTTTATAACAGTTTAAGAAGCAATTATTTTCCAGACATGCCTTCAGGGAGATAAAAGCCCAGTCATTGTAATTGAACTTGAGTACTTGTAAGCCTTTTGAGCAGTACATTGCCAAATGATTTCTTGCTTTAAAACCCTGAGTACAATTGTAATGACTTTGTTTTAGGGTCGTCTGTCTCCTCTCCTGGTAGGTAAGCTCAGAGGGAGATGAGAGTATCTTTCCTGTCGAGCATTATTTTCCTGACATATTTTGTATTGTCTAGAACCTAGGAAGCACTAGGTTGAGCTACCACTGAAAACAGTTAGGCAATGTTTTGATATATGTGTGGATGTGTGTGTTTGTGTATATCGTACTTTCAGAGAGTACTATTTATTTTTCTGACATTATCCCTAAATTCAAAAGGACCTTTAAAATTGACTTTACATACAATGATATACTGTAGTAAAAGATGCTGGATGTGAGTTCAAATTGTAGTGATAATAATAATAATAATAAAACAATTACTATTTATTATGTGCATATTATGTGATTAGAACAGTTCTAAGCTCTTTAAATCTAATCTTCACTGCAGTATTTTGAGGGCAGTACTATAATTAACATTGTGCACATGAGATACTAAGAGATGAGGCAATGAAATAATTTTCAAAGATGACACAACCAGTTGATAACTAAGGTGAAATTTGAACCCAGATTGGTTGTAAATTGCCTGGCTGTAAATTTTGTGCTTTTTACAGCTATGCTAGCCATGGCATTGAGTCTGTCTCTGTTGCATACTAAGAGTGTGAATCTCAGTTAATCTTTGGACATGTTTTTCTTAACTTGAAATTATAATAATTATCTCAGATTGTGGAGAAAATCTGGTGATATGAGTGTTTTGGGAAATGCAAGATAATATCAATTTATATAGGCCTATGACAATTATTTATTTTTATTCAATTCAGTGTTTTTCTGATCTATGTCCTAATCAGAGATTGCTGAATATAAACATTCTTTCATTAACGGTATTGTTAATATATGTTTTCCTAGCAATTAAGCCAGTAAGAAACAGCTAGAAATAAGGAAAACAATTAATAAGTGAGTATTAAGTGGGAACTAGTAAGAGAATGGGCAAATGCAATAAACCTCACCTCACAACAACTTCTTGGAAATGAATTGAAAAATAAGGAATAAATCCTGAATCACACTAGAAAAAAGAAAGAATATCATTAGAAAACTGGAAGTGTTTATATATGTCTAAAAGATGGAACTCTAACATGATTAAATCGAGGAAGGACATTTGGCTCAAAGATAGACACCAGATAAAATGGCTTATATGAGCAAGATTGGTTCTTAAAGCCTTTTCTGACTCATAATTAATGAAAATAAAGAGAAATAAGAAGTCATTGACAATCATTAGGGTGACTGTAAAGCAGTTAGGCAGGTTGGCCCTGCTTCCACACCTCCTACGCAAACATAAACATTCTCTCTCTCTCTCTCTCTCTCTCTCTCTCTCTCTCTCTCTCTCTCTCTCTCTCTCTCTCTCTCTCTCTCACACACACACACACACACACACACACAGTCAAGCAGTAAACACTTCAACATCTGCTTCCAGACTGGAGAAGTTAGCCTGAATAACTAGGTCACAGAGAAAATACAGTGTTCCAGGTGGCTGGTAACACCCAAAAGGAATGGAAAAATCCTCATAGGAATGACTGTAAGATTCTGTATTAGTAGATTCCAACTGTCTCCACTCCAACATTGGAGTTAAGCAACAGTAAATTTAAAAATTGTCTGCAGTCAGGGAAAAAGGAGTTCTCAAATGCAAATATAAGCCTGCAATCAAGACTGACAAAACACACAGGGAAAATACAATTTCATTAAAGAGAGGCACCAAATAAAACAGCAATAAGAAAAAACAAATAAACAAATAAAAGGCACAGATATTGAAAAAAAATCGAGGAAAGTGTCAATAACTACAGGTGAGAAGCTAATTGTGTCACTTTTGAAAATTGTTTAATGGCCCCATCTCCTATTTTCTCATCTGTATGTTATTATAGTACCACCCTCAAACTATTGTAGAGAAAATTAGATTTCAAGAGCTTAGAATTTTCAAGACAAGTCAAGTGACCGACTATTCAAGTTAATAAACAAGTTCACCAGTTAAAAAATCACTAAAGAATTTAAAATAATGCCTAGCACATAGTAAGTACTATGTAAGTCTTAGCTATTTATACAACAATGACCAATTTTAAAAAGTAGTTTATAAATCTTCAATATAAAAGCTTTGAAAGAAAAATATAAATGTTACTAAAGGACATACTGAAGATGAAAATAAATGGGATGATAAGCCATGTTTAAGAATGAGAAAAATAAATGTTGTAAAGATATTAAGTCTTCCTGAATTCTTCAATGAAATCCCAAGCCAAAATCATAACAGAATTTTTCTGTGAAATTTACAAATTGATTCTAAATTGTATCTAAGAGATTAAGTAAGTGATCATTTAGCACATCAAGGACAACTGCCCAAATTCAAATAACTGGGAACTCTAGATATAATTTAAAAATAAAAACTTCAGTGCATGGCTGAGCTAGCAAAAATCAAAGGAAATGCTTTGAGATTTAACAAAACAAAGTATTAATAAAAGCAAATCCAGGGAGTGAAGTCAAAGTCTGAAATTGGGTCTGCCTTAAAGGAATCTGCCCACCCGGGATAATTTTGAGCTTCTATTTTACAGTCGATGAGGGAAAATGACAGACAGAAAACGGAGTACTCAGGTTCACCAATGAAAAATCATTAGCGAAGATGGAGGTTAGTAATGGACCCCCCCACCGCCGCCCCCACCACCCATACACATACATATACACACCTGGAATACGAGAAGGCTGTACTCTCATTGTCATGGTTAATTACAAACAAATTTAAAAAATAAATGAACAAACAAAACACTTTCCTCAGAAAAGGGAAAAACCAATTTATTATTATCGTTTTCAACCTTGGAAATGAGGGGAGAGAGGGAAAATAATCTTCACGAAGAATTCATAACCACAAACTAACCATCAAACGCGTTTGCAATATTTAGTGCTCAAAATCTCAACCTGATAATTTGTTTTAAGGTGATACCATCAATTGCCTCTAAGAAGTAAAACAGACAACTTCAGTAGAGGAGAGCAACTGGAACACAGATTCCCAAAGAACACCCGTAGATAAGTTGGTTGAACTGAAAGTTAGGGGGGAAATCACACACACACACACACACACACTACACACACACACACTACACACACACACACTACACACAAATGAGGAAACACGTTGCCACAAGTGAAAGCCAGTAGAAACAAAAAGCAATAATCTATAACTACTTATATGGATCTAGTTTTGTTTGTTTGTTGTTGTTTTCTGCTTGCTTGGAATAATGGAAATGTGACAGGAAGGGGAAGTGAAAGCAGGGATACTCACAATACATATTAATCATGTATGTACATATTAGGAACTCAAGTGCTCTTAGGGATACTCTTAAAACATAGCCTTTGCTTTCAAAGAAATCATTTTCTAGCTAAACAAACAATGATATACATGTTAAAATAACTTACGTAAGTCAGTGATGTGAGCCCCACAGAGGTAGCATGAGCATTGTGGTCTGAAAAGCTCAGGAGAAGTAGGTGGAACTTGAATTTGCCTAGAAAAATAGGATGTTGCAAACATCAGAGAAGTGAAGGGATAGTTCAGGTAGTGGGAAGAAATATACAAAGGTGGAAATTCGCAAGAAACCGTCGGCGACTTAGGGACAGGCTCTTAAACTATCAACCAATACTTCCACAAAAAATAATAACAAGAAAATGCTTCTAAATGAAGAAAATTGGCAGCCTCCAGGAAACAGACTAGAAGAGAGCAGGCTCACACGTAAATGCAGTGCTATAAGGTAAATTAATTGATCAGTTGACTACTGCCTATAAAATAAGTAAATAATGAAAAAATAGCCATCAGCTAATGTAAATCAAGCACCTATTATCCAATTGTGTAAGTGGGAAGTGTGTTCAATTGGAAGTCAGGAGCCCTAAATTCTCTTCTTGGATTTACTACTGGCCAGCCTTGAAATTCAAATTATTTGGGATTCAGTTTTATATTTGAAAATTGGGGACAAGGGAGATCTATGGAGGAGAGCAGATTAATCATTGGTCTCATTCACGCTGTCAGCACTACATTTAACTTTGCAGACCAGCACTGAGAAGAGGGTTCTCCCAATGAAAATTGAAATGTACTAAAGTAACAGGAAGCCCCATTTTAACGTCTCAGACTGTTTCATTACCGAAGAAATCCACGGGGTGGCAATAATAGTAAACTAAAAGTAAAAATCTGAGTAGTCTTAAAAAACAGACTTCTTTAATGACTAATGTTTACAGATTTCCCTTTCCCTGCTTTTATGATGTCACCAAGGCCAGAGAAGCTGGGAGAACAGCAGGAAGTGATGACGGCTCCCACTGGAGAACCAGCTGTGATTTAGACCCTTTGTAATGCTCAGTGTTGCAAAGGAGACTTTACCGTCCTCATCCTCATTTTGCAGAAGAAACTATGAAGAAAGAAAAATACTATCTTGGGTAACAGAGGTAGTAAGTGATGAAGCCAGAATTCAAAACTTAGTGTCTCTGATCAAAGGCCATGGTCCTTTCCCACACTTGCTGAGAGCTCTAAAGAAAACCCATTTGGTTAACACAAAGCACCCCTTCTTCCTAACCATCCTCCTATTGATAAAGAAATGAGATGTTTGCTATTTTCTTTATAACTGAAGGGATGCTTAAAAAATTGGATTCATTTTTAGCACAGGACATTATAAATAACTTTCCCAGTGCAGTATAAATAACTTTAGTGTAAATCACTTTACACTATTAAGTAATGGTTTGATCACTATAGTAATTTCAGATTTACTTCAGGGTCACTCACATGTCTTTCTTGCCACTTAAATGAAGCAGGATATTTCTTCATTGGTTGTCATATTTATCAAGGTACTTTGAGTTACAATAACAGATTTCATTCAAACTTGGTTAAAGAAAAAAAAAAGGGGGGATGGCTTCCCAATGGAATAAAGGTTCATTTTCAGGAAACCAAAGGCAAGAAGTTCTTTTAGGTGATACAGAAAATCCCATCAAGAGTCAGAAAAACGTGAGGAATTACAGCAATTGCTCGTACTTATTCTCTCCACGTTTTCTAGACCACTATTTTCTTGGCATGTTCAGGCTATTGCCTCTTTTCATAACTGGCTTTATTTTCTTTTCTAGACCCGACAGTTCCTGAATTCACACATTCTCAGCTCCAATAACTAGCAGAGACTGGCTCACATTTTTGAATCCAGATTCCCAACCTCTGAGAGAAAGAATCCAACATAGTCTGGCTATGTAGAGTAACTAAGCTCAAATAAGAGTGATGATTATGGAAGAACGATATTCTGAGCCGGACAGAAACCCCAGAAAATGTATGTTATGATTGGCTAAATATCTTTCTGGGAAATTATACAAGAAATTAGAAAGGGCATCAGAATGAAATTCTAAACCAATTGGCATGTCTACATTTCCCCTTATGCCAATGGTGATAACTATCAAACCATAATTTGAGACAAAAATTTTGATAATTTTTCAGAATAAAGTTAAGCCAAAATTAGAAAATACTGAATTTATACTTATAATACCTATACTTCTGCGTGCCTATTTTAAAATGAATTGTAAAATTAAAAATGAGACTTAATGACAGTTCAAGCAGAAATACACTAAAAAAAAATCACAAAACATTAATTTAAATTTAACATACAGAAGGACGCTTGATTAAAATTGAAGTCACTGAAACAGGTTGTCATTTGCAGAGGACACTTCTCTGGAAGATGGCCCTTAAATAACAAAGAAGATCTAGTAAGGATATATAATATCCTGATTAGAACGAGGTTAGTGAATTTTTTTAAGCAACATTCTTACGTTGTTTACAACCAACATTTATTCTATTTAGAAAAAGAGAAATGTAAAAGTTACCAATATGTTACAAACGTAAGCTACTATCAAAAGTTAAATTACATGCTGCTTATACCCAACACTAGTGATTTTCGCACTGCGGCGCATTTCAGAATTGCCTGGAAGTCTTGTTGAAACACAAATTGCTGCCTGCCCCACTGCCTCTCACCCCCTTAAGTTTCTGATTCTGTAGATATGGCTGGGGTCTGATATCTGTAATTTGTATTTGTAACAAGTTCACAGTTGGCACAGATGTGCTACCCCTGGACGGCACTTTGAGAACTCCTGCTCTAAATTTTTCTCTTTTTTTCTTTTCTTTTCTTTTTTTTCTCTTCTCTTCTCTTCTCTTCTCTTCTCTTCTCTTCTCTTCTCTTCTCTTCTCTTCTCTTCTCTTTCTCCCTTCTTCCCTTTCTCTCTCTCTCTCTCTCTCTCACTCTCTCTCTCTCTCTCATCCCTATCTTTTCTCTCCCTCCCTTCTTCCTTCCCCTCTCCTTTCTTCCTTCCTTCCTTCTTTCCTTCCTTCTTCCCTCCCTCTCTCCCTCCCTCCCTCCCTCCCTTTCTGCCTTCCCTCCATCCCTCTCTCCCTCTCTGTCATTCTTTTGTTTCCATGTTCACATTAAGCTCACTTTAAGAAGTTCAGCAGTGCGCTGTGTCAAGCATCCATCCTGCTCAGTGTGTTCTGGGGGACTCAGGTGATTATAAAAGGCAAAGGAAGGTTTTTACTTGGTGATGCACTCATGCTAGAGCTAACAGAGAGGCTGGAGAGCTTGTGTGGGACCTGGAAATTAATGGAAGTCTGTATTTTAGTATCTCAATTGGTGATCATCTTATTGCTCTTTTGTCAGTTTGTGGTATGGTTTTTCTCACCAAATTCACGCCTGTCTGTGCAGAAGGTCTGCACAATGCAGAGTGTGATTTTAAATGGGTGCAAACATCCAGACCCTTGAAGCTTGCTAATTGTCTTTTATTCTTAAGCTTTACTGAGGTATAATTGCCAAATAATTTTGTAAGATATTTAAAGTGTACACAGTGATAATTTGATATAGATATATATTGTGAAAGAATCCTCCCATCTAGTTAGTTAACATAGCCATCATCTCACATTTATTTATTCATTAATTCATTATTTATTTATTCATTCATTCATTCATTTATTTGTTGGTGAGAACATTTAAGTTATACTCTCCTAGCAAATGTCAATTATACAATGCAGTTTTATCACTATAGTCACTGTGGGGACGGAGCCAGGAGTGCAGTTTCCAGGCTCTCGGCCTCACGTGGAAAGTTGCTGGATCTGGTAGTAAATGGCCATCAACTGTGATCAGATGGCCATCGACTGTGGCTAGTTGGCCGTCAGCTGTAACCAGTGAGCCATTGGCCACTAATATAACTGCCGTGGTTACGCTAGCAGCAAATGGGTCTAGCAAGAAATAGCACAGCGGATTGGTATGACTCCCCTACCTACGGCTCCGTGGGTGTTCCTTTTTGGCCTCACCATATCCTGTGTTCTTATGTGGGGAGCGGGATGAGAGACCCCGCACAACATCCTGCATAACACGTGGCGCAGCGAGCAGGGTACAGCGTTGGCCAAAGCTCTCCGAAGGACAATAGAGCAGTTTATGCGTATGAACACTCAGTCTCAGGAAGACCAGGAGGAGCAGCTGCTGGAGAGCTGGATCTCTGTGGAGGGGTGGGAAGACGTGGGCGGTTCCCCAACCAGCAAAGGCTAGAAAAAGCGAAGGTCGTTGCAGCCCAGTGGGCTGGGAAGTGCTTGCTGAGGCCCTCACCCCCAGGTTGGGGGGGACTTGGAGCCCTCGCCCTGCGGAGGGGGCACACGTTGTGGGGCCAATGCATAGCACTGACGAATGACTGTGGACTATGGGGAATTGCCTTCCATCCCTAATTTAATGGACCACTTGACTGTTTGGGAACGTACCACCATGTAGTGGAACTGGCAGATGTTTGCTTTTGTGTCTTGACCGGCCACCATTGAGAATATGTAAGCACCTTGACTGTGAGCCTCTGTTGTTCCAGCATGGTACCCTGAGAGGCCCAAAGAGAGTGGCAGTGCCCTGAGAACCCTGGCTGTGTCCAGGAAGTCTGGCTGTGCCCAGAAGTACTGGTAGTGCCCTGAGAGGCCCTGGATGTGCCCGGGGAGACTGGTGGTACCCTAAGAAGCCCAGGAAGTCTGGCTGTGCCCAGAAGGACTGGTGGTGCCCTGAGAAACCCTGGCTGTGACCAGAGAGCTTGGCTGTGTCCAGGATATTGCATTCACCCCAGGCTCCTCGCACAGGGTGCCTGTGCGGAAGACGCTTGTCGCGTAGATTATGAGGCGAGACCCTGTAGGTGTGGAGAGTGGGGACAGAGCCAGGAGTGCAGTTTCCAGGTTCTTGGCCTCACATGGAAAGGTGCTGGCTCAAGTAGTAAATGGCCATCAACTGTGATCGGATGGCCATCAGCTGTGGCTAGTTGGCCGTCAGCTGTAACCAGTGAGCCATTGGCCACTAATATAACTGCCGTGGCTACACTAGCAGAAAATGGGGGCTAGAAAGAAGATGGTGGCTGAACTAGCAAGCGCGGATTGCAGTTAGTAAGTGAGATTGGTTGACAGAGAGAAGTGGACGGCAGGTTGCGGATAGTGTGGCTCCTGCTTCCTGTGTCTCCAACCCAGGTGCCAGCGACACTATAGTGGTATGACTCCCCTATCTATGGCTCCATGGGTATTCCTTTTTGGCCTCACCATGTCCTGTGTTCTTATGTGGTGAGCGGGACCAGAGACCTCGCCTGACACCCTGCATGACAGTCACTATGTTATACATTTTTACATGCTCAGGATTATTCATCTTACAACTGAAAGTTTGTACCCTTTTACCAACCTCTCCCTATTTCCTCCAGCCCCTGATAACTACTTTTCTACTCTCTGATTTCTTTCATTTTCATTCTGTAGGTTGCCTTTTCATTTTATAGATGGTTTCCCTTGCTGTATAGAAACTTTTTAGTTTGATTTTTTTTTTTGCTTTTGCTTTTGGTGTCAAATCCAAGAAATCATTGCCAAGACTGATGTCAAAGAGCTCTGAGAACTCTGAGAACTGCTCTAAGCTCAGGACAGGAGAAACATTTCTAACCAGTATTTTTCTCGGTTCATACAGAGTTACACTAAATACAAATAAATGCACCAAAAACTATAAGCAAACAAACAGCAAAATGCTTTACAGGCCTACTTTTCAGGGTCCTGCTTTATCCAAATTGGAGATGAGGATACTGGTGGTTAGGAGAGTTAAATACACATACACACACACACACACACACACACACACACGGGCGCACACATTTACAAATGACATCCCATATTCCCTCAAAGATGAATGAAAGCTCAAAAGCTGGAGTAAAGGTTAATGCTAGGCAAAAAGGAAGGCAAGGAAATATGTGTTCAGGTTGTCACATATTTATGCAGGATCACAGTATAATGGAATCATTATAGATTTTGTGATCAGACCATCCAGAGTTTATAAAGACTAGGTGTGCCGTTTACTAAGTATGGAATCTTGTATGTTGGTTTCATGTTTTCATAATTCCTATTAAAAGTAATGTTGAGAACACACACATACACACACACACATATATATGATATAGATATATTTATATGATACAGATAACATATTAAAATGTCTAGCACATAGTAGGCATTCAAATGTATTAGCCACTATATATTAGAGTCCTATCATGTGCAAGGCACTTAGCTAGGTGCATTGGTTTGTTTAATCCTCACAAGAGCCCCATGAATTGTCATCATCATTATAACCATCATCATTCCCATTTTGCAAACAAGAAAACAGAATCTCAAGATCACTTGGGCAAAAATTCAGTCAAACCCTTTAGGCAAACCCAAACAGTTTGAGGCCAAATGCTTGCCTTTCTACAAAGATGAGTTTTCATATCACCTTTGTCTTTCCCATCTCAAGTTCCTTGGCTACAGTTATAAACCAGAAGTTTTCATTGCAGAATTGCTTCCTCATTTAGTCAATTTCCATGCCTTGCCTTTACTTTCCTCTAAGTAATGTTCACTACTTTTATATCTTAATCTATAAAGACCTTGTTGGCAGACCTAATCAGACAAAAATAAGATGTGGGGAAATTTATTTTTCATCATCTAGTCTCCATTTTTATCTACATTGCTCCAATAATCCTTTAGTCTTTCTGCTGTTAGACCCCGTTCCCACGGGGGAAAAAGCTGATCATGAACTTCTGCACCATAATTGCTCACCCTCTCTGGCTAGTCAATACAAAAGAGTCTGTTTTATAGCATAATTTAGTCTATATTGTATTGTTAATGATACAAATGATAAAAATGCCTTTGGAGGGCATTTTATCCTCCTCTCTCTTTTATGAGGAGGTAAATAGACCTATCACCTCTCCCAGTCAAATATTATCTATTTGTCAAGGTGTCACTCAAATGTCATTTTCTACATGATTATTTGCCTCATTCCCCAATTTTTCTTAGCCTCCAAATCCCCACAATGCTTTAAGTTACCGTATCTTGTTGTTTTCATACTCAACTTTCTATATTAAATACTACTTGTTTTCTCTTGTCTCCCATAGAATGTGATTTTTCTTGACAGTTAACATTTACTGGCTCATCATTCTTCTGATGCCTGATTTAGTCAGAAACTCTGCTGGTGCTGTGCAGGGGGTATGGTGAAGAAGACCACGAACCAGATTTCCAGAGGTTCACAATCTAGTGATCTCAGAAAATGCTTGGGGAAGCTAGGGAAGGGTTCATAGAGAAAGTAAAGTTTGAATACAGTCTGGAAGGAATAGTAAAAGCTCTCCGATGTGAAGAAGGGGAAAAGGTATTCCAGATAGATGAAACAGTCTGTAAAATGCATGGAGACATGACAGCACATCAATAAAAAGAAGATTTCCAGAGGAGGCAATACATTTACTTACAATGTCAGATCTGATCCAGGAATGCTCCCACTAACCCCTTTATCCAACCATGCTAGACATCACTAATCCATCAAGGTTCTCCTGCATGCTGAGCTCAGACAAGCTCTTACTTCAGAGTCCTTCTCAACACGGCAGTCCAGGCAGCCATTACTGAACAACTGAAGTTTGCACAAATATGAAATCTGTTTGCCAAAAGTACCCTAACTGAAATGTAAAAATTTCTACGTGGTAGAATGTCAGTCTAGTGGGGCAGATGTCGTAGAAGAAGCTTTTAGGATGAATAACTCAAATTAGTTCTCCCTGGTGACAGGCAGCCTCTGTCTGTATGTCAGGTCAAAGTAAAGAGACGCTAACATTGCTGAAGGTTGACCAGGGGCTGGGAGAGAGCAAGAGTAAAGGAGCAAGGAAAGGGCAGGCTGAGTCAAGCTCTGGGAATTTTAAGCATGTAAAACAACCTTCTTGGGCTATCTGAGTGCCTACCTTTTGGTAACTGTTTTGAAATTTTGTTTCATTATTCATTTGATTCTGCTTAGGTACACTGTGCACAGCTCAAGGAGTTATGTTCCCAAATAATAACAGTAACTTATGTCTTTACTGTCACAACATGCACGTACCATATCACATGAAGCTCTTTACTGCCACTGGCAGGCAGGTGGGTCTTCACAGTTCCCCCTCACTCCACCTTTTATAATCAAAGTCTATGGTGCTGTATGGAGCAGAGATACCCTGTCATTATTAACTCAGTTTTATGAGAAACTCCTACGTTATTGAAGTCTTTTACACTTTTTTACAAGCTACTCCTCAGAGCAATACTGAGAAATGGGTCAGCATTGTTACGGCTCTTTATAGTGTCAACTAATGATTGTTGGTGCCTATTCCACGCCAACAGGAATCCCCAGTTTGGGGTGTGGTGAAGAAGGAAACTTCATTCAGTGCAAACAGCTCAAGTGTGATATAGCATGGCTGTGAGAACAGCACAACTATAGAACAGCTCAATAATGCTACAGCTTAATTATGAAGCAGCACAGCATGGCTATGAGGTGACCCTGGGCCAGATGGCCCTGGGGCCAGACCCCTCTCCCTCTAGACAGCTTTGCTCTGCTCTAGTCTGGTCCACTCTGCCCTGCACTGTTCTGCGAGACATTTTCCATCTTTCAGCTCCAGCTCCAGCTCCAGCCAGGGTCAGGTCCAGCTCTAGTCCCAAATGGGGAAACACAGCTTTCCACATTTGGTAGAAAGGGAGAATGTGCTCTTCAAGCCAGAGGGGAGCTGGCTTATATACACAGAAATTCCTGCCCCTAGTCCCTGATTGGTCTGTCCTTATGCAAATGAGGACTCCAAATCCTTGCAGTTTGATTGGTCCAAAAAGTCCTGTCCTCATTTGTTAGATTGGAGCCTCTCTGATTGGTCGATAAAGATGCTGATGGGGATATAGCTGCGTAGCTCCAATTGGATGGGGAAAGCCTCGGTCCTATTGGTTGAAATACTATTCCAGGAACTCCTTTGTAAGAGCTGGCTCAGATGGCAGGAACACAGTGCAGGTAGGCAATTCCGTGCAGGCTTCTCCCTGAAGTGTGGTTTGCAAGAGAGGCCCCTGTTTAGAAATAGCTGTTAGGCTCTGCTTTTAAATTTGAACCCACTTAGCAACCAGGAGCCCTTTTCTGTAGGTATATTGTTTCCCAAGTTCCATAACAAATAGGAAACAAGGCTACAATTAAGTTGATTATTTTCCAAAAAGCTGACAATTAAAAGCAGAGTCTTTCTTATAACTAGGATCTCTTTTGCCATTTGATCATGAGTATTATAATTGACCAACAGGAATTAATAAATATTATTTTCTTAACTAACTTGGAATTTTATTAAATCTCCACCATATGTTAGATGCTGCACAGGTTACAAATCTGACATATATTAAATGGATAATTGACACAATATGTCAATATATAAGGGCCAATATTTCATATATATGTATGTATACACACACACACACACACATATATATGTATAAAATGTGTTGTATATTTTACTGTGGGTGCTTAGGTGTAGGAAGATTTCACACTATGCTCTTCTCTTCATCACCCTCATTTTGCTCCCTTCCCCACCCTGCCAAGTGACAATGATTATCATAACCAATTATAAAGATGTCATATTGTTTGCTTTGAGGCCTTCTTGGTGCATTACTAAGAACTACTCCAACTCCTTTGTGGTTTTATCACAGCAATTGATAGGTTTATAAGTTTTAAAAGTAAATGTAATATGTAAGGACAGAAAAAATGTATTTGACTATATGGTACAGTTATGTTTGTCCACCAAACCAGAAGCTCTCCAAACCCCACTCTTTGGAGTTTTTATGGAGACTTCATTACATAAACATGATTGATTAAGTCATTAGCCATTGCTGATTGAACTCAATCTCCAGCCATGGTCACTTTCCTGTAAATCAGGGGATGGAGCTGAAAGTTCCAACGCTCTAATCACTTGATTGTTTCCCCTGGCAAGTAGTCCCCTTACCTCAAGGGCTTTCCAAAAGTTACCTCATTAACATAAACTCCCCTGTGGTTAAAGGGGCTTGTTATGAATAGCAACATACACCTTTATTACTCTCATCACTTAGGAAATTGCAAGGATACTAAGAGCTCTGTGCCAGGAATGGGGAGGAAAACCAAATATATGTTTATTATTATAAATTACAGTATCAAAGCAATATTTTCCCTAAGAGCTGAATATGTAAGCTGAGCATAGGGGGATATTTCCTACCTGTCCCTTTTAGGAAATGTATCCTCTTGGAAAAATGTCTTTCTTCCAGAACAACCCCAAATCTACCCATTGACAGAGCTGGTTCAGGCTGTATTAGCCTCAGATAATTTGAAATTTTAGATAATAGAGCAGCAGTGTGGGGTACTAAAGATAAACTGAGGCATATTAAAATATTTGAGTTTATTAGAACAAAAGTCTATTTACATCATGCGGAGCCAAACCAGAAGTGATTAGGAGTGTTCCACTGACAGGAGCTAAGAGAAAGACTTTTATAGAGAAGACATGGAAGCAAAGCAAGGACATTGATCTATTCTCTTGCAGGGCTTGAGCCACATGACTGAAAAAGACCCATCTCTCTGAACTCCACCTCCCTGCTGTTGAAGGAAACAGCTTCTTCATCTCCCCTTTTTACCAGCTTCACTACTTGGGAGAAGTTTGAAAAGGGATTGAATTCAGTTGAGTTAAGCTTTTTGCAGGGAAAGATGCTTATCTTTGCTCCTGCCCACACCTGTGCTAAGTGGGTCAGCTGTACTCTTCCCCAGGATCTAAGGGCAGGTTCTTTGTAACAAAGTCTCTAACCTTACTATGAATACGGTAGTTTCTCCTTATCTGACGGGATATGTACCAAGACCCCGTGGATGCCTCAAACCACGTATCGTACTGAATACTGTATAGACTATGTTTTACTATGCATACATACCTATGATACAATTTAATTTATAAATTAGGCACAGTAAGAGATTAACAACAATAACTACTAATACAATAGAACAATTATAACAATATACTGTAATAAAAGTTATGTGAATGTGATCTCTCTTTCTCTGACAACTGAGGTGGCTACTAAGTGACTAATGGACAGGTAGTATACACAATGTGAATATGCTGAACTAAGGGATGATGGACATCCCAGGCAGGACAGAGCAGGACAGTGCAAAATTTCATCATGCCATTTAGAATGTCACACAATTTAAAAGTTATGAATTGTTTGTTTCTGGAACTTTCTACTTCGTATTTTTGGACTGCAGTTGACTTTGAGTTACTAAAGCTGTAGTAAGCAAAACTGCAGGTAAGGGGAGACTACTGTACAGTCAGCTTTCCCTAACTTTCTGGCGACACTTAGGAGTTTCACCTACCATATTTTCTGATCTAAGCCTCTGGAACCAGCTCTCAAGTACCTCAACCACAGCCCCTGAAAAGTTTTACTTGAGAGCACTAGTGGCCCCTTCAGGTTGACTTCCTCAGGCATTCCATAGATCATGTTCTTTTTCTCAGCTCCTTGCCATCTCAGTCTTAGCCTCACCCAATATAGAACTGTCTTTTCTCTTGGGGTGGAAACTGTATCTTCTCAAAACCCTCTCTGTGTCTGGTAGTCATTTCCATCACAAGCTAAATGGCCTTTTCTTAGCTCTATCATCTGTTTCAACATGTTGAACCATGCCTCAGATGTTATGTCCAGGTTTGGAGATTAATTTTCGCCCAGGATTCTGAAAACACTGCTCCTCCATCTTCAAGAAGTGGCTTAATTTTAAATAATTCATTCTGAAATGAGGGTCTTAAAAGCATACCCCACTAAAAAATATTTTTCTAGTTCCACCTGGCACTATACATAATTGTTGCAACATTATCAACTATATTCCCTATGCTATACTTTATTTACATCCCTGTGACTATTTTGTAACTACCAATGCATGAATTATATAAATGTCTAACCACTATACTGTATACCTGAAACTAATATAAAATAATATTGAATATCAACTGTAACTGAAAAAAGTAAATAAATAATTTAAAAATTTTTTGAAACAATTGTTGAGCAGGTTGCTGAATTTCCTTCACCTCCTTCTAGACAATCTTATATATAGAATTATGTAGTAATTTTTGAACCCTGTCTCATCATATTCCACTAGACACAAATCACTAGGGACTTCTGAGAGTGCAAACCAACTACACCAGAGTCATAAGTAGGTTAGCCAATCATCCGGTTGGCCTGGGACTGAGGCATTTCCCAGGATGTGGGAGTTTCAGTGCTAAAATATCAAAATGATTTGGGTTCAGTTTTAGGAGTTGTAATCTACTCAAAGCTCTATAGCTTTTGGTATGGACCACACAAGGATTTTTGGTAATCTAAAAAAAAAAAAAAAAAAAAAAAGTACATATAGGGTTATGAGTCCACAAGCTCAGATTTGAGGGAAAAAAAAAAAAGCCATATAATGTATAAGGGTCCTGGCAGGAAAAAGATGGCACAATAAAAGGTAATTAATTGAGGAGGATTCAACAAAGAAATTCCTTCAAAGTTACAGATAGGATTAAGGGAAGTCAACCAGGAATAGGGCAGCTCCCCTGTCCCTACTGCAAGCTCACAAGAATGGAGAAGTTTCTAAATATTTTAGACTTGAGAGGGCAAGAAGAAGGAATGGTTACTGGAACCCAGCCAGAGAGTGACTATAAGGGAGGCCCACCTGACAGGATCTGCTGCTTTCAGGAAAAGGACCCAGTCAACTTATAGGGAGGGATCCTCGGAAATCTCGATTCATTCTGTTCTCTTCCTCTGATCTCCTACCCATGCCTCCTAATGGCTGGACACAAGAATCAGGAGGGCAAAGAAGTCTGTAGAAGCTGTCCAGCAAGGTTAGCCCCTGAAGCACAGAGCAGAGAAGAAAAAAAGGTGGGGAGTGGATCTAAAGGACAAAAATATTCAGCTTACGTTATTTCCTTTAACTCAAAAGTAGTCTTATTTGGAGAACCCATCCCACCAAAGTTATAAGAAATTCAGGCATTAATGGAACTCTGCCTCCCCTCACCACCCACGGCCACCCCACATAAGACCCTTACTCCATAGAGCAAACTTTAGTCTACACTGTATTTACACTTGCTGCTGAAATGGGCATTGTCCAACCTTTCTAGAGCAATCAATCTGGTGGTTCTGTGGCTTTATGCCACAGCCTTCACGGGAGTCTTTACTAGAATTGAGAACATTGAGGAACGTGATGCCAAATGTGCCCACCATGCAGACATCCCCCACACCACAAAGTCCCTCCAGAGGACACTAGAGGGAGCCGGCCACAGTCCTATTTACCCACCATAGGCTATTATTGTCCCTTTCCCAGGTATGAGAATCTTCTTGCCTTGGCTTCTGCGTTTGCATATCTCCTTATAAAGACACTAGCTCTTCTCCTCTTCCACTCAAAATACCCTAGCATATGATCTTTAGTGGTTTGGATTTTCACAACATAAAGAGAGATCTTCTTGAGTCAGCTTCTGCCTTCAGTCCTGTAGACTACCAACTGCCAAAATATTGGCTTTCTTTTTGGAATAAGAAAAAAGAAAACCACAGAAACAAACTCAGTCAGAATTTTCTCTGATTCTTCTATTGCAACACAAATAACATGCAACTTAATTTACTTACATCAAATTGAAAATGTAAATGGTGTTGGGGTACTATAGCAGAAGGGGAATTTAATCCTTGCGTGTAAGACAGAAACAAATGCATGTGTGTATATATATGTATATATATATTTGCATATATATATATTGTGTATATATATGTGTGTGTATATATATGGGTATATATACACACACATATATATACATATATTTATGTGTGTATATATGTGTATATATATACATATATACATATATTTGTTTCTGAATATATATATGTATATTCAGTGTATAAAAAGACAGAAAAACAGCCATAGCCTAGTCACTTATTATGCTCTACATATATCCTTTCCCCCTTTCATTTTGTGTCTATGTGTCTAAGCCTCTGAGTTTGATAGAAATGGAAGGACGTGGGAGGAGGAAGGTAACCATACAATGATATGACTTCGTCTACAATTTTCAAGTAAACTTGCCTCTCTGGATGAATGTTAGAGTACTTTCCAGAGCAGGTAGCCTCACATAATCTATATGGATAAGAGCCAGAGGAAGCATTAGTGTAGAGTTGAATAAATGGTCCTGGCTTGAACCTTGAAAGAGAGACCTGAGTTGGAATCATTGTTCTTTGATCTATTAGCTCTGTGATGTTAGGAAACTCACATAACCACTCTGAGTTCTGGTATCCTCATCTGTAAAATTAGGATAACGACACCAATCTTGCATAGCTGGTGTAAGGAGTAGAAGTGATAAAACGAAGCTTCTGTCTGGCACCTAGACCATAATAATGAGTTTCGTCCCCTTCCGGAGGAAAAGGCATTGGTAATCCCAATCCAGCATTTTCTTGACAGACTTCTATTTCGAACAACATGGTGGCCTATTTCTATAGGTATGTACAGCTTGCTTAAGAGTTTCAGCCAGAATAGAGGGCAGAAAAATGCCAACTAATCTTGAGGGACCAGAATACATTGAGATCAGAAACTAGGGCTAAGGTGTGCCCGGTTATACCTGTTGAGTAGCCATAGTGAATATTATTTCCTAAACTATGAAGAAGAATTTAGTGGTGGAGTGAAGTGTGTATCACCCTCCAGAGCAGACTCTTGCTCCTCTCAAACCTGGGTAATACAAATACCAATTAAACACATCCCTGTGGGCTTTTCAAAGTAAGTCAAGACCATCCAATCACCAACCACTTGCCCACAAAGATTGTCTTTAGAACCCTCTCACATAGGGACACATCAAAGTCATTTTGCCACACAGTTGAATTTCTCACCATCTCAGAATTAGGTGCTGTAAACTGAGATCCTTTTTGGTACAGCTTAGCTTGTGTTCTTTTGGTTTACTTTTGTTAGACATAACAAAGTGGCTGGCTAGCGTAATTACACATTAGTGAAATTCAAATGAAATGGCATTCTTTTACTTTCTAAGTCTGTGATATGCCTTCTAGCTCCCTTTAAATGTCAAGTTCAACACTTTAGCTTTAGGACAATATTTCATTTCATTATAATTATAGATGAGGAACCTTGAATCTGAACAAAAACTCATGAAATTGAGGCAAAGGAGAATAGCAGTGGCCACAGCCCAACAGTGAAATGTGTGTCTTTACTATAACGCGTATGGATTATGTGCTGTTGAGTTGGCCCCAATTCCTGGCAGCTCTGTGAGTGAGTCATGCCCACAATATCCTGTCCTCAACAGCCCTGTTCCGCTCCCGTGGACTCATGCCTATGGCTGCTTTAGTGGAGTCAATCCATCTCATGTTTGCTCTTCCTCTTTTCCTTTACTGTAACACGTTTCTCTATATCATCTGTCATCCTGAAGACATGTTTTTAGCTTAATTGAGTTTAATAATAATAATATAATAATATATACATAAACACACACACACACATGCAAAAAACATTACCCTCAACCACCAACAAAACAAAGTAACCTCCTTAGGAAACAAACAAACCACTCCACTTGATTCTTAAAATCTCATTTTAAAAAATTAGCTGACCAGAATTTAAGTTTGCCTATTGAAATTTCACAACTCTTAAGTGTTTCATTGTAAGTTTTTCACGTAAACTCTTACTGTGGGGATCCCTAGTGTGTGATTACTTTAAACTCTAAAACTTTTACTTTCTTCTTTAAAAATTCTAAAATTGCTCCTTTGAAATTATTCTTTTATTTATGTATTACTCCTTTTTCACCTTTAATGTCATAAAAAGTCAAAGAAAAGAAAAAAAAAACTGGCTTAAGAGTCAAGATGTTGAAAATCACTGTAAGTTGCCTAAACAGGAATACAAATAAAAGACATTTTGTTTCACTAAAACTGTTTTTGAAATAATATTTCGTGGCTCAAAGCAAAACAGTATATAGGTGGATGTGTTTCTGAAAATTGCAACAAGCTTATTTGTAATTGTAAATTGTACCTTGTAATACTTGTTTTTGCCCAAACTCTGCTCTCTAGCATTCTATACTTATTAAAAGATCAAGACCAATAGTGATGGGTATACGAGATTCAGGTAAAGGCAGAATAAAAGGAAGAGGACTAGAAATAGTTTGTTCACAGTTTAGTAAGATTTCTAGAGATCTAAAAACTTGGACAAGGTGGATATTACTCTCCTTGTTTATATTTAGTTCATAATATAAAAATAAATACACACTCAGATCTACACTAGCAAATATTGCTAGTTTATGGTAATTGTGTGTGTGTGTGTGTGTGTGTGTGTGTGTATGTTTTTTTCAACATTGTGACCTTATCATAGGGAAGTCAAAACTCTAATGGCACTTGACCAATAATTTTCTCTTGCCCGTTTTTTAAGAGCTAGCTCTTCCTTACCTCCCAAATTTTCTCATTCTTAATTTCTACTCCAAATTTCCTATGCTTGGGGGATTATCAAAACCAAATTTGTCTTCAAAACATGAGTACTAAATAGATCATTACAGTGAGCAGTTAGGGATGCTAATAGTGATTAAATGGAAGTTTGACTAAGAGGAAGAGTTCAAATTAAAGAGAAAAGAAAGAATTTTGAAGAGCAAAAACTGAAGAAGACATGTATTGGATGTTTTTCCTTTTTTTCTCCTTTTAGTTGAAATCTATTTTCCAAAATTATCATACCTACCAAAAAAACATAAGTCATTAGATCTTCTAGACAAAAATTTAGTTCAGATATCCCATGAAATTTAATTCCTAAACAAGTAAGGATATAAAGGGAAGTAATAAAGAAGATGAAAATAGAGAAAGCAAATTAAATCAGGTAAAAAAAAAAGTGATATGTGCAGAAAGCGACAGAAGAAAGCTTTCTCAGGAAGAAGACAGTGTATTTTATTCATTATTTCAGAGTTAGTTGCAAAATGCCAAAAAGTACAATTTTACACAGCTGTTTAGTTTCCCCTCCAAGGGGCCTAAAAGAAAAGATATGAGTATCTTCTGGTGGCCAGAAAGCCTTGCTCAATTGGCTCCATTTTCAAGGTGAGTTCAGGGTGTTTACAGAGTTCTCTGCATGTTTTACATTTTACCAGATCTCAATTATGTACTTAACTAGAGAGGAGAGTTCAAACACCACTAGACACAATACCAGAACATGGGGATTTTCTTCCAACCAGAAGGGTAGTGTTAAATCCAGAAAGAGCATTGTGTAAGGAAACTCAGGTTTTTGTTCTAGCTTTGCCACTAAATAGACGAATTCGTTTGAGATAGTTTGTTAATCTCCTGATTCTCATTTGTAAAATGACTGGGGTTCAAATGGATACTTTTTAAGTATTTCCTTCCAGTTCTTATTTATCTATTAGACAATCTTTTTAAGTTCTTTAACCACAAGCAAGCCAATTTGCTAGTCTTTAGAGAAACATTAAGAATGTATCTAAATAGTTTAGAAAAAAACAAAAGAAGCAAAACAAACACAACAAAGTCTTTTAGAAGCTGGAACTTTTATATAAAATCAACATATGCTGAAATAAGCAAGTTTTTAAAAACCTGCTTTTTAAACTTCTCAATAATTGCTTCTGCCCTCTCAATAATCTCAGATCTAAAGGTGCATCATTTTCCAAATCCTAAATCCAGTTTCCCATAGAAGAGGGTTAAGTCACAGTCACTCCCCAACCCTACTTCTCCAGCTCTTAGTTCTCTTAATGAAAATGAAGACCACTCATAATATATCTTTACTTTGGTATGCCGATATAAATTAAAGTTAAAAGAAGGAAAGTTTATGTTTGCAAAGGCAGTGGTGGCATGGAATAGATATTGTAAATTAACTTTATTTCCATGCCCTGGAATTTATCAGTGACACTATCATACAGCTACTCAGAAATATGGAGTTGTGGTTCATGTAAATTCTTTGTGTATTATATATCATAAGTAAGCTAAAGCAAACCCAACAGGTAGCATTATCTTGATGGGTTTCCATAGACCAATGTGTGGTCCAGATTGGAGGGCTGGAACTTTTCCACAATAGGCTTCTGGAAAATTATTCAGGCTAAACTTCAAGTTGTGTAGAAAACTTGTGCAACTCAATATACTAGCCACGTGGAGCACTTTAAGTGTGGCAAATCCAAATGGAGATGTACTGTAAGTTTAAAATACACACCAAAGTTTGGAGACAGTACCAAAAATTTAAAAAACAACGTAAAATATCATTAAAATTTTATATTGATTAAATATTGAAAGGATAATGTAAATACTTAGACTGTATCTGGTTAAGTAAAATGCATTAAAATTAATTTCTTCTGTTCTTTTTTATTTACTTATTTTGGCTGTCAGTAATTTTTAAATTACATATGTGGCTCATATTTAGGTCTTAAATTACAGCTCATTTGGACAGTGCTGGTCTGGACCATTAACCCCTTGAATATACGGTTGTTCTAGTCTTGATTCACATACTATTCTTAGCACCTAATGTGAATGGTCACTCTATGTTTTGAATGCCAAACAGAGCCATATAATCAGACTACCTACTCCCCTGAACATAGCTAGAGATCATGAAAAACCTTTGCTCTCTTATTCCTCTATTTTTGTGTTCTCAACTGACCATTTACTGATGTTGTTTTAGCATCAATGAGGTTTATAAGAATCGTTTCCTGTTTTCCAGTTTCAGATGATGTATTAATATATCAATGCTTCAATACTTTATGCTCTAGTCCCTTGAATGGTTTAAACTCTCCTTAAGCACCTTAGTCAACTAATTGCATTTTTTTTCTTATGGTGATATGCTGAATAAATTTTTGTCAACTCAGCATCATACCTTAGCCTCTTCAATGGCAGGAACTACATTTCCCAGAACCTCCTTCCCTGTATGGTTCCAAGTTGGAGTCTGTCAATGAGACGCACTTGCTCAAGATTTAGAAGGCAGAAGAGGTTCTGCCTCTTGTTTTCTGGAGTCAGCTACAGGAAGATGCGTGGGCAGAGGAAGGTTCAAAGCTGCTTCCAGATAAATTTCCTGAGGAACTCCTGTATTTATATTGCTGACTGACGGCTGATGTGGGTGGACTCACAGTAAAGCTGATGAAGTTAAAATTTCAGGGCTTTTTTCTTGCAGGGACCCTTTTTAGGACTGGAAGTGGCTTTAGTTTTTAATTTATTTTTATTGATAATTTATTATTTTATGTATAATTTTATTTATTTTTTCTTAAAGAGAGCCCTCTAAATTGAATAAGCTTTAAGGCTCACAACACTTGGCTCTAGCCCTGACTGTTTCAGAGCCTCTCAGAGATCTTGTGACTCTAGTGACTTCAGGAGACCTCCTGAAAACTACTGGCTTTGGGGCTGGAGTTGGAGATTTTCAGTAGAGCTTCTCTGACTTTTTCTCCCCCTGCCCTTCCAACAGTTGTGGCGCTCTAACTCCCTTCATACTAAGAACAGAGTGGTTTTTGTTTCCATGACTCAACCAGTCATTGCTTAAAAATGATTGCTGTCAACAATTAGATTATGATTCTTTTTTTCTGTTGTTCCACTTAATCTCAAATTTAATAAATGGCATTTCCCTACACTACAAATGATAGGAAAATAATTATTTAACATCACACGAATAAAACCTTAGGGTAAGTTCCATCTTGATCAACATTGGATATTCATAATGTAGCACTTTGTCTGGCACATAGGTGTGCTTAGTGAATATGTGCTAATGAGTTAGTGTGTGAATTATGAGTGAGTGAAAGAATGGATGACTTTATGAGCATTTGTATCCAAATTGCTCTCTAGTAATGATTATTAAAACAATATAGATCATGTTTGTTCTAACTAATTCTTTCAAGATTTATATAGCACAGTGTCAAGAACTCCCAGCTGCACCCTGCTTTTTTTTGATGAAAATAAGTAGATTCCGAGCCATTCCAGCACAAATTCTAGGAAATTCCAGGACGCATCTGTAATTATTTTAGGGTATTCCAGAGGTTGGAGGCCACACCTCCAAGGGTGAATATATACATACATATTTAAAGGGCTTGATTATTGGATCAGAGCTTGAAGAGTTCAAGTCCTCTCATTTCTTTTCCTTGCAATCTAAATTTGCATAATAAATAGCAGTGATAATCATTTTGCTGGATAAGAAAGTCAATGGCTAGTCCTCACCAGACTAAATCATGCTTTTAATTCTAATGAAGACTATAATCTTAAAAAAATTAACAATTTGATCATGCTTAGAATTAGACCAGCATTTTTAGAATATATATATACATATATATGTGTGTATATATATATATATATATATATATATATATATATATAGCATTACTGTATGTTCTATATTGAAGTCAAACTAAAGTATGACTCCAACATTTAGGAGTTTGTCATTTAAAAAATATTGATGAATTCTATGGAAAAGTCAAAATTTCCATATTTTGCTATTTTTCTCTAAGAATTAATTTTCCTTAGTTTTTATTTTTCATGGGTGGAGTAAGAAAGTAATAATAGAAGATAGTTTCATAATTATCGATAATGAATGTGTTAGTAATTAAGATTGGAAATTTCAGCTCTTTTTGTTTATTTGTTTTCATTTAGTAAATGTTTACTGTTCCAGCTTATGCTAGGGTACTGTGCTAACCAGTGTAAATATAATGAATTATCCTTGATAGCTAGCTACCTTCCTGATGTGAGGCAGGCAGTCATATAACATAATTCCAGGAAAAAAAATAGATAAATGGTTTGGGGGAATAGGGAAGGGAAAAAAAGGAGCTTTTGTGGGACTAGATCCTGGAGGTACATATGATAATCTTGTATACTTATCCTTGCTCCTTTGGGAAACTCTCATAAAGGAGGAAACAGATTCTGGGACATTGAATACCTAGCCCAAGCTTACTCCTTCAATAAAGACCAGCAGTAGAAATTTATACCTAGGTCTGTCTGGGCCTTTGAAGCAAAGAACAACAAATAGTCCTGTATTCCATAGAGTTTTGGGGTATAGGTCACAGTCCCTCTGGCATGTGCCTAGCATAACCCAGTTCATTCTCTAAAGGCCATGTTCCAACTGGGAATCCCGTTTATTGGGTGATGTTGCTCGGTACCTGTCATCCTGAGGCTAAGAGGGCTCAGTTGCTTAAGCTGTCACCAGCTGGCAGAAGCAATTGGAGCAGAAGGTAGGATGTGGATTTATTCAGCTTTTATCCCCAAATGTAGTATTAAATATATATTAACTGCTCATTAGTTCTTCTGTTAAATGGGTGTAAACTCTGATCTTTACATGAACTTTCTGAGGGTTGGACTTCAGTTTCCTCACCAGCGGTGATAGCTGAAATTATCCGTAAATTATCTTTCAGGACTAAGTTGCCAACTAGTCTCAAGAATTTATTATTTCAGTTCTTAGTTGCTATATCAGAAATAGTTTCCGGTGCTTGATAAATGTTGAATGAATACATGTATCTAGAAACAAGTGTCTGGGAAAGAGAAGCGCAGCATAATTTGGATGCCTAATCTTACCTCTCCTAAAGGTCAATTTCAGGTGTCGTGCGGTTGTAAGGGAGGAGAGCCCCCTCCCCGCTCCAACTCAAGGACCAGTAGAGCGTGCTCCTCAGAAAACGCCACATTACAAGGCAAACCTCAGATTTACCCTGGCTTTCCTTTACTCCCCATCTCGGCTCCTGCGCTCCAGTCCCCAGCGGATGGGTGGGTTGTAAAGGGCACCGGGCGCCTTTAAATGCTAATGAGAGTCGCTGCCCCACTCCGCAGCCAACTTTCCCCACCCTCTTCCCTCGCCCGCCCTCCCCTCCCCGGCCCGTGCGCCGCCTAGAAAAACTTGTGCGGGGCCATTTTTGGGGCAGTAAGATCCAGCGAGGAGCCCCAGAGCGAGCGCGCAGCCCGAGAGCTCGAGCCGCCTCCGCCGCGAGACCCCACCCCGGCCTGCGCCGCGAGATCCTGCAGCCTCCCCGAGAGCGAGCCCGGCCGCCGCGACCACCAGCCGCGCTAACCGCCGACCAACCGCCACCGAGGTGCCCGAGTGAGAGCAGAGGAGGCGGCATGAGCGAGGCGGGCGAGGCCACCACCACCACCACCACCACCACCCTCCCGCAGGCTCCGGCGGAGGCGGACGCCGCGGCCCCCCAGGACCCGGCGCCCAAGAGCACGGTGGGCGGCGGCGCCCCCCAGGCCGCGGCCCCGGCGCCCGCCGCCCACGTCGCAGGAAACCCCGGTGGGGACGCGGCCCCTGCAGCCACGGGCCCCGCGGCCCCCGCCTCTTCAGTCCCCGCCGGCAGTGAAGACGCGGAGAAAAAAGTTCTCGGTGAGTAAGGCCCGGGAGGGTAGGGGCTGCTCCGGGCGGGGCGGGCAGCCGCCGGCCGCCGAGCACGTGTGGGTCTCTCCCGCCTCATTTCCTTCTGGGGCGGGGAGCTGGCCGTGTGGGGTCCCCAGAGCCGGTGACCGCGGTCCTTTCTGTCCTGCAGGCGCTCCCAGGTGAGCGCGTGGCGCCCTGCGCTCCTCGCCGCCTGGTGGAGCATCCCTCCCGGTCCTGGGACAGCAGTTAGGGTCTTAACTTTGGTCACTTAGGCAGGCACGGTGGCACATTCCCGAAGTGGAGAATGCCTCGGTCCGGGCAGAAAAGGAGCGGCCACTAGGCGAGAGGACCCAGGGTAGGGATGCTTGGGGACGTTGGGGAGGGACAGACACGTGGGACGGCGACTTTGGAGTCTTCCCTTAGGACCTGGCTAGAGAGAGGATTTCCTTTGAAAAGTAAGGCGCTGTTAGGAGACAGGGAGGGAAAGGTGGAAAGGCTTCTTGCTGGGGAGGCTCAGGTGTCTGTCCCTGACGCCCTTCCCACATGGGCATGGGAAAGGCGCCATGCTTCTGTCGGCCACATGCCGGGAAAGAGGTGTTGCAATTCTCTTGGGTCTTGGTCCCACGTCCTCCTTCCTCTCTGTGCCCACTGCTGCGAAGAACCGTTCTCTGTTTACCAGTCGCTACACATTTTCTTCTTCCTGGACTGTGGGAACGCACTTGGTGCAGCAGCTGAAAAAACTTCGTAGGAAGTGTGGGTATGACGTGTGTTCAGCACATCGTTATCTTGGGACTTGGAACTTAGGAAGTAGGCAGATGAGATGTTCACGTTTGGGGAGCAGAGCCTTAGAAAGGGTTTGTAGTTCGTTGTTGGTTCTGTCATGTGTTTCAGCCTTCTCTCAAGTAACGCCCTATGTGAGGCCTGAAACAGGCGTACAAAGCAGGTGGGTGGTGAATAAGCTTTCTTAAGGGTGTGTGCGTCTGTCATCCACTCTGTTGGAAACAGGAAAGTTAAGAGATGATGTGTAGGGTGCTTCAGAGAAATTTGCAGTATTTTGGGAGGGGTGTGTTTAGTCTCTGAGCCTTGCCTGACCAATTTTCTCTGAAGAAAATTGAGGGAATAATGTGAAGAAAGCATATGATTCCACTGTCCTCCCCAGTCCCCTTGGAGAGTCCTGCTTTTTTTTTTTTTTAAGGCTTTAACTCACTGCCAACAACATGCTAAATGTGATCTGTGTAGGTTAAGTTAAGAAACAAAGTAGCCCCTCGTTTTCCTAGACTAAAAGTTGCTAAGTCTAGTCAGTATTGAACTGTGATACTGTTTCCAACAAGTGTTTCTTGGAACACTCTGCAAAATGTCTAAGAGAGACACCCATGGGTTATCCAAAGTGGTGTTAAGATATTCCCCCCCCCCTTCTATTTATATTAAGGAATTTTGCAGTGTTTTACTTGATCCTTGTACCCTTCTGGATTTAAATTAACTTTCTGGATTTTAAAGCAGATACCTTTAGATTTGAAGGAAACAGATAAAGTTAATTTTCTTAGCCACCAATAGCTGTTAAGCCTGGAGGTGTTTCACCTTTCCACCGTAACTCCAGCTCTCAAAATGAAGGACAGCCTTCTACATGACATTTCAACACTATTTGTCTATGTCCACTGTGTTCTGCCATCTCCTTTTCCTTTGCCAAGCAAACACATGGGTGCCTAAAATGTGCCAGCACAGTGCTGACTGAAATGGAATTTGGGTTTTGGATTCTCCCATCCTAGTTTTTACAAAGGGTCTTTAACTTAAGTGTACATACAGCCATGGGCTAGGAGAGGTAGCTTACTTGAGTGAAACAACACTTCCCTTGTAATGGACCATGGTAGACATTAACGTCTATGAAAATGAATCAAAAACAGTTCCTATCTTTATGTTTCCTTGTATTTTCTTAGGTCATTAATTAGGGGGGGAATGGAAAGAGCCACCAAAAAAAAATATCATTTGAGAAAGTGTGACTTAAAAGCATATGATTTATCAAATAGACCACTTCTGTGTACATTTGGATCTAAAATATAATTTGTTTCTTCTTGCCCTGCTGCTCCAGTTACAATGGCCTAAAACTGAAGATTCCGATGGTTTAATCTCTTCATTGGAGAGCTCTTCCTTACTTGGAATTGGAGCTAGAGATTGCCCAGTCAATGGTGGATGGAATGTCTTTGGAGGCATAAAGAGTAGTGTTTTTTTTTTTTTTTTTTTCTTTTTACAAAGAGAGCTAAAATACTTCCTTAAGCATATCAGTCTAGCAAAGCAGAACTAACCTTGCCCACAACAAAACAAGTCCTAATTACTATTTTAGTCTTGAGTTTAAAAACTGAATCCTTATTGTTTATCCTTGGAAATTATAAACTTTGTATCTCATAGAGAGGCAGCATGGATTAATGTTAATTGTTACTTTCATTCCCTATTTTTTTTTTTTTTTTAAGGTACTCTACTGTCAGATTTCCTGTTTCACTGAGTCTTGATAATTGCTTTATGCATTTCCTGAATTTAGACATTGACATTTATTTCCTAGAGGTACAGAATTTGGCACTCAGAATTGATTCAAAGGAGTCATCTCAGATCATATTTAATGGCTGAAATAAATATTAATCTACAAAGTACATTAACTGTTCTTTTTTTCCTTAAACTGTTCTTTTTGTATATTCAGTTTTCAATGAACTGTCTCAAATATATGTGTAGTTCTTAGTATGCAACAACAGGGAAGCATGGAGGCAGGTACCCATACCAGCACGTTTACCTGCAGGGCTGCGCCAAGCCAAGCATCTGGTTTTCAGTGTTTTTATTTCCTTCTTTTGAGGATTGTGTATGTATTGTGTATGGTGACTGGACCATTCCATTTGTTTAGATGACTTCTCTTAAATTCTGTTAAAATCTGGTGTTGTACAGAAATGGTCCTCCTCATGACAGAAAGTAGAGGCGATAATCAAGTTTAAGAGGGAGATTTTACAGAAAATGCTGAGTTTAATTCCCACCAACTGCTGAGAGTAGGGTAAACAGTGAAACAGAAGCCCAAATTCATCACTGTGGTTTGAAAAGGCCTGTTACATCATGTCTCAGGGTGGTGAGTACAGAACTGGATTGAGACAGCATCAGTTCTATTATTACTCTTGACTCCTCTGATAGGCCCCCATTTGGCAACTAGACAGGTTACTTTATGTTATGTCTTTGTAGATTAGCTATTAACAAGCAACTACTATTTCACGTAATAAAGTTCACCAGTGTTTCCAAGTGAGAAAATGTGTTAAGGTCATTGTAGTTACCTTGTTCATCTACGTTCTCTTTCATTGTGAACCTTCTCTTGCACTTAGGACATTTTTGTGTGTTAAAATTTTAATCTTAAAGAACATTGTTTTTCCTTAAACAGTATTTCTCAATTTTAACTATTGCAGAATTGTGTAGACTTATGACCACTCCTTATCTTGTGACTTTACTGAAAAACATAACAAGGAAGGTTTATTCTTCTGAAAAGTATTTCCCTATAAGATTTTCACTTGCTCTATTTTCTTTTTCTAACACATTTTGGAATTAAGCTTTTAATGGTTTCCTCGGGTATGTTTAGGGTTTATATAATGCTATCAAGACCTTAGTGATACGAGCTTTATCTTTGTAGGTCAGCTACTAATTTATCTGCTTAATCCTGTTTTAGCCACCAAAGTCCTTGGCACTGTCAAATGGTTCAACGTCAGAAATGGATATGGATTTATCAATCGGTATGTGTGCATCTCTACATGTTTTTAATACAGACTTAAGTTGTGGCACCAACACGTAAAAATTCTTTATTAATGGCTGTTGTGTAAGTTTTAAGATTTGTGAGCACTGTAAATATTCTCATTTCTAAGATACTGGTCATGAACTATTAATAAAATGCATTTCCCAAACACTGATAAATAGCTTATTTTATAAAATCTAATTGTTTAAAAAAACGGGGGGAAAGGGAATAAATCAGAAATGGGAAGGGCCTTAGGATAACTGAGACCATGTCCATAATTTCACAGATGGAGAAATGGAGTCTTAGACTGGTTAAGCAACTTTCCTAAGGTCACACAACTAGTGAGTGAGTGAGCTGGAGCCATAACCCAGGTCATGTCCGAGGCCTGTGTAGAAACTGGAGTGTTTTCTTTAAACCATGGTAACTTGTAACGATACAGGAATGAGAATAGGAGTGCGAGCTGTTGGGAGTATTATGTTTTTACTTGATATTCTCATTTTCTTTGCTCTCCCTTCCTCCACCACCCCCCACCACCAGCACCACACACACTTCCTAAAAAATTCCTCCAGCTCCTTCCTTGTCTGTTTTGGTGGGGGAGGGAGGAGATAGGGTGGGATGGTAGTTGAGGGACTGTTTTAGGTTTCAGTGTAAGGAGAGCCTAGTTCACAGCTGTGCCCTGTCCTTCTAACTGTCTTGCTTTGCTTTCGTTGGGAGGGAAATCTGGGGCTCTGATTACATACCACGTGATTTAGAAAGACATGAGAGGAAAGGGATGTTTCTGTGTGTTGAATCTGTATACTTGGATCTAAGCACTGTGGAAATGTGGAGGAATAAGGTGGGTATCTTGGGGGTTTAGAAGTTTTTAATGGGGATTGATTTCGGGCATCTGAATTGAATTTAGAGGCTAAACAAAACTTTATGTTGTGTTCTGAAGTCTTGGGATCTAAAATTGTAAAACATCTGTTCTTGTTAAGTTTTTTCACATAGCTAGTGCCTTTTAATTGTGAGTTTTTTGTCTTCCAACAGAAATGACACCAAAGAAGATGTATTTGTACATCAGGTAAGATGGGTAATAAATGTTACATTTTATATGTGAAGAGAGGTGTGAGTAATGTGCTTGTCCCATTCCCAGATGTAGGCCGATACATCCTTATTCTGCTCTCCACTCTTTCTGGGATTTTATTTTGGCAGGAGAGCTCAATTCCACATTTTAAGATTGGCAGATAAGCTTTTCTATCCCATCATATTAACTGTTTTCAAACAGGTTTTATTTTTGAATGGAATGAAGTAGTACTCAGACCACTTTTTAATTTTTAAAGCCTTGAGTCCTTAGCAAAAAACCTCTTGTTTCCATGTTGGCATCCTGTTCTGATTTTGTGGTTCCCCCTTAGTGTTCTGCTGGAACCCATCTGGCTTTTGCCTGGGTGGGTATTGGTTAAAGCTCCTCTGTTAGAGCGGCTCTAACTTAAAGTAAACAGCACAGCGAAGCAGAGGGCTAGGGTGTGTGTCTGCAGATGTGAGGAAACTCACAATTCCCAGGACAGTCCTTACTCCTGTTGAGGGTAGGCATGGTTAGCACATGGCCCGGTCAAAAAGTCCACACTCTCTGATTCGAAGCCAATGTAGAAAAGGGGGAAACTGGAAAATAGGGACTTTTCTGCTACAGCTAACTCAGTCTTTCCTTATGTTAGTGTTATTTTTGCTAGTCGCATGTATGATGGACTTGCTTTACAAAATAGGATAAAAGAAAAGATCCTACCCTTAAACTGTTCTTTTTGTATATTCAGTTTTCAATGAACTGTCTCAAATATATGTGTAGTTCTTAGTGTGCAACAACAGGGAAGCATGGAGGCAGGTACCAATACCAGCACATTTACCTGCAGGGCTGCGCCAAGCCAAGCATCTGGCTTTCAATGTTTTTATTTCCTTCTGTTGAGGATTGTGTGTGTATTGGGATGGGGTGTGGTGACCGGAGATAAATGATGTCTCAGAATAAGCTCTCTAGTTGTGGTTTCTAGCGTTAGTACTTCTGCTTGACTGGATATATTTCAGTTGTACCTAGAAAATTTGAGTAGATTTTTTTGGTTTGTTTACATACTTTAAAGTCATAACAGACTGAAAGGAAGTGTTGCTTATAATACCAAGAGGTTAATAGACCTTTTGGGGTCAGAACTCTGTGTTTGGTGACTGCTAGAGGAAAAGGACCTCACAAGTTTCTGTACTGGTGGCCAGCTTTGTTCGCCTGTGAGTGTATGACCTGATTCCAGCCCCTGTGAGGCTGTGTGGTGAGTCACCTCACTGTGCTGGGGCCTGCCCAGTTTAACAGGAAAAAGGGAACAAGCGGGCAGGGAGGGGCTGGTTTTGGAATGGCTGAATGTTCAAACTGCGTGCGCATGTATCCTGCCCTGAACTGCCTTTTTCCTCTGTGGGTGAAGTCTCTACCCTGTTGGCTCATTCTTTTCTTTTTTTTTTTCTCTCCCTCCTACTCCGAGTAAGGGAAGGGCTGGATTACACATGCCTAATCGCTTTATAAAATAAGGTTGACCTAGTTCCATAGAAACTCAGAGCCCCTTTAACTATTTAGAGATATCAGCTAAAGAAATGGAAATTCATTGCAAGAATTAGTCTGCCTCCTTCTACCGGTTGGAAAAAGAAAGGTCTGTCCATAAGTAGATATTTAGGTGCAGATGTTTTAATACAGGACATTTTCATTGACCTTTTAATGTATTATCAGGGACATATGCATGGTGTGATGGGAAAAATATTGAGTAAATATATAGATACAGTACCAGGATATGAATTCCCCCACCTAACCCCCTTCTCCCCAGGCTGCATCTTTATGATCTCAGATAAATCACTTATTAGCCTCATGTTCCCTCATCCATAAAATGGGCAGTGAGGGTGGGGGAAAGGCCAGATTATCAGAAATGTTATGATTCCTGAGGTAATTTTGTGTATTCCATCAGAAATACTTACCACTTGGCATTTTCTAATCCCTTTTTCCTTTTTATCACCATCCCTCCCCCCACTTCACACTTTTTAAAATATCTTTTGAGGTTAGCAGTTTCTCTTCTCTACAGAAACCTTTATACCTAAAATGTGTGCGTGTGCATCTGTGTGTGCGTGCGTGTGTTTGTGTGTGTACGTGCGCGTGAAGGCATTCTTCCCCACCAGTGGAGCTAGCTTAATAGTTTAAGGGAACTAATACATGCAGCATCATGACTAGGTGATCAGGCTGTAATAGAAGTAACTACATATTCTGTTTAATCCACTTACCAACATGAATTTTGAAGGCTAACATGAATCAAAAAAGTAGATATGAAAGTCTTTTTTTTGTCTTGTTTTGCTGTTGTTTTAGAGATTCAGGGTAGTAGGAGAATGATAATTCTTAAAAGTAATAATAGGTCAACAGTTTCTTCAGTATACCCAGTGAACTTGAAAGTGATGAAATCTGTCACCAATATTGACATATACTTCATTTAGAATTTTCTCGTCTCTTGACAGACTGCCATCAAGAAGAATAATCCACGGAAATATCTGCGCAGTGTGGGAGATGGAGAAACAGTAGAGTTTGATGTGGTTGAAGGAGAGAAGGTGAGAAAAAGTTGTGGTTGGGTATCAAAGTGTGCTGACACTTAGTTTTCTTGCATAGCAAATGGCCTCTCAGCCCTTTATTAATTCACATTACTTTGGATTTTTTTGTATGTCAGGAAGAAGTGACTTTTAAGTAGAAATATTTCTGGTTAGTGGATGTCATTATATATTCTTTGATATATTATAAAAGGACATTTTATCATTTAATACATGACGAACCCTATTATGGAAGGAAAAGCTAATTTCTCAAGATTTAAAATGACAAATTTTGTTTTGGTACCAAATATATATTCAAGTGTAGATTAAAATTTAACTCTTTTTAAATAAGAATAAAATTTTCAGGATGTGGTTTGTAAGCACTTCTATACAAATAATGCACAGGAAAGAATGTTTTAATCTCAATAAAAAAAGATTCAAATTGAATATAATCATTGTGTTTTCTCTCTGGCTTGGATTTTGGAAAGCTGAAGGCATCTTGATACACTGTATCAACTTTGTAAACAACTTTGTTCAGATGAAGCTAATGGGTAATCTTGAAGTATGTCTACAAAATTTTTTTATGCTGTTATATATTGAATTCCAATATTAGTAATGTCTTTTATGCTTTGTCTTTGGTCAGCAGTCTATTATAGAGATCAGTCAAACAATATAGAATAAAAATAAAAACATTTTAAAGCCATATATGGTACAACTGCTATGGCAGCTACTGGTGGCACCTGAATTATAAACTAAGTGAATGGCTCGTTAACTCCATGTATGTGTTCTTCCCACACACATACACACACACCATTCCATAGTCTCTATTCTTAGTGGCTCCCAAACTGTTCATATAGAAATTTAAATGATGTGTTTACCAATGTGATCTGCAGGGTATCTTGCAAATGCTGCCAGGTAGTGATCTGTAATATCCCATCCAACTCTTGAAAGTTTGTTTTGCCAGGTTAATTTTGCGTCTCTATTCCAGAACTTGAGGTTTTACAAATTGATGTAGCATGTGAAACATATACTTTTGAATTTCCTTTGTCTGAATTTTTTATGTTTTTGAAGCATTATTTAATTCATTTGTCCATCTGAGGATAAGAACACTAAGTGTGTTGAGAAAAATAGGAAGGTCTACATGTGTGGGAATCTGTATTACTAAATCAAGGACCCTTCTTTCCTGTTGCTGCCAAAATGTGAGCAGTTTCACTCTCAATAAGTCTTTGCTGGACACACACGTGAGCCCCTGAGTAGGGATTTTCTTGGTATCTCTCAGAGTAACATAGGTTTCAACATTTTCTAGGAAGATAACATTATCTCAGTTATTTTCCATTAAGGCATACCCTTGGTCTAATACTTCTTTTACAGTTACATTTTATATATATACTTTTTTTTTTTTTTTTTACCAGTTTATGTTCTTTAAAGAGGTACATACTGCTCTTGAACTTAGTATAACCAAACAAAAAGTCCAAGTTTAGGTTGTGTGAGCAAACGAGCTGTACACATTTCAATCAGGGCAGCAATACCTTGCTCGTCTTATTAAAACTTGGGTGTGTTTTTGAGGTCACAATAGGAATTGTTTGTATGTTCTGCCAACCTTTAACACTCTGGCTGTCTCAGGCTGCTTTTGGCGGGGGTTAATTTAATTTCTTCTATAATTTGAGGCATCTTTATTTTCTATCTCAGGGTGCAGAAGCAGCCAATGTGACTGGCCCAGATGGAGTTCCTGTAGAAGGGAGCCGTTATGCTGCTGATCGGCGCCGTTACAGACGTGGCTACTATGGCAGACGCCGTGGACCTCCCCGTAATGTATGTTGGTGTCTTCCTATAATTAGAAAAGTTTTCACATCTAAAATTAAGTGTGTGTACTTGGAGCAAATAAATGATTTTTTTTTTTTTTTTGCATGGGAAATTTTTTGTGCCCAGAATTATCCATAGCCACTGATCTCATTGGAAACTTGCTATTCAAAAGCTGTAACAATTTGTATGTATTTGGTTGCAAATAATAGTGAATTATCTTGCATCAAGAAAGCTTAATTAGTACAAGGTTGTCAAGAAGGCATTCTCTTCATTAGCTCTTTTATGTGGTCAGGACCTAGTCTTAATGGCATTTACTGGGAAAGTGGAATGGGATTTCTGTGAATGGCTTAAATCTGTTCATTCCTTGACACTGGCACTGTTGATCTCTAAGAAAATCAGCATTTGGTTGGCAGGGAAGAATGAGGAATAGTTTAGGAATAGGCAATAAACAGTGCTGGCCACACAAATACTAAATTTACCTCAATTAAATAGCTATTTTATTTAGCATAGCATTTTCCCATTATTTTAAAGTAAAGAAGTAGTTAGTAATTCTCTGGAGTTTCAGTTTTTCAGATTGGTACCAATCCAAATGAAAGGGTTTACAACCAAGTCTGTCTAGAGTTTTCTTAGGAGATTCAATTTATAGTACTCTCAGAGCAGCGGGAAAGAATCCCATTCATTTGTAGTCATGAGGATCCTATAGATTCAAGTCATTTTTTGATGTTTCTAGAGTTAGTACCTGGGATTGGGGTCATAGAATAAAATTCAAGATGCTTTGTGAGCCCAGGGTTGCGGGTATATAAGTCATCCAAGGAAAACTTTTGAAAAATCTCATCAGAATCAAATATCTGCAGATTGAGAATGATTTATCTCTATGCTTTAATGGATTTACATCTTTCTGCTTACCAGAAAGCTTCCTCTCTTCATTCTATCATCTTCACACCCTGCCCAAATTGATATTTATCAGATTTTTTATGATACCTTGTTTTTCTGTTTCTGTATTTTTCTTCCCATGTTTTGCTTATTCTGTTTGATTTTTAATAAACTGCAGGAGGCGGGAGTAGGAATGAGCTAGTATAGCATTTCCTATGCCATGTTAATTCAAGTTCGTTATATTCACACAGCTCTAGTTGTGATAATTTTGATTCCTAGGTTAATTCAGAAGTAAAAATGGCAGAAAGCCTTTAGTGAAAAATTTTCCTTTAAAGACTTTTCTCCTCAGCTGGGAATTCTGAAGTCATGCATGTAAAAGATATTTAGAAATAAAATTGTCAAAGTTTTGAAAGTGTACTAGATCAGGGTTTTCATTGTAATGTCTTTAAATCTTTACAGCTCAAGAGCATGTTTGGCAGTGGTGGTGCCATTATTTTTATTTTGTAAAACTCTCAATGAACGATTTGGCTGTATAAAACAAAAGATACAGAAAAGCCTAAAAAGGAAAACAATTTATCAAGTCTGTGTCTTGATATAATTGGGGATCATATCTGATACAAGGTTTACAAAGTATAGAATGACTTGATTTTTCTGAAATTAGACTAGCTGAGGCTCTAGTTGAAGCTATTCCTCTTGGGGAATTTACTGCTCCCCTGTGGACTTGATCTGGAGGGTTCTGAATTTTAAATACTGTCACCCCCAAAAGAAATAGGTCATTACTTTTTTAATTTTTAAATTATTCATTTTAAAACTACAGTTATTTCCCTTAAGACTAACTTTGGCATTTGCATATCCCCCTTTAAAGTAAGATTTGAAATAAAAAATTCTTGGAGGGATATTTGGCTGTTTATTTTTTAATATAAAATATTAAATGGTAGTTTAAATACAGGAAAAAGTATAAGTCAATAATTCCCTTTGTTAGTAAGGCCTTTGTTAGAAACTGCCTGTATCTATTACTTAAGAGTATATATTAAAGTGCCATTAAAACTTAATTTCTAAACATGTGAAGAAAATCATGCCACAAGTCAGTGGTTCTCAAACTTTTTGGTTTTTGGACCCATTTATATGCTTAAATATTGAGGATCCCAGAGTCTTTGTTTATGTGTGTTTATATCTATTAATATTTATTATGTTAGAAATTAAAGCAGAAATTTAAAAGGTACTCAGTTGATGTAACATACTCCTTACATGTAAACATAAGTAACATTTTTTTTATGAAGACTATATATGTTTAAATTGAGTGAGAAGAGTGGTGTTGCTTTATGTTTTTGCAAATCTCTTATGTCTGCTTTACTAGAAGACAGCTGGATTCTCAGATCACCTTTGGCATTCAGTCCGCTGAGAGACCATGTCATTGTAGCTCTGGGAGACCCCACCCCACACTCAAAACAGGATGAAATGGAAACAGGCAAATAGCATTTTCGTAGCATTATGAGAACAATTTGACCTTGATAACCCCTGAAGGGTTTCCGAGGGTTTCGGAGACCCCGTCCATAGTTGGAGAACAGCTGCAGGATGTGTACCATTTAGAACAAACTTGATAGCATTACAAAATATGTTTTTTCTTGACTGTCCTGACTTTGCCTCGGTGGATGGCAGATGTCGGGGGACACACACTTGGTGGAGCTAAATGTTACAAATGTTGTAGGTGTTCTTGGGGTGGTTGGTCAACTAATATTCATCAGTACTAGTTAGATGACCGTTAAATTCATTATAGGTTGATTGCTTTTGCTTTTTCTGCTTCTTGGTATTTTATCTGCATAGGTCTACTTTAATCTTAATGTAGTTTATCCCAGGTAATCACACGATGATCTGGGTTAAATGCATTTTGTCTGTATAATAGAAGGGATTATTCCCGTGGGGGAGATTTTTTTTCTTTTGGCGATATTCATCCTAAATGGTATTCTTTGGTTCTTTCCTCGCTGAAACTTCTTCTGAATCTCTGTTTCTTTGCTTCGCTAGTACGCTGGGGAGGAGGAGGAGGAAGGGAGCGGCAGCAGTGAAGGATTTGAGCCCCCTGCCACTGATGGGCAGTTCTCTGGGGCCCGGAGTCAGCTGCGCCGCCCCCAGTATCGCCCTCAGTACCGGCGGCGGTTCCCGCCTTACCACGTGGGACAGACCTTTGACCGTCGCTCACGGGTCTTTCCCCATCCCAACAGAATGCAGGTAAAATTGCACCTGGGACTTCTCTTCAGCAGTCCTCACCCCTCCGTCCTTCCTCTGCCTCCTCTTCTTCCTCCTCCTCCAACACCAGCTGCCGGAAATAAAACCTTGCTTATGGCTCCTCAATGGTACAAAAGCTGAGGCAAGGCCTTCAGTCTGCTGTCTCAGAGCATTCATTCTAGTAACATTTCTAAAAGCACAACCACATGAGCCATGCTTATAGTTGGGGACCCTGTTTCTAGTTAATGGAAGAATAAATAAAAGAAAGGAGAGAGAGAGATGGTATGCGTAAGAGCTTAAACTCTGAAGTTAGGCAGGCCAGGATTTGAATCTTGTCTCTGCCACATTTTATTTGGGGGCTTTTGAGAAAGCCAAATTTTAGAGAGATTAACTTGTCCATGCATTAAATGGGGATAATAATGTGTGTTCGCCACTGGGTTGTGATGATTAAATCAAAGGTAGAGATTTTAGCATAATGCCTTAGATAGCTAACATCTGATAAGTCCATAATTTAGATGAGATAGTGTAGATTATTAAGAAAAGCTTCCATGGAGTGGGGATTGTTGGTTATTGATTGACTTTCCTTTTTTTACTGCAAAATATTGATATAGCTATTTTGAAGTTGACCTTATACCAACTTTGCAGTCCTTGGAAACTTGGAAAACAGGATAGGACATCATTTTTGTTATCATTTGGGACAAATTTTTCCTCTTTGTGTCCTTGGTTTTTGTTTTTCCACCAAGTGTTTTGACTGAACATTATGTTCAGTCTGTTCTTTGCTACCCTTCTCCTATCCTATCATGCATGACTGTGTTCTTTCTACATTGCTTCTTGTTTTTTTCCTTACACTCTTTAACAGCTGTCCCTGACAAATGTGCTAAAAATAACGAGTAGACTTACGTATATGGAGAGATTGGGTTCATGAGGCATAGTAGGTTTCTTTAGGGCAGCACTTCCGGGCTTCTAGGAAATGAGGACAGGAAGAGTCAGTGAGATTTTAATGCACATTTATTGTTCGTGTGTTAGTACCTTCCTGAAATAATCATTCTTAGTATTTAGCATATACATATGTATCATGTTTTTTGAGAACATGCTGATTCTTTTCCATATGGTTTGAAGTAAAGTATATTTCACCACAGGAACTGAAGGTGATTTTTGACTGTCATGTAGAACATTATTTGCAGAAGCTGGTTGTAAACAAATTTTGAAAAATGCTTATTCTGATAACTGCATTTAGTTGTTTTAACTTGGGCTGAATTTCTTACCCTTTCCATGTCTGAAATAAAAGCTGTCTTAGATTCCTTCAGTAGTTTTTTCTTAGAATATTTCTAACACATACCACGTTTGGATGTTCAGTGAGTAAGAGGTCTGTTTAACCAACAGCATCAAGTGAAAATCCCTAGAAGTTTCTTCTATACACCTAGTCTACCTCAAGGTTGTCAGTGTAGTGGCTTAAAAGTATAGAGCGATCTCTAGGATGATAAAAATTATTGAGGTTAAATAGAAGAGTCTGCCAACATTTTCTACTATATATAAAACTATGAAATTTATTGGACACAACAGAAAAAAATGATACTATACAGGCCAGTAATATTTCCCTTGTGTAACAAGGACATAAAATAGCATGATCAGTGACCAGATGACTTCCATTTTTTAAAGATAATAATTCTATGTATTTGAAAATTAAGTAGAATTGGTTACTGAGCTAATATCAACTCTTTGTAATCTTTGAGAAAAATATTGTATGATAGAGGAAAGGGAGCAACATTGTTTGGTATCTGCCAAGTGGCAGATGTTTGAAATCAGTTCTTATTCAGTCTTCCCTACAGCTTTATGAAGTTCACAGTGGTTTCCATATTGTTGTTGCCATTGTTACAGATGAAGAGATTTGAGTATTTAAAAAAACAGCAGCTTATTACCTAAGGTTACCTGGGTAAGAAGTGGTAGAGATTGATTTAAACTCATTCTGTCTGCCAGTGCTTCTCCCATTCGGTCTTTCTAGTAAACTCTCATTCTTTATATATGTTAATTGCTGTTTCTGTCTCGTGTGTGTATGTAAAAATCAAAGTTCCTGAGGAAGAAGCAGCTTCATTTGTTCAGAGAACTAAATGAAAGCTCATGTGGTTGGGATGGTATGAGTGGAGAGGAGGAAGGTAGGAGGTGAGATTTGGGAGATATCTTAGGGTAGACCAGGCATGTCTGGTGGACCATGGTAAGGACTATCGACATACCCGAAATGTGAGAAAAAGCCAGTGAAGGACTCTAAACAAAGAAGAACCATATTTAAGAGATCATTGAGTGTTCATAGAAGCTGGACCGTAGGAGGCAACCAATAGGGAGACCAGCTGCTATAATTTCCCTCTGTAGAGATGATCATGGCATGGATTAGAGTGCTAGCAGAGGTGTGATAAGTGGTCAGATTTAGAGAATGTTTTAAACATAATATTGACTGCATTTGATGCTGGAGTGAATGTGTGGTGTGAGGAGTAAGATACCTCTGTGTCTTTTGGTTTAAACAAATATAGGCATACTGAAGAAAGATCAGGTTTGGGGGAGAAGTGGAAATCCTTTGGAGGTCTTTTTTCCACATTAAGTTTTACCTCCAAGTATAGATGTCAAGTAGGCAGAAAAATAAAACAGAGTCAAGAGGTAGAAAGTGGCTTGAGTTAGGAAGGTGTCATTTTAGATAAGGTGGTTAACAAAGTCTTTGGTGCTATATTTGAGAAGAGACCTAAGTGAAGCAAGGGAGAAAGTCATTCAGATATTGGGAAAGTTGTACATGGCAGAGGAAATGGCAAGTACAAAGGCCGAAGGGAGCCTGAAGGGGAGAAATGAGACTGTAGATATGTGAAAACATCTTTAAAAGCATGGGAAGGATTAGACTAACTATAAAATGAGTGTAGGTAGAAAATCGATCCTAGGACTGAGTTCTGGGGCACACCAACAATTAAAGATTAGGAAGATGAGTCCAGCAAAGGACAGTGACAAGGAACAGATAGGGAGAGTGTTTTTCAAGAAGGAAATACTGTGTAAAATGCTGTTAGTAAGTAGAGGAATTGGGTTGAAAATTGATAAGTGGGTTTGGTAACTTGGACGTTAGTGGTACGAGGACAAAAGTCTGACTAGAATGAATTTAAGAGAGTGCCAAGTTTAGGAAGAAGAGGCGTTCTCTTTCCTTTTGAGGAAGTTTCTGTGGTGGTGATGATGGGTTTTCTTTAGTGTGTGTGTACGTGCATGTGTATTTGTAAAGGAGCTCAAAGAAATGGGGCAGTATCTGGAGGAGGATATGGGGCCAGGGCAAGCTTTTGGTTTGATTTGATTTTGTTTTTACGTTGAGCGAGTTTTTTCCTTGTTTTCCTTACCCCTTCCCTCATGAATAACTTACTCCTAATGCCATTAGAAGGGCAGAGCAAATCTCACACACACACACACACACATGCACATTTATATATGTGTAATGTGTGTGTGCATATATGTTTGTGTGTGTGTGTTCCTTACTTCTGTCTATTAAATGGCCTGAAATCAATGACATTGATAGCACTGATGTTTCTAAATAATCATTCTCCAATCAAAGGAAACTCCTTTGGAGAACTAGCTGATTTCAGAGCTGGGCCAGAGAAAGGACAATATGAGCCTGGAACATCTTGTTGTGCCAGAAAGCAGGAAGTACTCAGAGAATGTTGGCGACATGTCAAAAGGACACGGGCCAGCTTGAAAGGGTTGGCCAGTAATGATAGTAACAGATTATAACCCATTGAATAAAATAGAAAACCATAAATCTATACAGATATAAATAAATAAATAAATATATTGAGAATTTGATGAGGAATGAAATATTTAGAGACTTTGAAAGTAGTTCTTCACAAAATCCTCATTAATTACAAAGGGGAAATGAGTAAACTTATAGCAGACGAGCCTTAGCAGATACCACCTTAACTATTCCTCACCATGAATATTGTCAGTAATGGGACAAACGGAAACCATACTCCATCTAACAGGTTGCAGTGAGAAGAATGCAGTGCCACTTTTGTGGCTTCCCCACAAAACATGCATCAACTAAATAAATCATGGGAAATACCAAAACCCACATGGAAGGTTGTTTTACAAACTCTCTGGTCTGTAATCTTTAAAAGTGTCATGATGATAGAAATAAGATTGAAGAACTGTACAAGACAGACAGCTAAATTTAGTACATGGTTTTAAGGGGGGCTTTTTATTGTAAAGGACGTTATTGGGACAACTGGTGAAATTTGGATGGGGTTTGAAGATTAGATTCTATACTTTCAACTTTATTGTAAGTTTGTGAGTATTCCAAAATAAAATAATTGGAAACGATGGGTGTTGTTTCAGCATGTTTATATGGCTGGATGGAAATGCTGGCATAGAGAAGGCAGAACATCCACAGTGAAGGAGAGAAGGAGGGATAAAGAGTTCTAGTAGGCAAGAGAGCGGTTGGCTTTGGATATGAGCTTGTACCATTTATCCAGTGTAATGAGAAGAAAATGAATACAAATGTAGGTAGGTTGGTAGATTTGATAGTGAAAGAATGTAGAAATTATTTTCTGAGTGCTTCTTTTTCTTAGGGGAATATGGGGAAGGAAGGGATGTTTTTGAGGAGAAAAAGGTTGAGATGTGGCTTGATTGTAAAGAATTTCACAGATTGTTGGTGGGTTTTTTGTTGTTGTTGTTAGCCTTAAATTCTTTCTTCCCCTATAAGTTATAATAAATTATTTTGTTCCCCTAGGTTACAATAAGTTTATCAAGACAGTGTGTTTTATTTTTTAAAATGTTATACTTAAATAAATAGTGCAAATAGATACAAGGAAGAAACTGTGAAAGAAATCAGAGATGAAGTCATGGTTAAGTGGTGTGGGAGAGGTTTTGCATGTAGAAACCATTCGTGGTGTTGAAGGTTTACCTGGTTTGTAGAATTGCCGGGTCTGAATTTGGAAGGATTGAAAAGATTCTCATTGCTCAATGTAGTGTGTCATTCCATTTCCTTTTACACTAGGTTATCTTTCAAGAGATGAATAGAGCACTGAAAATGTTAAATTAATATTGTAAAATAAAATTAGTGCTTTGGGATAAGGCTGTTATAGTGGGTGTGAGTTTTTCTTTCTTGCCTGTTATTCACAGAGGCAATATTCTAATCAGTAAATAGTTCCCTGTTATACTCGAGAGTTCTCAGCTGTGCAAGGAAGCATTTTATTTTTTACTTTAAAAAAAATTCTGAATGCAGCTGTGTGTTCTGTGTCTCTCTTATCCTGTAGCATGACACTCATTATTAGCTCTTTTGCCTTCTAGGCTGGTGAGATTGGAGAGATGAAGGATGGAGTCCCAGAGGGCGCACAACTTCAGGGACCAGTTCATCGAAATCCAACTTATCGTCCAAGGTACCGTAGGTATGTTAACATTTTCCACTAACTCATGATCAGCTGAAGGACCTGATGAGGATATTGTGGGTCTGTTTTGTGGATTTAGGCAGTAGAAGATGTGGCTGCTTTGACTGTATGTCCAAGTTTTGGGGGGACTCTGCAGTGCATGTTTTCAGATGGCTTTGTGACATTTCCCCCCTATTTAAGCAATTAGAATTTTTAGTTATCCCAGTACCAAAGCATTATTTGCATTTGATAATTTTTACATGATATAAATTAATACTTATTTAATACCATATTTAATGAAATAAACTGAAATTAATTGATGAGTAATATGATGGTCGTGCTACAAATGGAGGAAGAATTGAGTGCCAGAGAGTACTTGGGATACTGAATATTCTGTTAATCGAGCCTGTCTAGTATAAGGGTTAAATCAAGCTGCAGATCGAATTGTCTGTGTTTAAATTCCCACCCTGCAATTAGTAGCTGTATCTTCTTTTGCAAGTTTCTGGACTCTAAGACTTAGTCACCAGGTCTATAAAATGGACATTAGGGAATATTCTATAATTGTCAGCAGGGTTAAATGAATAATGCATCTAAGATAGTTAGTATGGTGCCTATAGTAAGTCCTAAGTAAATATTAGATATTATTACTACCCATGATGTTAATACTAGTGAAGGAGGGGGTATTTTATTTGTGCTTTTATCTCTGTGAAGACTGAAAATTGGGCTAGACTCCCTAAGGTCCTTTTTCAGCTTTTATGTTATAAGCCATCTTGTTCATTTACCCTATCCTTAGGTAAGTGAAAAAAAAACAAACAAACTTCATTCCTGAATGACATTTACACCTGCTTAAACTTCGGCAATATGGGTTTATTAAAAGGAGAATAAGTGTATTATTTGGGGAAAGGATTTGTACCATTCTACATCCTTTTCTCACAAGATTCATTCCAGTTTTAGACGTAATCACTCTAGTGACTAATTCCTAAGGACTTGCTAATAAAAGAGACTTCGTAGAAATGTCTTAATGAAAATAGAGAGGAGACAGGACAATATGTGAATCCCAGCTCTGACAATTCCTAGCTGTGTGATCTTGGGAAGATTATATTTGACCTTTTTTACCTATAAAAGCAGCAATCCCATAAGGTTCAACCAGATATGTACGTACCCTTTTTAAACCTCTTGGTTTTCTCACTATAAATCTAATTCCCAGAATTAGCATTGAAATTACATACTTAACATGAAAACACACAGCACAGGTTTTGGCACGTAGTAAGTAATGTTAGTTTTCTCCCGTGTTTAATCTCCTTCGTTTCCACTAAACTGTGTTCGTGGAGGGCAGATAGGGACGAGATGGCAGACCACCACTTTTTTTTATTTTCCAATCCTCAGTGCTTATCAAAGTGCGTCATAGGAACATACTATGTCTTTAGTATATGTTTATTCACTACAAGTAGGTATTCAGATGAAGGAGGAAGATTATGGAAAAACAGGATTTTTTCACCAAAACTTTGTTTCATTTGCTGCATTAGCCTGTGCATAATTCTAGCAATAAATACCGGTCACTTGACTTTTTAATCTTTAAAAATGAATAAATCCTATGTTCTTGAGGACACTTGTCCCGTTGCACTTTTTCTCTTTTTTTGTGCTCTGTGCTCTAGGGGACCTCCTCGCCCACGACCTGCCCCAGCTGTGGGAGAGGCTGAAGATAAAGAGAATCAACAAGCGGCCAATGGTCCAAACCAGCCATCTGCTCGCCGTGGATACCGGCGCCCGTACAACTATCGGCGTCGTCCCCGTCCTCCTAATGCTCCTGCACAAGATGGCAAAGAGGTAGATCCAGCCAGAGGGACTGTTGCCAGATCATCCTTGATTATGTCAAACTTTAATATTCTAGTTTATTCTGAGTGGTTTAGTAATCTGATAACTGACACTTACATATATACTGTGTTTTCCTGAAAATAAGACCTAGCCGGACAATCAACTCTAATGCATCTTTTGGAACAAAAATTAATATAAGACCTGGTCATATATTATGTTATATAAGAGCCAGTCTTATAGTAAAATAAGACCGGGTCTTATATTAATTTTTGCTCCAAAAGATGCATTAGAGCTGATTGTCCGGCTAGGTCTTAGTTTTGGGGAAACATGGTATAATATACAGAGGGTGCCAAACAAATGTATACACATTTTAAGAAAGGAAAACTGTATTAAAATAATAATACTCAATATATACCGATAACAAAAGATGAATACAAGTTACGTTTGACTTCTGCAATTACAAGAGGTACTCAAAGTGGCTACCGTTGGTATCCAGACACTTCTGATTACGGCGAACTACTGCTCAAGCAATGTTGACCAAAGTGTCCACTTGTATGCATTTTTTGGTACCCCTGGTATAAATATATCTTTATGTGATAACAAAATATTATTTATAATGACATTCATGTATATTTTACACATAACATTTTATGTATTATATATTGACATAATATATATTTTTATATGTATATTAACATTTTGCTTAAGATCCATGTATATATAGAGTGTGCTCTGCACATGACACAAACCAAATACTTGATTTCAGCTAACTCAACACTCTCTGAAAGAATTATCCATACCAGTAAGGATTCAGGGCTAAAATGTTCAGGGCTGTCTAAACAAAAGACAGCATTTACAGAGAGGAACCTGCCTCTAAGTATGTGTGGAAAGTAATTGTATATCATAGACTTGTTACGGAGCGTTTTGGTGTTTACTTGTCATTTGGAAGCCTTTCTGCGGTACTGATTTTTAACTTACTTGAGAGTAGTTAAAATTGTGTACAGTGATTTGCCATCATAAGCAGGAAGATTCCAACTTTTGAGACCTTTTTGTCTTGAACTTTCCACTGTCATCTGAATTGATTCATTTCTGGTTTCTGGTTTTGTTTTGTGTTTCAGACCAAGGCAGATGAAGTGCCATCTGACAACCCTGCTCCAATCACCGAGCAGAGCAGTGCTGAGTAACACCAGGCTCCCCAGGCACCTTCTCCATCAGCAGGTACGGGCTTGGGAAGCCCAGGCTTCAGTTGCTGTTTTCTTTTCAATATCATTGATTTCTCGACAATGGCACTAATCAGTCTAAACTAGTTCTGTGGTTCACCTGGGCAATCCCCTCATCTCCATTGGGATTCTGAAGAAAGAGCGGTTTGGATGGTTAAGTATCTCTGGGAGTGACCTTTTGTTGCTAGGCTATGGAGGGGCATAAACATTTAGACAGAATTAATGAGAGTCACATTCTTTTTTCTAGACAGTTTTTAACTATTGTATATTATAGTATTAATATGGTATGCCACATGAGAAAACTTTTGAAAGTTTTACTTTTGTGACACCTAGTGGCCAGTTTGATAATTGTAAAGTGCCTGACAATAACAGAAGACTGATCTATAGAATAAACTAGAGTGGTTTTTTCTTTCGTTTTTCCCTTTGACAACCAATATTTTTATTTGGAGGCAGTACAGTATAATGTGTGCAGACCAAGAGGTTTTTATATGCAGTCCAGGATCTATTACTCGTTTGCTAGGTGATCTTAAGCCGTTTATTTATCCTCAGTAATATCTGCTGCTGGTGAAATGGGGACGCTAAGTAGACTTCCCACTGAGGTTGTTGCAAAGATTTAGTGAGATAACACTAAACAAGGCATGGTAATCATTTAACCTCTTTAGAAAGGTTAGCTTGCTATCTTTATTGTGGTCTTACTATTATGTACTGATTGTTCTGGTTTATAAAAATGTTTTATGAAAAAATAAGAGTTTCCATTGGATTAATGTATAGTGTACAAATCTGTGGAAGCTTTATACATGTGTAGATATTGTTTAGACCTTTTGAAATAGTGTTTTTTGAATTACATTAAAAAAACAATCATTTTTGCCTTTTTGTCTTTTAACTCTTGGTCATTTTGTCACTCTTTATAAGTTTGATTTTAATTTTTTCCAGGTGACCTAAAGAATTTAATGATCATTTAAAAAATAAAGCAAAAAGCCAACCACGACCTTACCAACACCAAAGAAACATTGAAGCAATAAAGTAGAAGACGAATAACAAGATGTGGACATTGGAATGTTTACTGTTATTCTTTACGAAACAAGTACGAAAGGAAGATGTCAACCAATTTCCAGCATTTTATCCGGGAATGTCTGCACAGAAGATAAGAGAGCAACCTCCCCAGTTTCAGTAACCACTAGGTTTATTTTTTTTTCCTGGTTTTTTACTGTTTTGGTAATATGAATTGAAAGAAGAAATACTAATACCACATGGGGTGAAACCCTACCAAAGAAATCTGAAATATATAGTAAATGCTTGTTTTTCCTTTTCTGTTCATTTTGGATGCTGGTGCTAAACTTCCACGTGTCGTGATTTAAAAAGAAATTTTATGCCCTTCTTATTTATTTCTAGGATGAGGGGAGGGTAACATTTTTGCTTTCCTATGTGACTCTCTTTGAAAATGTGCAGTATGAAGTTCCTCAAAAATAAAATTTTTACCCTTGAAAGGAAAAGATGTATTACTGGAGTATGTCTTCCTACCTTAGCACGTTTTGTGTTTTTTCCCCACTTCATTCACTTGACTTAGTAGTAAACTCAAAGCCAAAAGTAAAGGTGCATTAGTGCTATTTAATAAATGTAGGCATCTGGGTTTGTGAGAGTAGAAAATGGGGTTCCTTTTGGAATGTGCAGCTGGGAAGGAATAAATGCATGCCTGAGTTTGGCAGTTGGCATGCTTTGTTTGGTCCTCTGTCTTTTGAGTAGTCTTCCTTGAGGTGACTGGATGGCATTTAGGTCATAAACTTCTAGAGTTCGAACATCCTTGAACTTCCAATTGGAGGATGTATTGTATGTTCTTATGTGTGTCTTTCAGAAAAAGCAAGGGGGGCTTTTTGCAACAACACTGCAAATTTCTTCCCCCCCAGGGAGCAGATGGTGCCCAAGTTGGGAAACTACAGCATATGTCAATATTGTGTAGCTACTTCTCAGATCCACTGCACCTTTCAAATTATCATCTAAGTACATGCTGACCCTAGGTTGGTGCCAAGCACCATTCTAAGTGGTAGGAGAGAACAAATGAACAAAAGACTAGTTGCAATGAGCTTATATTTTAGTGAGTGAATGTAGAGAATAAACAAATATGTAAACAAATGTGAAGTTTAATGTCAGATGGCAATAAATGTTAGAAAGGAAAATAAAACATTGTAAGAGAGACTGGCATAATTGCAGGAGGTATGCTTATTTTAACTAGAGTTGGGGTGGGGGGGGTGTCTCTCCTTGTGAATGATAAGAGATTATATAAATGGATTCCTGAGGTAGAAGATCAATAACCACTTGGATATCTGGAGAAAACATTCCAGGCAGGGGGAGCAGATACGACGACTCTAAGGAGGGACCATACTTGGCCTGGTTAGGAAATGGCAAGCAGGGGAAAGTGGGTTGTCCAAGAACCTTGTGTTACCTTGCAAGTTTAAAAAGCAACCAAAATTGGTGATACACCCAAGGCAAAAATATTCAAAAGTATGAATTATTAAAAAATTCTGGTTACCATGTTTATAAAAAATGTGTTTCAGATGTTTTATGTTCATGAGAGTGTGTGTCTGTAATTAGTAAAGTGATATAAATGCAGGGAGAGGGAGGGAAAGGGTTTTAATTGTGGTTCCCCTAACAAGTTAACTAACTTTAGGTATATCGTTTTTAAAATTCTATGGGTAATGTTACTGTACTGCCCACCCAGTCTTCTCTTTTCTAACTTTCTGTTCTTGCTTATTTTAAAGCAATTTTATTTAGGAGTATTTCAAACACTGTTTATCTTAAAAGGAATGTGCCATACAGTTTTTGGTACTGAGATTTTTTTCCCCCCACCAGGTATTTTTACTGTTGTTCCGTTATCAGTGTGTAAAGTCCTCTCATCATTTGTACTGGCTGTATAACATTCAATTATATAGCTTTCCATAATTTTGTCAGTCCTCTATTATTGAATATTGAGGGTTTTTAAAAATTGCAGTTATAAACACAGTTATCTCTTTTCCAACACCCTTACGGCTAAATACCATTGGTCTGTTTCAGGGTTACAACTATTCTATTTCTAGGGATAAAATGTAGCAGTGCAGAGTTGGGAAAAATAATCTTAACTTCGCCAAAGGTAAGACTTCAGCTTTGCCATTTTTCCCAGGGTTTCATCAGACTAGTTCCAGAGTCACCCAGATTTTCAGACGGGATGGGGAACTGTATATAAAGTACAATAAAAAATACATGGTCTTCAAAATATCTGTCCTCTGTGCCTCATAAACCTGTTACAGAGATCAAACAAGATGTTGAAACTAAAAGTATGTTGAAACTAAAGTTTAAGACCATAACTTTTTTCCGATCTTCCCATATTTGACAAACATGTGCCAGGTACTTTGCTAGGGTCTAGCTATAGTGATAAGTTATGGTCTCTGCCTGCAGGGAAAATAGAACCTAATAGAAGAAACAAACTTTTTATTTTTTTATTAAATAAATGAGAACCACTCTGGGTGCTGAGAAGACAGGAGGACAATCTGTAGATGATTTGAAGTGAAGATCAGGGAACACTTGGAGGTGAGCCGACTCCTAAAGAACCAGGAGGAATTAATTATTAGGTAAGTTAGGAGGGGAAGGTAAGTTTAGCATGGGAAACAGCGTGCAAATACTTGTGGGGTGAGAGGTCTTAATACTTGTTTATTTTTTGTTGTGGGGAATATGAATAGTGTGGAAGATATTGAGAGATTGAAAGAAATAAAGTTTATGGAGATGTGCAATCATTAAGCGATTTCATTCTGCAATAATTTAAGGATTTTAAATGGGAGGTATTACATGGTAAAACTTGCTTTTAAAAGAGATCATTCTGGCAGCAATATGAAAGGGACGGAGAGACAAAGGGGAAGGAGAAAAGGGAAGAAAAATGAGCGGAGCAGATAGCTGGAATAATGTCCCAAAACATCACTTTTTTTTTTCCCCCAGGGGGAGTCTGTTTTTTTACCAGAACAAAAGTACTTGGCAATTGAGATACTTCTTTTATGGTCAAAAGCATTTATTGACCTCTTACTGTTTGTAGGAAACAGGTAGTATAAAGAGGTATGAAACATGGACCTTATAAACTCAAAGTCCTTCCAGGTAATGTGTGGTAGGCAGAATAATGGCTCCCCAAAGAGTACACACCCTGATTGTCAGAGCCTGTTACTATGTTACATGACGGAAGAGACTTTACGGATGTGACTCAGGCTATGGAGCTTTAGGTGGGAAATTACACCATGGACCCAATCTAATAATCAGTCCTTGAAAGTGGAGAAACTTTTCCCAGCTGTGGCCAGAGAAAGAGATGTGACAATGGAAGAGGAGGTCAGAGAAACAAACATGCAATGTGAGAAGGTCTAGATTGGCCATTGCTGGCTTTGAAGATGGAGAAAGGCGTTCTTGAGACAAGAAGGGTGGGAGCCCTCTAGAAGCTGGACAGAGCTAGAGGACAGATTCTCCCCAAAGCCTCTGGAAAGACAGCTCTGCCAACACCTTGATTTTAGTCCAGAGAGACCCATATCAGACTTCTACGGAACTGTAAGATAATTATTTCGTATTGTTTAAGCCACCAAGTTTGTGGTAATTTGTTACATCAGCAACCAATACACAATATAAAAAGGAACAACATAACACGGCAAGTTAAACACCCATGATGAACATTCCCTAAGGATACACCAAGCTGGGGTGAACATGGGGACAGACTGAAAGTGACAGTCCATGTTGTCTCTGCCTTTAGGTGGGTGCAGAACCTCTGCTTTATCTTAAAAACCCTTTCCTTATCTGCCCCTGGGAGTCATTCCTCAAGGCAGTGGAATACCTCATAAATTTTCACCCACTCTTCCAAACCCCGGCTGTTACACAGACAAGAGTTCTCCATTTTCCTGCCCTGGCCTAGATTCCCTCTGCTGATGTCTACTACTCTCTCAGTGTCTGAGAAGCCCCACTTAGGGGCCGGGCATCGCTGCTGACTCTACATATAGCTTCCATCATAACTGCTCTGTTTCCCTAAATACTAAATACTCCAGTCTCTAAATGCTCCACATTACAGTGTATCCAAACTTATTCTGTAGTCATGGGTGCCCCTCTCTGCTTGATATGCTATTGATGTGGAAAAAACTGCTCACCTATTCAAGTTGCTGATGACCTATATTTCTCTCTTTTTTTTTTTAATTGATGAATGTGCTTTTATTTGCATTTTGGTCCCCAATATCACTTTCAGCCCACTTGGTTTCTTTAATTGAACTTCTTTTAGGTGTTAGTATCTAATTTGGAATTCCTTTAGCTGTGTATTTTTTCCTTAGTGTTTCCTATGATTGTAAATTCCATGTGGGCAGGTAACACCGACTGCCTTGTTCTCGGCTGTGTCCCTAGAGGAGAGTCCCTTCCCTACGGATACCTATAGTATTTAAATAGCTTATGCTTATGACTGGTGGTTACCTAGTTCTGCGATTTTTATTTCCACGTATTTCTTATCGATTCCTTCATATCACAGTAGTGGTCAGTACTACGCGGTGCACCCAGCAACAGCTTGGGGTTGCGATTGTCCCTGGAGGGGACTAATCAGACTAAATGTTAAATTCTGACCATTTTGAGCACCAAGGAAGGTACCTGCTATGGGGTTGAACCTGAGGTGGCGCTGTTGTGCTTTATCATGACTTTCCGTTTTCACTTGGATTGAAGTCTCCTTTATACCTACCTGCCCGTCTACCAATCGATCACCAGAGAAGGAAATGAATAAGTAGATCAGCAACAAGTCCAGCTTTTACAATTTCAGCAGAGGTTTCCGGCTGGCTAGTGTGTGGTGAGCCCCAGAAACCTCAGTGCCCACAGACTTCCCTTTGTGGGGAGCCAGCCCAAACTCCATCCTTTGCTGGCAGTCACGCCCCACAGTAGGAAGGAGGGACTGAGAAGCATTTCCTTGAGGCTGGCACACCTGGCCCTACCCAAACCGGTCTTTTTTTTTTTTTTTTTTTTTTTTCTTCTTTCTGGCTGGGCCAGTTCCATCTCAAACCAGGACACGGTAGTGAATGGGGGTTTGAGAGTACGAAGAGTGAGTGGGTGGGGGAAAATGGCAACACAGCTAGGGGTGGACTTTGGCTTTTGGAAAGAAAAAGAGGGAGGAGGCGGGGATTGGGATGGTTGTGAGCAGCTGTCTGTATATCATGTGAGCAAACAATAATCACCAGACGAATGAATCTGCATTTCTTTGGACTAAGCATCTTGTCGGTTTTGGCTTCTGTTGTTTTTATGACAAGAAACTGAACTTGCGTCAGCAATTTTGGCAAAGAGCAGCCCCAGCCAGAAAGCCTAGTGAGGAGGGGCCTTTGTGTGTTCCTGGAGAGGGGGCGGTGGGGCGGGGGTAGGTAGAAACAAGCAGGGTATAGGAATTACTTGTCACAGGACTGTATCGTCATTTAGATGTGTGGCCTTGGGCTCACTGCTCTCACCTTCAACTTTCTCATCTGTAAAGCAGGGTTGTGGTTATTTAAGTGAGGTAATTCTTGTAACCACGGTTAAAAACTGTACAGTGGGATATGCTGCTCCCATTTGACAGAATTTGTTTTCTCCTAATCTGTCTTCTCTTTTTCTGTCTCTTTCCTTTGTCACTCTCAATCCCTCAGCCTCAGCCCCTTTTTGTCTCCTTTCTTTCCCTTTCATTTCTGTGATCATGGCCTCCTTCTGTTATGAATCCTTTCCCATCTGAATTTCTCATACATTTCAGACCAAGCTTTCTTCCCACTACTTAGTGAGAGCCATCAGTTGTGGAAATAAAGGCTACTGTGATGTGCAGCACACCCACATTGAAATGCAGCTGGAAACAGGACTTTGTGCTGTCAACTTCCTTTACCCTCCTCGGTCACCAGACTCTCCGCTCACAGCCAGCTAGGGGCTATCCAGGTCTTTAAGTGAGACATGACAAAGTATTCACTTCAGTGACAGTCATATACTCTCTTTCTTCAGTACCGTCATCACTATATGAGTATGCTAAGGCTGCCATAACAAAGCACCACAAATCGAGTGGCTTAAACAAGAGAATTTTGCTCTCTCACAGTTCTGGAGGCTAGAAGTCTGAAATCAAGGTGTCGGCAGGGTTGGTTCTTTCTGAGGGCTCTGAGGGAAGGATCTGTCCCAGGACTCTCTCTTTGGCATATAGATGGCTATCTTTATGTTCATATGGTATCCTCCCTGCACGTATGTCTGTCTTCAGATTTCCCCACTTTTTGAGGACACCATTTATATTGGATTAGAGTCTACCCTAATGACCTTGTCATTTGATTACCTCTATTAAGTCCCTATTTCCAAATAAGGTCGCATTGTGAGGTACTGGAAGCCAGGACTTTCAACATGTGAATTTTGGTGCAGCATACTTCAACCCATAAAAATGACTAGTTCTTTAATTATGCCCACGCTCAAAGTCAGTTGAGCATCACATCTATTTCAGTTGTTTTCTGCAGAAACTTTGTTTCCCCACCTTTCCTAACCCCTCACAACCAACTCCTGTAAGCTCTGGGAGTTATGTGATTCCGCATCTGTTTTTGTTTTAACCCAAGTGTGCTATGTTCCTATTGTTACGGTAACAAATTACCACAAATTTGGTGGCTTCAAACAACATAGATTTTTATCTTTCAGTTCTGGAGGTCAGAAGTTGGAAAGGGGTAGGCAGGCCTGTGTTCCTTTTGGAGGCTCGGGGGAAAAATCTGTTTCCTTGTCTTTTCCAGCTTCTAGAGACTGTTGCATTCCTTGGCTTATGACTCCCTTCCTCATTTTCAAAGCCACATCAAGTCTTTCTCACATCCCATATGCCAACACTGACACTTCTGCCTACTTCTTCCACATTTCAGGATCCTTGTGATGGCATTTGACTCACTGGATAATCCAGGATAACTTTCCTACTTTAAGGTAAGCTGATTACTTCCATCTGCAATCTTAATTCCCCTTTGCTAGTTTAACACTATTAAAAACTAACATATTCATAGTTCTGGAGGTTTGGACACAGACATCTTTGGGGGACATTACCTGCCTGCCATGCTGAGTTTTCAGTGATTGGGTTTTCTTTCTTGGGTTTGTTGTTTTGTTTTTATTCTGAGGGATGAATGTTTTGCTTGCTATGTGTAGTAAAAACCTTGATATCCCTTTTCATAGAGAACAGCAGCATCCTGCCTAATGATAGAACTAAAAATGTGTCCCTATTGAGCAGAAACCTAGGTACCATGATAGTTCCCATGTAACACTGTTAAAAATTACTTGCCATCCTCACTTACACTTTAACATTACAGTTTAATCCTTTATACTCAATTAATTTGTGTCGGTTATTTTCCTATAAAAATTTATTTCAGACCCAATGCTATTTTTAAGGGTGAATTTAGCTATTTATTTATTGAACCAGTGTATGAATCCCGAAATGTGCCAGGCATTAGTTTAGGTGCTAGGGCTACAACAATGAAATGAATATGAGATGAAGAAAATAGACAAAGTCCCTAAAGTCTTATTTTCATGAAGGTTTCATGCTTTTTCTTCTAACTCTGTCATTTCATTTTTGTCCTGGCCACCAGCTGAGGTCTGAGTTCCCCACCATGCCTTCTGACTTTAGATGTGGCCACTGCTCTGTGTCTGTTTCTTTGCTGTGCTCATAAAGGACATAAAGAAGCTGATTGTGCCCTGAAGGAAATTACTGTCTAGCTGGGAAGAAACAGATAATGATAAGCAAACTGATTAAGTACTGAATAAATAGATTATGTATTCAGTGCTCTATACTAGCATATCATTTCTTTGACACAGTTTCTAATGGGGGAAAATGAAAGTAGAAGGGAATGAACGTACAGAAAGGAAAAGCGGCTAATTGCACAGACACCAATGTGGAGTGGAGGGATTCTGTCCTGAATCCAGGAACCTGAAATTTGTTTTAATCTCTGGCACTGGTTTTGTGGGCAAAGAACAATGCACTTATCTCCTTAGTTATTTTATTATTATTATTTTTTTCCTTAGAAAATAAAGGGTTGAGGTAATGTGGGGACAGAGCCAGGAGTGCAGTTTCCAGGCTCTCGGTACCACGTGGAAAGGTGCTGGCTCAGGTAGTAAATGGCCATCAACTGTGATTGGATGGCCATCAGCTGTGGCTACTTGGCCGTCAGCTGTAACCAGTGAGCCATTGGCCACTAATATAACTGCAGTGGCTACGCTAACAGAAAAATGGGGTCTAGCAAGAAGATGGTGGCTGGCAAGCTCGGATTGCAGTTGGCATGGCGGATTGCAGCTGGCAAGTGGGGTTGGTTGGCAGAGAAGCGGACAGCAGACTTTGGATCATGTGGCTCCTGCCTCCTGTGTCTCCAAGCCAGCCACCAGCGAGACTATAGTAGTATGACTCCCCTACCTATGGCTCCGTGGGTGTTCCTTTTTGGCTTCACCATGTCCTGCGTTCTTATGTGGGGAGCGGGACCAGAGACCCCGCATGACACCCCGCATGACAGGTAGCCTAGGAAACCTCAGGGGATTCTTCCAGGCTTAAAAAAATAAGTCTTTTATTTTTTAACTTCTAATAATTTCTCTGAATTTCCTGGACAGAATAATAATGAGGAGCTAGGGTAGAGTTTAGTCACCTCTGGATAAGGAAAGGAGAATGGGACGGAGTGAAGGGTTCCTCTCCACCCCTTGACTTCAGCTTCTTTTCCTGAAGTTACTCTTACTCCCTTTGCTCCTGTGGCCTTCTTCACTACTTTCGCCTCTCTGTAACTCCACCTGAATTGGGCTGGGTAGATTCCAGCTTTATCACGATGTGAATACCTCTTCCCAAGGGTGATTCTTCAGGGAACAGAAGGATTCCCTGATGATCATGCTTTCAATAGCCCTCATGAGTCTCAGCTGTATCCCAGCTTCTATGCATTGTATGCCCCCCAACTCAATCTGTTTTCTCATGGATAATAAATAATAAGCCTTCTTGGCACTGCAGTAGCAAGGTATATTGACAACCAATTCCTAACAATTGCCATGCTCAAAGCAACTTGAAGATAGTGATTGCGTTTTTCAGGCCTACACTTTTATACTTTTGTGGACTAAATTACTGGCAAGAATTATAAGTGAAAAGGAGTCTTGTTTTCATGTTTCTTTCTATAGCAGTTAATATCTTATAGCCTCAGCCATCATAAACTGCCTTATCTTTACGTATTTAACAGTGGTTCTTAAAGTTGTCAGGTAACAAAATACATAGAGATATGGTGCTATTTCTAGAATGTTGACCTAAATTAAAATGATTTTATGTATATAATTCTAAGCTATGTGAGAATTCTATTAAGAACAAATTGTAGCAGATGACAAAGGTTAAGGAAAGTGTGTTTCAAAATGTACATTATGGCAAGAGTAAAATCTCAATAATACACATATAATACTTGCATTTTAAGCCAGGTAGTTTTCTGGAGAAAACTTCAAAATCATTAGCTTTTTTCTTATAATCAGTTGTTGAATGATTTAACCAGATGTACTATATATTATTGTACATCAGGTAACTGCAGGGCATTGAGCAACTCCAGGAGACACTGTTTATGTTATAATCATATGATGCTTATCAAGTGTATGATGAAAAGTATTTGCCAAAGATGGTCATTTGTAGTTAAGAGAAGATGATCCTAAGCACTTTTTTCCCCCTGAGAATAATTAGCTATCAGGGCCAATTGTACGTTGAAGCCACCCCTAGTTGGTGTCATTAGAGTCAACTTCTCCCAGGTTCCTCTTAAGTCAGATGGGACTGGATGGGCCGAGACAGGGAGCCTCCATGCTGTATGATGCTCCTTCAGCCTGGGCCCAAATCTAGTGCTGCCTTTGGCCAGGTAGAGGCTACGGCAGCAGGAAAGGACTTGTTTATCTGAGTAGTAGAAGTGACAGGCTTGGCTTGTTCAAGGAAGGAAGAAAGGGACTAGGGGAATGCTGAAACTCTATCTTGACTGCCTTGTTTTCCATCAGATTTATAAGCAGATTCCACAAGTGCAGTCAATCTGATCTGAAGCTGCCCCGCCTCCTACTTCTGTGGTCTTTCCCCCTAGGTCTCCATGCCTGACCTTTAGCAGCCCCTGGGGCTGATATCTTAGTACGAGTCAAAATGAGTTCTGGTGGAGGAAGAAGAAAGAAGCAGAGTAGTCACTAGATAATTCTCAAAGCCTTATAGTTTTACAGTGAAAATACAACTAGAGTGTAAAGTCTCTAGTCTTCAATCTTGGACATATATGGGGTAGATTTCCAGAGGCTAGTCGAGATACAAAGGCCTGGAAGGTAGAAGAAACAATGAAAGTACATGCTTATTACAAATTCCAAGAACTAGGATCTTCCTCCTTACCCTCATTCCTGCAAAACTTAACTGAATAAAAAGAGAGCAAATATCCAGTCAGCCTCAGGAATGGTGGAAAATTGTAGTGAAAGAGCACCAGACGGAGATTCAACATACACAATACTAGTCTTACCTTAAGTGCTACTTAGCTGTTGGGAGATACCTAAATTATGTGACTCAGTTTCCTCATCAGTGAGTTATGGAATAGGTTTTTCGGCTGCTTTCAAAGGGCTCTCTGGTTGTGCACATTTAGAATTCTAGGGCCTCTGCGGAGCTCACATTGCATTTCATAGTGTGTTTGTCAGGCAGAATAAGAAATGGAGGGCCGGGTTGCTGTTCTTATTGTTTCTATAGCAGAGAGGTATGACTACAGTGGCACAGACGATTTACAGTGTGGGAAGAAAATGGCTTTTTGACATTGAGTTGAAGTTGCTGTCTTTGCATTCCTTCTTGAAGCCCAAGCAGCTCCCACAATCCCAAATTACCTTGGTTTCATGCCCTGTCTTTCATGTCCTCACCCATGTTCCATTCTTAGGATGATCTAATTATGAACTAATGATCTCAGGAGGTCCTGCATCTTATTAGATCTCTGATTTATGTTCTGACCCTGGGCAAGTCACCTTTTCACTTAGATCTTAATTTCCACATGCAATATGAGGTTGTTAAAACAGCCATGGATTATTCTGAAGTGGCTTTGTCTTATTAAATTGAACATAATTTTCAAGAATAATTTAATTTTTCAGGATTAGGCAAAAAGAAATGTAGATAAACCACATGTGATTTTATAATTATCTATAAATCACCTCCCCTTCACCACCACATCTGTCTTTCTAAGTATGCTCTTCTTGGGCTGATATTAAAATTGATTAGTTTTAATTCACTGAGTTAACATTGACTGGGAAATAGAGGCAAGTTGACTTAAAAACAAAAGTACAAGCTTGATTATCTACAAACAGATTAGAAATAAAGATTTGAGAGTATTAGCAAGGCCACAGGTTGTGGTTTATAGATCTTCAGATAGTGTGTGTTATAAATGGCTCACAAAAAGAAGTTCAGTGAACCCTGGATGGAAGTTTCTGTGCTAGACGGAAATCCCCATATCTTTATATCTGATTTATGGGGTTCAACAGCCATACTGGGGGTTGTAACTTTGTGGCTTTTATTTAAACCTCAACTAAACTTATTTTGGGTACCCAAAAAGCAGCAGTCTCTGTAGCTTAGATATGTAGAAGAATTAATGTTGATCAAATTTAGAGACATGATGCTTTGGATATTCTCTCTAGTTCCATGAATTCATGGCAACCTGAGAAATTTAGAACAACTCAGAGCTGTCAAAGAAAAGTGGGTTCTGACACTCAGAGCTACAGAATGCGGTGCTCTATAGTCTGTGTACTTAGCGAGATATGAGCAAGATCAGTATGTCATGGTACTACATATATAGATAGCATGTCTGGTCATCCTTTAGGAGGCATGTATTTTCCAACCTGTTCTAGAACTGATTTTCTTAGAGGCAGACATTCTGTGGTATCACCATATCATACAAAAATTTTTGCTTAATCTTTTAAGGCCATGAAATGTAAATGTTATCATCAACAACAAAAGTACTGAGATTGAATGAAGTACATTGCAACTACAAAATATCATTGAAAGAAATTAAAGAAAATATAAATAAATGGAAAGACATCCTATTTTCTTAGGTAGGAAGACAATACTGTTAAGATGGCAGTACTCCCCAATGTACGTATACACACATGTACATATGACGTCTGATAATTAAATTCACGAACTTGTTGCAACGATGTTGCTAACCTCTTTTGATATCAGAGGGATTATTCATTATGAATTTGTACCAACTGGAGAAACAATTAACCAAGTGTACTATTTGAAAGTGTTGAAAAGGCTGAGTGAAAAAGTTAGATGACCTGAACTTTTCATCAACAATTCATGGCTCTTGCATCAGGACAATGTACCAGCTCACATGGCACTGTCTGTGAGGGAGTTTTTAGCCAGTAAACAAAACACTGTATTGGAACACCCTCCCTACTCACCTGACCTTGCCCCCAATGACTTCTTTCTTTACCTGAAGATAAAGACAATATTGAAAGGAAGACATTTTGATGACATTCAGGACATCAAAGGTAATATGACGACAGCTCTGATGGCCATTCCAGAAAAAGAGTTCCAAAATTGCTTTGAAGGGTGAACTAGGCACTGGCATCAGTGCATAGCTTCCCAAGGGGAGTACTTTGAAGGTGACTGTAGTGATACTCAGCAATGAGGGATGTAGCACTTTTTCTAGGGTGAGTTCTAGAAGTTAATTTGACCTCATACATATATATGTATATATGTATGTATGTAATACACACACATGTGTGTAATATATATATATATATATATATATATATATATATATATATATATACATACACATATATATATACATGTATATATGTAATCACTACCAAAATTCCAGATGGCTTTTTTTTTCCCCCAGAAATAGTCAAGCTGATTCTAAAATTCACATAGGAACACAGGGGACTTAGAATATCTAAAACAATCTTCAAAAAGAGAACAAAGTTGGAAGACTCGTACTGAATGATTTTAAAACTTAATGTAGAGTTAAGTAATTAAAACTGTACTATTGGCATAAGGATAAACATATAAACTAATGAAATAGAATTGAGAGTCCTGAAATAAACCCATATGTGCCTATAATTATTTAATTTTTGACAGGGTGCTGAAACAGTTCATTAGGGGAGGAAGAATCTTTTTAACAAATTGGCCTAGGACAACTGAATATCGAGAAACAAAAGAATTAAGTTGAACCCCTGCATCACATCATATGCAGAAAATAACTACAAATGGATCAGACCTAAAAGTAAGAACTAAAACTATAAAATTCTTAGGAAAAAACGTAGATGTTAATCTTTGTGATTTTGGATTAGACAATAGTTTCTTTGCTATGTTACCAAAAGCACAAGCAACCAAAAAAAAAGAAAAAAAAAGATAAATTGAACTTTATCAAAATGAGAAATTTTTTATGCTTGAACACTATTGAAAATGAAAAAGTAACACAAAATGGGAGAAAATATTGCAAATCATGTATCACATAAGGGTTTAGCATAAAGGACATTCACAACTCAACAATAAAAGACATATAGCCCAATTGAAAAAACGGGTAAAGGATTTGAATAGACATTTCTCCAAAGAAGATATAAAAATGGCCAATGAGCACGTGAAAGGATGCTCAGTATTATTAATCACCTGGGAAATGCAAATCAAAACCACAGTGAAATACCCATTTCACATCAGTTAGGGAGGCTAGAATAAAAAAGACAGAAAACAAGTGTTAGCGTGAATCAGTAGTGGATGTGGTGAAACTGGTCCCCTTAGAAATTGCTGGTGAGAATGCAGTCACTTTGGGAAATAGGTGGCAGTTCCTCAAAATTTATACAGTTACAATATGACTCAGAAATTCCATTCCCAGGTCTGTACCCAAGAGAAATAAAAACATATGTCCATACAAAAACTTGTGAAAGTCATACCTGCATTATTCATAATAGTGAAAAAGTGGCAACTTTTCCAGTGTCCATTGCTTGATAAATGGATAAACAAAAAGTGGTGTAGCCATACAGTAGAATCTTATTCAGCCACAAAAAGGAATGAAGTACTGATTTATGCGACAATATGGATGTGAGGGTTAATTTTATGTGTCAATTTGCCTGGGCTAAGAGATGCCCCGATAGCTAGTAAAACATTATTTCTGGGTGTGTCTTGTGAGGATGTTTGTGGAAAAGATTAGCATTTGAATAAGTAGACTGAGTAAAGAAGGTCTGCCCTCACCAGTGTTAGTGGGCATCATCCAATCTTTTGAAGGCCTGAATAGAACAAAAAGGTGAAGGAAGGATAAATTCTCTCTCTTTTTGAGCTATGATGTCCATCTTTTCCTGTCCTCTGACTTCAGAGCTCCTGGTTCTCTGGTCTTTGGACTCTAGGAGTTAAACAGCAGCCCCTGGTTCTCAGGCCTTCAGCCTTGGGCGGAATTATAGCACCTGCTTTCCTGGTTCTACAGATGGCAGATTGTGGGACGTCTTAGCCTCCATAACTTTGTGAGCCAATTCCTATAATAAATCTCTCTCTCTCTCTCTCTCTCTCTCTCTCTCTCTCTCTCTCTCTCTGTATATATATATTTTATTTATTTATTTATTTATTTATTTATTTTTATTGGTTCTGTTTCTTTAGAAAACCCTGACCAACACAATGGATGAACCTTGGAAACGTGCTAAGGTGAAAGAAGCCAGACACAAAAGGCCACAAATGTAAATGAAATGTCTAAAACAGGCCAATCCATAAAAAGAGAAAATAGATGAGTGACGGCCAGGGGCTGGGCAGGGAGAGTGGCATTGAGGAGTGACTGCTATTGGTATCAGTTTCTTTATGTAGAGGATGAAAATATTCCAAAATTAGATAGCAGTGATGGTTTCACAACTTTGTGAATATACTAAAATCCACCAAATTGTATATTTTAAAAGGGTGAATTTTATGGTATGTGAATTATATCTCAATCAAAAACCAAAGACAATATTAAAGGTAATTCTAATTTGGGAAAAAAAAAATTTACGAGAATCTACCAGGGAGGCAGTATATATAGTACAATGTAGGAACGTAGATTCTAAAGCTACACGACCTGGGTTCAAGTTCCAAATCCGTGCTTACTAGCTGTGTGATCTGGAATAAGTTATTTAACCTCTCTGTGTCCCAGTTTCTTTATATGTAAAGTACTTAGCACAGTGCCTAACATATGGTGAGTGCTACAGAAATGGTTGCCACTTTAACTGTACTCCATAAAATGTACGAGGCCATAGTAGGAAGCAAAAACCAGTATCCAGGAAGCTGTGCTGAGCATAAATGTCAGTTAAGGAGGAGCACGCTGGAGTCCAAAGCAGGTTGCTACATTTGGTTTATTATTTGAACTCTGCCCCATCTGACTCAAGGAACTGGTGAGTGGAAAATGAAGGAGGAATAATATGGATTAAGGATACAATACCTAAATTTAACCTTCTTACCAGGGTCCTGGAGAAAGGTCCAAAAATATGTTAGGGGAGACATACAGAGGAGGGAACCAGAACAAGGGAGGGTGAACCGTACAATTATCCCATATGACTTTCAACAGTCTTGAAGGTAGATATTATTGTCTCTACATTACAGATGGAAAAACAGAGGTTCAGAAAGTTAGAATTACTTACACACAGTCATGATGAATGGTAGAACTGAGATTCAAATAGAAGCCCAACTCCAAAGCTCCTTCTCTTATCACTAACCCCTAGGAAATTATAGGCAGGGTAGAGATAGGACAAAAACTTGTGAGATTCTGGGTCTGCCACGATCCAGGCAGGGAGATGAAAGTCTGGGGAGTTAGAGTCTAGGAAGAGAAGTCCAAAGTCTGCGACATCCACCTTTAGTGTAAGTATGTGATATTTTAAATTCAAAAACTCTGAAGCAATTTATAAACAAACAAACAAACAAACAAACAAACAAACAGGAGAGTGGAAACTTTAAGATTTGCAAAAAGCAGATGCTTTGCAGAAGGAAGGTGTGAAAATTATAGTAGAAGCCTAGGTAAGATGTACTGTAAGGACACGTTAAACTTAGATCTCGGGAAAGGATTCTCTTATTCTTGTGTGATGTACAGAAATGAGTGTTCTAATTATTGTATTATACTATGATATTGATTCTGCATAGGATGAAGTTCTTATACAAAAGGAGAGGTCATTCGAAGATGTCATAATTTGAAGAATAATAATATAATTGTTATAGGGATATTTTTATTCCTATAATTATGGGAATAATTAGTAACAGCTACTATTTACTAAATGTTAGATATTGTTCTAAATATTTAATTCTTACAAGGACTCTGAGTTAGATAATATTGTAAGCCTAGCTTAACAGATGGGAAAACTGAGGTTTAGGAGAGATTAAGTAGCTTGCTCAAGAGGACACAGCTAATTAGAAGCAGAGACGGTTATACTGGATTTCAGAAATGCACTGGGCTATGCTTCTGAGACTTGTAATGAAAATTGAAAGTGAGCTGAGTCCTAGGAATATGCCTTTTTGGCTTTTATTGTGGAAGATATAAAAGACCTTAAGGAAAGAAGTGTCTAAAAACAGTATCTTTCTCATGCATATGAATTCAGAGCAGGGAAGTAAAGGACAGGGAGATGCTGAGGTTGGAATAACTGTTGGCTCCATTAAGATAAGAAAGCCGCTATAGTAGAATTGCGAACTTCTACTTAAGAAAATACATGCCCACACACCTCACTCATCCACATGCACATCTGCACGCACATACAGTGGTTCTGCACTTTTTGCTCATTGAATTTGTTTTCCAGCTATTCTCTCTCAATATTTAGCAAACATGTCCTTTGGTACTTTCATTGTATTACACCTATGTAAAGAGGAAAGGGATTTTATCACATTTACGCCAATGCTTTGAAGGAAAGCCACACTCTGGAGAGCATTGTGGTGGGGCAGTCGTAATCAAAATTAGAGAACCTCAAGTACAATGTGACAGTCAGAAAAACTAAGCTGGAACCCTTGATTGGAAAAGTAATTATGGTACACAAATGAATTCTTGCCAGAAGAGGATCTTGTAACTACTACCATTGAAGAGCACTTTACATTCTCATTAATTCTCATTGGAATCCTCTGAGGTAAGTGGGCGTGATTATCTCAGTTGTATAGATCAGGAAACCAAGGCTTTACAAGGTTGAAATAAGTCCATCCTGCAGCTGTGCGTTCCTTCTGCTATACCACAGTTTTGGAGATGACACATTAACTTTGTTCCTGGCAGTTCCAACTTGACTACAATTAGGAAAGATATAATGCCTTTAGCAATAAGGAAGAACTCGTTAAACCGCCAGGCTTCACCTTGACTTTTGGCCAAGAGAGTCGTCTGTCAAAGAGTCCTCTTTGAAGCCATAAATCTTTACTTAGTGATTCTCCCTTTCTTTGATTTTGATCACTAGGTCTTTAGAAAGCTTTTTTCTTTCTCCTTCTGTATTCTCTGTCACCCTCAGCCAGTTTTCTTCTTTTGATGTCTCTGCTTTCAAATGGTTCTGCCTTCCTACCTTTCTTGCTTTCCATTTTCTCATTATAAACTAATTAAAGCTTAATTCAGCCATACCTATCTGGTCCAGCTATGTGACTACTTCCCAACCTGGGAGACAGCTGAAGAAGGGAGGGAGGAAGAGAGAGACTGGTGATATACATTGATTGTCTGGAATTGTCCTGGCACTGTACTAGGTGTTTTACATAAATTATCCCATATGACTTTCAACAGTCTTGGAAGGTAGATATTCCAGCCTCTACATTACAGATGGAAAAACAGAGGTTCAGAAAGTTAGAATTACTTACAGTCATGATGAATGGTAGAAGTGAGATTCAAATAGAAGCCCAACTCCAAAGCTCCTCCTCTTATCACTAACCCCTAGGAAATTATAGGCAGGGTAGAGATAGAAACAAAAACTTGTGAGTTTCTGGGTCTGCCACGATCCAGGTAGGGAGATGAAGGTCCAAGGGAGCCTTCAGAATTTGAGAATGGTGAGGTGGAATAACTGGTTGAGGGGACTTGCCACATGGCCTGCTGCTTTTCTGGTATGACTCATTTCCTGCTGTTCTCTGCTGTTTTTCACTGTCCTCAGGAAACGAACAGGTATCCTGGTCCCTAAACTAGGAAGAGAAGGAATGGCATGGTCAGGTGATAGGCTCCAGGTAACCTGATGAATTACCTACCAAACCATAACTAGAACTTCAAAGCCTGACTCTGTTAAGCACCAGGTCAGTGCTGAAGCCACTTTCTCCAGCTCACAGGCTGCCGGGCTCTGAAGCCCTCACCCACTGCTCAGGGGGAGTCTGCTACTTGCTCGTGGCTGTGCAGTGTTCCCAGAGGTGTCTTTTTCATCTTACCAGGCATTTGTTTTTGTTTACCTGGGATTACATTTAAGTTTAGAATCTTTACAGTAACACACCCTGTATGACAGTACTGAGGTAAATAGCAGCTGCGTTGTTTTTCCTGATTGTGAAAGCTCCGCCCATTTGTCTCTGCCTGCCTGCGTAGGGCACTCATTATCAGAGAACGAAAACTGTGTGTGCCCATGCACGCGTGCCTGTGTGTGTGTGTGTGTGTGTGTGTGTGTGTGTGTGTATGTATGTATGTTCCTGAAATCTTTTGCAGACTGTCTTCCTTCTGTTCTCCTCAGCTGGGGAACCTTCTCCCTGCCAGAGGGCAGTGGGCTAGAATAGGCTGAAGGAGAGGCCAGAAAACAGAATTGATCTCCTCACTTATGGAAGTGCCAAAAGATTGTTAATGTACCAGAAGTCCCCTCTTAGAAGGAAAGCTCAGCTGGATGAGTTGGAAAGAGGGGCACTGATCCTTGGAAATACAGCGTGACTGACATCAGTGGGTACAAGGTGTTTGAAAGCAGCCGGGACAGCAGCCCACGCGGTGTCTTCTGGACTCTTATCAGGTAGGAGAAAGGAGACAGATGGATCAGAGGCAAACCCGCATTTAGAGTGGGGTGTCCTTTGGGTGTTCTTGGCTTTTCCCTCTTCTGGACTGGGGAAATTGTTGTTGATTGGTAATCCCAGGAAGAGAAAATCTAGAGCATAGAGAATATCTAATTTAAGACATGTTATTTCTGAGTCAGACAGAGAAAGACAAATACCATATAATTTCACTTATATGTGGAATCTGAAAAACAAAATAAACGAACAAACAAAACAGAAATAAACTCATAGATACAGAGAACTTTGTGGGGGTTGTCAGATGGAAAGGAGGATTGGGGTGATGGGTAAAAAAGGTGAAGGGATTAAGATGTACAAATTGCCAGTTATAAAAGTCACAGGGACGTAAAGTACAGCGTAGGGAATATAGTCAATAATATTGTAATAACTATGTATTGTATCAGATGGGTACTAGACTTACTGTAAGATCACTTTGTAAGTTATATAAATGTTGAATCACTATGTTGTACACCTGAGACTAATGTATTATAATATTGTATGTCAACTGTAATTAAAAAATTTTGAAAAACCACACACACAAAGAAAATAGACCTTCCCAGCCCCCAAAAAAGAAAAGCCATTGTTGACTTTTTGGGAGATCACTATTCGTTTGAGAATCTCATGAAAGCTGAAGAACATCTGCTTTAGAGTCATGATAATATACATTTGGGCTGCAAGTTAATGTGTCAGTAAAGGTTCCCTTGATGATAAAAATAAAGCAGCAAATAAAATTACCTAAAAAAACATATATTATTTCTGGGCTTTTGAGGTGTGATGTAGTAGATGAAGAATTAGGGAAGCAGGAATATGGGAAAATAGAATGATAATTATAATAAAAATAAAATGCCTTGAATTCGTATACCTCAAAGGAAATACAGTGTGTTCATCTATATGATCATATTCAAAATGCGATCTGCTTGTAGAGTTAGTGAGCACTGTGTTTCTTATCTACACTTAGGGGGCCTGTCTGTGTGCCATCACTCTGCTCCTCTATGGAGCAAACTTTTGGGGAGGAGCCAAGATACAAATTAGTCTTCCTCATCTCTGCCGAATATCACATCACGTGTGCTTCAGGAATTCCTGCAGACAGATAAAATTAAAAAGCAAGAAAAACTGATAATGCTCAGTCTTATTGTCAAAAGGTCTTTGTTGAAACAGTGTCAGGACTCCAGCCACCGTGGCAGAGCCTCTTTTCCAGCTGTTTCAAAGTGCCTTTCAGGCCCAGGGTCTCTAGGAAGGTGGGGGAGGGTGAATGAAGGTCAAAATGATCACAACCCCTCCACGTTAAAGAACAGGAGGACAAGCAATTCCCTCTGGGTGATCCCCTCGCTTTCTGCCTCATTCACACTAGGAGATATCACCCAGGATAAAGCAAGTTATCTACACAAGTCTGATTCTCTGGATTTAAAGAAGTTTCTCTCTTCAGTGGGAACCTTCCATTCACTTTTGTCTTCTCACAAGTTTGCTCCAGTAGAAAGGTGGAGCCTGAGGTGCTGTGGGATTCTCAGGCCAGTGCTCTGTCGTGTGGGAGTTCTGGTCTCTTCCTGATCCTCCCGCTCACAGTGAAAGATCACTAGTCCTGGAAACTAGGCCCTTTCCTTCCAAAAGCAAATAATAGAAATAGGATTGGGATCAGATCCAGGAAAATGAGCAAACAAAGAAAATGATCCAAGATTCCACAATCTGGTGAGTACTGGAAAAAATTTCTGATTCTACCCTTATTTTCAGAATACATTTAGAAGACAGACATGCAGACATCGTCTGTCCCACTATAAAACTTTAGATAACACATTTAAAGGCAGATGCTACTTATCTGTACTTTCCAATTTATGATATATTTGGTGGTGAAATTTGGTCTCAGCATTACGATTTTCATGATTCTTTTGGTTTCTGACATAAATCCTTCTCGACACTATTGGTCTTGTCCATTTGAGTGGTAAGTACATACACGCAATAAAGTAGTTTACGGAACATTCGGTTTGAAATTAAAAGACTGGAGTATGGAACCTTGCTCTGCCATTTACTTGTCTTTTTATAAAAACAAAAACAACAACAAAAAACCCTGGCCAATTCAGAACTTACTGTCTGAATCTCAGTGTCATCCTTGCACAATACCTGACACATGGTAGTTGTTCAGTATGTTTATTGGATCTGAAGACAGGAAGGACAGATCGTTTTCAGAATGTTGGAGATAAGTAGTTCTGGAATGTTCTAAATCTGCGAGGTTCTTTATCTTGCTTCTAACTTAACATGTTCATTCCATTAAATGAGTTTGCTTTGTTAAATAGCTCAAAATAAGGAGGAAGGGGGAGGAGGAGAGGGAAGACTGAGTGTTGAGCAAGGAGCCATACTCTCATTCTGGGGGCTCTACCTCCATATATTTTCTCCTCCTCACTTTAAGTCTTTGCATCCTGTGCCCCATAGCCCACAGCTATTAACAACTTCCTTAACCCAGTATGGCGTCCATCTAAGAAGGTGGGTCCCTTGTCTATATAAAAGGAATATGGCTGGCAGATCCACTTGTGCTGATATGCTGGCAGTAAGGTTGAGGGTGAGGCTGGAATAACAGATTTAATCACACCTTATGGGAACGGGACCAGATGTTATACAGAAGTCAATCGAGGAGTTTCTCACAGTACATAGACAGTGTACAAGAGAATGCATCTAATTTTTAAAGTTTTACTTGTAGATGTATTTTGGTAAGGAATTTCTTCAGGACACTCATGGGTAAATTGCTGATTATGTCAGGGAGACTATTTTGTGCTAACCCAGCAGAAATGTCATTAGTGAGAGTTGTGTTATTGTAAAACAAACGCAGAGATGCGGTGTGATATGATGCTTGCATTGTGAGGGTGTGTAAGAGTTTGGTGAGTTGCTATTAATATTTAGTTCAATTCTAGTTATAATTGTTAACTGCTCTGTCTCCAGACTATACTCTTGCAAAGATTTGGGACAGACTTCACTTCCCATTTCACTCTCATTCTCTTACTATGTGTAGCTCCTCCTTCATTGTGCTATTCTATTCCCCTGTCTAGATTCCTATTTCAAAAGGGGAATTAAAATATGCTAACAGAAGTCAGAAGCAACTGAGAAGAGAAAAAAAATAAGAAATCACCATCACAAGTGAGGCAATAATATCATTTTCATTAGAATCCTGCCTGAAGAGATTTTGGCATTATAGATATGTGTAAACTGTAGGCACGCTATATACATAGTTACCAGCTGTCAAATATAGTTATTAGAATAAACAACTTTACAACTTCACCACATTCTTGATTCTAATGCCCTGAATTTAGTAATATGTGGCACTAAAGTGAGAACTTGAAATCTGCCAATGATTTATGCATTGTCTCCATTAGCACTGTATAAAAATGAAATTAAATGTTTTGTTTAAATAAGTGATACACAGCAAGAGAAAAATCAGACCTGCTTGAGGACTGCAGGGGAGATAGACCTTCCCCACCAAAGCCGTGGACCACAATTGCTCAGACAGGTGCTGTAAACATGTGTGTACTTGAGCACTGGAGCAGGAGTATTGGGTAGGAGGGGAGCCTTTAAAAATACTTTGAGGAACAGTGGCATGAAAGGATAAGGCCTGTGGTATAATGTTTTATATACTTATGGATTTTACAGTCCAGTTAAGAGAAGAAGCAGTAACCAACATACCGTTTTTGTTTTAAACACCATGAAAACACTGTCTAGATATAATTGAAGGGGACAGAGTATTGGTCATGTGGTACAGAATTGTTGATCAGGAACATTCTTCTAATAGTCAGATGGGTTAGACTCTAACCCATAGGCAGAGCCATCCTGGAAGAGTTTGGCATCAAGGCATGCCTTTTCGCAGCTGGACACAGAGTGGGCAGGCAAAGACACGTGGTAAATGAATATTAATTGCTGGCAGAACAGCAACGTCGAGAGGAGTATTGTTGTTACAAGTGAATATGCATCTTTTGATAGAAGTGCTTTGGGGGCTCCGTGAGGTTAGGTTTCCTGTATGGGCTTCCATGGATATGTGGTGTGTGTACCTGAAAATTTCTAGATTCATTTGGCATACTCCACATGCCTCTAGCCAACCTGTAATCATTGGAAAGAGCTTACTGTACAAACAGCTGGAAAGCAATTTATTGAGTGGGCCTCACCACACTGTACCTTTATTTCTTTGCTCCAGCATCCGTTTCATTTCATCCAGCATCTTGCAACTTTCTATGCGCAAATAAAACTGATATTGAGAACGTTTTTTCAGGAAATGCAATAAAAGGCCTTACCGTATCCAGAGGTGGGTGCTCTGTAATAATGTGATATCCAGGTGCAGTGGTATAAACACGGGTGTGAGTCATTGGGTGTCGCTATGTTTGGCCACGTGCCTGTAGCTGAGAGTGGCCTACCATGTGTGGGATCCGTGTGCACACAGGGCTATAAATGACTTCCTTCAGTATGTATGCGTAGGTGTGCAGTTTGGTTTCTGGGAAGAGTTCACAAGCTTGAGCTGGCTGCTCACTGACCTTTCTTCCACTTGTGCTCTGCTAAGAGATTATGCTCACAGAACCTATTCCTCAGAGAACCGAGCTCGTGAAACTGGCTGCTCCCTGAGTGAAAATAATTACATTTGATAATGCACAGAAAGGAAGTAAGAGGGAAGGAAAATAAGAATTTCGCACAGCAGTGAGAAATTTTCGAATAGCTTTTGAATTCTCCTTGCTGAGCTGTTTTTTAAGACCTTCTCCTTCACTCCACCCTCTCCAGGCACTCTGTTTCTTGCCCTGTTATTAGTGCTTTTCCTCCCATGTGGTCTTGTGGAATTGTAGAAACTTTCTCAACTACCTCTCACCTTGCCTTCTTGGCTTACAGACTCAATGAGAGGGACTTTGCTGTCTTATTATTCATTGACTTCATAGATCCCTTGCTATATACAAACCCACGGATAAAGATTTCCCCCTCCTCTCTGCACTTTTTCTCCTTCTGGCTACTCCTCTGTTTACTCTGCTTCTGTCAACCAACCACACACCTGTCTCTCTTCTGAGTTGGAAGGAAATCGTTTAACTCTCGTCTCCATACAAGTTCATGGAGCTCAAGAAAAGTGAAAAGGGGGTGAGGCTGGAGCTGGGAAACTTCTTTACATATGTGCTTCACGATCTAAGAGACTCTCCCTCAATAGGTAGCATTGTATTTATTGGTATCAATAATAAAACACAACGTGTAATGTAATGGAAGACAGAGTAATATAGCTAATGTAACATGTACAATATAGTATGTCATATAAGCTACAATTCTGAGTTTTAAAACTACCTTGTTATCAAATCATTACAAAAGTAGATCACATATTTAGGTACCTAGACAGTGGGAAATCACCATATTCTGTTTCACATTAATCAGAATTAAAGTAGGCTTTGCCGACCATAGAGTCAGGGGCAAAGGGCAAAACAGTTTGTAGATATATGGATATACGAAAGGGTGGTAATCACCAGTTGTCTTCAGGAACAGCGAACCAGATTTTTGGAGGTGTCATTTCAAATATATACTGGTTAAGTAGAATTAAAAATAATTCCCATTAAGAATCTCTGGCCAGACTAAATAAGAAACTAGTAACTATAGTTTACTTGGAGGAGAACTGGGAACTGGATAAATGGAGGAGGATAGGTTAAGAAAAAGATTTTATGGTATATCATTTTACATTTTTACTTTTGAACCATATATTTCCTTTTTGTTTACAAGGAGAGAGAAAGAAGATGGTTTGGTATTGACACTGCCTTTAATCTATATACTAGTAAGAATGAGTGTCTGCATCTATCTATGTAGGATGGGCAGGAGAAGATTCTTGGAACTCTGAGAGCTGCAGAATTAAATATTTTTTATTGATAAATGCTTTCTGTTGGTTGTGAGGCTGCAGTGTGATGATGCGGAGAAGGAAAGCCAAAGAAAGCAAATACAAAAAAAAGATATTATGGATTTCTCTTGAAATCTGCCAACTATTTGCTCACTGTCTTCATTAGCTTTGTATAAAGGTGAAATTGAATGTTTTGTTTAAAAAATAAGTGATACACAGCAAGAGACAATCAGACCTGCTTGAGGACTGTAGGGGAGGTAGACCTTCCCCACTGAAGCTATGGACCATAATTGCTCAGATAGGTGCTGTGAACATGTACTTGAGCACTGGAGCAGGAGTCTTGGGTAGGATGGGAGCCTTTGAAAACACTTTGAGAAACAATGGCATGAAAGGATAAGACCAGAATCGGGCTGTACTTTCTGTATAAAAGATGAAAATGCCAGGAAAATATAAAGTTCTTCCAGCCTGACTATCAGGTAGATGGACAGAGATAAATGTATGACTCAGAGAATTCCAGGTACTTAATACCTAGTAATCTGTAGCTGTGCTTTGAAGTTCTCTGTGTGCTCCATTTAATTTTTTTCAGAACGACTGAATCCGTGGGAGCTATCCTCAGCCGTGCTCCGGGCATTCTCTTGGGTCAGGCATAGAAGTGGACAGCTGTGTGGCAATGGGAGATGAGAAGGGCATGAAACGAATGCTACTGGAATGCAGTTTTAGTGACAAATTGTGTAGTAAGTACAGATACCACTGATGTCTGCCTTCTGATTTTAGAGTAATGAAGACTAGGGTCTGGATAGATTCCAGGAAGAGGATAATTTGACTTTTAGGAGAAATGAAGACAGTGTTGATAAAGAAATGGGCACTAGAGGTCATTGTCTTTGAAGGGTGGAGAGTACCAATCAGAGATCCAGAGGCTGCATCTTCATCTCAATTGGAAAAATGAGAGAAGAGGCACAGAGCACACTTGGGCTAAGAAACAGGGATATTGGCATTTCTGATTAGAGAGTTGCTCCCAATAGGGATTTCAGTGAATAGAAGTAGAGCGGAAGAAGGAAGAGGTGATCGTTTCAGGATGATGAGCTGAGGACTGATTGGTAAGGGAGGTTGTGTAGACATCAGCTTCAGCTTCTTCTTCAATCTCTTCTCTTCCTGTTTAATTTCCTACCCAGTTGTCCAGCATCAGCAGTATGAAATCATCATTGTTCCAGCCCTTCTGGTTGGCGTCTTCCTCATCACTGTTGGGGTAATCCTGTGGCTTTTTCTCAGAGGAAAAAGATCTCAGCAACAGTCTCCTGGACTCCAAGGTAAAGCTCAAACTGGGGCTGGACAGAGGCTCAGGGAAGATGGAGACTGCATAAAACTAAAACCCAAGTCTCAATGGGCCTAGGTCTAAAGGTCTAGGTCCCTGCAATGGGAGAGGAAGCATGGGTCCCCTCCTGTGCGGTTGAGAGGGGGATGAGCTCTTCTCCAGGAAGTCATGAAACTCAGTATTTGCTCGTTGGCTGAAACACAAGTAGGCAAAAGAGGACTCACATGACCTATTTTTGTCCTGTTTGTCTTACTGCACTATCAAGTCTTTGGCCACGTGAATGTCTAAGGATCTGGACGACCTCGTGGGTAAAGCCGAAGGCTTTGTTACCAGTTTGAGGGATGACATTTTACTCTATAATACATTCCCACCCTACTCTGTGTCCTTCGAATATATGATGAAAAGAGATGCTTTCATAATAGTCTTTGACGTGTTAGATAGGAGGTAAATGCTGCTCTGGAGTACCACTGAGCATGTGATGAAAGAGAATTGGCTCATACATGAAACTAAGAGTAAAAAACAGTGAAAAAAATATTTGACAGTAATGTGAAACTTTACAGTGGCTGACCCCCTACTCCCTCCTAAATTTTATCCCAATCCTCTTATAATTCACTATTATAGATAAACTTCTCAAAGAAGTTGTGTAAACTCACTCTCACTACTTATGCTTGTCACATTCTCTTTCGAACATATTATAATAAGGCTTTTATTTATCCCCACGACTCCACCAAAAGAACTCTTTCCAACATCACCAATGACAGCTATGTGGAGTCCTCATCTTACTTGACCTGTCAAAAGCATTTGAAACAATTTTATACTATTTCTTCTTGCAACACTTTTTTTTCCTTTTCAGTCTCCAATCATTTCCTAAATGATCTCATTTTAAGTCTACAGATTCAAATGCTTTCTCTATTTTGACTATGGTCCCCCTTGAACTCCAGATTCTTGTATTAAACCACCTACTTTGAAGTTGGGATCAAACACACATCTCACATATAAAATGTCCAAAACAAAGGTCCTGAAATTCCTTCACAAATATCCTCTGCCAGTAGTCCTCCCTATCTTAGCGAACGGCAAACCCAGCTTTCTATGTATTCAGTCTAAAATATTAAAGATGTCCTTGACTGTTTTTTCTCTCACACTCCATATCCAATCCATCAGCAAATCCTGTTAACTCTATCTGGAAATAAACTCATGTCATTCTCACCTCTCAGAGATCATTGTAATACGCTCCAAACTGGTATCTTTGCTCTGCCCCATCCCTTTATGATCTATTCTTCTCAGATAAGCAGAATGATTCATTTAAAGTGTAAGTAAATCCTGTCAACTGTCTGCTTGAATCTCTCCAGTAGCCTCCCATCTTAGAATGAAAAAAGACAAAATACTTTCAATGGCCTTACACAATCTGGGCCCTCTCTGGCTTCCTGTCCTATAACTCGCCAATTATCCCACTCAATTCCAGCTGCACTGACTTCATTACTTTTCCTCAGATACGCCAAGTATGCTCCTTCCTCAATACCTTTGCGCTTCTTGTTCCCTTTGTCTATAATACCCTTCCTGATACCCGTATGTTTGCTCTCTAATTGCTTCCAGGTGTTTCTCAAATGTCATCACAAAGGCCTTTCCTGACCTTCAAACATAAAATAGAACCACTGATGCTTCTTATTCCCCTATTTTCCTCCATAGCACTCATCACCTTGTATATTATTACCTGCTTCCTCTTTCCTACCACTAGAAAGTAATCTTCATCAGAATCTGGACTTTGCTCATTCCCAACACCTAGAACAGTGCTTGGCATGTAGAAAGTGAAATTTGTTGAATAAATGAATGAATTAATGAATGAGTGGAGATTTAATGAGAACGAATCTATTCCAATGGAGAAAAGTTGGCTAAGGAAGGGATAAAGGACTGAAAGACATTTTTGACAGAAACTCTAGGAAATACAGAATAATTTGACTATGGGAATAACTTGAGGGAGAAAGACTAACCATAGCTTAGAGTTGAGCAGTTAGTTATCCATACCCCCCCTCCACTCAGGGGAGCCGTTTGACTGACTTAAATGATAGTCCCCACTGGTAGTTACCCTCACCTTTAGGTGTGGTTTGAGTATCTATTCAGGAACTTTCTTAATTGTCTCCATGCTATACTCATACTAAACTGTGATCCTGAGAAAACCAGACAGGAAATGTCATTACTACTTTTCAGCGATCCATCTTGAGTTATTTTGGAAGTAATGGAATTATTATAAAAGTTCTCCAAGGTTGGTATTGATGCTGGTTCATAGAGAAACATCAGGAAGTAGCAATGGTGTTAAAGAAACTTCCTTGCCAATTTGTTCCAAGCTCTGCTTTCCTGGAGTCCGGAGGGTAGGGAAAAGCTGGTTGGTATCATCTCTTTGTTCTAGGCAATGCCCCCGTGCCTCCATCTAGGAGCCTAAACCAGGAAGCTGGAGAACATGGAAGAAGTGTGTTTGTGCCACTTAAGGAGACAACGGTGGAAAGCCTTCTAAAAACGTCCACACATGCCCTGGCTAAGCTGCAGGTGCCCCGAGAGCAACTCTCTGAAGTTCTGGAGCAGATCTACAATGGGAGTTGTGGGGCCATCTATCGATCCAAGATGCACACTGGGGACCCTGCCAAGTCCAAGAGTGTTGTCCTCAAGACTTTAAAAGGTAACAGAGGAAGTGTTAGACTTCCCTTGCCCTTTTTTTCTACTGTGCATCTCTAATAGTGAATGCTAACAGGCTTTGCAGACATTCAGATGTCAATCAATAGATAGTTGTGATCCCAACTGTGTGCAGAATAAGAAGGGAATAGACAGTGAAAACTTGAAAAAGAAATGTTATTCTTGGGGTCTTTACCTAGCTCAACCTTGCCTATTGAGGTGGTTCAAACTGATTTTTCCAAATCGGATGTTACTTGTATGAGGATTTTGAGGTTTTTTCTTCATTTTTCTTCACTATATGATCTCTTTCTCTGATAGTGTCTCTCTCTCTCGCTGTCTCTCTCTGTCTCTCTGTCTCTCTGTCTCTCTGTCTCTCTCTCTCTCTCTCATTGAGGAGGTGAGTAGTTTAGCCCTAGTATGGCCAGTAATGGTAGATGCATATAGAACAAGTATAGGCTAAGCAAGAATATTAATCAAAGGTCTAATCCATGATAATTTTTAATGTGAACAGAACGCATGACTATGTAGGCAGATGATAGCCTACTCAGATCTAAGACCTATGATTCTATATTACCTTTGAGAAAAGACCAGTGAGGATCATCTTTTAATTAGTTCCCTTTCTATTTCCTTTTTCTCCCTGTTCATTCCCCTGTAGAGCCTTGAGAATAATCACCTGAGGTGGCTTCCTGTCTCAGACCTCATTTTATCTGAGGTGGCTTCTTGTCTCACACCTCATCCGATCTGTGATGCTCTCTCTGACTGTTCACTGCCCATGGCTCTTCTGTTCTCCACAGAATCAGCTGGGCTCCACGAGATTCAAGATTTCTTAGGGAGAATCCAATTCTATCAGTACCTGGGGAAGCACCAGAACCTGGTGCAGCTGGAAGGCTGCTGCACAGAAGGGCTGCCGCTCTATATGGTGTTGGAGGATATGGCCCAGGGGGACCTGCTCAGCTTTCTCTGGACCTGCCGCCGGGTGAGCAGTAGGGTAGAGGTGTTAAGAAGGAAAGGCTTGACCTGGCTCATTAGCTGTTCCCATGTCAATTAGCCTGACAAGTGACAAAGTAGAGAGTCATTATAATAGCCATAACAGTGACTATCACCATCCTGCAGAACTCTTTATAATGATAGCAATGTTCCATATCTGCTCTGTCCGATATGGTGCCACCAATCACATGTGGCTACGGAACACTTGAAATGTGGTGACATGACTGAGAAACTGAAGTTTTATTTTTACATCATTTTAAATAATGCACATTTAAATAGCCACAGGTGTTTAATGGCTACCATAACGGGCAGTACAGATTTAGGGCATGGACTTTAGGCTCCACCTCTTACTCGCTATGTGACTTTGGCTAAGTCACCTTTCTGAGCCCGAGTTTTCTGAATCTGTAAAATGAGAGTAAGAATAAATGTTATTAATGTGAAAAGAAATTACATATGTACACACATAGCAGTGACTGGTACTTAGCAAGTACTCAAAATGATAGCTGTTATAATAATAATTACACAACAACACAACTATTGTTAGTACTGATTGTAATTCTGTTTCCTTAGTGTTAAGTGTGTCTTCCATTCTGTAGTATCACTGTACATGCCAGGGCTGATTTGAGGAGACATTCAGCTTTTAAGTTTTTGTGTCTCAAACTCATATTTAAAAAAATTAATTTCCAGACTAAAGCGCAAATCCTTTTCCTTACAATTTCCCTACTTCTCTATATATTTCTGATTCTGAAGTGCTACATGTTTCCCTAGTTAGTTCTTCACTTGCCAGTGACAAGTTAAATGTTAATCAAGTCTCCTCAATATGCTGATTATTTTACTACTAAATGTGTATGAAAAAGGGACCCTGTTAACGTCTTCCATCCAGTGATGCAAATAGGCCAATGTGCGAGTCTTTAGGCATTTTAAAGAGGTTATCCATCTGTACCTTGTTCTGTGCTCTAACCTCACTAGCTTCTTTCTATTTTTCAAAATTACTATGCTTCTATAGATGATTTTAGGTAAGCTTCACATACTTTTCTCATCACACCAAACTTCTCCCTTCTCCTCTTTGTAGAGTCAATGCCTACTCCTCCTTCAGATCTCATCAAAAGTTTTCCTTGCTCCTCCAACTGAACCAGCTCTCTTTTTCCCACCATCATATACTCTCTTTTACATGTCTTTCATGGAACTTATAGATATGCAACTATATATTTAAATATGATTAATTGATCCTAATTCATGTGTGTTTGTCATACTATAAACTCCAGAAAGCAGCAGACATGTTTATTTTGCTAACTTTTATATTCTGAGTTCCTAAGGCATTCAATAAAGATGTGTTGAGTTAATGTGCTTAATTAATCGCACACACATCCACATAGACACACACACATTACCCCAGGAAAACTGATGCTTTATCCACTGGATAGTCTTACATATACTTGCCTTTCTTACCTGCTCTTCTGTTCTTCCTTCATTCTGTTATTCATCTACATTATTGTTTCTCTAGTCCAATAAATCATTGTACTTCTCTGTATATCTGAGAATCTCTCAGATCAGTCTCTCCTTGAATCTTATACTTCCTATGTTTTTGTATCTTTTCCTTAGATTTGATATCTGCATTTAAGAATATCTCTGCCCATATATATTTTTTTGAAATCTGTTCATGTCATTTTGATATAATGCTTTTTTTCTCTGTCTCTTTAGGACGTGATGACCATGGATGGCCTTCTCTATGATCTCTCAGAAGTACAAATATATCACATTGGGAAGCAGGTCCTCTTGGCTTTGGTAAGCTGGGAAAAATGACAACAGCTGGTAGGGATTTTTCTTGTTAGTCTGGTATTTGATGTCATATTTTTCATATTTGTATTCTCAAATGGGCTACAGATTGTAAAGAAAATCGAATGGAAGTTAGCGGGCAGAAACTCAGGAACTGATAAATTATTTTCAAAACTTTATGAAATCATTTAGATAATATACTTTAAGATTGGTAATTCTAGGCAGAAAATAGTCAACTAGGGTTTTTAGAAGGTACAGGAAGGGTTTTAAAAGGTTTTTTAGTCTTAAAGGTAAAAAACCAGGGCCAAGAGCTATCTATCCATTTGCTTGATACTCTTGCTTACCCATATATACTAATATTAATAGATGTAAAAGGGGCAAAAAGGGAAGCAATTTCAGAGAAGATTAGGGAAGATAAATGGGTAAAAGGCTACAGAACCAGAAGGAAGTATACAATTGTAACTTCCTTCTGAAAAACAAGAAATACTAGTTCAGAACATGTTTGGTTGGAGACTTGCTTTGATACTGAAGATGATAGGAAATACATATACTTTAAAAAGAATGAGAAACAGGTGGAAGAGGAGGAGTAAGAAAGGGCAACAGTGAGACCATTCCTTTATTTTAAACCAACTTAAATAAAGAAGTAAGAGAAAGAACTCAGGGTTTAAGAGAAAACATTTACCTTTACTAGAATTACTCAGGAAATGTAGATGACTATTTCTACGAAATATTTAGATAATTTTGTTTAAGATAACATTTGCTATAGAAAATCAGGCCTCTGTAAAGCTACTACTTTAAGCATTTGATATATCATGTCACCTGAAGGTGTGAAATATGTCAGGGATCTAAATGGAATCAGGGAAAGCTTAGGAAAACAGAAGTAGGGAGGTGAGAAAAGAGCAGTAGTTATAGCTGAAGTTCCCCTGGGGCAAGGGCGAGAGCACATCACATAAATCAATGTTATCTATGGTGTCTGGAGGGCCTAGTTGGTATGTTCCCTTGATAAAGTCAAGAGTATCACTATACAGCCTACCTTGGATTCTGAACGGTAATTGCAGAGGCGCCCCACTGGGAGGCGCTGATCCCACTGAAGCATTCATCAGGGCCCTAGGTTACCTGCCGTAAAACAGTATCATACTGTTTTTTCTTATCACAACATCAAAGTCACTACATTCTTTAATTCTTCTCATTGCAGTATAATTTCTTTGTTCTAAAAGTTCAGAAAACTGCTAGCCACTGTTTCCTTCATCATCGATTGGAAATTACCACCTTCACCTTTTATTTTTCATAAGGTTCTTGTTTAGTAATCATAGACCTCAATCTCTAGCTCTTTGGTCATGTATAGGTTTTCCCCTTCTCCATATGCCTTGAATAGCTTGATGTCGGGGGAAATGATTCCAGGAAACCAATGCCATCCAGGTACAATGGTTGATAGATGCCTTGTTGGCTGTACTAGAATAATTTTGATACTTCTTAAAAATATAGTTTACTAGGTCCCTCTTCCTCGATTTTGGTTAAGTGAATCTGGTGGTGAAAATCTTATGTTTTTAAAAAGCTCTCAGGCAATTCTGATTTTCAGCCTGGGTTGAGAGTTATCAGTAGAATTTATAGTACTTCCTATGAATTATCAATACCTGCTTCTAGTCACTGCCACTTAATAACTGTGTGGCCTTATGTAATCATTTAGATTTATCTAAAAGATACTTCCCTAACTCACTTCATCTAGTTATTTGAGGAACAAAATGAGATGATGTAATAAAACTTTATATAAGTTTATTATTATGACTCTCACTCTTTCTTTTTATATATTATCTTGTTTGGGGGACTGCTGTTAGAAACTTGAAACCTACTCCATTTTTCCAGTGTCTAGCTGGGTCCCATCTGAGAGGAAGGTGAAATCAGGCAGAGGTTAGAGCTTGACACTCAATGAGTGATTATACTTTCCCAACCCAGTATTCATGTCAGTTTGGTAATCACAATGCAAAATGTCTGATTTATTGTCATGACTTGGAAGTCATTATAAATGAGACTCGTTTGGAGTAACAAATGGCCTCGTGTTTTTGAGGATTTCTAGGACTGCTTCTCCTTGTGTGTGACCCAAGCCATGACCTCAGACAGCTGCTCTATGTTTGATCTTATGTTGACAGGAATTTCTCCAGGATAAGCATCTGTTCCATGGGGATGTGGCAGCCAGGAATATTCTGATCCAATGTGATCTTACTGCTAAGCTCTGTGGACTGGGCCTGGCTTACGAAGTCCACACCCACGGGGCCATCTCCTCTACTCGCACCATACCTCTCAAGTGGCTCGCCCCAGAACGGCTTCTGCAGAGACCAGCTGGCATTAGAGGAGACATGTACGGTTTGTTCCTGCGCTTTGGATTTCTTCGCTTTTGGCCTACGTGTCCTCTGCCCATAACTCTGTATGTTGTCAGCTATGTCTACAAATGAAATCTCTAGAAGTCAGACAGACTCTCGAGCAGAAATGTGTATTATGTGACAGAGCTCATATTTGGCACTGGCTACAATTCTTTTTAGTGTCTTTTGAAGTATTCCTTCTGTATTAGATTAGCAGCCATAATTAAGAAAGCAAAAAAAAAAAAAATGAAAAGATTATTCACACTCATGTCCAAGGACTTAATCTAATAGAGTACGTTTTATCTGAAGGAGTGGGTCCACTTAATCAAAAGTTCAGTTAAACCAGGAACTATTGAAATAAAAAAAAATACACGTATTTCAAATCATTTACCTTAAAACATATAAATGGATAGTTATTTATCAATCTTTTTAGAGGAGAGCCAAGGACTTTTTACTGAGGATGGACCTGCTAAATGAAGTTATATGTTGTTTCTTGTATAAACAGTATTCATAATGAATTATATTTGAGTTTCAGTTTGGGATGTCTAAGTAGAGTGAGAAACTTTAAAACACTTGTGAAGCAATTTGACTGCAGACATTTATTTTTATTTCCCCCAATTTTTTACAGTTGTCTCACCCACACGATTTGACACAACTTTGTTTTAAGTAGCTTATTTTTATAGACTAGTTTCAAAGCATTCGACCTACTTTTCATGGAGCTAATACTTTGTTGCATTTATATTTAATCAGCTTGCATAATATTTAATTGGTTACATAATTACATTTACACGTATGATTGGCATAAACAGGACTGTGAAGAATCACAACTGATTTTTGGTAACCACATAACTCAACTGATTGGAGAAGTACATGGGCGTAACGTAGAGTATGTTACTAGCCACGAATGTCATGAGCAGCAGAGGAAATTTAGACTGTTGGTTAATATGGTGAGTCAATTAAGAGACTTCCATTGCTGCTGCACTAACATCTGCTTTTCAACAGAGGTCTGGGAGTAATAAGCGTAACTAGGAAATACTGCTCATTTACTGATGATATTATGGAATAGAGAAATACATCCCTTAAATCATACTGCTTAAGCAAATACCTATTCCAATTATGTACAAGGCTTTTTCTGTTAATATTTTTCCTAGATTTGGGCAATTAGATCTGCTGAGGAAATAGTAGATAAATGATAAAACTCCCTTGGCTGTGTGCTAAGAATAAAAGCTGGTATTTCAGCAGGAAGGAATAGAAAGAATAAAAAATAAGCAGAGGGGAATTTCTTTATGTTTGGATGAATGTGTTTGTATAAACACACACATACAATTTAGCCAATAATAGTAAACATCTATTAATATGAAATATAGAAGAAAGGAGACATAAATCCAGTTCTCAGAGAGATTAGCCTCCAAGGGGATTGGACAGAAATGCTTTCTAATGGCACTATTACTTGGCTTATTGACACCTTCTGTTCCCTTTCACTGCCTTCTTCACAGGGTTCTTACTGAAGGCCTCTGCTATTTATGTGAGCTCTCTTTAGGAAAGGCAGAAATTGAAATTAAGTAAATGACTTTGTTTCTTTTATAGCTGGTCCTTTGGAATCCTGCTTTATGAGATGGTGACTCTAGGTATGTAACTGTATGCAAGTGTGTGTACTGGGGTCGTGGATGATATATGCTATGAGAAGAGGTTTTAGTATAATCTCGGAGGTATGAACTGGGCTGACATGAAATCCTTCTCCTCCTTTTAACATTCTTTTGCTTTCTTTTCCTCAACACTTGACCAATTCCAAGGGATGTTGTGAAATCCAAAGGATAATGCCATGAGTGATCTTGCATAGCAAACAAAAAAAAGTTGTCTTCAGATTTATTAATCCATTTGACTGAGAAACTATAAACCGTCTCACATTTGGGGAGGGAGGGCAGGTGTTACTACTCACTTTGCTTTACTTTGTTCCTTTCCTAAAGACTCAACATTCTCCTAAATCATCAGTTTTTCCCCCCAAAACACATCCCCCCGCCCCCAATTTTCTATGTTATATCTTAACTTGATCATTAGGGAGCAACTATATACATAGTACCTAGTATTTTTCCTACGGCTTATATTTAACTTACTTTTTGCAGCCAATTAGCCCAGGTGGGTGGAGAACAGTGTTGATATAGTTGATGTTCTACTGGACCTAAAGTGCTCTTGCTACTCTCATTCTTTCCATACCAACAGGGGCACCACCATATCCCGAAGTCCCTCCTGTCAGTATTCTACAACATCTCCAAAGAAGGAAAATCATGAAGAGACCCAGTAGCTGCACACACACCATGTAAGTGGCATTTAAGGCCTACTTGTCTCTCATTCCAAGTATTTTTTTATTATTATTAGTTTCAGGTGTACAAAACAATGTACTAGTTAGACATTTATACCCCTCACAAAATGATAACCCCCTCCCCCAACCTACTACCCCTGACATTGTATATAGCTGTTAGAATTCCATTGACTATTGCTGTACTCTATATCCTGTGACTATATATATATATATATATATATATTTTTTTCAACTATAATTTAGTATATTCAGTATTATTCCGCTTCAAGTGTTCACTGCAGTGGTCAGGCATCTACACCATCCACGAAATGGTCTCCCTAATAAGACAAGTGCTCATCGGATACCCTACAAAAATCTTTACATTATTGATTCTATTCCCCAAACTGTCTTTCCTATCCCTGTGGCCATCTTGTGGTTACCGATTGTGCTTTCTAATCCCCTCACCTTCTCCCTCATCCCTACCCTCCTCCCATCTAGCAACCCTCAGTTTTTCCTCTGTATCTCTGAGACTGTTTCTGATCAGTTTGTTCATTTCTTCTATTCTTTAGATTCTACATATACGTGAGATCATATGGTATTTGTCTTTCTCCGTCTGACTTATTGCACTTAGCATAATGTTCTCATCTATATCGTTGCAAATGATAAGATTTCATTCTTCTTTATGGAGTACTACTCGGCCATAAAGAAGAATGAAATCCAAGTATTTTTTGCTGCCTATGAATCATGCCCTTTTCAAAGTGACTCAGTTGATCCCTAGCTGTCCTTTCTGTGCTAATGTGCATCCCTAGACCAAACCTACACAGTAAAACACATCTGCTCATACATCATATATATACATATTGCATATGTATATGTGTGTGTATACACACATACACACACACACCATGTTGAGGCAACTATATTATGAATCTAAATTTGATAGTTTAGTTCCTCCAGAAGTTTCTAAAATAGGTAAGAAGTAGACCAAATCCAATGCAGGTACAGAGTATTTTATTCGTTGAAATGTCAGTCTCAGTCAGAGACCGCCAGCCTCAGTTCTAATATAATTGCCATAAAATCCACTGCACTAGGTTACTTACTGGCTCTTATTTAATATTTAACTTTTAAAAATTATCTATTTTTCCAGCTATAAGCACATTAGAAACCAACCAGAGGGGCGGTAGGAAGAAATTAGAAAGGCAGGAGAAGGAGAATCCAATATTGTCAGCAGAAAGGGACAGCTGGTGAACCAATACAGAGCAAAAAAATGGAAAAATTTAAAGTTGTGCACAGAATTTTATAACCAATAAAATACAAAAAGGGATGGTTATAGGACATAAGAAAAGGTTTAGATTATTTATAAATGTATATATTAATATACATTTTCATTAAAATTGTAAATTTTGCAAATTTTTCAGCATCAAAAGGGTAAATTTCCAGTACCTGGGTTTCCCTATAATAAACATTTACTATATCAAGCAGATTACAAATGTTAACTATCGTAACTATAAATACACACACATACACACACACACACACAAACACACACAATATAGTGATACTGGCTGGGTATACCAGAATGAAATTGTTGAAAAATGTTTCTTGCAAACTTTCTATGTGTAAAAGGCTGTCCTTGACACTGGGGGGAGACACTTAACTGATAAAATACCTAATCTTGAAGAAATTAACATTGGATAAGGAGATACCTGAAAAACATGAAAATCAACATAAAGTGTTAGGTAGTAAATAAAATGGTTAAAAGCTCAGATTCCTCTCATAGAGTCAAAAAGACACATGCTCAGTCCTAGTCCTGTTATTTTACTGCACATTGTTTACTTATCTTAAAATAGGTAAAATGATAATCCTACCTTTGTTATTGTGAGGCTAAAATGAAATAATGCATGTTGAGTTCCACTTCCATGCCTTATATAATAAGTTCTTGGTAAATGTTAGTAGTGTTAAAGTAGCATCTTTCACAAAGTCTTATGGTACAAGGTTAATGAGCGTGGGAAACATGGTGGGCTGAGGTTTATAAGGGAAGGTTTCATAGAGGAATTGAGATTTAAAACAAACCTAGGGAATGATGACGACAGAGAAGATTTCAAGGCTTTGGGCATAGCATGAGCAAAGGCAGAGCTGGGTGTTAATAGCACATGTAGGACATAGCAAGACACTGGGCTGGAGGAGAGGGCTTCAGTTAGGCCAGGCCTGAGTGGGAGACAGCTGGGGGTAGGATGTCGACATCATGTGGTAGGCGGTGGAAAACTGTTGGTTCTTGAGCAGGGTATCATCGTACATGATAAAAGTATTTGAAAACAGATAGCATTATACATTCTCTAAACTGGATTGAAGAAAAGATGGATTAAAGTATTTTTATCTAGATTAAGGCAATTTCCTGAAGAAGCTAAATTATAAAGGGGGGAAATGACCTCGATTAACGGAAGGGAACACCTAAAAATTAGTATGAATCATATTATTCCATAACTTCTTATTTTCCTGGCTATAATGTAGCTTCTACTGATACATAAATTGTAGCAATGGTCTGGAATGCTACAAGTTAGTAACATCTAAAGGTGAGAACACTTGACTTCTGAAAGAGCATTTGGCAATAGAATGGGGGAGGAAAAACCACAAACTGTTCTGTCATACTGATTGTACTCCGAGGAATCTTCAGTCATTACTATTATAAAAAGGGTGCTATTGAGAAGATGATTTTAAGAGACTAAGTATTAAGAGGACGAAATGAATATTAATCTCTGGGAAGAATATGAGAGACAGGACAATGAGAAGTAGATTAAAGAACTGTAGCGCTTTTTTGTTCAAGTTTGTTTAGGAGAGGAGACGTGTTTCTCATACACTTGCCTGGTCAGGGAAGTCAGTGTCTCTCATTTCCCTTGCAGGTATGGTCTTATGAAGTCCTGCTGGCGCTGGAGTGAGGACAGCCGCCCTTCCCTTAGAGAGCTATGCTCACGCCTAGAAACTGCTGCTCAAACTGCAGATGACAAGGCTGTGCTGCAGGTACCAGAGCTGGTGGTGCCTGAGCTGTATGCAGCTGTGGCAGGGATCAGCGTGGACAGCCTCTCCTACAGCCACAGCTTCCTTTGACAATCCCAGGGCAAGAAACATCCATGGGTGATCATATACTCTTGGAACCAATTTCTCCAAGAACAGAGGATGGACTTTCTAATGGGACGTAAAGAGAGAAAGAGGACATGGATCCTGGATTTCCCCCATACGTTTCCCTAGATATGTGAAGTGATGCTGGGTGAAACTCTACACGCTGCATACCCTTGAGGCTGAGAAATACAATTTCATTTCTGCTGTCCCAGTCTTGAAGACTCAGGGTAGAAGTGGTAGCCAGTGTCACTGCACAGGAGGTTTTAGAAATCTGTGATGTTTGCTGGGGCACAGTACAAATAAGCTGGTTGCTCCCACCACAGGCTAGTTTCCTCCTGAAGGATGCTTTTATCGAGGCTATTATAAGGTCCACAGAAATTAGTCAAATGAGGGACTAGAAAGCCAATAAAGAACTTGATGAGAGAAAATTAAAGGTCCTTCTATTTGCTCAGGAGTATAGATGTGGACTAAGGTCATCCTTCAAAGTGAAGGTGGAGAAAGGATGTCACATTCCTCAGTCCTGGCCCCTTCATGCAGGGCTGGAGGAGAACTGTGAAGGAAAACTTCTGAGTTTCCCCTGAGCGTAGGTAAGAGAAAGATAGCCCCCTTTTCCCTAATAGTAACACAGGTAAACCCTGGTGGTTTTACTTTTAACGAGAACCTGGAGGGATCATTTTATGATTAGGAACATTCAACATGTGTTCATCAGGCCAGCTTCCTGGTCCCTGTAAGACTAAGGAGACGGAGCCTGGAGAGTCAGGCTCATGATGAATATAATGTGTGTGTTTAACAAATAGGGAATGTGGAAATCAAGCAAGAATGCTTAGTAGGCCAGAAGGTCTTTAACAAGGGCTAGCAAAGGACATCACCTGAGACAGAAGGATGGTAGCTTCTGATTTTCAATCATCTGCTGATGTATTGTGAAACTTATTTCATTACGTTAATATTCACTGAGTGAAAGTGGGCTTTTCTAGTATACAGCTGCTAACATCTTGACAATAGGGAGGATAAAAGTAAATAAATGGAAGTTAACGTCAACAGAAAAATTCAAGAGGCAATCTACATTGGCAGAAAATGGATAAATGGGGATAATACTTACCTCACAGGGTTGTTGTGAGGACTGAATGAGAGTATGTATTTGTACAGTATCTGGCACATAATATGTACTCAATAAATGTTAGTTTCCTTTTTCCCTTCCTATCCTAGAATCTTTCATATCTTTTTTATTTAAAATCTGTGGCTGAGAAGCGAACCTAGGTTTGTCAGTCACATTGCAAGGCAGGGCCTGCCTAAGGATGATGGTGTGGTACAAGCACCACAGGACTAAAATGATGAAGTAATCATTTCTGTGTGAGCTTCTGGAGGATGGGAAGAGTCTCCTCCTATTTCAAAACACTGAAAATATCACGATGATGACAATTCAGCTGGACATGTGATCTGTGATTTTAAAGAATACTCACTCGGGGTACTCTGGGTGGGACATCTAAGGCTGTAGGAAAGATGACTGGCAGTTGAAAATTTCATAAAAGTTAGACTCCTGATGGAGTCATGATGAGTCATCCAACTAAATAATGATTCTTGTACCTGTAGGAATACCACAGTGAACTAGTCAGGATTTAAAGGGGTGGTAAGTAGCAGTAGAGAGAAGGAAGGTTGAGTGGCTTGGCACAAAATGATGAAGTCCTCTGGAATCTCATTGTTGTTTCTTGGCTGTTCATTTAAGTCAAATTTACAAAATATTTATTGATTTAAATATTTTTTAAAAAATTGAGTGGTAAGTTTAAGGACAACACTGTTATACGTTGTGCTAGGTGTTGGATAAAAGGAACGGAGAGCTTTTGATTACAGCCTAGAAAGTAAGAGACATTATACACTTATTTATGTGGGCATTTGTACATTACAAATTGAATAAACTGTAGTGGTGATACCAGTAAGCATGCCCTAAATTGAAGCCTACAACCACTGAGATTGAGATTTCTTAATGTTCGAAAAATGTTTTCACTATTTCCAGCCCAAGTAAAAGTGTATGAAACGTGTCTTATATAACTTCACTGTCCAACACCATAGCCAGGGGACACATTGCATTTAAATATTAATCTAAATTCACACAAATTAATATTTTAAAATAAAAAATTCAGTTCCTCAGCCTCACTAGACACATTTCAAGTGCTCAGTAGCCATTCACAACATTTCCATATTTCTGTTGTATAATATCCAAGACCACAAAACAGCTTATGTTTTATTACTTTGCAATCCTTATACTATGAGAGAGACACATTTTTGGCTTTTTTTTTTTTTTTTTGCTAAAGATATGAAGGATTAATATATTTTCGCAATTCATTTTAAAAACAGGATTAGAGAGGATTAGTCTTGACCGCAGAAGTCTTTTCAGGGCATAGAGACAGTAATTGGACCACAGAGAAAGATTTTAACACTGTGCATTCCATAAGCTCTATTTACAGTCACAGATCTGGTATCTGTAGCTCTGTTTAGGTAAACATGAATGCTAGCATATGTGTCAAAAATCTGAAAGAAATGCATTAGGGAATCTAACGAGATTGAATGAGGCTCCCTACAAAAAACAAACCAAATGGATTACTGCCTGTATTTTCATAGATACTGTGGTCAAATTTCTGTGGGTTATTCTTGTAATAGGTACAGTGACTGAGTCATCCCAGCTTACCTGGGGCTTCCCAGGTTTTAAAACTGAAAGTCCCACATCACACAAAACTCCTCAGTCCTGGGCAAACTGGAATGGTTAGTCGCCCTAGTGGTAAAGGATGGTGCTTTATGTTTCTTATATATTTTCCCTAATGGCAGCCTGTACAGTAGGAATTGAATAATTTTCCTATGTAAACACTGATGCAATGGTTAATACAAACTACTATATTGACAGTTACATAATCGTTAATATAGAGTCAACATAATCCGGGCCAATCTGCCTTTCTAGCTATTCCACTTTCATGAACTTCATGTTCTAACTATACTGAATTTCTTGGCCTTCCCAAATCATGCTGTCATGCGGGGTGTCAGGCGGGGTCTCTGGTCCCGCTCCCCACACAAGAACGCAGGACATGGCTAGGCCAAAAAGGAACACCCACGGAGCCATAGGTAGGGGAGTCATACCACTGTATTCTCGCTGGCGGCTGTGTTGGAGAAACAGGAAACAGGAGCAACACAATTCTCAACCCTCACTGCGCCGCTTGCAGACTCAGCCACCATCTTCTTGCTAGGCCCCCATTTTCTGCTAGCCTAGCCACGGCAGTTATATTAGTGCCCAATGGCTCACTGGTTACAGCTGACGGCCAACTAGCCACAGCTGATGGCCATTTGATCACAGTCGATGGCCATTTACTACCTGAGCCAGCACCTTTCTATGTGAGGCCGAGAGCCTGGAAACTGCTTTTTGGGGCTCTGTCCCCACACATGCATTTTCACACCACTGTGCCTTTGCTCAGGTTGTTTTCTTCCTGGAGTGCCTTTTCCATCCCTCTGAACATATAGTCAACTTATCCCACAAGGTCCAATTCAAATAGCACGTCTTGTCACACTAGGCTTCCCCGATACTTCCCTTTCTTCAGCTTCCTGTTCCCCAATAAAGTGACTTGCTTCCTCTGCTGTACTACCAGCATTAAAAAAAATTCTTTCTAACATTTGCTTCCTTGTGCTAATATGTCTATATGTTTATTTTCTAGACTGCAAATGCAAAGGCTCTATCTTTTTATTAACAGTGTCTAACCATTTCTGGCACATAGGAGTACCTGTTAAATCTCATTATTTAATGCTTTATACATTTTAAATCTATTTTACATGCATTATCTCATTTGGCCCTCTCAATTCTGTGTGCTTGGCAAAGTTGACTGTAGTATATTCATTTGGTTGATGGAAAAACAGACTTAGAGACAGTGACTTAACCAATGTTAGGTAGATGTAAGGGTTGGGAATGAATCCCAGGTCTTCTGTCTGCCATTCTTCCTACTAAACCCCACTGAAGGTCAAAAGTCATCAACAGGATTACTCTATGTGTTGGTAAAGGAAGGATGATCAATATTTGAAAAACAGACTTTGTGTGAAAGCTCACCTGGCCTTTGCCCATCCTTCTAAACCCTTTGGTAAGCATCCCTCCCCTCCCCAATTTATTCTATTTGGTAAGAAACGTGGGCTAAACCATTTGACCTTAAGTCACATTGCCAAAACTCCTCAGGCCACTAAAGATTAACCTTTCCTTAATGAAAGAAGTTTTACTATTAAAAGGAACTCTTTTATACCATGCCTGTCGGGATTTTCATTTTCAATGTGCCTTTCAAATTTTCAGACCTCTTGTCTGATGGATTCTACCTTGTCTCTATTATTCATAGGCATCAAGTAGCCGGACAGCTAGCACTGTCCAAAGGGGAAAGCCCCGAGTTAGGAATCTAGCAGGAGAAAAGGGTTTTATTCCAGATCTATCATTTCGATTCCGGGCTTTATCTGGACTCATCCCCCCAGTTAAAGGGGAGTGATGCCACGCCCACCTTTTCACAGGATGCCGCGAGAAATCGAGACCCGAAAACTAAACGCGCCTTGCAATTGCACCTTAGTTGTAAGCCGATAAAAAATGCTATCATATGTTCACACTTTTGTCCTTTGCTATTTACGATTTACTTAAGTTTGAAAATAACATGCCTCTGTCGCCAGTAAGCGAAGTTCGAGTCGTTGCGACCCTTACTCCGCTGGCTTCGGGCCTCCTGTAGGAGCTGCAGCCTCCCAGCCCTCCTCTGGGGAGTCCGGAGGCAGAAGGGGCGCGCCGCAGTGACGCATTTCTCCCGCGCGACTGACGTCACTGCTAGGCGCCCGGCGGCGAGTAGGCCAGGCCTTCGGCGGGCTTTCTGGAGACCAAGATGTCTCTGGCCAGCGATTTCTACCTGCGCTACTATGTAGGGCACAAGGGCAAGTTTGGACATGAGTTCCTGGAGTTCGAGTTTCGGCCGGACGGTGAGCGGAGGAGCGGCGGCGGCCGCCGCCTTGCAGCGCGGTGCTGGGCCTGGGGGAGCGGGGCGGAGAGGCCGCGGAGGAGGCGGGGTGGGGTGGGCGAGCCCCTGGGGTGGGCGTGCAAGTGTACAGTGAGGGCTGAGGCCACTGCTTGCGCCGAAGTAAATGGGAGCTTGAGAATACAAGAGGCATAAATTATTCACAAAAGAGGTGTTGTGAATAAACGAGAATTAATCGATGTAAATTAATTCCGAAAAGGTAATCCTGCCAGATACTACAGCTGAACCTACGGTAGTCAGGATCCTAGACTCAGCTCACCGGAAAGGACCGGAAAGGCCGTCTAACGTATCGACCTAATACTTGAACGTTTTAAAGAACATCCCCCAACGTGCGTTGATTTAATGGATGCTTAAAATCTTTTGGTGGCCAGTAACTTTTGGATTTACCCATTCATCCGTTTTATTCATTCAGGCATTGTATGTAAGGCAACATGTCTAGAAAAACGAATGAGGCGTCCTCTGAAGGGGAAGACCAACGTGTAGAAAAATGAGTGTAATGGTGTATCTTTATTGTGGGTGCTTCAATACAGTTGTTCTCTATAGTATGAATTAAAATTAAAAAAGGAGAGTGGTTATAACGTTCTACATGAAGGAGCGGGGAAAGCTTCCCAGAGAAGGTGACAGTTGAGACGATCTGGAAATAGATTATTTTCTTGGCCTCTGCAGGAAAAACAGCAGTGAGAGCAGCGTGAGCAGAGGGCGAAGTAAAACTGCCTGCTGCCCAGGAAGTGTACAGCAGATTCTATTTTTCCTCAGCTCTGATTCTCTAGAGAGTTTTATTGTATATTGAACTCTTTTTGCAACAAGCTCAGTCCGACTGCATAGACTTTTCTTTTCTGAATGCATGGTATGTGCTGGGCAGCATGTAAATACAAAAATTGAGGGTACGGTAGTGGTTAAGACTCTTTAATTTCCCACAAGGAGTTACATCTTGATGGGCAACACATACATGAAACTAACCATAAAGCAGTCTGGCTATTAAGTGCTGTGTTCGTGTTTTGGACAAAGTTCTGTGAGAACTTAGGGGAGAATCACATATTAGAAAAGGGGAAGAGTATCAGACATTTCAGGTCACTACAGACCTGCAATTATTTAGAAACCTTAATCACCTTTTTCTCTCCTGTTTTCCTCACGTCTGTTCTAAATTTAGCTAAGGAGCCAATTTACCTGAATTCTCCATCTGTTGTTTCCTTAGGTGATGTTTTTTCAGTGCTTTGGCCTGGGAATAGTTTTCAGCTTGTCCTTAGCCAGTCACATAAATTAAGTAGTCTAATGTTATCAGGGAAATTTCATGCCCAAACAGTGGTTCTCATCCATTTATCAGCTACCACACCATGCACATATTTCCATCAGTAATAGTGATTCCTAAGGCGTTCACCTCATTAGGTTAACCTATCATTTTAGAGGGTCAGGAGCACATTACATCTGTACCTGGGCAACTAATTAGCCATAAGGGGAAGTATGCATCAGGGAGTACAAAAGTCATAATGGATTAAAATTAAGTATAGATTAGCTAACAAACTGGCCAACTTTTATCCAGAAGCAGCAGATAGTTTGTGTGCTTCCTAACCACAATTCTGAAATACTACCATTGCCATATTATCATACGTGCATTAATTTGAAGGAAAATAATTACTCCAAATTTTGGAGTACTTGGAAGAAGGTATATCTAGAGCTGAATCTCGTGTTACCCTGGGCAAATTACTTAACTGTTTTCTCAATTATCAATAGGTGTGAGAATAAAACCCACTTTTTAAGGTTGTTTAACTGATTAGATTAAATGCTCTGGGCTAATCACTTGGTACCAACACAGACACAAACTTTAAAAGAAGAGTTTTTTCTCTTTTCAGATTCCCTGTCTAGTTTAGGACATAGCTTAAGAAAATGGGCCTTAAAAAATGGCCTTCCCATTATACTGAAGGTATAGAATATTTAAAAATTATATTGAATATTTAGAAATTATATCAAAGGCATGGAATGTTTAAAAATTTGACTAGCTTCAACTGTAGCCAACTTACCAGCAAATCTTTGTGTGCCTACATGTCTAGCATTAATCTTATGCTGAGAGGGAAGAATTATTAATAAAAGTAGTAGTATAGTATGGTCTTTATCTTCAAAATTGCTTACAGTGTCATTTCTTTATTATTATTATTTTTTTTAGCAGTTTTTGCTGTTATAGATTGAATTTTTTCCACTCCCCACAGGAAAGCTTAGATATGCCAACAACAGCAATTACAAAAATGATGTCATGATCAGAAAAGAGGTAAGATTTTTTTGAATGTCCAGTTTTTTACATTTGCCATTTTCCTTAAGTCTGTGTTGAATTTACAAAAATACATATAAGTCCGTATTGTAAAGAATCCAATTTATAGATTGAAAAGTGATTCAGTTTAAATTAGATCTAATCATAGCATCTGTAACAACAAAAGAAGCAATCTGAATATATTGTTATAGTCTCATATTTGAACATACCATTTAATTCACTTCATAATTAATTTGTCTTTTTACTCTATTCACTATTTAAAACAATGATCATGATTTAAACACAATATGAATTTTAAATGAAAGGCTCCAAAATTAGGGATAAAAGTTCAGATCACTGTGATGTGTTCTAGTATTTGTCTCTGTTCACCTCAAATTTTGTGTTGTCGCTATGAATCACTTGGAGATATTTGAGTTCCATGTTAACCAAGGCAGAATACAACGGTTTAAAAAGGGGCTAAGTGATGTGACGAGGGAACAATATATATTAAAAGAAAAGGGCAAGAGAGAAGAAAAATCCTAAGAAGGATGAATGATTCCCTCCCATCTTGTACTTTGGAATTAAGTTTTTCTGTGATATTCTATTTGAATATTTAGGATTTTTAACTCCATTTTATCATTTCCTTCTGACCTGTGGGAAGAAATAGGCATTATGAAATTTTTATTGTAACTTGTTTTCAGGCTTATGTACACAAGAGTGTAATGGAAGAACTGAAGAGAATTATTGATGACAGTGAAATTACCAAAGAAGATGATGCTTTGTGGCCTCCTCCTGATAGGGTTGGTCGACAGGTTCGTATTTAGGGATTCTTTAAATGCATAAATATTAAAAATTGATAATATAACTGTTATGTTTCTCCTTATTTAGAATAGATCCTCACTGATTCTTTAGTTTTTTATTTAGTAGATACCTAGTAAATACGCTTTAATTTTCTTTTACTTGGTCTCATTTTTTGTGCTGCTTCCTAGTAGTAAAGGAATCCATGTATAACTGTAAATTGAGACATCTTTCTGAACAGTCTTTGTGGCAGCCAGCCCAGGTTAGGATGTTTTCACACTGTTATGGATAATTTCTATTATATGTTAACCACTTTTATTAGAAATAAGTACAGGTGTCTGTGAAATTGGAGACAGGATTCTCATTGACCATGTAAAATTTACTTTCTCTAAATTTATAACTTTGAAAATTCTTATTTGTATCTTTCTGCCCCAGAGAGGGATTTGATTGGTTTCTTTGTTCAAACTGACCACTGCCTTTGCCTCTCATACTCCCTTCAGAGTAATTAATGTTTCTTAAAGGGCTTCTGAAGAGATCTGAAGGCCTAATTTCACTCTGTTGAAAGACAGTTTGATTTCTGAATTGGATCTTTTCAACTCTTGGAGAAATGCAATATGACCCTTGGAAGAAGAAACATAATTTCACTTTTGTATATTCCTGAGGATTATACGTTGTAACACCTTTGAGTAGAAGAAAATGTATGGAGAAATTTTAACAGATGTTGACACTCTGTAGCAATAACTTAACTCTATTTAAAGAAACATTTAGGAAAACAAAAGTAATAGTAAAGAGTATTTTATGCATTGTAAACAGTTTTAAAACACAAATTTTGATCTCAGTTTGTTTTATGCATATGTACATATGTTCTAAAAAACAGAAACAACAGCAATAAACTGTTTATCTCTTTTAAACTCAGGAAGCGCCCAGTATTTTCATCAATCCACTTGATGTGATCATGTGTTTTGGTATTGGGGAGGATTTGGCATGCTCCAGAAATTGTCTATTGGATCTTTAAGTCAAATATTTTATGATTATTTAAGAACCTTAGTTAATTATTTTGTGTGTGCCATAAACTGTGCATAATTAGGTCTTCTGATCAGTGATGTAGCTAAGACTGTCTTGAATGGCGTGCTATTTAACCTGAGAAATCACCACACACATAGCCTCTTAATTGTTGGTTTTAGATTTGCAGATAAAATACAGAGAAAAATTTGTACAATAGTTGTGGCACACTGGGGACATCTACATTATGTTGTATTTGTTTTACTAGTTCTTAATTTTAATGTTTTGTGAAGTCAAAGTGTATGAGTCTTTCAGTCTTACAGTCCAGGATTCAAATATTAGTACCCTCACTTATTGGTGGTTGTGAATATCAAGTTTTTTCCTATGCTTTCTGAGTCTTGGATTTCACAGTTGTAAAATACGCTTACCTCCCAAGCGTATTTCAGGGATTATAGATAATGTCTGTAAAGTCCGTAGCAGCAGAGCCTGACACATAGTGGGTACTAAAGTGGTGCTGTTATTCATATTATACATTTTATCTTTAGAGCCTGGTGAAAGGGTAAGTGTGTTTATATTTATTATATTAAAAAGACTTAGATCATATTATTTTTACAACACTGTGCTTCAGAGTGATGCCAATAGTTTTTACTGACATTACATGAAACATTTATTGTCACCCTGAAGTATGTCATTCATTTTATAGTATCTTTATGAGATCTCTGGAGAGGAGTTTTGGTTAGTCCTAATACTGGGGACTCTTGAATAGGTGATCAGGTTTTTATTTTATAGACATAGTTTATGTCTAACAGATCAAATGTCTTTTTTTCTTTTTCTTTGTTAGAAAAACTGCAGCTAAAATTGGGACTTCTCAGTAGCAAGAATACAGATATCTCTGGGATGAATTTTTATATTAACTACATCTCTCTATTTTATTTTTTTCAGGAGCTTGAAATTGTAATCGGAGATGAACACATTTCTTTTACGACGTCAAAAATAGGTTCTCTTATTGATGTCAATCAGTCAAAGTGAGTATGTTAAAGCATTTTCATTAAATTGATAACATTTATTAGAGAGGTTCATTTTAAGACTATATCCAGTTTGAGATCATTTCCATGATACCCTATCAGTTTATTATGCATATGAAATTCTGATTTTTATGTCATTAAAAACTTGTTATCGAAGAAGGTAGCAGTGTATTTTATTGATTTTCAAATAAAAAATCTTAATCTGACAGCTATATATAATAATGCCCAAGTTTTATTAGCTACTTTTTTTTGGGTAAAAATTTGGACACAGTGTCACAAAATTTAAAAGATATCCTTATTGGATATTAGCCTCATTAGTCCCATAGCACATCACATCGTTTTCCTCTTTGGGTGTAATACCCAAATAAATGAAAAAAAGAATCCAGTGTAGCTTAATAGCTTTAGCTACGTATGTCTTTAACTTAATTGTTTTAGGTTTTTGTTTTGTTTTATGAATTAATTTAAAATTACACTATTTCTAGGAACAAAAAGTAACTTTTACCTTTTTAAATTTTAGGGATCCTGAAGGCCTTCGAGTATTTTACTATTTGGTACAGGACCTGAAATGTTTAGTGTTTAGTCTTATTGGATTACATTTCAAGATTAAACCAATCTAAATTGTATGTTTTTTTAAGGTGTTTTTATATTTAATTAAGGGATGGGTAAGGGAGGGTTTGTTTGTCATTTACAGTATTGGGATTTTTATGAGTGTGAAGCAAACAAATTTTCTTTTTGTATGCAAACTGAAAATAAGAAAATACATAAACAGGCTTAATGGTTATCTTCACTTGTGTCCAAGTGGGTTGGACAGTCCCCACACACATTGAAATCTGTAAATAAAAGCCACCTTTCATTCCAATAAAACTTATCAAAGCCTGGATGGAGAGTGTTTTTTGTTTTGTTTTTTTCCCTCAGGAGGCTATGTCTCTTACTCACTTTAAAGTTAATAAAAAATTTATCGTAGGAACATGCTATAGTACACGTTCTTTCAGGTAGGAATATGTAGCCAGATTCCCTTCCGTTAAAGGCAATTGTAGATCTTCCCTTATTTCTTCCTTACCTGATGGGATTTAATTTTGTGGTGCTTATAGAGGTTGTTTACAGAAGGTTGTGGATTTTTACATTTATCATAAACTCAGGGATTATTTACATTTAAATATTTTTGGTATAAGCAGTGATTTCCTCAAGGGTAAAGCCAATCAATACCCCAAGTTAGGCATATCTTTTATTATGCCCTTTTTCACAAATATGTATTTTCTGTGTCTAGAAACTAAATGAGTTCTCAGCTTAAAAAAATTATTTAAAATTTAGATTTAAATGTGTGCGTGTGTGTGTTTGTGTATGTGTATCTATATATAGTAACTCGTAATGAGCACAGGTCCCACTCATATTTCTCAGTTTCTTTGAGCCTCTTTCTGATAGACTTGGCCTTGTATTATTTCTCCTGTCAGTAACCATGCCCTAGTATTCTGTTATTCCTCCATCTGAAACCTCCTTCCCCTCTTCCCCCTTAAAAGTGTGTAGTCCTGGTAGTCATAATCCACTTGCTCCAGGGACCAGTCAGGACTGACCTTAGGTTGAAAGAACTAGTCCCTGAAGTCTTGCCTGGACTCCTGAGCAGCTAGACTAGAGTGGCTTTGCCCAGTAAACTTTGAGTTAATAGAAATGTTCTGTATCCGTGCAGTCCAATAGCGTAGCCACGACCAACTACATGTGGCTACTGAGTACTTGAGATGTGGCTATGTGGCTAGTGTAACTGAATTTATAGTCCTATTAGAATTTTTTCCCCCAACTTTGTATTATGAAAAATTTCAAACATAGAAAACTGTTGAAAGAATTGTAAAACGAACATCCATATGCTAATGTAGATTCTATAATTGATATTTTTTTACTGTAATAAGTCTTACAATAAGGCATGTCTTGTTGATTTTTCACTTAAGGGTAGAATAACTGGTGTAATTGGTGCTAATAGACCAATTTTTTCCCTTAGTGCTATGTAATTTTGATTAGATAGTCACATGTGGCTTGTGGCTACCTTCTGGACAGTGTAGCTCTAGAGCATGGCTTGGTAGCCTGTTTGCCATGGAGTGCTGTCTGGTCCTTTACACTGCATGAAAATGCATGGCCGTCTTCTTCAGGGTTGCCAGGGAAAGTCACTGGGTCTCCATCGTGCAATACTGCACTGTCATCACCTTCAGGTCCCTTAGATGGAAATAAACATTTCTGTTCAAGTTGTAGGCCTTGATGGATGTGCAGTATAAAATCGTGTTACAATTCTTAGATGTTAATCTCAAGGAGAAAGGGAGAAATAATTGTTCTTTGAACCTCCTGTGGGCCCACAATTTTTGGTTGTTCCTCAAAATAATAGTTATTCTGTGACTCCTATTGAGGAAGCAAGGTTGGCGAGAAATAATCCTTAGATTAACAAATCTTTAGCATATTAACTCTTTGTCCTCATTCTCTAACTTCCCTTTAGTGCTGTTTTCCTTATGCCCTGTCCCCACTATCTACTAAACTTTTCATATTCAAATCAAGATTGGAGATTAGGTCATTAGGGTAAATATTTTATATTGTCTCTGATTTCCTTATACATTCTTTGGACTGGCTTTTACTTAATTGTAAGCTGCTGGTGGACAGTGATTAAAAATTAAATTTTGTGCAGCACTAGTTTTAGGACAAACTAGATTTTTATAGCACTCAGATGAGCAGATACATGTCACCACCCCCACATCTTGTATTAATCAAACATATTCCGAGTGTTGGTTCAACGCCCCCTCCCCGCATCCCACCGTTTACCCTTTCATGGGATGGGGTGTCACTACCCAGCACCTAGCATAGTCTTTTCCATGTAGTAGGTCCTTTGTAAAAAGTTCATTGAACTGGTTGACTTTTTGTACTTACTGCCTTCAAATTGTCTTTGTAACTTAGTTTGAGATACAAGATAATTCATTTCTGTTGCTATGGAAACCTTTCAATTGCCATATTCACATATTTATACCACAGAGTTGTACATTTGAGCACATTGGATGAGGATATGGCCCACCTGTGATCCTGATTTCTCACGTGTAGTCTGAGTAGAGCACTTTAACCTTCCTTGCTCAACCAAAGCAATAAATACAGCGCAGTGAAGAGGACTGATGAGAAATGAGATGATCTGGCAGGGTCTACCGCTCTATTTTATTTATATTTTTTTATTTTGAGTTTCTGGGTTTTGTGCTTCTGCTTATAATTAAGAGTTCAGGCAGACAGTTCATTGATATCAGGCTGAGTCTACTTACGCGGACACTTAATATGAATATAAATGATAGCTGAGATTATTTGTTTTATGTAACCTGTTGTTAGACTACTTTGTTTTGATTTGAAACGTGTGAGACCTGTGAACAATGCTGTCAGGTCAACCATCGATTCATAGGATTGTTTTTGAAGACAGTTTTTTAAAGTAGTTTTAGGTTCACAGCAAAATTGAGAGGAAGGTACAGAGATTTCCCATGTACCCCTGTCCCCACACATGCAGGGTCCCCCGTTATCAACTTCTCTCACCAGAGTAGTACAGTTGTTACAATTGGCAAACCTACACTGACACATAATCACCCAAAGCCCATACTTTGTATTAGGGTTCAATCTTGGCAGAGTACATTCTATGGGTTTGGACAAATGTATAATGACATGTATCCATCATTATAATATCATACAGAGTATTTTAACTGCCCTAAAAATCCTCTGTGTGCCACCTATTCATTTCTCCCTGCCTCCAACCCTTGGCAACCATTGATCTGTTCACTGTCTCCAAAGTTTTATCTTTTCCAACATGTCATTTAATTGGAATCATATAGTAGGTAGCCTTTTCAAATGGAAAATTTTCACTTAGTCCACATGTAAGTTTCCTCCATGTCTTTCATGGCTTGATAGCTCATTTCTTTTTAGTGCTGAATAATATTCCATGTCTGGATGGACCACATTTATCCATTCACATATGAAGGACAGACATCTTGGTTGCTTCCAAATTTTGGCAAGTATGAGTAAAGCTGCTATAAACATTCAGGCTTTTGTGTGAACCTTAAGTTTACTGATTATTTTCTAGCATTATGTGGTAATGAGCTAGAATAGAAAATCCAAAACAATTAAAAGTAAATAGGAAAGGTGAATGAGTGCTTGGAGGGTGAGCTTAAAAGAGTCTGAACCATGTTATACAGTGGAGAGAACACTGAAAATCAAAATTCTTAATATGGTACTGCTTCACAGAACTATTTTCCCTTTCAACCTGTGAATAGACTATTGCTTAGTGGCACAAAGCCCGTATAGCCACCCGAAAACCTTTTTTTACCATTATGTTTGCATGCTAACTTAGTTCTTGAGGTGGCCCTCTCATTCAGCTACTTAGAAATTGGAGGAAAGATGGTTACTGTTCGATTGACTGCTAGAGGCCAGTTAGGATAATTCAGAGGATTTTAACTCTAGAGCAGTAGAATAGGTTTTATTATAAAGACAAGATGGACAAAGGAAGTAGCTAATTAGGGGAACAGGAAACCTCAAACAAGAGTCTTTTGACTTTTCACTGTTAGAGCCAGGAAACTGAATATCACTCAGTGGCATAACGGTTAGGCATTAGGACAAATATCCATGGAGATGAGAACCGGGCCAGGTGAACTTAATCCTCCCAATAGCGTGATGCACGCCATCTTTCCTGGGGAGCTGGTGGTTATTCCAGACATCCTTCAATTCAGCCTAGGACAGGAAGAACAACATGCTGCTGTGAAATGATAAGCCACTGAGGTTTGAAGGTGTGACCACAAAGCTTGCAGGTGTGACTGTAAACTGTGTGCTGAGCTTCTAGCTGACCAAGTTAATAACATCGGGTTGGGACGTGTAAAATGTGTGGTTTCCCAAATGAAAAAAGGCTTTGCAGCAAAGCAGCCAGGAAAAAAATGAATGCTTCATATATTCATACTGTGTTTGCATAAGTGTGTTTGGCATAGAAGTGAATTCGGAAGACAAAGTACAAGAACATTGAAAAAATTCTTCAAATTTCTCCTTTTTCTGGTTTATTAGCAGTGGTTGTGATGAAGTTTGGTGCTTCCAATTTTGTGCTTGTTTGATCAAAGGGCCATGCTAGGAATTTGAGTCCCATCTGAAGTTACTACTGTTCTCTTCTGATGCTAGTTGTCTTCTCATTTAAGAAGAAATTTATTTGTCTTTTCCAGAAATCAGAGCTTAGGGAAAAAAAAAAAACTAGAAAAAAACAAAACAAATAAAAAGTAGAGCTTAAAGGGAGCAGCTCCACAATTTGGCTTTCTAATCATTAACCTCATTCTGTTTCTCTCTAAAATCATGAAAAACATCTATATTTTGTAGTTAATTCCTGTTAACTTTAGCCACCTTGCTCATCAAGTGCACGAGTAGACATCATTTCTTTGTGCTGCAGCTGCAGTAATGAACAAGTCGATGAGGACCTCACCCTCTGGACTTTCTGTAGAGGAGACAAACAACTATGTATGTGTGAAAGAGTGCTACACCTGTCTGGCCTCCGTCATGAGAACTAGCCACCCTCTCACCAGCTATAAGGATGTAAATCAAAACAGAAGAACGGCTCAACATCACCAATATCTCCAGGGGGCAGTAAGATACAAATAACCAGGTCTGAGGTCACAGAACGGTTTTTCTGGGGAGAGAGCAGTATGCTGCCACATGTTTCCCAGCTCCTAAATTGTATTAATGTGCCTCCCATATCGCAACATACATACTTTCTTCCAGGCACCTGCACTCCAAACCTGACATGTTAGGATAGAGAACCTAGCTCAGTGTCAGGATTTCTGGACTGCAGTCCTGGCTTAGAGAGAAAGAGAGAAAAAAAAGAGCATTTACTTTTTTGAAGTCTTAAGAAATCTTATCTGTAGTGCTAATCTCTGAATTCCTCCAAGTCTATTTAGTGAGTGATACTCTTATTGAACATGAGAAAACAGACTTGAAGATTTGGAATGACTTATTCAAATTTTTATAATTGGGAAGGATTTGAATCTTGGACTTCAAATGATATTTCACATTTAATAAAAAGCCTACTCTATAGTATTTGCCAGGTCTGGTTAGGAACTTTCTATCTCATTTAATCCTCACAGCAACCTTGGAAGGCAAATATCACTGTTTTACTCTGGTGAATCCGAAGGTTTAGAGAAGTTGAGTGACTTGCCTCAAGCCACATATTTAAGCTGGGGCTGACGTTTCAAGCCAGATCTGCCTGGGTCCAGAATTCATGCTTTGTGGCGAGAGGTTTGAAAATCCAGGCCCTTCTAAATCCATAGTCCGTCTGTGCTCAGTGTATTAGTGAAGCCTATGTTAAACATGGATCAAGAATTAGCAATAATGTGTCCTTTGGCAGGTCAGTTAACCTCTTAATATTAATGTTTTCATTTGTAAAATGGGGACAATAAGAAACAGCTGTCGGTGTTGGGAAGTTTCAGTATGGTTATACATACAGTAGGTCCCCAAATACTGCCACCTTTTCCACAGTCATTACTACTTCTCCCACCCTCACTCTTTATCTCCTCTCAGCAGAAGAACTTCATCTACTCATATCTATCTACGTATCTATCTATGTATCTATGTATCTATCATCTGTCATCTATTTTTGGCATTGGTATAGAAGGTAGGGACCTTTCTCTGTTTTGAGACTGATGAAGCCAATCCAAGACAAGGGCAAAGAGAAGAAAATGACTGGCAGCAAGTATTCTTGAAGTGTCCAGATTCCACGAAACTTTGCTTACATGATTGAATGCAATTCAACTCTGAGAGACATTTCAGTTCACTGTTGCACATGATGAAAGTGGCAGACCTCAGTGGTGATTCAGACACTAAGGATCGCATTGGGGGACAGAAGTGGGCCCACTGAGGGCCAAACAAGGGGCAGCATAACCTCGACTGGGGTCCTAGTGTTTAGTACATTCAGTAGACTGTTTATAAGTAGTTTGGAGGAGAGGGGGCAGACATGAGCAAACTGAAGAATGGGGAGGCCATCCCAAGCACGATGGTTTAATGGTGGCTAGAGGTTGGTAAAGGAAGAAAAGAAGAAGCAAAGAATTTGGTCAGAGCCTGTTGAAATAGGGGTGGGTTTGTTCCTGCATAAGCAATTTCCCCTTCTGTTCCCCACCTCACTCCTCTTCCCCCACACTCCACGTTAACCACAATCATCTGATTTGAAGAGCAATTTAAACTGATTTCATAGAACTGTATGTCAGAAGATTGGCAGGGCCTTATGAAAAGAAAGTGAACCTCAATGAGAGATTTGGGTATAGTCTCAGAGGGTTTGGCTCATAGAAACCAAGTTATAGAAATGTATTTCTTTTAGCTGGTAGGTTGACGATAACGCGTATTTATGAAGTAATATTCGTGGACAAAACTCAAATACAGGAATAATTAGTATCTCTTCTTAAAAAAAATTCAAATGTGAACATTTTTACACACAACTAGTGGTGTGTAAATGGAACAACTTTTCTGGAGGGCATTTGGTAATATGCATCAAAGTTCTTTATATACCCTTTGACCCCCAATTTCATGTTAAAAAATTTTCCTAAGAAAATGTTGAAAAGTACAAGCCACATATTTTTTATACTAGCAAAAAATTGGAAACAACCTACATGTCACACAGTAGGGGATTACCTAAATAAATTATGATATAATCCATGTGGGTAATAACTATATGGTTTTGAAAATCACATTTAGACCAATATTTTTAAATGAGGAAACATTTATTAGAAAATAATAGATCAAAAACATTGTGTGTGAAGTGACACCAACACTGATAGTAAACAGATAAAACAAATTTTGGTCATATACAGATAAAAGACTAGAAGAATAAACAAAAAATTTTGTAGTCGAGTTATGGATGTTTTAAAATAATTTCTACATACATTTATCTGCAATAAACATAATGGAAACAAGAAATGATCTTTTTTTTGTAAATAGTAACATACAAAGGAAAGTTTCTGGCAGACTATTTGAGTCAAAGAAATGTCATGATATTTCTTATGTGTATGTACAGATACATATTTATACATTTTCATTTTAATCATTTGTTTTTACTAGTAGTTTCTTTTAGATATGCTCGTTTTTGTTAAAGATATGAGTTCTTGTTTTTTGAAAGCTGTGTTCCTTTATGTTTTAAGTCCCCAAATGTTGATTTTAAACGCAATTTTGCAGACTACTAAGTAGTTGGTTACTTGAAATGGAGGAACATGTAGCTCATGGCCATCTTTCCTTCACTGTCAATATCAGCTTTCATCATACAATTTCCTTTATCACTTTGGTCAAGAGGAGGGGCAGAAATTTTTGAGTTGGAGTTCTATTCAGAGGCAATTCATTTCTGCCTTCCGTCTTACAGCCCCTCACGCCCCCAGGGGAGCCAGAATCGGAGAGGCCAACTTCTCCCGCCTCATTTTTGGGTCAGCTTTCTCCACCAGCATCACTGCTTGGCACAGATCCAGGTAACAGAGACTTTTATTCTCTCAGATCTTTGTGCCTGAATATCCTATTAGTCCCATTTATAAAGAAAAGATTCTGAGGAAAAAAGATTCTGGGAATATGTTACTTTATTACAAATGACTCGGCCTGAGTATGGGGTTGATAGGAAAGCGTTCTAGATTGATTGCATTGGAATTGCATTAACTTTGAAAGAAATGCGAAACCTGTAGTTCAGCAGTAGTTTTTGTATTTTAAAATATGCCACGATTTGTGCTTTGTGTTATCAAAGTAAGACGGATTTGGGGGTTAATTCCTTTTAATTTGGACCTAATGATTTACATATTACCTTATCCATCTTGAAGGATTCTGTAATAGAAAAGACTCCTCTTCTTTAGGAAATGGGAGAAAATATGAATAGTTAAGTTTAGAAAATTTTGCAACTTAAACGATTTTTTTAAAGAATAAAGTTATATGTGCAATTTGTTTTTCATATTTTCTGTTTCCTGGATATCATCTTTTCATATTGATTAATGTAAGAAGCAAGGTACATTTTAAATATTTATTATTTAATAATTTCTTTTTATATTGATATCTATTAATAGCTTGAATCCTTTATGGATATTACCTAATGACTGCCTATTGAAAATTTTATTTTAACATAGACTTCTATGGCAACATCATACACTAGAAAATTCTTTCTAAAATTGTAATGTACATACAATCATTTGGGATTAAATATACAGGTATTGGCTCCAATGTAAAAGATTCTTATTCAGTACATCTTGCATGGGGCACTGGAATCTGGAGAGTTAACCAATCTGCAATGTTAACTCTCAAATAATTCTTTTGCAGATGGTGTATAGTATACACTTTGGGAAACACTCTGGTAAAGTCATGTTATAATTGAAAACAATGTGAGAACATTTTTTAAAATAATTTTTATTTTTCAATTACAGTTGACATAGACTATTATATTAGTTTCAGGTGTACAACACAGTAGTTAGATAACTTAAAAAGTATCACCCTAATAAATCTAGTATCCACTTGACACCATACATAGTTGTTATAATATTATTGACCATATTCCCTATGCTATATTTTACATCCCCATGACTATTGTAAGTGCCAATTTGTACTCAATCCCTGTCCCTTTCTCATCCATCCCCTTACCCTACTCCGATCTGGCAACCATCAAAATGTTCTCTGTATCTATGAGTTTGTTTCTCTTTATTTATTGGTATATTTTGATTTTTAGATTCCACATATAAGTGAAATTATATGGTATTTGTCTTTCTCTGTCTGACTTATTTCACTTAGCATAAAACCCTCTAGGTCCATCCATGTTGCAGATGGTCAGATTTTATTCTTTTTTATGGCTGAGTAATGTTTTATAATATATATGTACCACTTCTTCTTTATCCATTCATCTATTGATTGATGGACACTTAGGTTATTTCCATATCTTGGCTATTGCAAATAATGCTGCAATGAACATACGGATGCATACGGTATGTCTTTTTAAAGTAGTGTTTTGAGTTTCTTCAGATAAATACCCAGATGTGAGATTACTGGATCCTTCTTTGTCTGTTGTTATAGCTTTTATTTTAAAGTCTATTTTGTGTGGTATAAGTATTGCTACCCAGCTTTTTAAAAATTTTTGGTTTCCATTTTCATTAAATATCTTTTCCATCCCTTTACTTTCAGTCTGTGTGTGTCTATTGTTCTGAAGTGAGTCTCTTGTAGGCAGTATATGTTAAGGTTTTGTTTTCTTATCCACTCAGCCACCCTGTGTCTTTTGATTGGAATGTTTAATCTATTTACATTTCAAGTAATTGTTAATAGATATGCAGTTATTGACATTTATTATTTATATTTTTTTATCTTTTTTTTTAAAGAAGTCCCTTTAACATTTCTTGTACTACTGGTTTGATGTTGATTAGCTCCTTTAGCTTTTTCTTGTTTGGGAAGCTCTATTTGTCCTTCAATTCTAAATAATAGCTTTGCTGGGTAGAGTAATCTTGGTTGTAGGTCTTTGCATTTCATCATTTTGAATCTTTTGTGCCTCTCCCTTCTTGCCTGCAAAGTTTGTGTTGAGGAACCAGCTGATAGTCTGATGGGAACTCCCTTGTAGGTAACTAACTACTTTTCTCTGGTGGCTTTTAAATTTTTCTCTTTGTTTTTAACCTTTGGCATTTAATTATGTTGTGTCTTGCTGTGGGCCTCTTTGCATTCATCTTATTTGGGACTCTGTGCTTTCTGGGCTGGTATGTCTATTTCCTTTACCAGGTTAGGGAAGTTTTCTGTTATTATTTCTTCAAATAGGTTTTCAATTTCTTGCTCCCTCTCTTCTCCTTCTGGTACCCTTATGATGCAAATATTGGTATGCTTCATGTTGTTCCAGAGGCCCCTTAAACTGTCCTCATTTTTTTTTTTTGTTTTCGATTCTTTTTTCTTTTTGCTATTCTGATTGGATGTTTTCTGCTATCTTATTTTCCAAATCGCTGATTCAATCCTCTGTTTCATCTAATCTACTGTTGATTTCCTCTAATGTGTTCATTTCAGTTATTATATTCTTCGTTTCTGACTGGTTCTTATATTTTCTATCTCTTTGTTGAAGTTCTCACTGAGATCATGAAACATCCTTATAACCAGTGTTTTGAACTCTGCATCTGGTAGATTACTTGTTCTCTGTTTTGTTTAGTTCTTTTTCTGGTCTTTGTTCTGATCTTTCATTTTGGACATGTTTCTTTGTCTCCTCATTTTGTCTACCTCCCTGTTTGTGTTTCTATGTATTAGGTAGAGCTGCTGTGTCATCTGGTCTTAGTAGGGTGGGCTTATGTAATAGGTATCCCATGGAGCCCAGTTGTGCAGTCTACCTGGTCATCAGAGCTGGGTATTCCAGGTGTGTCTCTTGTGTGGGTTTTGTGTGCCCTCCTGTTGCAGTTGAACCTTGGTTGCTGTTTGCACATCAGGGGGAGGAATTGACTCTCAGGCTGATTGTTTATGAGGACTGGCTGTAACTACTGTAAAGGAGCTGTTGTACAGGGGCTGACTTTATAGAGCAGGATTCACTTTAGCGAGGCTCTGGTGCCTGCTGAGTCTGCCCTTTGGGCATGTTTTTTTTTGGAGGTGGTTGGGTAGTGCTCTGGTGTGATCTGAAGCTGGCCATTGGGTGTACTGGTTCTGGGGCCTCTTGGGAGGATCTGTGTTGCAGGCCAAATTCAGCTGCTTACTGTATCCTGTCTATGGCCCCTTGGTATGAGCTAAAAATTGATCTGCAGATGGTTTCCACTTGTGCTGGCTTGATGGTGATTGGGAAAGGCTGTGTTACAAACTGAGGCTGGCTGCTGCTAGTGCCAAACTTAGGGCCGTTTAAGAGGGCATGCCAAGGCTAGATGCTGCTTATTTGGGGTTTGTGAGCCTTTGAGAGATTTTAGGAAAGTCCTCAGCATGATCCAAGACAGGCCATTAGTATGGAAAAGTCATTGAAAGTGGCTTGGGTGGTTCCAAAAGTTGGGTGGATCAGGGTATCAGGGAATCACCATGGTGGGGCGGATGGTGTTAGCCAGGTCGATGGAGACTCAGATATGGCACCTGACTGCATGTGCACACTGGGAGGGGGAAGGGCTCAACAAAGGAATAATGGCTTCTTCCAGCACTTCTGTCTATGAGAAAGCTGCCCTTCCAGTCTTTGTCCTGAAGCCAGATAATTCAGTTCCTCCCCGTATGTCCCTGCTGCCTTTTGAGCTACTGTCTTAGTGTTGGAGCTCAGAGCAAGTGAGTCCATGTGTGGGTCCTTTAAGAGGAATGCCTGGTACTCCAGTGAACCTCCGTCTCACTCAACCATAATCTCTGCTGGTTTTCATGTCCAGAAATTGTGGGGACTTCTTTTCCTGGCACTAGAAATGTGGACTGGGGAGCCTGGTGTGGGCCTGGGACCCCTTGCTCCTCAGGGGGGACCTCCACAGCCAAGATACCCCTCCCAATGTTTAATGGTCACATGCAGTTGTGGGGCAGCACATTCAGTGTCTCTGCCTCTCCTTCCAGTCTTGATGTGGCTTCTTCTGTATATCCTTAATTATAGGACTTCTGTCCAGCGGACTTCAGACAATTCTCAATAATGGTTTATCTGTAGTTTAGCTGTAATTTTGATGTGGTTGTGAGAGGAGGCAGGCATAGCTTTTACCTACTCTGCCATCTTGTCTGGAACTGAGAACTTTTTAATATTTATATATAGATCTGAATGTGAATATTGTTTTTTTAAGCCAAAGTATTTATTTTTTTCAGAATTTCAAAAATGTAGAATTTTGTTTTTTGAATAAATAATTTTAAAGGTGTTTCAGTCATTTGGCCTAACATTTGTATATGTATGTTAAACATTTTGAGCTAGATTGCCTAGGTGAATAGGACCCAGCCTATTCAATCTATTAGTACATTAAAAACAAAATTTCTGGGCCAGCCCGGTGGCTCAGGTGGTTGGAGCGCTGTGCTCCTAATGCCAAGGTCGCTGGTTTGATTCCCACATGGACCAGTGAGCTGCACCCTCTTCAGCTAAGATTGTGAACAATGGCTCTCCCTGGAGCTGGGCTGCCGTGGGCTGCCGTGGGCTGCCGTGGGCTGCTATGGGCTGCATGAGCAGCGAGCTGCTGTGAGCTGCTGTGAGCTGATGACCAATTGCCTCAGCCAGGGGGAGTGCAAGTCTCATAATACCAGCATGGGCCAGGGAGCTGTGTCCTACACAACTAGACCGAGAAACAACGGCTTAAACTGGAGTGGGGGAGAGGCGGAAAAGGGGGGAAGAATTTTTTTTCTGTGTTTTCTAATAATCATGGCAGTAATCTTACATAAATTTCTTATATAAATCAGTCTCAGTCTATGTGCTTTAGGCACTTGAAGTAGTTAATAAACACACACCCACATCACAGACAGACATACACAGATAACTCTTATTTCTGGTATGTTCCTATAGACTGACATTTTAAATTTTCTTTAGACATCATCCCAATGCAAAGGTTTTAATGCAAAACATCTTTCTCTTTGTATTCTAGAGATGAGCAATCAAGAAGTAGTTTATTCAACCCCGAGATTTCTTCAGTCTTCTTCAGAGTCACAAAACAGATTAAGGCCTGGTGGTACTCAAATGCCTGAGAAAAGTGATGACAAAGGTATGTTTTAAGTGTCTAGATTTACCTGTCTCTTATGCATTGTCAAACTCTTAAAATTTGAAAAAAAATTCCTATTTGTACTTCAGGTTCTCAGATGGTAATACAAAAACCGTAATTGGCATAGTAGTGCACGTCTTTTTTATTTCAATTTTTCTAAGTTTGTGAGTGTGGAGAAAACAATGAATTATTTTCAATTGGAGAAGCTAACAGAGTGTTTTCATTCAAATTGGGTCAGAGGAATTTTTGAGGCCTTTAAAAGTAAAGAACAGACTAGAGACTCAAGAAAACACTGCATTTCCTAGAGAAATAAAAGTCTTACAGAATGTTTAAGAGATGAAAAATGCACTTTTATTTAGACAAAAGATATTTTAGGTGTCTGAAATATTTTCTGATGCTTAATGGCAATAAAGCTGCAAAATGTTCAAATCAAAAGAGGCATTCTAATTTTTCTGTTCTCTCTCTCTACTTTCAAATATTGTCACAAAATCTAAATTGAGAATAACTTTTATAGTTTTAATGTAGTGATAATAAGAGATACAGCTTTTATATACTGAGAACACCCAAGGATAAATATAGCATTGTCTAGAGAAAAATAGAATTGATGAGAAAGAAAAGAAAGTCGATTTCTTGAAACATCTTTCAGGATGGACCCCAATCACATTGGCAGCTTCAGAATATCCACTGTTGGCTACCAATGTCTCAAGAATAGTAACTGCTTTTTGTTTCCTCTCCATGATTGGTTGTGATCATAGCAAGGAGTACCCACGTCAGTGTGGATTCTCTTAAATGTGCGTTGTGCCTATTGTCCTCTGCTTTTGTAAGGGATGCCTATACTTTTGAAATCCTATAGAACTGTTCTCATGTAGGATTTCTACAATGGGTATATGTCAGAACTCTGAAACCTTAAAACTGTAATTACTGTATCTCAAATTTAAATCAATTTGTATGATATCATTTTGTAAAAATTTTTAGAGAACGTTTGTCTCTTAGTTTCAAATGGTATTCCAGGTGAAGGTTAGTAATAGGCTAAGCTATATCCCTGATGATTATTTTCTTCTTTATTTAAAGAGTTTTCAGGACCCTGGCATCTCATTTCAAGGACTCTAGGGATCCTCTGTTTACTTCTATTGATGACAGTTATCGTGCTGGGGACAATGAGTGAGTAATTGAAATACATCCTTCTGTCTGAGTCATAGCACTAACCACTAATTTTGTAGATATTAACCATGTACCATCAATTATTTCCTGGCTATAATTAGGGAATGTCCCAGATGGCTCTCTCTTGGTGATTTTTCCTGACACATCCCAGTGTGATTTTCACTTTACTTTCCTATTCCAGTGATTCTGCAGCTGTAATGAGCTGCCTCATTTTGTATAACATATGGTAATATTCCCTTTGATACAGGACTTAGTAATATTCTGCCTTTGAAGTTTAGATCATTGTGAATCTTAGATATACATTCTTTGAGACAAAACTTTTCACAAGAACTTATGGTTTTCTCTTGATTTTTCTAAGAATACAATGAAGAAATGATTTAGTAAAATGAGTGGTTCTTTAATGGATGTTAGAATCTTGAATTCATCAACTTTTATCTTTTATTTGAATTCCTTGATATCTTTAGAGAAAGTCACTAATATGTTACACTCAGATAAAATGACATATTTATATTTTCATCTTTTCTCCTATGGATATTCTATTTAATAATGATGGTGCTATTTCTTCGTGTTTCTTAGTGTAGATTTTCATACTCAGAAGATGTGTTTACTAACTGTTGACTGAATGGTTTTTACTTTGTTTCCTATTTGTAAATAATGTGCTAATTATTAAAAAGAAATTAAATTGAATGGTAAGGTGTTGCCATCATAATTTTATTCAGATACCTTATTTTATTTATTATACACTTAAGTTGCTAGTAGCAAGAGGTTTGATATTTCATTTTTTAGTCAATTTACTGAGGTGTTACTTTTTAAATGTCAAATTGCTAATTAAAGTAATGAAATGGGTTGATTGTCAAAGTGAGATTTTTTTTCTGTTTTTTTAATTGCAACATTTAAGTATTATGACTACATTTTTATATTATATGTATTCTATTAATTTTAGTTTTTCAGTGTACTCAAGAAAAACATCAGCAGGATGAAATTCTACAGAACCTCAGACAAAAGTACCAGAATATGCAAAATGACAGCTACTTAAAAGAGCAACTTTTGACAAATAAGACTTTAGAATATGGTATTCTCAAAAATAAAACCATTCAGCGTAAAAAGGAACTGGCCTTACTCTTAACAGAAAAGAACAGATGCAATACAATAAAAATCTTTTCAACATCTTTGCAAAATACAGGTATGAAGGAAATCTTTAATGAGAGAGTGCATTGTTTTTCATTATTTCTTTTTCAGAAGCTTCAAAGCTAATGACAGGCTTTTGATACATGTAACGATATAGGTCTACCGGAAAACTTTAATTTGTGCCTCTTAGATATATTGTGAGTATTTGGGTTTGCTTGTTTCAAATATGGGCTTGAGACTCCAGGAGCAAGTTTGGATTAGTAGAACTCTGTATTTCCCCAAGCTCAGTGGCAGTTCTTTCATTCCTATTGCTCCCAGAAGGTGAAATATCAGGTTGGTGTAAAAGTAATTGCAGTTTAAAAGGTTAAAAATACGTAATTGCAAAAACCGCAAGTACTTTTGCACAAACCTAATAGTATGTCAACTCCCCTGGAAATTCAGATCATTTTGGATCTGTGGGAAAATTAATCCCTTCTACTTTGTCATTGACATAAAATATGGAGGCTATCAATAAAAATATACTTAGGCTGACATGAGCACAAGAACTTTTATTTGGATGCTGTTGTAAAGATAATTGTGAGTGTGAGTGTGTGCGTGTGTGTTTGTGTGTGTGTTTCCATTCTGCCTTCACTTCAGGTATTTGGTCTGTTTGTAATCAGTGTATACTCCCTGCAGTACGTCTGCAAGACTTACCATAGTGTTGGTATATGTGCACCTCTGTGTGATGATACCATTAAAAATATCCAAGAGATAAAAATATTAAATCTCATAAAATAAAACTCTGGTATCATGCATAACAATGGAGTGAATTGACCTGGTTCTCAACAACTACTAAATATTTGTTTAGGACTTAGAGTAAACAAAGAGCTTTTGCATATTTAACCTCATTTAGGCATGGTAATTAGTAGAAATTACTGTTTCTATTATTAAGCATCAATAATATTTTTAATATTATATTATAAAATATATAAGAGAAAAAAGAAAAAAATCCAAACAATCATGTTTCTTTTTTTTAGAAGGCATTCCAGAAAATTTTTTTTAATTTTATAATTTTTAAGCAGCTTATTTAGGTATTAATAATATACAAAAAACTGCACATATTTAATGTATACAGTTTGATGTTTTTGAACATATACATACACTTGTGAAACCATCCACAATTAAGATAATAGCAATAGCCATCACCTCCAAAAGTTTCCTTATGTCCCTTGTTTCTTTTTTGTGGTAAGAACACTTAACATGCCATAAATCCTCTTACCAAGTTTTTAAGTGCACAATATAGTATTGTTTACAATAGAAACATTACAGCAACTACCCATTTCCGCCTCCTACTTGCCCTTGGTAACCACCATTCTTTGAGTTTTGAGTTTGACTGTTTTATATACTTTATATAAGTGGAATCATGCAGTACTTGTCCTGGGACTGGCTTATTTCACTTAGCATATTGTCCTCGAGGTCCATCCATGTTGTTGCATAGGGCAGGATTTCCTTTCTAAGGCTTAATCATTCCATGTATATATCACAGTTTCTTTATCCATTCATCCCTCAATGACTTTTTGGGTTGTTTCCATATCTTGGCTATTGTGAATAATGCTACAATGAACATGGCAGCGCAGATAGCTCTTGGCATTCTATTAGGTTGGTGCAAAAGTGATTGCGGTTTTTGCAATTATTTTTAACCTTTCAAACCGCAATTACTTTTGCACCAACCTTGATAGAATCTTGATAAACTTCATATTATCATTATTGATAGCTATTAAAGGCTGACAAATATATTGCTCTGCTTAATAGAATGCCAGATAACAAGAAGTTTAATGTTTCATCTTATGTATTATAGACAAACTCTTTGAAGGATGTGGAATGAACTGTTATTATTTTACCGCTGAAAGTAAAACCTGGACGGAATGTAAACAGATTTGCCAGAATTATGGGTCATCTCTTCTGAAGATAGATGATGCAGATGAACGGGTATCATGGACGATTACATTCCCTTTTATTCTCTTAGATTCTGACTCGCACCCTCGGACCCAAAATATTAAGGACAGTAGGGAGTCTAGAAAGAGGGACCTTCAGTTATTCTTCGTGTTGTGTCTGTTGCGTGAGCAAAAATCATATAGTTAGATTCTCCCAGGAGACTGCCTGTTAAGAGGCACATGATCTTGCTATTTACTAAGCATTCAATACATATTGTCTATCATGATGACCATTATTATTTACAAAAGGGAAACCCCTTTGAGGATGCAGTTTGAGTCTTTGCAGTCATCTCCCTTTCCAAGGAATCTGCAGGAAAACCGCTCACAGAGAAGTATGCCTTTCTTGTGATGTAATACTTATCCATTTGGTAAATACACCTGGCATGAGTAGTTATCTGTACCAACAAGGTGGTTACTAAGAGCCCAGAGCAACGTGGTCTAGTAGTTCCTGCAAGGAGTACAGGAGCCAGATGGCCTGCGGCCAGTTCCAGCTCTGGCACTTACTAGCTGGGTGACCCTTGGTAAATTACTTAACCTCTCTGGGCCTCAGCTTCCCCATCTGCATAATGGAGATAATAATGAGAAACATAAAACTAATAACCGTTTTACAAATTGTCTTCATGGTGTTTTTCATCGCATCTTCAGGTAACATTTACTAGATCAATATTCTTGTATGTTATATCAAAATTATATCTTTCAAAAAGAACTATGAAAAGAAAATACAGTAACACAATAACAAAAGTATCTTTTAAATTTATTGCTAATAAACACTATCCATATACACACAATGTGTTTTTACAGAGAAATGTTTGCAAAGATCAGCCTTGAAACCTGCGTTTAACTTTTAGGAAAACAACACAAAATTTATATGCAAATCTAATATGTAGGTGTTTTAAATCATAATACAGAAGAATTTATGATGTCAAGTCATAAAATATTTTCTACATTTGATGCAGTAAAATACAGTTAAATTTAAATCTGTATTTTAAAGCACATTGAGTCATTTAATCAGATATTATGTAATATGTCACTTTGATACATTTTTGGACTAGTAAATATTTCCAAATACTGCCCCTTTTTCCTTTACCCCTTCCAAGTACTAAACTACAGCAAGTCTTTCTCTTATGAGGCTGAAGTCTCTACTGTACACCTCCCCACATACAGTTGTTATTTTAATAAATTTATTTTGAAGATTCCTTCTTTCACTTAAGAATATATAATAATTCTTCTACTATATCCTTAAATATTTTTGGGGGACATGATTTTGAATCAGTTCATGAAGTATCATAAAGTATTTAACAAGTCTCCTATTGTTAGATATTTAGATTATAATTTTTTTCCATGTTTTAAAATTTTAAATAATCTATGACACTAGCAGCCATTTTTGACAAAAATAAATAATCTAGTAGGAGGGAGTTATGTTGGAAAATGAAAATACAGGGATTGAGGGGAGAGAGGGTTTTCTAAGAAGGAGGAATGCAGGATGATGTGGAGAGTAGCAGAATACTCGCCATAGAAACAGCTGGCCGCTTTACTTGTCCTTCTCTTCATTCATCTAACAGATGGGAATTTAGTCACATGATGTGTTTTGATTCCTTTATAGACTTTCCTTCAATCCAAGATTAATAGAAATATGTACTGGATTGGATTATCATTTAATGGAGGAGAAAAGAAATGGGAATGGATTGACAGTGGCACATCTGGACTGTAAGTCTCTGGAATGCATTCAAACTCTAACATTGGTGTTGGGGTTGGAAGTATTATATCTAAAAACTTTCTTCTCTCATTTCACACAGCGTAACTCATTTTCAAATAGAGGTTATTGGTAAAAATAAGGATGGTTAAGAAAGTGTTTTAGGAAGTATAGTTAAAAAAGAAGGGAAGTGTCATGCAGAGTTATTAATAATCAAAAATATTATGCTAATCACGTGCTCAAAAGTATGTGTGTTATGAGGTACACAGAAATGAAATAAAATCATAAAGTTATATGAAGAAGTGATTGGATCATCCTGCGTTAGCCACAGTGATCCCTCCTGTAGCCACAAAGTATTTTGAGTATCCCCAAAATTCATTTGAAACTCCTTTATTGTATTAATTTACACATATGTTTATATATATTTGTAAATATAAATATATGTGAGTACACACACACAGACACCTGCACTATCGTCCTTCTGTTTTGAAGTGCAGTATTTTGTAAACTCTTGGGTTTACATTAAGTTATAATCTGCTGGTAAACTGTTCAATATTTTTGAAATCTTAACTATTATATTTTTATGTCTAGGAATTCTGTTTTATGTTTTCAAATCTCCTTGCTAGTTACTCATATTTTCAAGCTGTCTTTTATTTCTTTAAAGATAGTAAACATACTTCATTTATATTTGATATGTGATAATTCTAATATTTGAAGTTTTGTGGGTCTAATCTATTGTTTCTGGCGGCTTTTGTACACGATACCATTTTCTTTTTGTGTTTAGTGATTTCTTTTTGAATTGCTGTGGAAATTGAGATCTGAGATGAAGGTGGCTTCCTCAAGAAAGAATTTGCTTTTGTTGGATTCCTTGGGGTACTATAAATACGGGCCACTTTTCATTCTAAATTTGGGCCCTGTAAGTAGTGTAGTTCTGAACTGTAAACCTACAAAAGATGTTATGCAGGAAATTACCTTGATGTAATCGTAGCCTATGAATACACTCCCAGGCAAGCTATATCAGAGGTCACAGAACAGAAAGGCTCATGGGCCAAATTCAGATGCTCGAATTGCATGGCTAATTCAATAATTTAAAACACAACGCACTATGCAAAGGGGAAGAAATGGGATTGCTTATCACACTTGGATGGATGGGATGGGATAGGTTGTCATACTTAGGATAAGGTGCATGTGAGTGAAAGGATCACCTGAGGTCGTGGGCTATACAGTCTTCATACAGAACCCTTCCCTGACGATGGTGCTGTTTCCAGGACCAGACTTGGAATTTGAGTAAGGGGGCCCAACAGACCCTTGTGGCCAGCACGTACATGCTCTCCACTGGGAGACGCAGGAGCATGGCAGCCTGGCCACAGCGTCAGCTTCCCAGTGGCCCCATGAGCAGCAATAGGTTTTGTTTGTGTTTCTTCGGCAAAGGGCCAAAGTGAGTGTCACCAAAAGGTAGCAAGCTTAAGACCTCATGAATGTTGGGTATCTATGCGCATCATGTATATTTTGTGTATGATATTTAGTGCCTACTTGGTTCTTCCTTTTCTATGTTAAGCATACAGATGCCCCACTTACTGTATCTGTACTAAACACGTCTCCTGGTTACAAATTTACTTACCCATACTTAACATATTTTATGCTTTCTGCAGATGCCTCGAAAGCCACTTAATTTCGTTTATCTTCCTGATTTGTTTGTTTCTGTTTTTTTTCCCTGTAGCAGATTTGAATATTCTTACATAATACAGCAAATGCAAATTACATGAGGGATGGCTTGTGATTTTGGATTCTTGGGTGGTATATGCTTAAATCCAAGGTTCAAGACAGTTCTTAGGTGGTTTATGGTAAAGATATATCCTTTTGGCCTCACAACTCTGTACACAGAACACACAGCTTGTCTTCTATTGAGAATCGTGGGTAGGACTTCTTATTCAGCCTACTACATCAATTAAGGGGAAAAGTGGCTTCAGTGCTTTGCTTATCTTCCTGCGTTCCCACCTTTATTTAACACTCAACCCAAGTTACGAATCTGCTTCTTGCCAGTTCATAAACTTATTCAAGAAAGTTTAAATTTTTTCTTAAATTAGCATTTATAATTATTTTCAATAGAAGATAGTTCTGGCACCTAATCCACCACTTTGCTGAAATAGGAGTCCTGCTTTTAGGTATTTTTCAATGAATTATTATGTTTTAGCTAATAATTATTAGTTATGGGATAGGGAAGGAAAAGAAACAAAACAAAAACATCAATTAACTTCACTTCTGACTATGTTCCAATTCTGCTTTTTTTCTCCTTAAAATATACACACATGAGACCTGGTTTTCTGTGACAGAAATTCACTTATTTTTAATTTGTCACATTTTTGGAAAAAATTAAAGTAAGAAAGCAGGTTTGCCATATCACAATGCCATATCAATATTACAAGGTAATTTTGCTTCTGATCAAAATTCCCACTATGGAATAAAATGGGAGATTATGTGTGTGAGCCAAAGTAGTTAATGGGCTAAGAGCGAAAGAAAATTTTTAGTGATGAAGTTATGATTAACATTTCCATATTCCAGTTCTTTAGACAACAGACCGAAAAACTTAAGATTTATGTTGTTGTAAGCTTCAGAATTGAACAGTTGACCGTGTATACTTTCTGTTTTACAGTGATCTTAAAATATGGAATCTGTCTTCTGGAATAGGAAAATGTGCCTTTTTAAGCTCAACAAGACTAACAGATGTTGATTGCACTAAAACCTACAATTGTATCTGTGAGAAGAGAATTGATTGCATTGTGTCTGGTTTAATAGAGACTAAGGAGGAAAGGTGAAAATGGAATTTTGTCTTTTTTTGTTTGTTTGTTTCCTGTAATAATTTGTGGTTACTTACAAAATAATATTTTTGACTGCAGGCCTTAGTCAATTGTGGAAACAAAAATGAACTGGAAGAGGAAGAAAATGATCTTTTGGACTATGATATGAGAGATCAGATACCATCTGTCTTCTTGGGGAAGAGGGGACAATTTTGTCTTTGGAGAGCAGTTACTCCTCTCTTTAATGGGCCTGAAGAATTATTCTCTCTATTTTCCTGTGCTACCCGCAGAGCCAACTAGAGAACTCATAAATACTTGGGTCTTGTCCTTATCTATAGGCTCCATCATTTCAATATCCTCTGGTTTTGAGAGATAGCATAATTAAGAAATTAAAAAAAAATAGTTATCTTTGCCTCCATCTTGATGCTTACCTTTCATACTAAAAAAAAATATTTTGCTATGATTTCAAACTTACTGTGTAGTTGAAATAATAGTACAAGGAATTGTTATATAACCTTTACCTGTAGTTACCAGTTATGTTTATATTTTGCTCTATCTGTGCTTTATAGTCTCTCTCTCTCTCTCTTTCCCTCCCTTCTTCCCTCTCTCCCTCCCTTGATCCATTTGATAACAAATTGAGAACATTATGTGCCTTTGTCTAAACATTTTACAAGAGCAAAGTCTTTGTCTTGTATAACCATAGTGCAATTATCAAATCAAGAAATTTAGCATTGATACAGTGCTGCTTTCATCCATAGTCCATGCTTAAATTTTGTCAACTGTCAATAATGTCCTTTATAGGTGTTTTTCCTCCATGTTCAATGTGATTCATTTAGTTGTGATGTCTTTTTAGTTTTCTTTAATCTGGGACAATTCTTCAGGCTTTCTGTATCTATCTTTACCTTAACATTTAAAAAAATCAACTTTATTCAATTATACTTTGCATGTAATAAAATGCATCATTTTAAGTCACGAGGTGAATGGGTCTTTAACAAATGTATACACCTCTTAAATCCAGATACAGAACATTTGCTTCACCTCCAAAACTTTCTTTCTGTCTCTCCACCCACTTGGCCCAGGCTACCAGTGATATGCTTTCTGTCACTACAAATTAGTTTTGCCTAGAATTTCATGTCATGCCCTCTTTTGTATTTGGTTTCCCTTTGCTCAGGATGTTTCTGAAATTAATCCATGTTGTTTGGTGTATCAGTATTTCATTCTTTTTGTTATTGAGTAGTATTCCATTGTATGGATCCACTACAATTTGTTTATTCATTCCCCTATGGCCACTTGATGTATTGCCAACTTTTGGCTATTATGAATAAACCTTCTGTGAACATTTACATGCAAGCCACTGTGTGGACATGTGTTTTCATTTCTTTTTATTAAATGCCTAAGAGTTTGATTGCTGAGTCCTGTGGTAAAGTGCATGTTCAATTTTATAAGAAACTTCTAGATTGTTTTCCAATGTGGTTGCATCATTTACTCTTTGAATAGCAATATATGAGAGTTCCAGTTTCTCCACATCATTGCCATTCTTTGATATTGTCAATCTTTAAATTTAAGCTATAGTGGTGGGTGTGTACTGGTATCTTATTGTGCTTTTTAATTTGCATTTCCCTAAAGACTAATGACATTGAGCATCTTTTCATATGTTTATTGCCATTCAGATAGCTTCTAATCTAAAGCGTCTATTCAATATTTTGCCCACTTTTTATTTTTTGTAAATTGACATCATATGCTGTCATCTTGTTAATTTACTTATTGCCAGTACTTGTTTTTTTTTGTAGATTTTTTAGGATTTTTTTTTTCTATGCTTTTTTGTGCTGGTTTGGACCTCCAGTATAATGTTGAAGACAAGTGATGATAGCAGGCATCCTTGCCTTGTTCCCAATCTTACAAAGAAAAGTATTTAGTGTTTCACTATCATATATGAGGTTAGCTGTAGATTTTTTTTTTTTTTTTTGGTAGATCCTCTTTATCATGTTTAGAAACTTCCCTTCTATAGTTGTCTATTGAGAGTTTCATGAAAGGGAGTTAAATTTTGTTATACAATTTCTCTGGGTCAATTATGATGATTATATTGATTTTCCCTTTTAGTCACTTCATATGGTGAATTGCATCAATTGTTTTTGAATATTAAATAGAACTTGCACTACTTGGATAAATCCCATTTGGTCACGATGTATTTATTATCCTTTTTTATCGTTGCTGGGTTTGCTTGGGTAATTTTTTTAAAGGATTTTTGTGTATATATTCATGAGGGATATTGGTCTGTTATTTTCTTTTATTTAAATCTTTTTTTATGGTGTTGGGGAAATACTGGCCTTATATATTCATTTGTGATATTTTTCATATCCATCTATTCTTTTATCTTTTGTGGGGAGTGGGGTGGGTAGAGTTTGTATTTTCATTCCTTAAATGTTTGATTGAATTTACCAGTAAAATAATCTGGGTCTGAAGTTTTCTTTGGGAGGAGTTATTTAATTAGGTATACCATCTTTAATAGACTTGGCTATTTAGACTTTCTGTGTTTTGTCCATTTTGATAATTTTTATCTTTCGAGAAACTTGTCCATTTTGTTTAAATGTCAAATTTATTGTCATATTGTTTTTCATTGATGTCTGAGTTTCAAGGGCTACTATAACAAAGTACCACAAACTTGGTGGCTTAAAGCAACCAAAATTTCTTCTTTCACTGTTTTGGATGACAGAAATCCAAACTCATGGTGCCAGTATGCTTCTTTGGAGTCTCTGGTTGGAATCGTTCCTTGCCTCCTACTGGCTTCCATTGGTGGCTGTTGATTATTGATGTTTTTTGGCTTGCAGCTGCGTCCCTCAATTTTTGACTCTGTCATCACATGGCATCTCCCGGTGTATCTCTGTGTTTACATGCAGTTTCCTTTTCATATAAGGATACCAGTAATACTGAATTAGTCTCTATTTCCAAAGAAGATCACATTCATAGGTGCAGGGATTAGGATTTAAATATATATTTTTGGAAGCTACAATTCAATCCATAATAATAACATTCCATTATTTTGATCACAGTCGACGGCCATTTACTACCTGAGCCAGCACCTTTCCACGTGAGGCCGAGAGCCTGGAAACTGCTTTTTGGGGCTTTGTCCCCACAAGTATGTTTCGTTTTTAAGCAAGTGCCAAACTCTTGCAAAGTGGCTGTACCATCTTGCAGTTCCATCAGCAATGAATGAGAGCTCGTGTTGCTCAATATCCTTGTCAGTGTTTGGTGTTTTCAGTGTTTCGGATATTTGCCATCTAATAGGTGTGTAGTGGTATCTTATTTTTGCATTAATTTACAATTTCCTAATGCATGATGTTGAGTGTCTTTACATTTGCTTATTTTCAGAACTTTGGCTCATTTTTAAATTGAGTCGCTTGTTTTCAAAACTGTGATTCTTTTTTTTCGTAGGATATATAGAATTTCTAATGGCTCTAAAAGTTAAATAATACTGTTGATATAAGACACGTCCAAACCTGCAAAAACTTTTTATGAGTTTGTTTGATCTAAACTGATGACAATGCCAGGAAGCAAGATCTCGCATGGGACGGAGAATGACAGTTTTGCAGTTTCTTTTATACATTTGGAATTAAGGAAGGAAGGTAAGATAGATTACATGAAGGTGGGAGAAAACAAGGTGGGATTGGATTGCAGGATAGTTGATAAGATTACGTGCTTTCTTGAGGGTGGTTATGTCTTAGAAGGAGGGGTCTGAAAGAAGGCATTTCAAAGGTGTGTCAGAGAAAGACAAATACCATATGATCTCACTTACATGTGGAATCTAAAAAACAAAATAAACAAAACAAAACCGGACTTGTAAATACAGAGAAAACTGATGGTTGCCAGACGGGAGGAGGGTTGGAATGAAAAAGGGATGAGTGAAAAAAGATGAATGAAGAAATATAAATTGGTAGTTACAAAATAGTCATAGGGATGTAAAGTACAGCATAGGGAATATGGTCAATAATATTGTAATAACTACGTATGGTGTCACATGGGTACTAGACTAGTTGGGGGATCACTTTGTAAATTATATGAATTTCTAATCCTATGCTGTACACCTGAAACTAATATAAAATAATATTGAATGTCAACTGTAAAAAGGTGTGTTAACCTAGATGTACAGAAACAATGGACAGGGCTTACTTACAGCAAAGATAAACCTATTATTAAAGAAGTTGTGTGTCCGAGGAGTGACTACCCACCATGGCCAGGTCACCCTGTGAGGTTACTTTCAGTCACTGGACTTATCAGATTTATTGCAAAACCTCTTTTTCATCCACAATACCAGAAAGCATACATAATGTGTAATGGCGATAACATATAATATCAATATATAATAATGATAGAATAATATATAAAGAAATGTTGGCTAAGTGAGACTTAAAACTAATATCATTTATAATGGAGACATTAGGTTAGAAAAATCCAAAACCTATGTGAAGGGTGAGAATTTAAAATGCCTTATTTTTGTTACTAATGAAGTTTAACTCTAAAATAAGAGCTAACTTAATGGCCTGAAACTTGAGTTAAATCACTGTGGGAAAAACAAACTGGTTGCAAACTCTGACTAAAAACCGGTTGTTTGATAAACTGGTGAAATATTTTGCTCTTTGCTCTAGGAATATGAGGACAGGCCCAGGAAGTTATAAAAGGACATAGCAATGCAACTACTGGAATGTACAATTATAGTCTTAGAGAAGTATAAAAAATTATAAGAATAGCAAACAAATGAAATTTAAAAACTGTTACATTTTAGGATAGGTTTAAGTATAAGAATAGCAATAGGTTTTGTAATAATTTTATGTATGTTTGCTACATAAGGCGCTTGAGGTGTTTAAAAGAGTTTGTTCGACTAACTCTTTAACTGCATTTTAAGTTTTGTGTGGTACTTAATTTGAGTAATTAAATTGAAATTGGTGTTCAAATGTTTAAGTATGTTTTAAATTCTCTGTTAGTGAATTAGCTATTTCTGTGTAATAAATTACTGTACAACTTATCTCACACTTTTTGTGGGTCAGCAGCTAGGCTTGGCTCAGATGAGTGACAGACTCAGGGCTTCTCATAGCTACCCTCAGGGTGTGGGCTCTGGCTGGGGGTCTCATCTCAAGGCCTGATTAGGATCTGTTTGCAAGCTGTCTGTTGTGGCTGTTGGCTGGCTTCAGGCCCTCACTGGCTATCCACTGGAGACATCAATGGCCTCTCCAAGGGTTTCCTTCACAGCATAGCAGTTGTTTCCTGTGGGTGTGGGGGAGAGACAGAGAAAGATACAGAAACCAGCTCTGGGACCTGGGAAGAGGATTGCAACATGGCATGAGTAGCAGGAGGAGGGGATGATGTTTGGGGACCGTTTTAGAGGCTGCCTACACAATTAGAAATTAATGCATTTTATAAAATAAGGATTCAAATTAGGAATATGAGTAAATATTATTTTCCATTTGCAAAAACCTTAGGTCAGGTTTGCAATGATCAGTTTGCTTTCCTGTATCCCTATTAAACGATACATTCCTTGAGGTCGTGTTCTGTGACTCGTGTTGGTCTTCAGCACTTGATAGAACAGTCACCATTTGGAAGGTGCTCCAGAAATTCAGGTTGAATAGATGAATTAATGAGTATCCTTTGAAATACATTATAAGCTTTATTTTATATAGTTACTGAGATTTTCAGAAATCCAAATAGCAAGAGTCCTTTGTGAAAATTTATAAGACCTGTGATAAATTATAATGACCTATTTGCGGCCATTTTATATGTTTAATTTTGCTTACTACAGTTTTCAAGGGATCTTTCTCACTTCTGATTATGTACTTTTGCTGGTAAGAATAAAATAATACATATATTCTCATAAACTACTACTTTATGAGGGTATGTACTTTTGCACTGTGGACACCAGATGGCATCATTTCACAAACCAAGCTCTAAAATCGAGGCTGTTATATATATATAAAAAAAGTCTCTTTCATATTGTCATACAGATTTGATTTTTTGAGTATTTTATGCTTGTGGATGAATTTTCCCAATATAGAGCCCTTGAAATGAACACCATTCCCACAGATTGACTCGGATGAATTGCTCCATATTATTACAGTTTATTTGCACAAGATTTCTCAGTACAGTCCTAACAAGGGCCTTGGGTCTTTCAGGGCGAGTCTCTGGCTGAACAGTATTCTTACCTACAGAATTTGTCACCAGCCACATTGCCATGATGAACATCTTTGACAGACACATTCTTGACATTGAAGGCAACACTGTCCCCAGGAAAAGCCTCACTCAAAGCTTCATGGTGCATATTGAACAGATTTTACTTCAGTTGTAACATTGACTGGAGCAAAGGTGACCAGCATGCCAGGTCTGAGAACACCAGTCTCCACTCGGCCCACAGGGACAGTACCAATACCGCCAATTTTGTAGACAACTGGAGGGACAGACACAAAACCTTGTCAGTTGGATGAGTTGTTGACAGGAAGCAATCCAGGGCTTCAAGCAGCGTGGTTCCACTGGCACTGCCATCTTTATGGAGACTTTCCATCACTTGAACCAAGGCATGTTAGCACTTGGCTCCAGCATGTTGTCACCATTCCAAACAGAAACTGGCGCAAAAGCTACGGTGTCGGGGCTGTAGCCAATTTTCTTATTGTAGGCACTGACTTTCTTAACAATTTCCTTGTATCTCTTCTGGCTGTAAGGTAGCTCGGTGGAATCCATTTTGTTAATACCAACAATTAGTTGTTTCACACTCAGCGTGTAAGCCAGAAGGGCATGCTCATGGGTCTGTCCATTTTTGGAGACACCTGCTTCAAATTCACCAACATCAGCAGCAACAATCAGGACAGCACAGTCAGCCCGAGATGTGCCTTTTTTGTTGATCCCACCACATTTGTAGATATGACGGCCAGTAGTGGTAGACTTGCTGGAATCTACGTGTCCAACGACAATGATGTTGATGTGCGTCTTTTCCTTTCCCATTCTGGGTTATATTCAGCGGTGGTTTTCACTACACTTGTGTTCTGCGGCAAACCTGTTGTGAAAAAGCCTTTCCTTCTAGCTCATTCTTTAAAGGGTTCTCTCTTTAAAATGCATGGGTATGTAACTCCCCAAGTGGAGAAGTGGTTAATCATATAACAAGACTACGGTACAGTAAGTTTATTTCATTCTAATGAAAAGGATGGAGCCATAATAGGATACTGTATATGTCCATATAATATTTTTAAATAATTGTTTATTATAAGTGATATTCAAACATTAATGATTAATACTTTTTCCTTCTGTCTACTTATACTTATGTGAATCCTGACCCAATTTAATGTAATCAGATTTTAAATATAGAATCAGAAACTAAACAAAATAAAAATATTTACAATACACACAAAAAATAAGTGTAAGATATTTTTCTATTAAACCCCTGCTTTCCTTACCTGAATTTACTGAGCTCTTTAAGCGAACAGTAGTGTCATAACATTCTTTTTAGTCAACCAACATTATATTTCATATATTAAAAGATAAAATGTGATATATTTTTACAATTACTTGTAAGACATTTTGATCTGAACTGGACATAAAAGGATAGAAAACTTGTGAGAACTGCCTATATCTGTAATATCTTGTGGGTTTCAACCACACTGGCTCAAATATACATTAGTATATTAGTATACATATGAGGTTATACAACCCCAATGAGTCATATGTCTATTTTTGTTTATGTACAATATTTATTTCTAGCCACTTGTTGCAATACTGCACAAGATATTAATGGTCATAACTGATTATTTGTATTATTTTGAAAATTACAACTTACGAAGAAAGTAAGGACTGGTTTGTAAGCAACTGGTTATTTTAGCCAGAGATGAAACTAATTCAGTAGGGAAGGGAACTGGACTAAAATTACTTGTGTATTTTGGCTCTTAATTGTTATCATTATTATGGCTCTTGAAATAGTGAAAAAATTAGATGTAATATGTATTCTCATCTAATGTTAAGTCTTGCTGTTCTGTATGGAAAATCTAGAGTGCTCCGAAACCAGAATGAGTATCTCCTTAAGACTTTACAAGAACTAAATGTGAAACAAGTTTATTTGGAAGTGAGATAATTCTGACTTGATAATAATTCTTAGTAACAGCTTCATTCTTTTAAGTGAGAAAAGCTATGAAGCAATAATAGGCTTTGTTTGTGAGGTTCTGTGGTTTCTGAGTAATAAATATTTTCTTTCCTAGGAGACCGGTGTGGACCTCCTCTGCATCACTGGGTACAATACAGAGACCACTGCTACCACGAAAGTGTAGAAACGGTTTCTTGGTTAAACTGTTCTCATCTTTGTGTCTCTTTGAATGCTACGTTTTTAAAGACAGAAAGGAATAGATTAACGGTGAGATTGTATTCATTCTTTCCTTCTGGGATGTGAACAAAGAGCAGGCACCACTCAAAGGAAAGGTTCAGCTGCAGATCCAAAATCAGGGAAAAAGACCCTCTCTTGCTTAATTTGTTGCACGTCTTTCCTCGTGTGCTCCACTGGGGCACCTTTTTTTTCCATCACACCACGCCTGCCTTCACTGTAGAAACCTTGCATTTGTGTCCTCTTAGCTGCATCCTTTTACTTTCGGATAGAACCATGGCTAACTGCTTCACATCCTTCAAGTATTTATTTAGTTGTCACCTTCTTAAGGAGACCTGACCCGACAGTCCGATTTAAAATCAATGTCCCCCAGACACCCTCCTCTGTACCCTTAGTCCTTCTTACCCTGCGTTAATTTTTTATAGCACTTGTCACCTTTATACATACCATTCATTTATATATACAAGCTTGAAGAATAGGTACAGAGTTGAATAAGTGATTTTCTATTAACTATTTTGTTTCTTCTTTTTATTTAATTCCTGGTTTGAGAAATGTACAGCCACTGCAGTACTGAAATTTTTTTGATGTTTTATTTATCAGTGGACATATATAGACTGCATTATTTTTATTTTTATATATTTTTTTTACTTCTCCTTTGACATAAAATCCATATTTCTCATCTCTGATGCACCTTTGCTTTAATACCCTGGTGTATTTTGGTTCCATGCAGAATATCATGAGGTTACTTGCAGTAAACCATACTTGGCTTGGCCTATCTTATAAGAAAGAGGACAATGAATGGAAGTGGGAGGATGGCCCCTTTCCTTCTCCTGGCCTGTAAGTTTCTAGTATGTAATTCAATTCCTTATTCCTTTTTCAATGTCTTTTGCTTAAAGAAATGAAGAAAATAGAGATGACTACTTGAGACAGAATTTAGACCTTTTCATTTCTTGCTTTTGTTATTTCATATTGTACTGGCAGCAATTTCATAAATTATAAAGTCAGTCAGTTCACAATTTGTATAAAATGCCTCTAATATTAGGTGCTCTGATTACTATTTCACATAATAAATATAATGTGGGGATGATCTCATTATATATGAATTTGGGGACATCTCTAGTATTTTATTAGGAAGAAGTTCAGAATTTTTATTCCTCAGCTAAAGAATTTGGGCCTTTTTATGGTTTCAAGTACATATTGCTAAATTGCTATCCAGAAACATTGCATTAGACAACTATAACTATATATACAGAGGGTGCCAAAAAATGTATGTACATTTTAAGAAAGGAAAAAAAAACTATGAAAATTGTAATGCTCAATATATACTGATAACAAAAGATGAATACAAGTCATGTTTGACTTCTGCAATTACAAGAGGTTCTCAGAGTGGTTACCATCAGCGTCTAGACACTTCTGATCATGACGAACTACTGCTTGAGCAACGTTGACCAAAGTGTCCACTTGTATACATTTTTTTGGCACCCCAGGTATATATAAGCTGTTTCAACATTCTGTGCCAATCTTATTAATATTTCAACATTTTGATAATCGATTATTTCAATTTTGTTCTCAGGTTTTACCTATTCTGCATGTCAGGTAGACTTTATTGATTACAAGTGACAAAAACAGGGTTCAATCTAGCTTGGGCATAATGGGAAAGCTTTGGGAATTACGCGTGGTTATCACATATAGTGAACAGAACTTTGAATAAACAAACCATAAGAAAGGTAGTGATACAGCTTAGCCACAGGGAAAACTGGGGCGAAGGACTTGAAGTCTACCAGCACTCTGTTACTTTTCTCTGCCTATTTCTCTCAGTGTTGGTTATTTTTATTTTTTAATTTTTGTGTAAAGATGAATTCCTTCCATTTAATAGGAAACACAGATAATCACTGCTCTCAGGCCTCCTATCTGATAGCTTCTTTCATGAGAGAAATTCTTCTCATTTAGTTTCACTTGAAAAAGCAACCAGTGACACTGTGTTAAGGGAGAGCAAAGCCTTAGGCAGTGTGGCCACCTCAGCGAGAGCTACGTTCTCAGGAGAAAGGGTGTATGCTGGCTAACAATAGCATAGATGCCCGCTACAGTTATGCTCTAATTTTTCCTCTACAAATAAAAGGTGTCACAAACCAAATACATTCCACAAGAAAGCCTAGAAATTTTAAGACACAGTAAATAAAATAACAGTTAGCATATATTTAAAATTTACTCTCTGCCAAGTCCTATTACAAGTGATCTGCATGTGTTAATCAATGTGATTCTCAAGATGCCACTATAAGGTAGATTGCAATATTTTATAGAAGAGAGAAGAGGTTAACTTTTCCAACATTGTAGTAGTTGTTAGTGGAGCTAGAATTTGAACTCAGACATCTTAATATTAACATCCATCTCTGGAACCACATTACCATGTGTACTTTTCCTCATACAGCTACTAAAGAAAGCATCCAGTATAAGTATATTGTGCCACTTAATGGCATGTAAGGTTATACTTGGGAGCCTTAGCAAACAATGAACAAAAAATTTCAATGATTCCATATTTAGTACAAAACAGTGAGGAATTTAGTACAAAACAGAAGACTATTTGGCCTTTTGCATTTTTGCAGTAGAATTGCAGTGACAATTAAAGAACAAGTTCTCTGGGGAGTACATATAAAGGACACAGCTAAGATTTAAGGGTGAATCAGAGCAGGCATTCTAGTGGATTTTAGGCCTAGAAATATCTCAATATAGGCCTACACTATCTCAATATATTGCAGAAGTCTCAAATTGTTTTTTTTGAATACATGGTAAGTCAGGTTCGTAGGGAAATAGTATTTGAGACAGAGGTTGTTTTATTGAAAAATCCTCTTGGGATCAACACTTTGTGGGAAAGAGGGACAGGATTGGACAGAATAAGCTGTGAACTCATTACTGAACTTCAGCCAACTTCACAAAGATCTCTGGAGCTGGGAAGGTCCTTCAGAACAATCTCAAATTGGGGCGTGTGCTGCATCTTTGTATTACCCAGGCATGAGATGCAGGTGGCCCCACAGGAAGGGTAATGATTTTGATTGAGGCACATGTCTTAAACTGGGGAGAGTGTCTTTGGGCTGAGATCAAGACGCTGTCGCGTTTCAGCATTCCTAACGTCTTTGAGAGTTAGTACTGTACTCCTGCAGGGGCAGACAGCACAATATTTATGACAGAATAAAGAACTCAAACCTGAAGGATTGAATTGGAACTAGGAGGAAGAAAGTTAATCTTGTGAATAAGGCCTTTTCTGCTGGAGCCTGACCCAGCAGCAGAGCTTCCACATGCCTCATGAGGATGGTCCCCCCATTCCACAAACAAGCACAAACTCAGCACATGTGCAGGGGCAGGATACTCCTGAGCTTAGCTCCAGCAGAGTATACTTAATGACCAAGAAGATTCTAGCACCTGGCACGAGACCCACATCCTCTCTGGGGCTGTCAGTCTCAGGAATTCCTGGTTCAAGGAAGCAAATAAGGGTCCCATTGTGTGGGAGCAGCAGGCAGGTCCTCCCTCCAGGTCTGACAGGAAGCCCTCTTCGCCCTGTGAGCAGGCGTTGACTAATGAATAGTGAAAAGGTCAGACCTCAGCCATGTTGTCACAGCAGAGAAGTGATCCCAGCTCTTGGGATAGCTGCTCAGGGAACACCACAGAGCCCGGTCTTTCTTTTTGCTCACTTAACCCAGAAAAATGACCAGGCCTGCTGTCTTTCAGCTTGGCCTAGTAAACATACCCTTCTCAACCTCAGCTTAACACTCAAACTGACTTGCTCAGGGGCAATGAGCTCAGAGGTGTCAGTGCCGTTCGTTGGTGCCCATCGCTCAGCTGGGACGGGTGGGCTACGAAGCCAGAGTTTGTTCCTGACCTGGAGAGACCTGGGCTGGAATTCAGATCGGGAGCTGGGTGCCTCGCCACTGCTTCCCTTTTGGTTTCCTCTCTTGGCCCCTGCCCTATCTCCTCAGAAAGCCTTAAAGGGTAAGTCCTTTCTGTCTCAGTGTTTTTCCAATGCCCTATCTAGTAAGAACAACAACAAGGTAAAATACTTTTGGCTCTCAGGATTTGAAGAAGGAGGTGGTGGTGTAACTCCTACACTCAGGAAGCACTTACAAGTGAAATATGACCAATAAAATTGAACATATACAAAAGCTGAATATATGTATAATTGAAAAATAAATAGAAAAATCACTGTGAGTAGGTGTGTGCAGCAGGTGTCTCCATTCACACCTGTAGATTTACAGCAAACACCAGCAGTGCCTGTGGCAGACTCTCTGTGGCTTCCAGGGGATGTGTAGCTCGGCCCATGATGTCAACATGGTCAGAGGTGCTGCTTACCATTTGGCTGAAAGAATGGCCTACATTATGTGTGAATTGCTTAACGGAAAAGTTTGAAATCAAGCTATTTCTGTAAATATGTGTCTTGACAACAGAAATACTACAAGGAGAATAAAATGGGGGTACTTTTCAGAACAATAATGTGAATAAGACACTAGCAGAGAAAATGAGATTGATTTAAAAATATTCACAGGTATTTTATAAAAGAGAAAGAGAGAAGACTAAGCTTTCATACTTAACATACAAAGTTTACCCATGCACACATAAGTGGAGAGGAATCTGGAAGCTTAGGGATTATGTATATGACATACCAAAATTAAATCACCTTTTATTAGAAATGATATTAATATTGGGTTGGTGCAAAAGTAATTGCAGTTTTTGCAATTATTTTAAACTGCTATTACTTTTGCACCAACCTAATATCTATGAAATAATGGATTACCATTGATTACATTTACCAGCACAATAATACAAATATGAAATTTAGTCTTATAAAATGAATTTGCCAGAAACAAATTTAAATCTATGATTGCGTGTCAGTGACTGAAAGAGACTTTACAAATCTATTGCAAATATTAATATCTTATTCCACTAAGGAATGATGTTTTCTTATAAAAACACACTTAATTGTTTAATTAAACATATGAGGTCTATGTGTGCAGAGATTGTGGATTTTCCTGTGTATATAATATTTTGTACTTTTTCATATTCATTTTAGAAATAGTATTAAAATATAAAAAGATTAAAAAGAAATTTGTTTCCATGTCTTTCCATGTCTTGTCCACTGTAGATAATGCTGCAGTGAATATTGGATAAATGTTTTCAGATCTTTTTGGGTAGATACCCAGGAGAGGAATTGCTGGGTTATATGGTAATTCTATTCTTAATTTTTTGAGGCACCTCCATACTGTTTAGTGGTTACCAGAGAGTAAGGGGGGAGGGAAGGGTGGTAGAAGAGGGAAAAGGGGGTCAAATATATGGTGATGGAAGGAGAACTGTATCTGGGTGGTGAACACACAATGTGATTTATACATGATGTATTATAGAAGTGTACACTTGAAACATATAATTTTACTAACCATTGTCACCCCGATAAATTTAATAAATTAAAAAAGATATTTTTATCTCTCTCTCTCTCTCTCTCTCTCTCTCTCTGGTTGAAAGTGATTTGCTTTGAAAATAATTTGTCTTGTTAATTAACATTTCAATTATAGACCCAAAGAGTTATGCTTTACAAACCTGAAATTTCCTGTGCACAGAGATGAGATTTATGGGGAATTAGTATAAAAATACTATTTACTCTACTAAATGTTTGTATTTAATGCTGTGTTTAATGTTAAGCTTTTTGATTTTACTTTCCATTTTTGTAAAATAGATTTGTCTAAATTCCTTTAGCCTAGTAGATGTGAGTGTGTACCAGATACAAAATCAACTTAGATTCATTGAGAAACAAAGGGGAAATACAAGATCAAATTCCTAAAAGCTCTGGCTGGCAAGATTTTCTTAAAGATGTAGCTTAAAGTCTATCTAAATTCTAAAAAAAAATCTCCAACACATGGTTGTAGAAATTGGCATTTCAATTCTTAGGTGTGCGTAAATTTGGGAAGTTTGGAAAAAATCTTTAGAATTTTAAAGGTGTATTAATAAAAGATGCAAAAAAATATTATAAAGGAATAGGGTATGCTTTCATAAGTTCAGAGTAAAAATGCAAAGTGTCCTATTTTCTAATAAATTAAGGGTAAATTTTGCATACCTTTGAATTATTGTGTTAGAGCACAGTAAAGTGGGCAATTTAGTTCACTATAAAGTTCAATTTGAACTCTAGTGGTATTTCAATTGGATATAGTCTTATTAGTGGGAAATTTAGTCACTTGCTGACATTTATTTGAAAAAGAAAATTTTAATTGTTGAAATATATTTGTTATAGAACTTGGAATTTATAGATCTAACTACATATTATATTAATTTAAATGCTTATAGATCGAAGAACTTTTGTGGAATTTTCTGTTTGCTATTTTTAATCATGAAATATTTCAAGGAGTTTAGCAAGATTTTAATTGGAGTATATCTGAATATAATATGAACATTGCTATATTTAATTAATTTAATTTATACTGTTGTATTTAGAAAATATTCTAACTTAGAACCTTTATTTCTGTTCTGAGACAGACTTAGGAGACAAGAAATGATGAAAATTTGTTTTCTTTGTATAGAAACAGAACTGAACAGAAAGGATTCCAAGCTGGAGTCCAGGTCTTCTTTATTTGGAGACTTTAAGAGCTAAGTCAAGTTCATGGTGATGGAAGGAGAACTGACTGGGTGGTGATTTCACGATGCAGTCCGAGGCCCCGGCTCCTGTGGTCCCTCCTCCCTCACAACCAACCCTCCTCTCTCCTTCCCTCCTCTTTGCTCTCCCCACCCCCCATCTCTTTTGGCTATACCTAGTTCCTGTGATTTCTGAGTAGTATTTCATATCTTTTCGGCTCCAATTCTGAGACAACTGAAAATAAATAACAGCAAATATATTATTTAAAAACTTATGGTGGGAAAGACTCTTAATTAACAATTCTAGGAAGAAATTGATTTTATTACTATCAGACTTCATCGTATGTTTTATATATATTATAACAAATTACATAATTTATGTTTTTCATATTTTTATAAAGGCCATTCCCCCCATAAACCTAATTATATGTATCTCACTAACACAGAATGAGCTATATTGGTAAATAAATGGCTTTTTCTTAGAAATGTATATAGAGGAATTATTTTAAAGTCATTGCATATACATTATTTTATTGTTTTTAATGACTGTTTACCACAATATTCTGTGGTACACGATGCATGTTTAAACATTTCCCTTTGAAAGACATTAATCACTGACATCTGAAAATCTTATTATGGACTTTTGACTCCCCAGAGGCATTGCTTTATTATTTGGTATTTATGCACAGAACAAATCTGTGGATTTGTATACTCAAACTTTTCTAAATAACCCTTAAAACACATTTGTCAATCTTATCATATGAGCACATTAATTTTGCCAACACAATGGCCAAAATTAGTGATCTTCAGCATACATAAATTGCATTTCACTTATTATCAGTGAGAAGTTAGCATTTTGTCACATGTTAATCAATTTTGTGTGTCTGTGGGGGTGTGTGGTGTGTGTGTGTTAGTGTTATGTTTATTCACACTTTTTGCTCTTTTCTGAAGGTTGGCTCTGATGTTAGAAAGAACGGCCCATTCAATTAAAGAAGAATGGTGTGGCCAGAGCAAAGAGATGGGGGCGAGTGTAGTGTCGGGTGCAGCTTAGAAGACAGGGCCAGAACACAGGCAGCTTGAGAAGCATTTTTTATTTAAAATAGGTTAGGCCTTGTAATTGACATAGATGTGCAGAGAACAAGATAAGTAGAACTCCAGGTTTCTTTCTCTTTTAACACCACGAAAAAATAGTGACTTTTACTAATATAAAAACATATTTGGAAAGATTACGTTGGTCGTTTTTTTAATTTTGGAGGTGTTGAGTTTTATATTTTTATAGTTTTATATAGTTGTTAATATATGGAGTATTAAGAAATGTTAATTGACAAGGAAAAAAGTGAGCTGACACCTGGAGAGATATATATATATACAAGAGGGGATGTGGAAGAGTCAGAGATTTGCTTATAGATGGTAATTGAAAAATGAGTGCTAAGAGACCAAGAAAATATAGAATAAGGAAAGAAGTGTTTAAAAAGAAGGGAGTGACATACAGTGTTGAATGCTATTAAGAGCTCAATTAAAAGGGTCCATTTAGTGAAGTGAAATCACTTATGACCAAAAAGAGTGTCGATGCCATGGAGTCATTGGGGCAGGAGCCAGGTTGTAGTGGCTTGAGTAGTGAGAGTAAAATGTAAGAAATGGAGATGAATGCAGACAGCACTTTGAGAACTTTTCCTTTTAAAAGAGTTATAGAGAGTGAGGATAGGAGGTAAGCTGGTGGGAAGGATACTACTAAGAAAACACTGAATATTCAAAAGGAAAGGGGAGTGATTGATAGTGTATGAATCTTGGTAGCAGGAGTGTATGGATCCAAATACAGATGCCATTGGCCTTATGGAAGAGGAAGAAGATCACATCTTTCTAACAGAAGAGAAGATGCATGTACATATATATATATATGGAGAAAGCTGAGAGATTTTCAGTGTGATAAGCTGGTGGCTTTTATTTATCTGTGATGTAGGTCATCTTCTGAGAATAAGAGGGGATGTGGAAGAGTCAGAGATTTGTTAAGAATAGACAATGTGTGATAAGATTAATTTTAGAGAATGTGAAAGAGTGGTGAGCTGAAAAAAGTAACAGGGCTCCTAGCAGCGTGAAATCTATTTCATGTTGGTGACAATGAATTTATATTGCAATACATCTGACCTGTTCTAAAAGCACTTGGCTTCTCAGACATTGACAGAGAGAAACAGAAAATTACTTTCATGTAAAGGAAAATAATTTCGTTAAGCATTGGGAACAAAAGAGGTTCAAGGGAGTTCATGCATTGGCAGGAACATATGGAATCAAGCCAGACATGGAGAAAGGTGAAGGAAGAAGCAAATGGACAGATAAGACAATGTAGAGTTGGAGACAGGGCTAGAGAGGCTAATGTGATCAAAGCATTTTCATGTTGGAAAGAGATGAATGAGCAAGCTAGAAAGGTCAGCGTGTTTGTGCAGGGTAGCAGGCTTTAATTACACATTTTTGAGAGGAAACATTTAAAAGTATGACAAAGACCCTGTTCCTATGGGAATGGTTACCTGAGGCAGAGTGGAGAAGTCACTTGGAGACGCAGAGGCAAGGAGACTGAGAGGCCAGGATGTGGGAGGAGGGTTGATGCAGTGGAAAGTTGTGACTGATCGTCACTGGTGAATAAGAAGGCTGTTGGGGAGGATACAGGTGACAGTGAGAAGGGGGAAATGAACTTTAATGAGACTCATATATAAGTGGGAGAGGCTTGGGGAGGTGATATCAGTACTATGGTTCTGCATTATCAGGTACACACTAACAAGAGAGACAAACCTGGACATGTATAGTAAAACGATTTTATACCCACAAGCTGATGACTAATGAAGTCAAATTATATAGTTATTTATTATAACATAGCAGACTGTATTATACTACATTATAGGCTATAATAAACAAAATGTAAACATCATGCTATGGATTGTGATATCAACTATCACTAAGAATTATTTACCGTAATTTAGCCATAAGTAAAGCCAAAAATATAATTTCTATTCTGACACATCTACATACTTTTATATTTATCCTATGGTACTCTTATTCCATATAATGTCTTATACAGTATGCAGTTTGGTTTAGTTTCCTTTTCCTTTAAGGCCTCAGACTTGATTGGGGTATTCCCATTAAAAAGTCTTTAAATTTAATAATTTTCTCATACATATTAAGTTGAAAGTTCTCAAAAAGACAAATAATAACAATTGTCGGAGAGGCTGTGGAGGAAAAGGAACCTTCATACACTGCTGGTGGGAATGTAAATTAGTATAGTCACTATGGAAAACAGTATGGAAGTTCCTCAAAAAATTAAGAATAGAATTACCATATGACCCAGCAACCCCTCTTCTGGGTATCTACCCCAAAAATCTGAAAACATTTATTTGTAAAGATACATGTACCCCTATGTTCATTGCAGCATTATTTATAGTGCTCAAGACATGGAAACAACCAAAGTGACCCTCAATATATGATTGGATAAAGAGGATGTGGTACATACATAATTGTACAATGGACTATTACTCAGCCATAAGGAAAAATGAAATATTGCCATTTGCAACAACATAGATGGATCTTGAGATTATCATGCTAAGCAAAATTAGACAGAAAAAGATGAGAACCACATTGACTTCACTCATATGTGTGATATAAAACTGAAAGTAACAAACAAACAAGAAAAACAAACAAGCAAAAACTCATAGACACAGACAACAGTTTAGTGGTTACCAGAAGGTTAGGAGGGAGGAGGGTAGAAGAGGGAAAAGTGGTCAAATATATGGTGATGGAAGGAGAACTGACTCTGGGTGGTGAGCACACAATGCTATATATAGATGATGTATTATAGAAATGTACACTTTAAACCTATGTAATTTTACTATCCAATGTCACCCCAATGAATTTAATAAAAATTAAAAAAATAAACTAATCGATTCAAAGGCACGCAGATATTTACTGAGCATGTAATATGTGCTAGACAAACAGTGAATAAGAAGAATGATCTAGGATCTACTCCTGAATCCATTCAACAAATGTGCATTAAGCACCATTTACATGACAGGCAGTCTGCTAGGTACTAGTGGTACAGCATTGAAAAGAAGGCTATAAACCAATTCTCAGAGGATGAGAAGGATCTCCATGAGAACAGAGGAAGTGATATCTGAGCTAGTCTTATTTGATCAGTTTGTAGTAGAAAGGAATCAACCTGAGGCAGGAAGAAAATATATGAATCGATGAAAAAGGTAGTTATTAATAAAATGTGTTTGCATGACAATCGACAACTATCCTGGCTATAGCCAAAGGCCTATACTGAGTAGAAGTGAAACATAAAATTGGAGGTAAATTTAAAAAAAATTGAAAGCTCTGTAATATATCTAATAGTTTTCAAAGTATGAAAGTTTACAGCATACTAAAGCAACATTTTTCACTCCCTGATAGTATTTTGTGGGGGAGGCAAATGACAAATAGTAGTTACATAAGAACCTCCTTTGTAGTTTTTCACTCATTCTTTAATTAACAAAATGTCATAAGTCATTATTAGATTATTTTTTATCTAAAATCTTGCCTGGAGGTTCTTCAAAGAGATTATCCACTGTATAATAGCATTAATTCTAGTCAGCCACAATTTTACATTGTTTCAAACTTACAATTCTTCTACAAAATTTCATTACTTGTAAGAACTACAGAGACTTCTTTTCCATGTTATTTTTAAATTGTTTGATAATAATTCTTGATGTTAGCCTTTAATTCAGTTCAGTCCTACTCAGTCCCACAGATATTTTTTATGCGCCTGCTCTGAAGTTATAGGATATGTAAAGATGAAGCAGCAATAACTACTTGGCTTCAAAGAATTTACAGAATTTGTTAGAGCAAAGACAGGTTATAGAAAAAAATTAAGAGTATTTTGGAGGTAAAACTTATAATACTTCATGAGTAATTGAATGTTGGAGGTAAAGTTGGAAAATGAATAGAATATTACAAAAAAGGTTTCTAGCTTAAGTGTTTGGGTGGTTAGTCGTCTTACCCATCTTAATAAACATAATGATTGACCCAGTAAAAGTCAGATCTTATACAGCATTTGAATTGTATCTAGATAGCTCAGAGCAAAATGACTGTAACAAAATTGGATTTGGAAGGATGGCTGTACAGGGAGAGGTTGGAAAAGGTTGTGCAGGACTTTCGTGAGTAGGTAAGGCTGCTGATGGAGATGATGGGCGTGACACTTTTATCATAGAGAAAGTTTATTTCTCTATGAATAGAGAAAGACCAAAGAAAGGTATACGTGAATACATGTCTAGAGAGAAGGAGAAAAAAAACCTGTCAAATTAAAAACACAAAATGCAATGCACATATAGATGATGTATTATAGAATTGTACACTTGAAACCTATATAATTTTACTAACCCAGGTCACCCCAATAAATTTTATAAAAATTGAAAAAATAGTAGTCTAGTAAAGTGCAAGTGGAAAATTATATCCTCAGATTTAGCAATTGGGATTTTTGTTTGATTAGGGAGAAAGGCACTATAAGTTACAACTAAGAGTTAAGGTGCTGAAAAAACTGTAGCATGGGATAAAAGGAGTCCAGAAAAGTTTTTCACAATTTTGGCTGAAAAAAATAACATAGGGAAATTGTCAATAAAAAGCAGAAGACCATGAAGCAAAACAAGGGATTATATTAAATTTTGTGAGATTTGAGCCCATGTATAGACTAATATGACAAAGCTTATAGAAAGCAATGATGAAGATACTGGCAATAAGGCAGAAATTTCCTCATAGGCAATAAATATTTTAGAGGAGACTAGGTGGCGTGGAATAAAGAGGACATAAAAAAGGTTTTGACTTGGGCAACAGAGAAATTGCTCATCCATTGAAACAAAAGGAAAGTAATGACATTGAGGTATAAATACATGAATAACATGTATAAATATGCAGGTTTGGGGATGGGTAAGTTAAGAGAATTCATGGTCTCACCTTCATTGATAAAATAAGAAATGTCTATCTTGATGTTTGAATAGAGGCTCAGAGAGGCTTGATATATCTGTATCTATATTGTCTATATCTATATCTATATCTATATATCTATATCTATACTTATAGCCATACCCATATCCATATCCATATCTGTCTAGTCAAGGAGACACTTTGGGAAGAAGTTGACCAAAATAAAGAAGATTGAACATGTTAATGTTTAGCCACCTCATTGTCAAATCTTAAAACTTGAAGGTAAAGTTTAAATCCTCATGCTTTCTCATTTTGACACATTTAAATAATCACAAAGCATAATATATTCAAACCAACCTTCTTCTCTCCTTTTTGATTGAGGTCCATCTGTTTTCTTCAAGATTACTGCAAGAGAGTCCCAAAAGGTCTCTCATCTACTGCTGTAGACCTTTTTCAATCTTTTCTTTATGTTTCAAGAAAAACGATCATGGCTTTTTAAAATAAGTCCCTAGAAAGTTTTCCTATTGGTTTTAAAATAGTCCTGTAGTCCTACAGGATATGACTTTTGCCCATCCATCCACTTCCACTCTCTTCTTTGCTCTCTGAGTTCAGTCTGACTATAATTTCAGTTCCATGAATACTTCAAGTTTACTGTCACCTAGGAGCCTTTATAGTTGCTGCCTCTGTGAGTAGAAGACTCCCTCAAAAGTCTCTCATGTTTCAAAAAATAATTAATTCTTTTCTCCAACTTTCAGTGCAATATCCTTTTTTATAGAAACATGTCCTATTCTTACAGATATAGGTTAAAACTTGGCAAACATACCCGTATTTCTTTGGTAAAATTTATGACAATTATTATCTCAACATAGAGAAAAATGTATTTTAGTTCCCCCTTGACTAACAAATTGATTGATTAATGAATATTAATATTCATGTGGAATTTAGAAATCAATATTTTTATTTGCATGGCATATTTTTATTTAAATGACATTTTTTTCTTTAGGTATATTTAGTTTTGCAGTTTACTAGCCAACAGAATATATTTTAGGATTATGTAGAGTTAACAGTTTGCAGAACCCTTGACAACTTTTGCTCAAAGACGCTGGTGAGGGAGGTTCAGGTGACATACCTTGGGCAAAAGCCAGCATCCATTTATGATAATAACTCTTATTCATGATAGTATCCATTCATGATAGCAAACTAGGAATAGAAGAGAACTTCTTTAACTTAATAAAGAACATTTATAAAAAAAACCTTCTACAACCAACATCATACTTAATGGTGAAAAACTAGCTTTCCTTCTAATATTAAGAATAATGCAAGAATGTTTCCTCTCACCATTATTTTTTTCACATCATACTGGAACCTCTGGCTAATGAAATAAGACAAGACAAGAAAAAAAATATATGTATACCAATTGGAAAGGAATAAATAAAACTGTCTTTGTTAGTAGATAGCATGATCATAAATGTAGAAAATCTGAAAGAAATGGCCAAAAAGTGATCCTGAAAATAATAAGTGATTATAGCAAGGCTGTAGGATGAAGGTTAATACACAAAAGTCGATTGCTTGCCCACAGGTCAGCAAATACAAGTGGAATTTGAAATTAAAAATACAATACCACTTATGTTAGCAATGTAAAAAATGAAATACTTAGGTATAAATCTCACAAAATATGTACAAATTCTACATAAGGAAAAGTATGAAACTCTGATGAAAAATATTAAAGAACTAATAAATGGAGAGACATTTTTCATATTTTTCATGGACAGGAAGACTCAATGTTGTTGAGGTGTTAGTTCTTCCCAATTTGATTTATGGAGAGACATTGGAGAGACAAATGGAGAGACATTTTTCATATTTTTTATGGACAGGAAGACTCAATATTGTTGAGGTGTTAGTTCTTCCCAACTTGATTTATGGATTGAATATGATTCCACTCATAATGCTAGTGTTATTTTATGGATATTAACAAACTGATTCTAAAATTTATATGAAGAGGCAAAAGACTCAGAATAGCCAACACAATATTGAAGGAGAAGAACATAGTTGGAGAACTAATACAGCTCAACTTCAAGACTTACTATCGAGTTAGAACTAATACAACTCAACTTCAAGACTTACTATCAAGTTATAGTAATTAGAACAATGTGAAAGAATAGACAATTAGATCAATGGAATAAAATTGATAGCCCAGAAATAAATCCACAGAAATATATTCAACTGAGCAAAGGCAGTATATGAAGAAAATATAGTTTTTTTTTAAACAAGTGGTGCTGAAACAAATGGACATCCACATACAAAAAAAATATTAATTTAGATACAGTCCTTATGTCCTTCACAAATGTTAACTCAAAATGGACCATATACCTAAATGTAAAATGGAATACTATAAAACTCCTAGAAAATAACACAGGGGAACATTTAAATGACCTTAGGTATGGTAATGACATTTTTAGATATACCACCAAAAGCATAATCCAGGAAAGACATAATTAATAAGCTGGATTTCATTAAAATTAATAATTTGCATTTTGCAAAAGATACTGTTAAGAGAATTAAAAGACACAGACTGGGAGAAATTATTTGCAAAAAGCAGGTCTGATAAATGACTGTTATCCAATATATACAAATAACTCCTAAAAGTCAACAATAAGAAAACAAACAACCTGATTAAAAAATGGGCCAAAGATCTTAACAGACACCTCATCAAAGAAGATATACATATGGCAAGTAAACAAATGAAAAGATGCTCCACATCATATTGCCATCAGGGAAATGCAAAGTAAAACAACAATTTACCATACACCTGTTAAAATGGCCCAAATCAGACTCAACACTAATGCTGGTGAATATATGGTATGTCAAAGCAAAATGCAAATCAGTACAGCACTGGAAGACAGTTTGGCAGTTTCCTACAAAATTAAACATACGCTTACCATATCATCCAGCAACTGCACCTTTGGTATTTATCCAAATAAGTTGGAAACTTATGTCCACACAAATACTGCTCACAGATGTTTATAGCAGCTTTACTCATAATTGCCCAAACTTGGAAGCAACCAAGGTGTCCTTTAGAAGGTGAATGGATAAACTGTTGTACATCTAGACAATGACATACTATTCAGCTCTAAAAGTTAATGAGCTGTTAAGCCATAAACAGAGCTAGAGAAACTTTAAATGCATAGTACTAAGTGAAAGAAGCCAATCTGAAAAGGCTATATATTTTATGATTCCAAATACATTACATTCTGGAAAAGACCAAATTATGGATGTAGTAAAAAGATCAAGATTTGCCCGGTGTTTGGAAATAGGGAGATTGAATAGGGAGAGCCCAGAGTGTTTTTAAGGCAATAACACTATTCTGTATCTTGCTATAGTTGTGGATGTATGTCATTATATAACACATTTGTCAAAACCTATAGATTGTATAGCACTAAGATTGAACACTATTGTAAACTATGGACGTGCGTGATAATTATGCATCATATAGGTTTATCATTTGTAACAAATGTACCTGTCTGGTGTGGGATATTGACAGTAAGGGGGTTGGAGGAGGGGGGTACACGAAGATTGGAGCTCTGTACTTTTAGCTCAATTTCTTCTGTGAATCTAAAACTGCTTTAAAAAGTAATGTTTATTTAAAAAGAAAATAAAAAGATTGTCAAAAAAGAGGGAGGATAGCTTCAGAGGTGGCATAGTTTTTGAATTTCCCCAAATTTCCTTACAAATACATATAGAGTAACTAGGAAAGAAACATTTTAAACAACTCTAGATAAGAAAATGTATCTACAGTCTTAGAATTTCAGTGGGTATAGCCAGACCATCACAGCTTTGAGAACTAGAGGGGATTTATATGGCTGTGGATCCCGAAGTCAACAAATACTTATGATGTGGATACCTCACTCAGAGTGGAGAAATTGTCCAAACTGGGAGGGGCTTTACAGGCTCCAATCTGTTGTTGAGGACAAGGGGGCTGAGATAAGATCTGAAAATGTGTCCTCAAGGCTCTCAGAAGCACCCAGACAGCATAGAGCCCATACACAGAAATAGCAGGAACAGGACATGAATTGATCTGGCAAGCACTTGTTGGGTAAAGGACAAAGAATCAGATATTAAGGAAAGATGTATCACAGGATACACATATAGAAAAAATGAGAGAGGAGTAGCTAAAACACAGAGCCGACATTTTTAAAAGTCATGGCAACAATGAAAAAGGAAACTCTAGAGCCATGAAGTTAAGTTATCCTTGCCTCACAAATCTTCCTTTAAAAGTCCAATAAAACCTATCACACAGAGCAGGATTATGGTAAAACCTCATTCAGGATATTGTAAGGGACTATAATAGAATAATGATTTGACTACTGGAGAAAATGACATACCAGATTTGATACGTATAGAAAATGACATACATGTTAGAAAAATATGGCCATAAAGCAGAAGAAAACTATAATATTTCAAAATGAACTATAGGAAATTCAAAAGTATGTAAACTATAAAAGTCATAGTAAATCAGACTTAAGAAAGCTCATAGATGACATGGCTAGAAATAAAAGGCATATAAAAATTCTTAAAGAACTCTGGAGAAAATTAGGAATCAAAGAAACAAACATTTCAGAAAGAGATTAACATGGAAATCATTGTAAGGAAAACAAGATAAAAAAGGGAAAAGTGAAAAAAAAATCAAACAGAAATGAAGATGGAAACAAAAATGAATGAGAGTCACACTTACACATATATATAAGAATCAAGGAAGATCCAAAAGAAATACAGTAAGAAAAAAATAAATTAAACAAATATTAAAAACTATAATTCAAGAAAACTTTTCTCAAGTAAGACTTAAGCCCATGTATTAAAAGTACTCTCTATGTAAATGTGACAATCAACCCAGAATGGCCAACATTGAGTCATATGCTAATAAAAACGTTGGATTTTAGAGAAAAAAAAAGTTTTGAGCATTCAGGCAAAAATATCAAGGTAATTATAAGAGAATGAACATCAGACTGGCATTAGACTTATTTGAGAGAAGCATTTTATGCTAGAAAGATAAAAAATAACACATTTAAGATAGAAAAAAATCGACTAGCCAAGGATTTTCTGCTAGCCAAACTGACAAATAAAGGCTACATAAATACTCTTAAAATATGCCAGAACTCAGGGAATTTGTTCCTTTGAGTCCTTCTTTAGGCTTAACGGAAAACTGGAAAAGTTTTAGTAGGACTATTGGTGGACATTGAGTATGTTTGACAAAAGAACTAAGACTAAATCATGGGGATAGGATGACAGAATAGTATCAATCATTATGTGCTCTGATAATTAAAAAATAGAGGGAGAAGGAGGAAAGTATATGAACTGTATAATTATAGGTAATTATTTATTTTATTTTTTATTAAATATATAGGGTGACAGTGGTTAATAAAATTTAATAGGTTTCAAGTGTACAATTCTGTACTGCATCATCTATATATCACATCGTGTGCCCACCACCCAGGGTCAGTTCTCCTTCCATCAACTTATATTTGACCCCCATGACCCTCTTCTACCTTCCCCTTCCCCCTTATCTGCTGGTAACCACTAAACTGCTGTCTGTGTCTATGAATTTTTGCTTGTTTCTTTGTCCTTTTGATTTGTAGCTTTCAGTTTTATATCCCACAGATGAATGAAATCACATGGTTCTCGATTTTTTCTGTCTGACTTTTTTTTTTTCTTTTGGAAGGAGGGAGAAGAGGATCTGTCTAACTTATTTCACTTAGCATGATAATCTCAAGATCGATCCAGGTTGTTGCAAATGGCAGTATTTCATCTTTTCTTATCACTGAGTAATATTCCATTGTATGTATGTACCACCTCTTCTTTATCCAATAATCTCTCAAAGGAAACTTTGGTTGTTTCCATGTCTTGGCCACCATGAATAATGCTGCAATGAACATAAGGGTATGTATATCTTTACAAATAAATGTTTTCAGAATTTTTAGTATATGTGCTTGCCGAAGTGAGCACATGTTTTCAGAATTTTTGGGTTGATACCCTGAAGAGGGATTGCTGAGTCCTACTCTTACTGTTTTCTTCCATGTACTTTATTTTGATTTAATTTGCTCTTCAGTTTTCATTTCTCATGATGTATGCTTAAGTATAGATATTCTCCTTTTTCCCCCTCATATATATGTATTTAAGAAAATAAATTTTACAGTGAATTCATATGATGTTGTATTTTCATTGTAATTCATATAAAATTATGAACATGCATTACTATTTCTTATCTGTCCATATTTTTTTATCAGTATTTTAGTGAGTTAAAATCATATAAGGATTTTCTAGAACTTTTTAGTGATTTTTATTTAATGTACACTGTGGTTAGATAATTTGTTGTGATGATAAAAAGGTTCTACATCAATTGCTAAAATGTGGCTAATATAACCAAGGAATCTATTTTTAAATTGTATTTATTTTTAATGACTTTAAATTAGTATAACTTTAGTGTAGCAATTTTCTACTGGTTTGTATTACATGAAATACATTTTCTTTTTACAATTATTTTCCTTTATGTTTATATTAAAGTTGTGTCTTGGAAATATGAATGTATAAAAATGTGATATATATATTATGTCATTACATTATATGTAATTTATTCCATTACAAGCATACATACATATACATACATAACATACTGCCTTAAAAAACAAAGAAATCCTGTCATTTGCAACAACATGGATGACACTGGAGGGCATGTTTCATATTTGCATTGAAAATTATTTTATTTATATTTAATATAATTACTTGTTTGGGTCTATCACTTAGTATTTTCTTCTATTTGTAACAACAAATATACATTTTTTTCTTTTATCTTCTTTAGGATTAAATATCTTTTATTTTTCTACTTCCCGCTATAAAAGGTTATTAATTCAATACGCCTTAACTATACTTTCAGTAGTTCTCTATATTTCAGTATATTCTTTTCATATTAAATATAACAAATTAGTATTTTTACCAATTCTCAAACAACAGAAATATCTTACTATCCTCTTTTGTTATATTCTGCTTGTTACCCCATTTGCTTATTTTACAATATGTTTTTCAACTGGAATCTTTATCATTAATATTTTAACTAGTTACATACATTTATATATATCTACCCAATTTTATTTTCTTTAACTCTTTCCATTCTGTGTCTCCAAGCTTTCATCTGGCCAAGTTTTTCTTCTGTTTGAAGAAAACCCTTTAATATTTCCTTTAATGACAGTAACAAATTCTCTTTTTAATTTATTCCTTAAAGATGACTTCATTTTCCTATCCTATTAGAAGGATATTTTGACTAGATACTAAATTCTGTTTTAGCTATTTCTCCCAGGACACTGGATTCTGCTATTATAAGCAATAGTCAGTCATATATATTCATTCTATATATATTAAATATATTATTAACATTTCTTAATAATATATTTATATGTCATTATACTATAGAGGGTGCCAAAATAATGTATGCACATTTTAAGAAAGGAAAAAACTGTATTAAAATTGTAATACTCAATATATACCGATAGCAAAAGATGAATACAAGTCATGTGTATACATTTTTTTGGCACCTCCGATATTTATATTAATATTACACTATCAATTTAAGAGAGAGAGAATTACATACAGAGAGTTATATCATGTAAAATAGATTCCAACTAATCCATACTTTCGGTGGTTTTTATCTTTAGTCATACATACCAGAGGTGCCAAGAAACTGTATACACATGACTTGTATTCATCTTTTCTTATCGGTATATTGAGTATTATAGTTTAACACAGATTTTTCCATTCATAAAATGTGTATACATCTTTTGGCACCCTCTATACATCTCAAAGGAAATTATATGATTTTCAATTTACTTTGAGATATTTTTGTTGTGTCTTTATATTTTCTGATCATCGTTGTCATTAAGTGTAAATGCCAGAAAAATCAACCCATATTATTGCATATAATCAAGTGTATGATGTATATCATTATTTAAATCAAAATATCAAAGTGGATGTCTGTAGAAATAGTGGACATAAGTATCTTCAATTTTAAGAGCGCAATAGAGATATACAATGATAATACAATGATTTCATTGTATTAATTCTCTAATTTGTGTAATAGCAACAGTAGAGCAAGAATATTATTAATTTACTTCATGAAAATATAATAAATGGAAAAACAATTATTTCTAATAAATAGAAATGCATGCAACCATACATAAATATGATTATTTAGTTTATGAAAAATAATAAAACATAATTAACAGATGTACACATATAGCAAGCCAGCCTGAGCAATTGTTATTAAGGTCACAAATATTAGTTTTGATTCCAGAGACAGAACTAAGGCTTTAAATGCCATTTTTCTAGATTTAAGATAACTTAATATTTGGGTTTGAATCTCAACTCAATTTCTTAGAGGCTGCATGGAAGTGAATATGAATATTCTTAGGAATGATGGGGAATAAACAATTCTACCCTTTCTTGACACAAGATAAAAAATGATTTAAAAATTATATTTTATACACTATAGATATTTTGAATTTAAAAATTTGTTTTTTGATGTCTCTGTGTCATTTATCTTGTGGTTCAAGTCTTCTTTTTGGGACTTCACATTAGTTAGGTGACTTTTTTTTCCCTTAATTACCTTTTCTTTTTTTAAATTAAATTTATTGGGGTGACAATGGCTAGTAAAATTATGTAGGTTTCAAGTGTATAGTTCTATAATACATCATCTATATATCATATTGTGTGCTCCCCAGCCAGAGTCAGTTCTCCTTCCATCACCATATATTTGACCCTCTTTACCCTTTTCTACCATCCACCCTCCCCCCTTACCCTCTGGTTGTACCTGGCACAAATGGTTGTATGTGTCTATGAGTTTTTGTTTCTTAGTTTGTCATGTTCCTTTGTTTTTTTTAGTTTTATATCCCACATATGAGTGAAATCATATGGTTCTTGACTTTCTCTGTTTAACTTATTTTACTTAGCATAATAATCTTGAAATCCATTCTTGTTGTCGCAAATAGCAGTATTTCATATTTCTCTTGGCAAAGTAATATTCCATTGTGTATGTATACCAAATCTTCTTTATCCAATCATCTATTGAAGGACCTATTCTCTAAAAACAAGGCTTTTAAATTGGGTATCAAGTGAAAAAAGAAAGCTGGAAGAACCACAAATATGTGGAGATTAAACAACATTCTATTAAAGAACAACTGGGTCAAAAAAGAAATAAAAGGAGAGATCAAAAGATACATAGAAACAAATGAGAATGAAAATACATTCTATCAAAATTATTGGGATGCAGCAAAAGCAGTAATAAGAGGGAAATTTATATAATTACAGGCCTATCTCAAAAAAAAAAAAAAATCCCAGATAAACAATCTAACATTACACCTTAAAGAACTAGAAAAAGAAGACAAATGAAACCCAAAGTCAGCAGAAGGAAGGAAATAATAAAAAGCAGAGCAAAACCAAATGAAATAGAGAAGAAAAAGGCAATAGAAAAAATTAATACCACAAAGAGCTGGTTCTATGAAAAGATTAATAAAATTGACAAACTCTTGGCTAGATTCACTAAGATAAAGAGAGTGAAGACACAAATAAACAAAATCAGAAATGAAAGAGAAGTTAGCACGAATACCACAGAAATACAGGGATTATACAACAATACTATGGTGGACTATATGCTACCAAATTACATCTTCTTGTGCCACATAGTTTGACTTGGGGTTTGTCATTTACAGCAAATATTCCTAGTAAAATACAGACAAATAGTCATGATTGGAAGATGAATTAATGAATGATTTTATGAGTAGTTATTTAATATTTCCATGTCAGGCATAGATCAATATTATATACATTTTATCCTTCCAAGGGATATTTATTTTTATCAGAGGAAGTCTGCAGATTAAATTAGTTATTTAAAAAGAATAAAATTGAAGGCAAAAACTAGGGCAAAGAAATAGTTATGCAATTTTGGAAATGATGGACTTTGTGCCAGGTACATTATAGTTAGGAATATAGTAATTTCTCAGAATAATTAATGACTAATATTATTAAATACTTGTTGATAATGTGATTATGATTTGCAGAATTTTTTCCACGATAATACAAATGAAATAATATGAATATAAATAATAATATGAAAAGAAGTACTTAATGTCAACATTTAGCAACCAAGTTCTAAAAGTAATAGTTAAGATACTTAACAGGCATAAATTTGCAGTGTTTGTGATTGAGATGGAAACAAATTAACTGCATGGGTGGTTAAGCTTCTGTTTCCCTATATCCGTAGAACATGAAAACAATTTCTCAGAAGCATTTGAAAATGGGCAATTTAAGTGACACACTTAGAAGTCTATTTGTTCTTTCAGCTGTAGCCCAAAGTTTCCTATATTCTGGAGGTGTGTGATGAGATGAACTGATTTCAAAATAGCCAAAGTGTGAGAATTTCCTGTTCAGACCTTAAGTGACACATTGATGAAATATTTACTTTTTCCACTCTTGCTTCACTCTGAGCCTTCACAGGGCAGTCTGTGAAGGTCACAGATGTTGTTTGTACTTGGTCCTGAATTTCTGTTTTCATGTTTCTCCTTTTATGACCCAGCTATAGCAGGCCTCTTTTATGAGAGTCACCTGACCTCCCACTAAAGGATGCCCGACTTTTTGGCCAACAGAAGGTATGTGTCGCTACTCTCCTGTCTCTACTAGCCCATCTCAGATAGTGGGAGATTCCAAAGAATGTATGTGAAGCATCTGAGGTACAATTAATATACATCAAAGTCAAAGTGGAACATTGCTGTTTTCATTTGAATAATTTAGAGTAAAAAGCAACCTTAAAATATGAAATATGTTGAAAGAGTTCTTAAAACATTCAAGTTATTGCCTGCAGGAAATAATCAAGTGCATATACACATACCTATTTGGGTTTGTATATCAATGTAATTTAGACTGAAACCCACAGATACCAAGACAAGGAATAATTAGTTTTGGATTTTATAATCAGTGCAAGGTGCTTTGTTTTATAGTAAATGTTAATTTATATTTTGCCCAACTTTTATGAATAGATTCTTAAAAAAGAATTCATTGCATGATGAAGGCCAAACACAATTCCTTACATACTTATTTAGATGGAGTAAAAGCAGCTGGATTTTAAATAAAATTCAGGATGAGGTAGCTTCTGTAAAATGCTAAACTAAACTTCATTATAAACAAAAAAGAACTTTTAAAAAACTGAACAAAGTTGCAAAAAAGATGCACTATACTGATTATAGTCCTGCTTAATGATTTTTTTTTACAAGGTATAACTCATATGAATAAGAAAAAAAACCACATGGAAATTGTCACTAAAATAATAATTAAATATCTAATATTTATCGAGAGCTTGTAAGTGCCATGTTGAGTGTTAAGAGTTTTACATGCATCAGATCTTGCATATTATTATTTCCATTTTAAATTACTTCAGTAGGTTACCTGACAGTAAGTAACTTTTTAAAGACCACACATTGTAAGTTTAAAGGCCAAAGTTATTCCTGTCTCTCTGACTATAGAGCCCATTGACTGAATTATTAAATTACATTTTCTGGATTATTACAAATGCTTACACAACTAAAGAGGTCATCACTGACTTTGACAACCGAAGATTCAGCTTCGGTTGAATCAACAGTGTTTTTCCATAATGACCTATACTTTATTTATGATTTTATATGTTCATATCACACTCAGTAAATCAATTATTATTTTGTAAAATAACTTTTTAATACTTTCTTGTTAACTTTTTAATAACAATTTTTGTTGTTTTATTTTCAATATTGTTTGAGTTATGAAAAAGTAATAGTGTGTTGTGAAACATTTTCCAACATATAAAACATTTCTTTAAATTTTTACTTATTTCTCAGAACTCCTCAACCATTCAAAATAAAGGACCATTTGGTAACCCCTTCAATAAATAAAGGTAGCTCAGTAAATAAATGGAATTTAGTGCAGGAAATTACTATATAAACCAACACTACTATTACCCATCTTTGGAGCACTTAGTCTGTACTTTTGGATTTCAAAACCATCATAAACATCATGTCTCCTTTTTCTAATAAAACATTTCAATTTTTATTACAATCATTGTAATGGTGTTAAAATATTTCTGTGGACTCTGACTTTAAATTAATGAGGGTGTTATTATTCAAGAACTATGTTTCTTACTAATTATGCTCCAACAAATAATACATCGACAAATGTAGAATATATTAAAAATGTATTTAACCATAACACCTATTTAAAGTTCTAAAACATTACAGCATTTAAAACAAGACCTTTAGATTCTTCTACAGGGAAATGAGCCCACCTCACCCTCTACCCCACCCCTCTTTTACTGCAAGGATCTCGTCATTTGCATGTGCCATTATTCTTCAGTACCCTTATCTTAGAGCACAGTCTCTGACACCACTCAGCTGCAGAGATGAATAACCAAAGAGTAACCTATGCAGAACTGAATCTAGCTAAGGACTCCAGGAGACAGCAAATAAAACCTAAGGGCACTAAGAGTTCCATTTCAGTAACTGAGCAGGAAATAACCTATGCAGAATTAAATCTTCAAAATGCTTTTCAGGATCTTCAAAGGAATGACAAGAGCTACCACTGCAAAGGTAAAATATTTATTAGATACACAGTATAATTGTTCTAGGACGTGCAGAGATGTGGGGGACAGTAGGGAATATGTGGAGAAACACTTTTTATTTGTGGGGATCAGAGCTTGAAGTTGGAATACAGCATTCTAATGTGAAATCTGAGGACTGATTTTACTCAGGCATCGTTGTATTGTGTAGTCTTTGACCCACGACTCATGGAGCATTGTATTTCCATGGAGCACAATGCAGTGGTATATTCTGAGAGGAAGACTGCAATGGTAGATATTAGACTGGGATCCAAGTTTATGTATATGATTCCCTGTTCAGGAAGGTTCTCTGTGTGTAAACTGTCTAAAAAACTGTTTCTATCTCATTCCTCAGTGTTTCCCTTTCTCTCTTCCTGTAGATTTTCCATCATGTCCAGAGAAGCTCATTGCTGGGATTCTAGGAGTCACCTGTGTTGTCTTGCTGTCCACTGTGGTAACGATAGCTGTTACTACTTGTAAGTCAATTTTTGAAAGATTATAAGGAAGCCTTTTATTTCAATGATCATCAGTGCCTCTAAACATTTCATAATATGGACTAGAACTCTCATTTTAAGTATGCATTTAGACTAAATGTGGATGTTTTTCAGAATTTGTCAAAGGTATAAAGAAAATGATTCTAGACAGTAATATATATATATATTATTATATAAATATATATATATATTCAGATTTCATAACTCAAAGACATTCTTTAAGAGACTAAAAGAACTTATTGAAAAATACAGACTAATTCTTTAGATTGGGTAAACCAATACTGGAAGAAATGGTGATGTTTGTCTATAATCTTTTGAAATAGACTTCCTCCAAATCTTCATTATTTTATTTGTTGGTAAAATCAATTTTATTTCAAATGTTTCTCAACTTAAACAATACACCAAACTTCAAACTAACAGCCTAAAATTATTATGATTTATTTATATCAAAATTAAGTTTTTTATAAGAATTATTTTTTTCTAGCTTCTGGAATATCAGAGCAGAGCAATTCATCCCCAGTAACAGGAAATGAGAAAGGTACATTATGATTTTCAAAGTTCTGATATTGGTATAGTTTACATTTTTCTCTATCTCAAGGAATGCAAAATATATTTTTTGGGAGAACGCAATTATAAAATTTGGCAATAAGTGTTCATAAATAATGATTATAAGTGTTTCTTCTCATGCAACAATATGAAGAAATCTTCATTTAAAACACCATACCTATTGTTGCCAATTGGCTCAAATTTCCTGCTGCTTTAATAAGATGAGATAAATATCATTGCTATTCTAAAAAAGTGGGTTCATTCATTGACACTCAGGACATTAAAGATGGATATATTTGCTTATGTGTTTGCTCTATATGAGCACGTAAATTAGGGAAGGCGAGGTGACCCTTCTCTGGGAGTGTGTTAGTGTGTTTTGTTTTATAAGTGCCAGGCTTTGAGGGTGCATGGATACGATATGCACATATATGTTTATAACTATGCATATATGTAGATTAATGTTTGCTTTTTAAAACTCTAATTCTTATTGAATAATAATTCATAATCTTTCTCAGCCCATCATTGTGGTCGTTGTCCAAAGGAGTGGTTTACATATTCCAACAATTGCTATTACATTAGTAATGAACGTAAAACATGGACTGAGAGTCACATGGCCTGTGCTTCCAAGGACTCTAATCTGCTTCTTATAGAGAATGAAGAAGAAGAGGTAACATTTTAAATGTTTTAAAAAATTTATCAAAAGCTTGTATATTTGATGTTGTATTACCAGAGTTCATACATAGTTTTGTACATATTTTTAGTTTTTATTTTAAAGTCCATTAATAGTTCATTGACCCTATAATATTCTATTTATAATTTATACCACTAATGCACATCTGATAAGATCCAGTTCATGCTTTTCATAGGAAACCAGTTTTCTACAAATACTTTTTTTCTAAAATAAACTTTGCTATTTAATTTTATCATACATCAAAGACACTAAGCTTATCATAATTGTGCAGATTTATTATCAAGTAAATAGAATCACATAATTATTAATCAGATTACAAATAGAAGTTTCCAGCCCTCAGCAGCCCTGCTCTTCTTTATTCTCTTATTGCTTTTCCTCCCTTCTTATTCAACCACTGTCCTGACTTTTCATATGATGGGATGTCGGTTTGTTTTTGAACTTCATATAAATGGAATCATACAGTATACTTTTTTAATCACCCTGTCTTTTTCAATTCCATATAATAATTTTGTAATTTATCCATACTATTGTATTTTTCTGCACTTCATTCATATCTAATGCTGATTATATAAACGCAACATTTTAAAATCCATTCTCTCTGATGTCTCTGGATGGGGATGTGAGTCTCATGCCCTCAAGGATGAACAAGCTTCCTGGGTCCAGTTCTTTAGTCATAAGATCCCCTTTGCTGGTCCAATCCCCAAACCCCCTACCCTGGTGGGGGAAGGAGAAGCACTTCCTCTGGCTGCTTCTCTTAGCAGGTGTCCTGATGGATCACCATGCACACCTACCTGAGGAAGTTGCTGGACAGGATTCTCTCTCCAAAGCAGAGAAGGAATGTCTTCCTTGAGCCACCCCTATTGCTAGGTTGGGTGCTGGGAACAGCAGGCCTAGGTCACTTTCTTCTGTTGGGAGGGGATATGATTCTCTGTCACTCTGTTGTTCCCAATTCTGGGAACATTTCCCTTTTCTTCTTCCACCTTTCAGAGTTCTTCTTTACTTGTATCTTTCATTAGTTCTAAAATTTATCGTTGTACTTAGGAGGCAGTGGCAGGAAATGAGTCTCTGACACCTTTTATGGACCATTGGATTCCACCAACACGGAAATAGGTTGATGTAGTGCTTATCAGGTTAAAGAAAGGTATGGGCACAGAAAACCAAATTTTGGCTTCCATGTCATTTATTTTATTAATTGTAATACCTTCATTTTTTCTAAAACCTGAACTCTGAGAAACATAGAAAACTACATTGATTTTGTCACAGTATCAAATACATGCAATAAGTATTTGGAAACTTATTGCAAGCCCTGTTATGTTAGTTTTTTCAACATGGGTAACTACTAAATTACACAAATCAGAATTTTCCTTATTAACAGAACTATTAAGCCTAAATGTTTAAGACTTAATTTTAAATGTTAAATGTGGTTTTTGTCTTTAACACATATGGTTAGTGTTAGATTAGGATTCAACACTCTTAATTTGTTCTGCAATTAAGGATCCTATGAAAGAATACGCTACTTGCATTTAAAAAAATAATATAAACTTTCACAGTGATTATTTAAATAAAATTTCTTTATTTTGGGGTAGCAATTTCTGAGTTCCATATCACCTGTATCATGGATTGGAGTCTTCCGTAACAGCAGTGATCATCAATGGATGTTGATAAATGGTTCACCTTTCAAACTAAAGTAAGTTGTTTTCTAAATGCTACATGAAGAAAAATGTAAAAAAGAAAAATTCAGAAGAATGGTATTAATGCATTTGTTTAAGTTGAATTATAAACATGAGGAATAATGGTCAATGGTAATGAAATGTTGATATAAATATTAAAAAACGACAATCCAGTTTTCCCAATAACAAACTCTTTTTAATATTATATGAAAAATGTTGTTACCCATTTTGAAAATATTTCTCTATTACAGTTACATTGAAAATGCTATTGTTTCACGGAGTCCGCCCATATGATATAACAACAGAATATTCATTTTTCTCCATTACAGGATAGCAGAATTATCATCAGTCGGTGATGACTGTGCTGTGCTATCCTTATCTGGCCTCCAATCAAGTGTTTGTGGGTCTCCAAAAACGTATCTTTGCAAGCGTAAGCTTTAGAGTTAAAATACTTCAGTTGGGTTACTTAATTTTTCAAGTAATGGAAATAATATTATGATTGCATACACTTAAAATTTATTATATTATTTGTTCTAATAATGAAAAAAAGTTTTTGTAATAATTATTGGAAAATAATATACATATGCAAAAGTACAGATATCATTACTCTTAGTGTATTGCTTTTATTGTTCAACGTTATGTTTGTGGTATTCAATCTTTCGAAAAGATCATGTTGTATGAGTTAATTTATAGTAAATACCAAGAATAGGCAAACCTGTAGAAGGAGAAAGTGGATTCGTGGTTCCCAAGGGCTGAGGGTGTTGGGCACAGGAAATGACTGCTAACTGGTACACTGTTTCATTTGGGGGAGGAAAACATTCTTTTTTTTTTTTCACTTTTTAAAAACTTATTAATTAAAAAATATTTTTATTAAATTCATTGGGATAACATTGGATATTAAAATTACATAGGCTACAAGTTTACAATTCTATAATACATCATCTGTATATTGCATTGTGTGTTCACCACCCAGAGTCAGTTCTCCCTTCATCACCATATATTTGAACCCCTTTATCATCTTTTACCACCCCCTCCCCCATTTATCATTGGGAAATCTTTCTAAATTTTGATAGAGGTGATGGTTGCAAATTCTGTGAATACACTAAAAATTACAGATTTTTACACTGTAAATGGATGAATTGTATATAAACTACACCTCAATAAAACTTTTTTTTTAAATTAAAATTTATTGTGGTGACTATTGTTAGTAAAGTTACATATGTTCCGGGTGTACAATTCTGTAATACATCATCTATATATCACTTTGGGTGTTCACCACCGAGTCAGTTCTCCTTCCATCACCATGTATTTGAACCCTTTTCTCATCTACTATGCCCCTCCCCCAAACTCTGGTAACCACTATTGTCTTTATCTATCAGTTTTTGTTTCTTTATTTGTTTGTCTTGTTACTTTGTTGTTTTCAGTTTCATATCCTACATATCAGTGAAATCAAATGGTTCTGGACTTTTTCTGTCTGACTTATTTCACTCAGCATAATAATCTCAAGATCTATCCATTTTGTTGTAAATGGCACTATTTCATCTTTTCTTATGGCAGAATAGTGTTCCATTGTGTATATATATCACAACTTCAGAAAATATAGGTACTAAACTTACGAACCTTGGGTTCAAAGAGAGTCAATAAAACTGTTAAAAAAAACAAACCACCTGGCTTTATATATTTGGGGCTGCATTTGAACTTTATTTATAAAGATTAATCATTTTACAATATTGACTCTTTCAATCAATATCGTGCTTTATCCTTCCTTGTATTAGGTTTTCTTTAATTTCACTACTATATTTTTTATTTTTCTATATGGAAGTCTTACACAAACATGGGTATTTCACAGTCGTGATTTTGTAAATAGCATTCTTATGTGTGAATTTTCTTTAGCAATTTTTGCTGCTTTACACAGAAATGCAATTGAGGTTTACATGTTGATCTTATATCCAATGTCTTCACTGATTGTTTGTATTCATTCTATCATTTCAAATATATATATTCTTCTGAATTTTTAAACAGCTATTTCATTTGTAAATAATCACACTTTTATTTATTTTTCCCTGGTGCAGTTACTTTTTTCCTTGGCTTATTTTCACATGGTAGGGTTTTATTTCCAGTGTTGAATAGAAAGGACAGTAAACGTTATCCTTCCCTATTTTGGGCGAAAATATTTAAATGTTTCATCCATAAGTGTGAGGTTCGTTTTAAAGTTTTTTGCATCATACCTTCCCCATATAAATGCAATTCCATAATATTGCTGTTTTTCTGACAGAGTTTATAATTAATCAGTTTCATTTTTATTATTTTTGTATCAATCGGAGTGATAAATGTTTTCTCTGTATAACGTTTATGCAGTAAACCACCTTTATTTCTTTCAAATGTTAAACCAATCTTGTATTTCTTTTTTTTTTTCCAATTAAAGTTTATTGGGGTGACAATTGTTCTTAAAGTGACATAGGTTTCAGGTGTACAGTTCTGTAATACATCATTCTGTATTGTCCCTCTTTAAAAATCAGTGATTATATTACACATAGATTATGTTGTTTTTCTTCATCCATATTGACAAAGAGATTATAATGAATTTTTACTTATGTTATATACTAGACAGGTTTTAATATCAAGACTAATCAGGATGTGTTCCTCTTTTTCTATTACCTGGAAGCCTTTGTATAAGAGAACTGTCATATTTTTAATGTCATTTTTCACTACTGATCCAATCTGAACGTGAAGAATTTTTTTGTAGGAAAGTTTGTAAAACGAACTCAATTTCTTTAATACATGCAAGTTTTACTGAATTTCCTATTTGTTGTACTGCATTTTCATAATTTTCTATTTCATATAGATTTTAAAATGTATTCATAATATGCCTTTATTCTCTCCATAGTATCTGTAAAAATGATAATGCTATTCCTGAGTTTATTCTAGGTATTAAAGATCTGTATCTTCTCACTTTTTTCAATAGCTATTTATCAATTTTATTAAGTATTTTCAATGACAATAACTTTGACCTGTTGATCCTCTCTACTGGAATTTATTCTTGGTCTTAATTTTGTATTTTTTTCTTCTTCATTTGGATTAAATTCACATAATTTTATCTTTTTAGTTTAAATTTTTTGATATGCATGATTTTATTTATTTATCCTTTATTTGTAAGATATGTACTTAAGGCAATTAATATTTCGCATGACAGTTTTGCTGTTATGTTTTCCCTGTAATTCATATAAAAATTGTGATTGATCATTGTGATAATTTCGTTGGCCCATATGTTATTTAGAAATTTATTACTAAATTTTAAACCATCTAAGAATTTTTTAAATTAGATCAACACCACAGTTTGTTTGTAAACATATTATATGTGTCAATAATCAAATTGACCACACTTCATACATTTCATTGTATAATATTAACAACATACCAGAAACATCCACTGTACTTAGTTATAGTTTTGGTACTTTAAAATCTTTAAATACAAACTATATTTGAAGAACTGAATATAAAAGAAAAAGATGAATGGACATAAAAGAAAAAGGATTTTTAAATTTTTGATTATTGACTCTTATTTTTGGCAAAATCTAGTTAGAGAATTTTCAGCGAAAATGAATATCTATGGGTCTATTTAAATGTGGCTCGTGTGACTGAGAGATCATCTTAAAATTTTATTTATTTTTAATTAGTTAAAATTAAAATGTTAATAGTCACATTTCAAGTGCCCACCTGCCAAACTTGGTGAGTGGCTACTGCAGTGATACTACAGTGCTGTATATTTTATTTTAATATTCTTGGAATACAACTATATAGTGTATTTTTTAATACTTTCATGTGAACTTAAAAATATGAGTATTTTATACTAATCTACTCTGTGTGTTTGTGTGCGTGTGTACTAGATAATTGTCTGGTTTAACACTATAGTATTTCTGATATATCTACTTCTCCGATGGTGAGAGAGAATTGTTTAAAGCTCCATTTATAATTATTTACTTGTCATTTTTTTACCCATTGTGAACTAAGGACGTGATATATATAACATTGTTTAATTGAAAACATCCAAGTGATGGCTATAGGGATAAGTGTATCAATTTTAAAAAGACAAAGTTAAGGAACTTTGCATTGTTTGACATCATTAACAAATGATTTGTTATAATTCTATAATGTGGTAATGGAAAAAAAAGATTATTAAATTAGTTTATGAAAATGTTTCTTGAGATAAATGAAATTGGAAACACAATATACCAGAACATATGGGATGCAACAAATGCTATTCTAAGAGGTAAGTTTATGGCAACAAATACCTACATTAAGAAGTAAGACAGAATCCAAATAAACAACCTAAGTCTACAGCTTAAGGAACTAGAAAAAGAAGAACAAACTGAGCTCAAACTTAGCAGAAGAAAGGAAATAATAAAAAGATTAGAACAAAAATAAATGAAACAGAGTGCTGAAAAACAACAAAAAAAATTAACTAAAGTAAGAGTTGGTTCTTTGAAAAAATAAACCAGTTTGACAAACTACTAGTTAGACTAACCAAGCGAAAAAGAGATAGGACCAAAATCTACAGAATTATAAATGAAAAAGATATATTACAACTGAAACCACAGAAATTTAAAGGATCATGAGAGACTACTATGAACAACTATACACCAAACAACTTAAAAGAAATGGGAATATTGTAGAAACAGACAACTTACCAAGACTTAATCAGTATAGAACAATTACTAGTAAGAAGATTGAATCAGAAATCAAAGCTCCCAATGCAGACAAGCCCAGGACTATATGACTTCACCTGAAAATGTTACCAAACATTTAAAGAAGAATTAACACTAATCATTCTCAAACTCTTCCAGAAAATTGAAGAGGAGTGAACACTTCCATATCCGTTTTAGGTGGACAGCATTATCCTGACAGCAAAACCAGAAAAGGTCACTACTAGAAAAGAAAACTACAGACCAACATCCCTGATAAATATAGATGCAAAAAAGTCTCAATAAAATGCCAGCACCTCAATTCAGCAGCACTTTAAAAGGATCATTCACCATGATCAAGTGGGATTTATCTTTGAGATACAAGGATGGTTCAACATATGCAAATCAATCAATATGATACATCGCATTAATAGAAAGAAAGAAAGAAATATATGATTATGTCAATGAACGCAAAAAAGCATTTGACAAAATTGAACATTTATCATGGTAAAAACCTCAATGAATTAGGCATCAAGGAAATAGATCTCCACATAATATAGGTAGTATATGACAAGTACACAGCTAACATTATACTCAGTGGTAAAAGAATGCAAGTGTTTTGTCTAAGATCAGGGGGGTGACAAGGGTGCCCACTCTCATCACTTCTTTTCACAGTAGTGTCGGATTCTTAGAACAATCAGGCAAGATAAAGAAATAATAAGTATCAGAATTGGATAGGAAGAAGTAAAAATGTTTCTATTTGCAGATGACATGATTTTACATGTAGAAAATCTTAAAGACTCCACTAAGAAATGTAAGATCTAATAAATGAATTCAGTAAAGTTGCAGGGTATAAAATTAACATAAAAAATCCAGTAGTGTTTCTATATGTTAACAACAGAACTTCTGAAAAAGAAATAAAGAAATCGATTCCATTACAATAGCATTGAGAACAAAAACACACTTAGGAATAAATTTGACTAAGGAGGTGAAAGATCTCTATGCTGAAAGCTGTGAGACATTGATGAAAGTAATTGAAGACACAAATAAATCAACAGGTATCCCATGTTCACATATTGGAAGAATTAATATTGCTAAGTTGTCAACACTACCAAAAGCCATCTATAGATTCAATGCAATCCTTATGCAGACTCCAATGGAATATTTTACAGAAGTAGAAAATACTACTCCTAAACTTATGTGGAACTACAAATGATCTTGAATAGTCAAAGAAATCTGAGGAAAAACAGAGCAAAGAAAATAGTATCACACTTTCTCATTTCAAGCTATCTTTAAAACTATAGTCATCAAATACTGTATGATCTCATATGCAGAATCTAAAACAACAACAACAAAGAAGACAATTATAAAAATTAATCAGACTTGCGGTTACCATAGGTGGAGGATTAGTGGAGGGATTGAAGAAGGTACAAATTCCAGCTTTAAAATAAATATTATAATGTAATGTACAACATAATGACTATAGCTGACACTCGTATGATATACAGTTGTTCCCCTGTTTCTGCAGGAGATACTTTATAAGACCCCCAGAGGACTCCTGATACCATGAATAGTGCCGAACCCTACATATACTATGTATCATTTTCCTGTAATTACATACCTAAGATGAAGTTTAACTTATAAATTAGGCACAATAGGAGAATAGCAGCAATAACTAACAATAAAATAGAACAATATGAAAAATATACTGCAATTAAAGTTTTGTGAATGTGGTCTCTCTCTTTCAAAATGCCTTATTGTACAGTACTAATACTCCTTTTTTTGTTTGTGATGATGGGAAAGAATAAAATGGCTACATGATGACATGAAGTGAGGAGAAGGATGTATGTATTGTGACACAGCATTAGGCTACTACTGACCTTCTGTCATATGTCAGAAAGAGGATCATCTGCTTAGAATGATGCTGGATCATCAAGCCTTGACAATGTTGATGGTTGAATGGCAGGAGCAGACAATGTCAACAGTTAGGGATCCTCAGTAGTTGAAAGTTTTTGCTGAATGCTTTTGGAAGAGCATTGTAACTGCAAGTTTCTTTGTCTTTTAAACTCATCAAAGTATTGCTCCAGAGGTTGTAAGCCTTTGGTTATTGTGCAGGTGATATCAATCCTGAATTCCATCTGGTTATCTTATTCCATAATTTTTATAAAATAAGGGTTATTGGAACACAAGCCCTGTGAACCACAGCAGTCTCTCTCATAACCAAAATGGCTATTATGTGACAAACAGGCAGGTAGCAAACACACTGTGGAAATACAGATGGAAAAAGGGACGATTCGAGTCCTGGCCCCAAGTGAACAGGATAGTGTGAGATTTCATCATGTAAGGCAGAACACACACAATTTAAAACTTATAAATTATTTATTCCTTTTTCATTTAATACTTTGGGACTTTGGTTGATCGGTTTTAATTGAAACCATGGAAAGCACAGCTGAGGATAAGGGGCAACTATTGTATAGTAAAGGTGTAAATAGAGTAAATCCTAAGAGTTCTCTCATAAGGAGAATTTTTTTCTTTATTCTTTTCATCTTTATTTTTTTTTAATGTACTATACGAGAAGGTGGATGTTAGTTAAACCTATTATGACAATCATTTCAGAATATATGTGAATCAAACCATCATGATGTAAAGTTTAGTTTCTTTCATTGCTCATGTGTCATTTAATTGAGTTCTGAAAGTCTACTATTTTTCAAATAAGTCAGACAGAGAAAGACGAATACCATATGATTTTACTTATATGTGGGATCTAAAAAAATAAACAAAGCAGAAAATCTCATAGATACAGAGAATATTTTGATGGTTGCCACATGTGAGGGGGCTTGGGGTGGGCGAAAAAGGGGTAAGGATTAAGAAGTACAAATTGGTTGTTACACAGTAGTCATGGTGATGTAGGGTATAGTAAAGGAATATAGTCAATAATATTGTAAGAACTATGTATGAAGCCAAGGGAGTAGTAGATTATTGGGAGATCACTTTGTAAGTTATATAAATGTCTAACCACTGAGCTGTACACCTGAAACTAATATAGTATTGAATGTCATCTGTAATTGATAAACAAATAAATAAATAAATAAATATCTACTTTTTCTGCCCTTCCCATTTTTTTTTTCGTATGGGAAAAAAATTTTAATTACCTTTGTCTTACTACTACATAGTAAGACTTGGAATTTTGTCTTTTACAACAAACATTTCTATTAAAAAAAAGACCATTGTGACTTGAAGATGAATCAACAAAAAACATAATTTGTAGTTATATAATATTTCAATATCTGCCATAGTGATATAGTTCAATATTGTTGCATGTTTTATCTTTCATAGAGATATTAATTTTGTCAGAAGAAATCTAAATAACATATAAGAATGATAAAAGGAAGGAAGGAACTTTAAGAACTAGGGCAGAGGAATTGAGAAGGTAAGTGTGGGAGCTCATGATCATTGTGACAGTCACCATAAGTTGAAAACGTAATAATTCTTCAGAATATTAGTGACAAATATCATTAAATAACTATTGTTAATGGGATTATGATTTTAGATTTTTTTCTATTATAATGGAAATGACATAATGACAGTTTAAGGAAAAGTGTGTAATGCCAGAATTTAGCAGCCCCACCTAAGAGCAGAATTTAAACATCTCCGTTACTCTTAATAAGGCCTAAGTTGTCAGTGTTTGTGATTAAGATGGAAGCAAGTTAACTGCATGTGTGGTCAGGACTTTTGTCCCCAGAAATCTTTTAGAATAAGAAAATAATTTCTCAGAGACACTTGCCAATGGGCAAACTAAATGATGCACTACCAACCCAAAGTATCCTATATTCTGGAGGTGTGTGAGGAGATAAATCGTCTTTAAAAAACCCCAAATGTAAGGATTTCCTGTTCAAACTTTAAGTGACACATTAATGAGAAATCTGCTTTTTCCACTCTTGCTTCACTCTGAGCTTTCACTGGGCAGCCTGTGAAGACCACAGATATTGTTTGTTTACTAGAGTAACGTGGTCTCCCACGGCAGGATGCTCACCTTTCTGGCCTGAAGAAGGTATGTGTCTCTACTCTCCTGTCTCTCTACTGGCCCATCCTATGAAGTGGGAGATTACAAATGCTAGATATGATGCAACTGAGGTATAATTAATATGCAAATAAAAAAGAATAAATAAAGTATCTTTATTTAAGTAATTCCGTGTAAAAATCAAGAATAAAATATGGAATATGTTGGAGGATTTCTTAAACTACTCAAATTGTTGCCTGTGGAGAATTACTCAAGTGCATATACTCATTCATATTTGGATTTGAAAATTGAAACAATTTAAAGTAAAATCCCATGAGAATCATAACAAGGCAGAGTTATTTTTGGATTTTTGTAATTAATATATGTAGATATAATTATATGTTATATTTGGTATTTAAGCCAGCCTTTAAAAATTCTTAAAATGAATTCTTTGCACTGTGAAGGTAAACATAATTCTTCATAGACTTACTTAGATTAAATAAAAGCAGTGGCTTTTAATAAAAATACAGATGAGATAGCTCCTGTAAAATGCTACTTTAAGCTTAATTTAAACAAAGAAAAGATTTTTTAAAAAATTAAATGAAACATTGCAAGAAAAGACATCATATTGATAAAAAGATGCTTGTCTAATGCATTATGTTAGAGTCTAACTGACATAAACTAGAAATAATAACATATTAAATATATTAAAATAATAATTAGCATAACTAACATATTCTTGAGAGTTTATAAAGCCAGATTGAGTGTTTCACCTGCATAGTATCTACATATTTGTATATCTAATTTCCATTAGTAATCTAGGTTTCTAGACACTAAGGAACTATTTAAAGGTCATATATCATAAGTTTTGAGCCAGATTTAATTCTAGAATTCACTGACCACAGAGCCCATTGACTGAATTATTCAATTACATAATTTGATTCATTTCTTTGCTTTCAAAACTAGAGCTACCCTCACTGACTTTGATAGCCATAGGAATTTTTTGGAAGTTTCAAACACCAGTGTTCTTCTATAAACGATCCGGATATGTATTTATCATTTTATAATTGTATATCTTTACCATTAAATCCAAATTTATTGTGTTACATAAGTATTTAAAAAAAATTGTTGTTTTGTTCTCAATATTTTTTAGGTTTTGAATAAGCATAGTCTGTCTGTAACAGTTTTCAAAATATGACATATTTCTTTTTTAAAAAAATTAAAGTTTATTGGGGTGACAATGGTTAAAGTTTCATAGGTCTTAAGTGTAAAATTCCACAGGATCAAATATAAGGTGATGGAAATATTTCTTTAAAATTGTAATAATTTCTCATAACTTCACAATCATTCAAAATAAAAGATCATTTGATAACAACTCATTTCCTTTAATAAGTAAATGTAAGTCACTAAATGAAATTAATTTAGTGCAGGGAATTACTATATATGCCAACACTACTAATTCCCCATCTTTGAGCACTCAGTCTTTAACCTTATTGTATTTCAAAATTGTCATAAATATTGTGAGTCACTTTTTTCTAATACAGAATTTTAATTTTTAATACAGACATTATAATAGTGTTAAAAATAATTCTCTGTCATCTAACTTAAATTGAAGATATTTTTATTTATGAACTTCTTTTTTCTCACTAATTTATCACTTTTCATTGCTCCAACCAAAAATATATTGTCAAATATAGAATATCTTAAAAATGTATTTAACCATGACACACTTATTTAAAGCTCTAAAGCATTTAAAATAAGACCTTTAGACTCTTCTACTGCAAAATGAGGCCAACTCACCCTCTACCCCACCCACTTTTACTGCAAGGGATCTTGTCATTGCATATATTAATACCATTCATTGTTAAGTACCCTTACCTTAGAGCACAGTCTCAGACACCACTCAGCTGCAGAGATGAATAACCAGAGAGTAACCTATGCAGAACTGAATCTGGCTAAGGATTCCAGGAGGCAGCAAATAAAACCTAACGGCTCTAAGAGTTCCATTTCAGTAACTGAGCAGGAAATAACCTATGCAGAATTAAATCTTCAAAATGCTTCATGTGATCTTCAAGGGAATGACAAGAACTACCACTGCAAAGGTAAAAAATTTAATAGATATATCGTATAACTATTCTAGAATGTGCAGTTGGGGTGCAGAGATGTAGGGAAACAGTAGGGAATATGTGGAGAAATATTTTTTATTTGTGGGGTTCAGAGCTTGAAGTTGGAATACAGCATTCTAATGTGAAATGTGAGGACTAATTTTACTCAGGCATCGTTGTAATGTGTAGTCTTTGACCAACAACTCATGGAGCATTGTGTTTCCTGACAACGCAATGGTACATTCTGAGAGGAAGATTGCAATGGCAGATATGGGTCTGGGATCCAGTTTATGTATATGATTCCCTGTTCAGGAAGGTTCTCTGTGTGCAAACTATCTAAACAACGGTTTCCATCTCATTCCTCAGTGTTTCCCTTTCTCTCCCTGTAGATTTTCCATCATGTCCAGAGAAGCTCTTTGCTGAGATTCTGGGAGTCATCAGTGTTGTCTTGCTGGCCACTGTGGTAGCAATAGCTGTTAAAACCTGTAAGTCAATATTTGAAAAATTATGAGGGAACTTTTCACTTCAGTGATTGATTTTCAATGGCTCTAAATGTTTCATAATATTATGGAATAGGCCTCTAATTTTAACGTATGCATTTAGATTAAATGTGAAAGGGTTGACAGAATTTGTCGAAGATTAAATATCAGGATGATTGTAGAGAGCATTTTACAAATATACGTACATATATATGTACATATTTAAAAATGTATATACTTATAAATTCTGATTTCATAAATCAAAGTCATGCTTTAGAAGAGTAAAAGAGCTTATTGAGAAATACAAACTAATTCTTGAGATTGGTTAAATCAAATACTGCAATGCAGTTTAGTCTTTAGCCTTTTGAAATATATTTCGTCAAATATTTTAATTCATTAATTTTTCTTGTAAATTTAATTTTTTTCAGATTATTCTAATCCTAAACATTACACTAAATGTGAAAGTAAGAAACAAAAAGTGTTATGATTTATGTAGATAAATATTAATGAAGATCAATATTAATTAGAATGACTCCTTTTTTCTAGCTATTGTAATGCCAGAGCAGAATAATTCTCCCTTGACAACAGGGATCCAGAAAGGTACGGAATAATTTTCAGAGTTCTGATATTAGTACAGTTTATAGTTTGCAACTCAAGGTAGGCAAAAATAATAATGGGGTTTTTTGGGGGAGTATATAAATTATAATATTGGGCAATAAATGTTCAAAAATAATAATTTTAGGAGAATGCTCCTTCTTATGTAAGAATATGGAGAAATGTACATTTTAAATCACCATACTTATTGTTGCCGATTGGCTGACATTTCCCCCTGCTATATACTATGAGAAATAATTTTGCTATTCCAGAAATGTGGTTTTGTTCATTGACTTTCATGACATGTGTTAAAGTGGACATTTATGTTTGTGTTTTCTTTATTTGGGTACATAAGTTAGGGAGTGAGAGGATAACCCTTCTCTGTGAGTGTATGATTGTATTTTATTTTACATGTACCAGCCAGTGAGGGTGCATAGGAATGTTATGCACATATATGTTTACAGTTATGAAAATTAATTTTTACTTTTATAATTCAAATTGTTTTCGGATAATAATTTCTTCAGCATATCATCGTGATTGTTGTCCAAAAGAATGGTTTACATATTCCAACAACTGCTATTACATTAGCACTGAAAGAAAACTATGGAATGAGAGTCAGATGGCCTGTGCTTCCAAGAACTCTAAGCTGTTTTATATAGATAATGAAGAAGAAATGGTAAGATTTTAGTAAGATTTTATTAAAAGATTATTTTGGTCTGCATTAGATTTTTAGTATTCATTCACATTTTTGTATACATTGGTAGTTTATTTTAAAGTCTGTTAATACTCTATTGTTTAACTCTTTAATATTTTATTTATATTTCATGCTATTAATGTACATTTAGTAGTTTCCAGTTCTCATTTTCCATAGACAACAATGCGTGTATACGTGCTTTTTGTCTAAAATAAGCTTTGCTATTTAATTTTGCTGCATAATTTTAAATTATAGCAAGGAAAATGAACATATCATGATTGTGTAGATTGATATAAAATGAAAGGACCCATATAATTACAAATCAGATCATGAAAAGGAAGTTTCCAGTCCACAATATCTCAATCCTGTGTATTCTCTTAACTTTCCCTCCCCCTACTTAACCACTATTCTGATTTTCAATATTCTAAATTATCTTTGCTTAAATTTGAGCTTCATGTAACAGGGATCATTCATGATGCATTTTACGTGTCTCCTTTCATTCCCATATGATATTTTTGCCATTCATCCGCACTGTTGCATTTATCTGTAGTTAATTTTTGCTGCTGTATTACATGTACATGACATTTTTAATCTACACCATTCAGAATGCAGTTGTTTTAATGTGGGTATTGTAAATAATATGAAAATCCTTGTGTACATCTTTTTTCCAAATATTATATTTATAATTTACATATTATATATACATCTTATGTAGAGTATATTGTATTTATATAAATATAATACGCATTTATATAAACACAGGTGTATGTTTATAAGTGTGTTTATAAATAAAATTATATTGTTATAGTTGTATATTGGTGTAATTATAATATAACGTCTTCTATGTCTCAGAATAAAATTACAGGGTGATAAATGTATGTGTATGTCAAATATATTAAATTATTATAGCACTTTTTGGTTTATTGAGTAAAGACACATTTTACCAAATGGGCCTTTGATTTAAAACTTAGTACTATGAGTAATTTTAATGTTATCATTTTTTGTCATTATAGAAAAGTATCACAATGACATTAATAGGTCTTTTCCTAATTACTATTTAGTTGAACACATCCTTCTGGGCTACTAATCATGACATTCTCTTCTGTGAGAATGACAAATACTTGCTCATGTCTTTTGCCCATTTCTCCTATATGTTGTCTTGTCATTTTCCTTCCTGGCAGTTCTTGTTATATTTTGGATATGAGCTCTTTTTTGAATTTATGAGATGCAAAAAGCTTTTTTGACCTTGTGACTTACATTCTTATTCTCATATTGGCGTCTTTTAATGACCAGAATTTATTAATGTTAGCAGAGTCTACTATATCATTTTGGGTGTTACTGATCATTTTGGACCTACTTGTGAAATCAGTCAAGGTTCATGAAGACAATCTACATTATTCACTAGGTTTTATTATTTTCCTTTATTATCATTTTCTAATTGATGGATCATAATTTATAACAAAGATTATCTTTTCATAAATGACTGCATATGCATGTATAATTCTATATATACATATATGCACAAATATACTTTATATAGATAATGTGTATTATATATCTTTATATAGATAATAATGTATATAACATATGTATATACATATACATACACATATAGAACAATTATAAAAATATACTGTAATGAAAGTTATATAAATTTGGTCTGTCTCATTTGTCTCTCAAAATATATTATTTTACCATACCCATCAAGTGTGAGGTATGACAGCAAAAGTAGCAGAGATTTCTTTTTCCTTCATAATTTCACAGATGGAGCATTATTTCTTAGTGTAGATTTTAGTGATTTCTCCAGAAGATTTTTTGTCTTTTCTGATTAAATCAAGAACTTTCACCGTTTCACTTAAAGAAAGCAGTTTACAACCTCTCTTTGGCAAATTTGATTGCCAGTATAATTAGTCTCAGATTTAGGACCATTATTAAGTCAAATAAAGGTGACTTGAACACAAGCTCTGAGATGCTGCATCAGTGGATCTGATAACCAAGTGATAACTTTAAGGGATGGGGAGCATATACAGCATAGATACGATGGACAAGGGACGCTTCATATCCTGGGCAGAGGGAGTGGGGCGGGGAGTTTCATCATGTTACTTAGAATTACACAGAACTTACACTTCAATTTTTTAATTTTGGAATTTTCCTTTTAATACTTTTGGAGCCTGGTGGACCGTGGGTATCTGAAACAGCAGGTAATGGACACCACAAATAAGGGGGCACCTCTGTATGTAAATCACAGTCTACACAGCCTACAGCAGTTTGTGTAACATGGAGAAACCTTATCTCCCTTTTTTGTTCCTTTACTGTGTCCATTGATAATATAATTGTCTTAAATATTTTATCAATATACATTTAGAATCACATGACTGAATGTTATAATTTGCTTCAATGTATAATTTTGCCTCAATTATCAAAAATTTAGAAAACAGAAGAGGAGATGGATAGTCTATATATCTAGTAAGATTTTTATTTGTTTTCTTTTCCTTCCTGATAATCCAAAAGTAACTCTTTTATCATTTAATTTCTGCTTAGATAATTCCCTTTAGCTATTCTATTAGAATGGGCCTGGTGGTGGCTTGTTTTCTTAGTTTTTCTTTATCTGAGAATGTCTTGATTTCCCCTTCATTCCTGAGTGGTATATCCGCCGGACTTTTCTATGGTTTTTGGTTGGAATGAGGCAGTTAGCATCTAAACGCTTTCTGTCTTTCTAGCCTGCTCCTTTCGTGGTCCTTTGGAGAGACAAATGTTTTTTTCTGGACTTTTGTTTGTACCCGTGGGTGTTTGTGGTTTGCTGGCCACTGCAGCATCCAGTCAGAGATTAATAAGGTAAAAAGTAATTCCAGAGAGCTTACTGCCATCTCACTCATCAGGTCCGGAGTTCCCAGTTGTGTCATCTTTCTCATCACCTTTTGAATCTTTTTATGTAGAAGAAGGGATGTTAGCTGTACGAGTACTTAGTGGGATAAATAAAGAACGTCCACCTCCATGTTTCCAGAACAAGAAGTCTGATCTGCAGCAGCTTTAATTTAATTTTCTTAAGACTAATTATCTTGAGAATCTTTTTATGTACTTATTTGTCACCTTATGTCTTTTTAAAATTTTTTATTGAACATCGGGGCACATATATCTTTACGGATAAATGTTTTCAGAATTTTTGGTTGATACCCAGAAGAGGGATTGCTGGGTCATACGGTAATTCTATTTTAAATTTTTTGAGGAATCTCCACACTGCTTTCCATAGGGGCAGCACCAATCTCCATTCCCACCGATAGATGATTGGATAGAGAAGATGTGATATATATATATACACACACACACACAATGGAATACTATTCATCCATAAGAAAAGATGAAATAGTGCTATTTGGGAAAACATGGATGGTTCTGGAGATTATTGTGCTAAGATAAATAAGTCTGACAGAAAAAGTCAAGAACCATATGATCAGTGATGTATGGTATACAAAACTGGAAACAAAGGAACAAGACAATAAATGAAGAAACAAAAATTTTTATTAAATATATTGGGGTCACATTGGAGCCTTTAAATCTCCAACTATAATCATTGAATTATGTATGTCTCCTTTAAATTTTGTCAGTTTCTACTTCATGTATTTGAGAGTTCTGCTGTTAGGTGGTCGTATCGTTATAATTATTTAATCTTCTTGTAATGCCATGGTTAATATTTTGAAATTTTTTTTATTTCTAATAATATTTCTTGTTATAACAGCAATTTTGTCTGACATTAGAATGGCCTTTTCAGCCTCTTTCTGATTACAATTTACAGGGAATATCATTTTTCATCCGTTTACTTTCATTTTTAGTGCTTTTGAATATAAAATCTAATTATGATAGACAAGATCTAGATGGATCTTATATTTTTCACTCAGTATGACAATTTATGTCTTTCGACTAAAATGTTTATTTTATTCACATTTAATATAATTATTGGTATAGTTGGATTTAGGTCTCCTGTTTTGCTTTGTTTATGTCCATGTCTTTAAGTTCTTTTCTTCCATATTTTTGACATCTTTTGTTAAACACATATTATTATAGCATTCGATTTTAATTCCTCTGTTGATGGTTTGGCTATTTTTTTTTCATTTTCTTAGTAGTTCCTATAGATATTACAAATATATCCTTAACTTATCACCTTCTACTTCAAGTTAATTCTGAGTAAATTCCAGTAAAATATAGAACCTTAGCACCAATATAGCTCTATTTCCTCCCCCCTCTTTTGGGGTCTTGCTATTCCTTCTAACAATGTTGTACTGTGTCAGCCAGCACTGGTTTGTGAGCAAACAACAATAATGCACATCCTTCATGACCTGGCATTCATTATTTACACAAGGATTATTTGAAATGAATCTTTGTATGGATTTCTACACCACAAAAATAAACAAATATTAACAGATAAGGTTTTCTTCCCCCACCCCCGAATGAAAGGTTCCCGTTTACCAGCACAAAGTTGCATCCAGATATGATACAGACCCAACCATGCAGTGTTATAATTATTGCCTTAAATAATCTTATTTTTAAAAGAATTCACAAGAAGAGAAACACCGATGCTTAAGTTTATCCCCATATTTACTATTTCCTCTGCTCTTCCTTCCTTCCTGTGGATAAGGGTTACCATCCAGTGTTATTTACTTTTAGCTTGAAGAATATTCTTTGAGGACAGGTCTGCTAACAAGAAATTCTCTGTTTTTGTGTATGTTGTAAGGTCCTTATTGCAACTTCTTTTTTGAAGGACTGTTTTGCTGAAGTTAGAATTCTTGTTTGACAGGTTTTGTTGTGTTCCCCCCAGCCCTCGTACTTTCAGCTCTTTAAATATGTCACTCCCTGCTTACTATTCTTCATTATTTCTGATAACAACTCTCTATTAATGATATTGTTAATTTCTTATATGTAATGGGTTAAGTTTTCTTTTGCTTATTTCAAAGTTATCTCTTTTTTTTATTTGTTTGCTTTCTATTTTACATTTTATATTGTGGTAAAAACTGTTAAGATAAAATTCACCATTACAAATTAAAAGAAAAAAGACACAGACTTGATTTTCTTAGAGCAATTTAGGTTTCAGCAAAATAGAGACAAGACAGAGATTTTCTCTATATCCTTACTGGCTACTCATCTCCCTAATCTGGAATAGTTCTTCAGAACAAACGTAGATTCTGGGTGAGATAATGTGGTCTGGGTGCTGCTAAGGGAAGGGAAATATCTCACCCATTCCCTCGTTTTCACATTTTTACACTGACTCAATCTGTCATACTTCTGCATTTCCCCTCAGGATTATTTCTTTGTCTGTGTCTTTAATGTTTTTTAGTCATTTGATTATAATGTTTTGAGAAGTGGATTTCTTTGTGCTAATTCTCTTTGTAGTTTGCTGAGCTTCATATGCCTACAATATTTTTAAAATTAAATTTAAAAAGTTGTTCATTCATTATGTCTCAAAATTGTTTTTTTCCCTCTGTCTCTCTTTGTATTCTCAGTATATATTTACACCTACATTAGTTTTCTTGATGCTGCTTGAAAGGTCTTGAGGATCTGCTTATTTTTCTCTCTATTTTTTAGGGTAAATAGTTCTTTAAACACTATCTTCAATTTCTTTAATTCTCTGTCTGTGTCTCAAATTTTACGTCAATTTAGTAAATTTTGCATTTTAGATATGTTTTTCAATTTGCAGTTTCTATTTGATTCATTTATGTAGTTTTTATTTCTCTGTTTGGTACATGTTTTGTCACTGTCATCATATTCAAATATAGTTATCTGAACATATATTTATAGTAATTATTCTAAAATATTTTTTTCTAATAAATCTAACATCTTATCTCAATAAAAGGTTCTCTGACTGATTGTTTTCCCTGAGTAGAGAAGGCATTTTTTTGTATGTTTTCTATGATTAGATATGTTTGATAATATGATGTAGTAAACAGGGATTCTGTTTCCTGTGTCTTAGATTTGTTCTTTTTTGTAACTTGGAAAACTTTTACTGCTGAATCTTCTCCTATAGAGTGTGCTTGCTTATATCTCTTCTCAGATTTTAAAATTCTTATTGTTTGTTTTTATTTTTAGCCTGGCTTCCTAGGGTTTCCCCTTGTGCATGCATAACTTAGTTGACAACTAATGATTATATATTTTTAGTGTATTCAAATACCTCCAGTCAATGGAGGTATTGATGTACCTGTCAATCTGTTATTTGATGTACCTGTGTATACTGGGGAGAGTTCATAACTTTGCAATTAATTTTCAAGTCCCCTTTGCCTTTTATTTTTTATTGGGACCATCTTTATTTCCTCTAGAGAAGTGCATATTTGTTTCATCAGCCAAGAACGTGTAGAGAGTTAATGTCTTCTCTTCTTGTGAACTCTCCGTTTTATTTCCTCTCCATTATTTTTGTGGCTGGCTCTGCGCTGGACACAAAGGAAACTAAAAGCACGGACTAGAAAAAGGGTGGGTTTTCCTCTTTTAAACCTTGTAAATTCAGCACTTCAGAACTGAAAAAGTAGTGGGTAATTTAGTACCACCTTTCCTATTGCTAATCAAGTGTCCCCATGTGGCAACAACACCAGTGATTTGTGCAGCCTTCTCCAAATTGTAAAAACTACAATTCTTCTTACTCTCTGAGCTGAGGAGGGGGTGAGGAATGACACGGGAGCAGTCCTAGGCAAGAAGACTACAAATTTGCTCCATTCTTACTTGAATTGCTAGGAGCTTTTCCAATAATAAGTCACAAGTTATTATTAGTCTTTAGTCAATTGTCACAGCCTTGAAATTATTTGTGTCAATTTTCCTCTTTATATAGTCATAGGAATACATTTTCCTAATGTGTCCAGTTTATAAATATATAATGTAAATTGAAAGACTGTATAAAATAGAAAGAATTAACTTTATATTCCATTAAAATTTCATATTACTATAAAAGCTTTTATCTGACTTCTCATAAAATTTGTTTCCTACTAGAAATTTTTGAGCTCCTTTTGTTCTCTTTCATGGATTGGACTCCCGAACAGTACCGATGGTAGTTTGTGGGTGTGGCAAAATGGCTCAACTTTCTCTTCCAAACTGTAAGTTTCATGAGAACTCATATATTTTATGCCTTGAAGTAATTAATCTTAGAAAGAAAAAGCAATATGTGAACAATTGTATGAAGACAATTATTTAAGTATTTCCATATAGAAATTATACGAGGACTACTCAGATATAGGTATATAGGTACCAGTCTAAGTAAATTATTTATTCATTAAAATATTAGGTCATATATTATCAGATTAACGACATTACTTTCTGTATTTCAGGTTCTCAGTATCTTCAGGAATGGGCAAGAAGTGTTCATATGTGTTGTTTGACACACAACAGCTTTATTCTGAATCCTGTTTACAAATAAAACAATATGTTTGCAAGTACCAGAAACGTAGGCTTATCTAAAGTTGGTATAATGCTAAACTGAAAAGAACATATTTTTAGTTTATTTAAAGACCATACAATAATTTTCTTTGAATTATTTCTTATGATACAATTTTGAGGACAGCTTCACATTCACAACATAATTAAGATAGGTACTGAGATTTCCCATATTCCCCCCACCCCTACACATGCAGAGCTTCCCCCATGGTCAACATCACTCACCAAAATGATACATTTGCTACTGAGAATGAATCTACATCAATGCATCATAATCACTTAAAATCCATAGTTCATGTGAGGCTTCACCTTGGTCTTGTAGAATTGTTTTAAATCTATATTTTTATTAATTTTTAAAATATATATCCAAGTATATGTTATATGTTTCTTAAGCTTCCACTACTTATTAAAATGAATCAAGTATAAATTACAAATTTTAATATCAAGAGATGTTATTTGTAAATCCTCAATATGGTGAATAATTCCATTTATATTTTCAAATTAGTTGATTTGTCCCAGCCCTCTTTGTTGAAAATGAGGATTCAACAACACAGGCTGACAGAGTAAGTCAAAGTGGGGTTAGAAGACAAAAAAGTGAGAAAATTTGGTTAAAAGAATTATTAAATTTTTGTAGGGGAGATAACCTACAAACAGGAGAAAAAGAAAATTATAAAGAATACCCTAGGGTTAAAGAAGAATACCTGAAGGTAGAATGACTTGGAAGCCAGGTCTATTCACTCAGGATGGGTTTCAGACTTCACTGAACACAGTGCGGCTGCAGACAACCTGACAAAAACATGTTTGCTGAATTGCCCTGGATAGAGCAGATCCACAGTCTGCTGGCTGTTACTGGTGAGGACGAATCTCAGGCTGTGACTGGCAAGCAGGAAGACCTCCCCACCATGGTGTCCGCAGGCAGAGGTTGGAAAAGAGGGAACTATGACTGGGACTGACCACAAAAATTGCTGGAGGGTAAATACCACAGGACTTCCTGCATGCATGCAACTGGCAACCTCACCACAGAGCCAATGGGGAGAAAGCACCATGAAACCAGGAACAAGAGTTCTTTAGCTCTGGCATTGTCTCTCCAGTGACATTTTCTGGCAAAACAACATCATGCGAGTTGATAATGCAGAAAAAGTTATAAGGTCTATCTCCATTATCTCAGAGAGGGCAATGAAGGACAGATTGGGAGCTGAGATTAATAAATTGTTAATTGGACTTTGAGATTACCGTGCAAGAATTACAAAATTGATGCATGACATAATTCTTTATATAGTAAACCCTAAGGACTCCACCAAAAAATTATTAGAACCAATAAACAAATACAGTAAAGTTGTAGGATACAAAATTAATGTACAAAAATCCATGCATTCCTACATGCTAACAATGAAATTTCAGAAAAAAAGAAAATAAAAAGCAACACACATTTCTTTTGCAATTGAAGCAAAGAAGAATAAAATGTCTAGGAATAAACATAACAAAGGTTGTGAAGCACCTATATACTTAAAACTATAAGACATTATTAAAAGAAATTGAAGAAGACAGAAAGGAAAGATATTGTGTCTTCATGGATTTGAATAATCAATATAGTTAAAATTGCCAATTACCCAAAGCACTATACTGATTTAATGCAATTCCCATCAAATCCCAATGCAAATTATTATTTTTAATTAAAAAATTTTTTTCCTTGGACTGTCATTTATTTTTCTTTTTTTTAAAATTAAATTTATTGGAGTGACAATGGTTAGTAAAATTACGTAGGTTTCAAGTGTACAATACTATACTACGTCATATATACCACAATTTGTGCTCACTACCAAGAGTCAGTTCTCCTTCCATCACCTTGTATTGATCCCCTTTACCCTCTTCTACCACCACTCCCCTTACCCTGTGGTAACCACTAAAACTGTGTCTGTGATTTTTTGTTTCTTTATTTGTTTGTCTGGTTCCTTCATTGCTTCCAGTTTTATATCCCACTTATCAGCAAAGTCATATGGTTCTCGACTTTCTTTGTCTGACTGATTTTGTTACCATGATAATTTTAAGATTCATCCAAGTTGTTACAAATGGCACTATTTCATCTTTTCTTACGGCAGAGTATTATTCCATCGTTATATGTACCACATCTCCTTTATCTAATCATGTATCAAAGACACTTTGGTTGTTTCCATGTCTTGGCCACTGTAAATAATACTGTGATGAACATGGAGTACATACATCTTTATGGATACATGTTTTCAGATTTTGGGGGTATATACTCAGGAGAGGGGAAAGCATCAGATGTGTATGGAATCACAAATTGCTTGAATAGCCCAAACAATCCTAAAAAAATAGAACAAGGCTACAGGTATCATATTCCTTGAATTCAATTTATACCACAAAATGTCAATAATCAAAGAAGCATGGATTTGGGAGAAAGAAAGGCACACAGACCAATAGAAAGAATTGAGAACCCGGAAATAAACCCACATTTGTATGGGCAGATTATTTTCAACAAAGGAGCCAAAAACACACAATGGAGGAAAGAAAGACTTTTCAATAAATGGTGCTGGGGAAATTGGAAAGCCATGTGCAAAAGAATGAAAGTAGACTGCTGTGTGTCACCACACACCAAAATTAACACAAAACGGATCAAAGTCCTAAACATAAGACCTGAAACAGTAAATTACATTGAAGAAAGTATAGGTACTAAACTTATGGATATTGGGTTCAGAGAGGATATTATGAATTCGACCTTAAAGTCAAGGGAAGCAAAAGCAAAAATATATGATGATACTATATATCAAACTAAAAAGCTTCTGCACAGCAAAAGAAACCATCAACAGAACAAAGAAACATCCAATGGAATGGGAGAAGATGTTTGCAAACATACCTGCAATTATTTTGGACTAATATCCAAAATATATAAAGAAATCACACAACTCCTCTTCCTTTTAAATCTAGAATCCTTTTAAACCTTTTAAATGAAGAAACTGGAGACTTACAAAGTCTGGGTGATCTGAGCCCTGTTACCTCTTGCATCTTATCCTCTAATACAGTGTTTCTCAACCCTTTTTTTTTTTTTTTCCATTTTCTCCCTCAAACTCAATCTACTAAGGAGCTCTCACAGATATCCTTTTTTGGTCCATCTCCATGAAAATTCAAAACCACCGAAGTATCATACTTTTCTTTATGTACTTTATGTATACCTGCACTTTATACATAAAGTGAGATTTTTTTCACTACCGTCAAAAATCCATTTTTGTCCACTTGTCGTACACGATCACCCCTGTTGAGGATGCATGAGCTCACGCTGCTCCCTTCACTCACTCTGCTCCAGCCATGTCAGCCTCCTCGCTGATCCTCAAATATTCAGACGTGGTTCTTCAGTAGGAAATTTCATTAGTTGTTTGCTCAATTTCAAATGACCTTCTCCATTTATCTGCTATTCTAGTTTTCTCACCACATTTATGTCTTTATCCAAGCACTACATTCCCAAAGAATCCCAATTCCATCACAAATGTCACTCCCAATTCCACTTACTCTGTTTTAAATGATTTTATACAACATTTTGTTTTACCTAACTTATTATATATTTCATTTTTTTCTGGTTTAAACAACCAATTTTCTATCACAATTCTGGACTCTAGAAGTCTGAAATGAAGGTGCCAACAGGGCTGTCCTCACTTTGAAGACTCTGGGGGAGACTGTGCTCCATGCCTTTCTCTGAGCTTTTGGTGTAGCCTCCAGGCCTTGGCTTACAGACACATTACCCCAAGCTCTGCCTCTGTCATCTCATTGCTGTCCGTGTGGGTCTGTCTTTGTGTCTAAATAGCCCTCTTCTTATAGAATATCAGTTGTATTGATTAAGGGCCCACTCTACATCAGTATGACCACATGTTAATTTGATTACATTTGCAAAGACTCTATTTCCAAATAAGGTACATTCATAGGCTTGGGTGGATATTTATTTGGGGGAGGACATGGGAGTGTGACATTATTCAGTAAAATGTGAAATACAAAAAATGACCAAAAATAGCACGTCAACATCCAAATATTTTATCTGTGTATGGTTGTAACTGGGAATAGTATTTCGTTTGATGTTTGTGAAAACTCGATTCCAACCATGTATTAATTAAAGGTTGGCAGAGTGATGTGAAGGAATTTAGAAGAGAGGAGAAGAAAACATCCTGGCATAAAATCAGAAGCAACAGTTCACTTATTATTCATATCGCCGTGACATTTCGTACCTTTAAACACTCTTAACACTTTAAATTATCACAATAAAAAAACAAATAAACTAGTTTTCGTAGAGAGTTATGATAATTATTTGGGAACAATTAGCTCATACTCAGGTATATGAGGTCTGACAATTACGTCCACAAACTTGCCACCATGCGTGTACATTGGCAGCACTGTACAAACAGCTTGGTGAGGTTTCATAACCTTGGTATATCAGTGTCCCACAGCTGTGTTCGTGTCCACATGTGGTGGTGTCTTGATGAGCGGCGGCGTTCATTATTGTTGTGTGCTTTTGTGTGCTGTTTCAAGAAGGTCTGAGCTTGAATTAGAGCATCGAACAAACATTAAATTTCTTCTTAAACTTGACAAGAGTGGAAGTGAAATCAGGGATATGTTAGTCCAAGTTTATGGGATCATGCCATAAAGAAAATGGCAGTGTAAAATGGATTAAACGTTTTTCTGAGGGGAGAGAACCCGTCACTGATGAAGAGAGGTCAGGGCAGCCAGTAATGAGCAGAACTGACCAAAACACAGCAAAATTCACGGAATTGCATGTCAAAATCGTGAGAAGCATAGTAGGCCAAGTAAATATCAATAGAGAAACAGGAAAATCTTAACTGAAAATCTTGGCATGAGAAAGGTGTGTGCAAAAATGGTCCTGAAAGAGCTCACCGATGAACAAAAACAAAGGTGGGTGGAAGTTTGCCAAGACATTTTGGCGAGGCAACATGATGTTTCGGTCCATGTTATCACTGCTGATGAAACACCACTAAGGCCCTGAAACAAAGCGTCAAAGTGCACAACGGAAGTCAGCCAATTCTCCATGACCAAAAAAGTGCCATTAGTCCAAATCAAGAGTCAAAACGACATTGATAACCGTTTTTGATATCAGAAGGATTATTCATTATGAATTTGTACCAATTGGACAAAAAATTAACCAAGTTTACTATTTGGAAGTGCTGTAAAGGCTGTATGATAAAGTTAGATGAAAACGACCTGAATTTTTGCCAACAATTCATGGCTTTTGCATTATGACAATGCACCAGCTCGCACGGCACTGTCTGTGAGGGAGTGTTTAACCAGAAAACATAAGTGTATTGGAACACCCTCTCTACTAACCTGATCTGCTCCCCAATGACTTCTTTCTTTCCCCAAAGTTACAGAAATATTGAAAGGAAGACATTTTGATGATATTTAGGACATCAAGAGTAATATGACCATTCCAGAGAAAGACCATTCCAAAATTTCTTTGAAGGGTGGACTAGGCCCTAATATTGGTGCATATCTTCCCAAGGGGAGTACTTCAAAAGTGACCATAGTGATGCTCAGCAATGAGGTATGTAGCAGTTTTTCTAGGATGAGTTCACGAACTTAATTGGCAGAACTCATATGTCTATCTCTATATCTGTGTCTGTATCTATCTGTATCTGTATCTGTATCTATCTATATCTATATCTATATCTATATCATCTATATCTATATCTATATAATCATTTATATAGTCATATAAATGATTTATCTATAGTCATACCCATATCTATATCTATATCTATCTATCTATCTATCTATCATCTATCTATATATTTTTTTATAGTCAAGGAGGAACTTTGGGCAGTAGTTGACCAAAATGAAGAAGACTGAACATGTTAGTGTTTAGCCACCACATTGTCAAATCTTACAATCTGAAGGTAAAGTTTAAATCCTCATGCTTTCCCATTTTAACACATTCAAATAATCACCAAGCATAATATGTTCTAACCAACTTTCTTCTGTCCTTTTTTTATTATTAGTTTCAGGTGTACTAAACAATGTAAGAGTTAGACATTTACACCCTCACAAAGTGATAACCCCTCTCCCCAATCTACTACTCCTCTGACATTGTATATAGCTGTTACAATTCCATTGACTCTATTCCCTATGCTGTACTCTACATCCTGTGACTATATATATGTTAAATTATAGTTGACATTCAGTATTATTCAGCTTCAGCTTCAGGTGTACAGCGCAGTGATCAGGCATCTACATCATCCATGAAGTGGTCTCCCTAATGGGACAAGTGTCCATATGACACCATACAAAATCTTTACAACATTATTGATTATATTACCTAAACTGCCTTTCATATCCTTGTGGCAATATTGTGGTTACCAATTTGTGCTTTCTAATCCCCTCACCTTCTCCCTCAGCCTCACCCCACTCCCATCTAGCAAACCCTCAGTTTTTTCTCTATATCTCTGAGACTGTTTCTGATTAGTTTGCTCATTTGTTCTGTTCTTTAGATTCCACATATAAGTGAGATAATCTGGTATTTGTCTTTCTCCATCTGACTTACTTCACTTAGCATAATGTTCTCTAGGTCCACCCATATCGTTGCAAATGGTAAGAGTTCCTTCTTCTTTATGGCCGAGTAATATTCCATTGTATAAATGTACCACTGTTTCTTAATCCAGTCGTCTACTGATGGGCATTTTGGTTGTTTCCATGTCTTGGCTATTGTGAATATTCTTCTGTACTTTTTAATTGAGATCCATCTGTTTTCTTCAGATTACTGCAAGAGACTCCCAGAAGGTCTCTCATCTACCACTCTAGCCCTTTTTAAATCTTCTCTTCATGTTACAAGCAAAACAATCATGGCTTTTTAAAATAAGTCTTTGGAAAGGTTTCCTATTGGCCTTAAAATAGAAAAAAATTGCTCCATAGTCCTACAGGATATGACTCTTGCTCATCTATCCACCTCCACTCCCTTCTTTGCTCTCTAAGTTCAGTCTGACTATAATATCGGTTCCATGAATACACCAAGTTTGCTGTCACCTAGGAGCCTTTATAGTTGCTGCCTCTCTGAGTGGAAGACGTTCTTTAATGTCTCACATGTTTCAAAAAATAATTAATTCTTACTTTTCTCCCATTTCAGTGCAATGTCCTTTTTCATAGAAGCATGTCTTATTCTTATATGTATAGGTTAAATCTAGGCAAACATACCCGTATTTCATTTGTAAAATTTGTGACAATTATTAATTATATCAACATAAAGAAAAATGTATTTTACTTGCCGCTTGACTAATAAATTGATTAATGAATATTAATGTTCATATGAATTTAGGAATCAATATTTTTATTTGCGTGGCATATTTTTATTTAAACGGTAATTTTTTTCTAGGTGTATTTAGTCTTGCAGTTTACCAGCAAAGAGAGCACATTTTAAGATTATGTAGAGCTAATAATTTGCAGGACACTAGGCAAAGGCTGCATGGAAGTGAAGATCCTTAGCAAAGATGGGGAATAAACATTCTCCCTTTTCTTGACACAAGATGAGGAATGATTTAAAAATTACTTTTTCTACACTATAGATATTTTGAATTTAAATATTTGGTTTTTGAGGTTCCTGTGTCATTTATCTTGTGGTTCAATTCTTCTGTTTTGGTCCTCCACATTAGTTAGGCGACATATTTTTTAAATTACCTTTTTTTTAAATTAACTTTATTGGGGTGACAGTGGTTAATAAAATTTCATAGGTTTCAAGTGTACAATTCTATAATACATCACCTATATATCACATTGTGTACCCACCAGCCAGAGTCAGTTCTGCTTCCATCACCATTTATTTGACCCCCTTTACCCTCTTCTACCACTCACCCTCCCCCCCTTACCCTCTGGTAACCACTAAATGGTTGTCTGTGTCTATGAGTTTTTGTTTCTTTGTTTGTCTTGTTCCTTTGTTGCTTTCAGTTTTATATCCCACATATGAGTGAAGTCATATGGTTCTCAACTTTTTCTGTCTGACTCATTTCACTTAGCATGATAATCTCCATATCCATCCATGTTATCCCAAATGGCACTATTTCATTTTTTCTTATGGCAGAGTAGTACTCCATTATGTTTATATACCACATCTTTATCCAACCAGCTATTGAATAACATATTCTCTAATCACAAGCCTTTGAAATTGGATATCAACTGGAAAAAGAAAGCAGGAAAAACACACATATGTGGAAATTAAATGAATGACTTAAAGAATGAGTGGGTCAAAGAAGAAATAAAAGGAGAGATCAAAAGATCCATAGAAATAAATGAGAATGAAAATACATCCTATCAAAATGATTGGGATGCAGCAAAAGCAGTAATAAGAGGGAAATTTATATCATTACAGGCCTACCTCAAAAGAAAGAAAAAAACAGATAAACAACCTAACATTACACCTTAAAGAACTAGAAAAAGAAGACAAATGAACCCAAAGTCAGCAGAAGGAAGAAAATAATAAAAATCAGAGCAGAACTAAATGAAATAGAGAACAAAAAGACAATAGAAAAAATTAATGCCACAAAGAGCTGGTTCTTTGAAAATATTAATAAAATTGACAAACCCTTGGCTAGATTCACTAAGATAAAAAGAGAAAAGACACAATAAACAAAATCAGAAATGAAAGAGGAGAAGTTACCACAAATAACACAGAAATATGGATTGTACAACAATACTATGAAGGACTATATGCTACTACATTACATCTTCTTGTGCCACATAGTTTGACATGGGGTTTGTCATTTATACCAAATATTCCTAGTAAATACAGACAACTAGTCATGATTGGAAGATGAATTAATGAATAATATTATGAGTAGTTATTTAATATTTCCATGTCAGGCATAGATCAATATTATATACATTTTATCCTTCCAAGGGATATTTATTTTTATCAGAGGAAGTCTGCAGATTAAATTATTTATTTAAAAAGAATATAATTGAAGGCAAGTACTAGAACAGACAAATAGGTATGCAATTTTGGGAATGATGGACTTTGTGCCAGGTTCAATATAGTTAGGAATATAGTAATTTATCAGAATAATTAGTGAGTAATATTATTAAATACCTGTTGATAAAAGGATTGTGATTTGCACAATTTTTTTCCACGATAATACAAATGAAATAATATGAATATAAGTAAAAATATGAAAAGAAGTATTTGATGCCAACATTTAGCAACCTAGTTCTAAAAGTAATAGTTAAGATACTTAACAGACATAAATTTGCAGTGTTTGTGATTGAGATGGAAACAAATTAACTGCATGGGTGGTTAAGCTTCTGTTTCCCCATATCTGTAGAATATGAAAATAATTTCTCAGAAGCACTGGAAAATGGGCAATATAAATGACACACTTAGAAGTCTGTTTGTACTTTCAGTTGGAGCCCAATGTCTCCTGTATTCTGGAGGTGTGTGATGAGATGAACTGATTTCAAAATAGCCAGAGTGTGAGAATTTCCTGTTCAGACGTGACACATTGATAAGATATTTAGTTTTTCCACTCTTGCTTCACTCTGAGCGTTCACAGGGCAGTCGGTGAAGGTCACAGATGTTGTTTATTCTTGGTCCTGAATTTATGTTTTTAAATTTCTCCTTTTATGACCCAGCTATAGCAGGCTTCTTTTATGAGAGTCACCTGGCCTCCCACTAAAGGATGCCCGACTTTCTGGCTGACAGAAGGTATGTGTCACTACTCTCCTGTCTCTCGTAGCCCATCTCAGGTAGTGGGTGATTCCAAGGGTGAATATGAATCATTTGAGGTACAATTAATATACACCAAAGTCAAAATGGAACATTGCTGATTCTTAAAAAAGAATTCATTGCACGATGAATGCCAAACACAATCCTTATGTACTTATTTACATGGAATTAAAGCAGATTGATTTTTAATAAAAATCAGGATGAGGTAGCTTCTGTAAAATGCTAAACTAAACTTAATTATAAACAATCAAGGAACTTTTAAAAAATTGAACAAAATTGGAATAAAGATGCACTATACTGATCATACTCCTGCTTACTGAATTCTTTGTCAAGGTATAACTCATAAGAATCAGAAAAATTACATGGAAATTTTGCCTAAAATAATAACTAAAATATCTAACATTTATTGAGAGCTTCTAAGTGCCAGGTTGAGTGTTGAGTTTTATGTGCATCTTATCTTGCATAATAGTATTTCCATTTGAGATTAGTACAGTAGGTTACCTGACAGTAAATAACTTTTTAAAGACCACACATTGTAAGTTTCAAAGCCAAAGTTAATTCCTGTCTCTCTGACTATAGAGCCCATTGACTGAATTATTAAATTACGTTTTCTGGATTATTACAATTGCTCACACAACTAAAGAGATCGTCACTGACTTTGACAACGGAAGGTTTTTTCTGAAATCTTGAATCAACAATGATCTCCAAAATGACCTATACTTTATTTATCATTTTATGGGTTCATTAAATCAATTATCAATTATTTTGTGAAATAACTATTTAATACATTTTTTGTTGTTTAATTTTCAGTATTGTTTAGGTTATGTATAAGTTATAGTGTATTGTGAAACACTTTCCAATATATAAAATATTTCTTTAAATTTTTACTTATTTCTCAGAACTGCTCAGTCATGCAAAACAAAGGTCCATTTGGTAATCCCTTCAACAAATAAATTTAAGTCAGTAAATAAATGGAATTTAGTGGAGGAAATCACTATACATGCCAACACTACTGTTCTTCATCTTTAGAGCACTTAGTCTTTAACTGCTTTTGGATTTCAAAACTATCATAAATGTCATGTCTCCTTTTTCTAAAAAAACATTTAAATTTTTAGTACAGGCATTGATGTTAAAACGTTTCTGTGGACTCTGACTTTAAATTAATGGGGATGTTATTATTCATGAACTATATTCCTTGCTAATTATCTCTTTTTATGCTCCAACAAATAATATATCAACAAATGTAAAATATATTAAAATGTATTTAACCATAAGACTCTTATTTAAAACTCTAAGTTTTTAAATCAAGACCTTTAGATTCTTCTACTGCATAATGAGCCGAATTCACCCTCTATCCCACCCATTTTTACTGCAAGGGATCTCGTCATTGCAAATATTAATACCATGCATTCTTCAGTACCCTTACCTTAGAGCACAGTCTCTGACACCACTCAGCTGCAGAGATGAATAACGAAAGGGTAACCTATGCAGAACTGAGTTGGTCTAAGGACTCCAGGAGACAGCAAAGAAAACCTAAGGGCACTAAGAGTTCCATTTCAGTAACTGAGCAGGAAATAACCTATGCAGGATTAAATCTTCAAACTGCTTCACACGATCTTCAGGGGAATGACAAGAACTACCACTGCAAAGGTGAAATATTTAATAGATACACAGTATAACTGTTCTAGGATGTGCTGTTGGGGAGCAGAGATGTGGGGAAGCAGTAGGGAATATGTGGAGAAACACTTTTTATTTGTGGGGATCAGAGCTTGAAGTTGGGATACAGCATTCTAATATGGAAATCTGAGGACTAATTTTGCTCAGGTGTCGTTGTAATGTGTAGTCTTTGACTAGCACCTCATGGAGCATTGTATTTCCTGACAATGCAATGGTACATTCTGAGAGGGAGACTGCAGTGGTAGATATGGGTCTGGGATCCAAGTTTATGTATATGATTCCCTGTGCACGAGGGTGGTCTGTGTGTAAACTGTGTAGACAATTATCTCCATCTCACTTCCTCAGTGTTTCCCTTTCTTTCCCTGTAGATTTTCCATCACGTCCAGAGAAGCTCATTGCTGGGATGCTGGGATTCATCTGTGTTGTCTTGTTGTCCAGTGTGGTAACGATAGCTGTTATTCGTCGTAAGTCAATTTTTGAAAGATAATGAAGGAACTTTTCACTTTAATGATTGATAGTCATTGCCTCTAAATATTTCCTAATATTATGGAATAGGCCTCTAATTTCAACATATACATTTAGACTAAATGTGAAAGGCTTAACTAAATTTGTCAAAGATTTAAATATCAGAATGCAGAGAGCATTTTACAAATATATGTACATATATATTCGGTTGGTGCAAAAGTGATTGCAGTTTTTGCAATTATTTTTAACCTTTGAAATCACAATTCCTTTTGCACCAACCTAATACATATATATCCTGATTTCATAGTTCAACGACATGTTTTAGTAGAGTAAAAGACCTTATTGAGAAATACAAACTAATTGAGATTGGTAAAATCAAATACTCTAGTGCAGTTTGATCTTTTAGGCTTTTGAAATATATTTCCCCAAATCTTCATTAATTCATTAATTTTTCTTTGTAAAATCAATTTTATTTCAGATTATTCTAATCCTAAACATTATACCAAATGTGAAAGTAGGAAACACAAAGTGCTACGATTTATATAGATGAATATTAATCTTTAATAAGATTTATTCCTTTTTTCTAGCTACTGTAATGCCAGAGCAGACTAATTCCCCCTTGACAACAGGGATCCAGGAAGGTACAGAATAATTTTCGAAGTTCTGATATTACTACAGTTTACAGTTTGTCTGTAAATCAGGATAGGCAAAAATAATAATAGGGTTTTATGGGAATATATAAATTATAACATTGGGCAATTAGTGTTCATAAATAATAATTTTAGGAGAATGGTCTTTCTTAGGGAACAATATGAAGAAATATACATTTTAAATCACCGTACCCATTGTTGCCGATTGGCTTACATTTCCCCTTGCTGTGCTATGAGACAAATAATTTTCCTATTCCAAAAACGTGGTTTTGTTCATTGACTTTCATGACATGTGTTAAAGGGGATATTTATGGTTGTGTGTTTTCCTTATTTGGGCACAAAAATTGGGAGGTGAGAGGCTGACCCTTCTCTGTGAGTGTGTGATTGTGTTTTGTTTGATATGTACCAGTCAATGAAGGTGAATAGAAATGCTATGCACATATATGTTTTTACTTATGCCAATATGTAAATTAATTTTTATTTCTTTAATTCAAATTGTTTTTGGATGATAATTTCTTCAGCATATCATTGTGGTCATTGTCCAAAGGAGTGGTTTACATATTCCAACAACTGCTATTACATCAGCACTGAAAGAAAAACATGGACTGAGAGTCAGACGGCCTGTGCTTCCAAGAACTCTAGCCTGCTTTATATAGATAATAAAGAAGAAGTGGTAAGATTTTAAGTTTCCAACATTTTGTTAAAAGATTATTTTTTCTACATTATATTTGTAGTATTCATTCATATTTTTGTATACATTTGTAGTTTAAAATCTGTTAATATTCTATTGTTTAACTCTTTAATATTTTATTTATATTTCATGTCATTAATGCACATTTAATAATTTCCAGTTCTTACTTTCCATAGACAACCATGCTTGTATAAATGCTTTTTGTCTAAATTACGTTTTGCTATTTAAATTTGCTGTACAATTTTATATCAAGGACACTAAACATCATGATTGTGCAGATTGATTATAAACTGACAGGACCCATGTCATTACCAATCAGATCATGAAAAGGAAGTTTCCAGTCCACAATAGCCCACTCCTGTGTATTCTCTCACAAGTTTCCCTCCCCCCTACTTAACCATTGTTCTAATTTTTAATATTCCAAATTATCATTGCTTAAATTTGAGCTCTTGTAACAGGGATCATTCAGTATGCATTTTATGTGTCTCCTTTCATTCCCATATGATATTTTTGCAATTCATCCACACTGTTGCATTTATCTGTAGTTAATTTTTGCTACTGTAATACATGTGCATGACAGTTTTAATCTATACTATTCAGAAAAATAGTTTTTTTGTTTTTGATCAAAATTTATTGGGGTGACAATTGTTAGTAAAGCTACACGGATTTCACTTGTACAATTCTGTAATACATCATCTATATATCACATTGTGTGTTCAACACACAGAGTCAGTTCTCCTGTCACCATATATTTGATCCCCTTTTTCCTCATTTACTATCCCCATCCCGCCTACCCTGTGGTAACCAGTAAACTATTGTGTGTGTCTATAAGTTTTTTCTTCTTCATTTGTTTGTCTTGTTCTTTTGTTGTTTTCAGTTTTATATACGACATATCAGTGAAATCATATGGTTCTCTACTCTTTCGGTGTGACTTATTTTGCTGAGCATAATAATCTCAAGTTCCATGCATGTTGTCGAAAATGGTACTATTTCATCTTTTCTTTTGGCAGAATAGTATTCCATTTGTATATATACCACATCTTCTTTATCCAATCATCTGTCAAAGGACACTGGTTGTTTCCATGTCTTGGCCACTGTAAAAAAAGCTGCAATGAACTTCAGAGCACGTATGTCTTTTTGGATAAATGTTTTCAGATGTTTTGGGTAGATGCCCAGGAGAGGGATTGCTGGGTCATATGGTAATTCTATTATTAATTTTTTGAAGAACATCCACATTGCTTTCCATCGTGCCCTCACCAATCTGCATTCCCACCAACAGTGTATGAGGGCTCCTTTTTCTTCACAGCCTCTCCAACAATTGTTACTATTTGTCTTGTTGAAGATAGCCATTCTAACTGGGGTGAGGCGATATCTCATTGTGTTTTTTATTTGCATTTCTCTGATGATTAGTGATGTCGAACATTTTTCCATATGTCTATTGGCCATGTCTATGTCCCTTTGGAGAAATGTCTATTCAGGTCCACTGCCCATTTTTTAATTGGATTGCTTGTGGGTTTTTTTGTTGTTGAGTTGTATGAGTTCCTTATATATTTTGCATATTAGCCCCTTATCGGAGGCGTTGTTTGCAAAAATCTTCTCCCATTAGGTTCGTTGCCTCCTCATTTTGTCAATGGTTTATTTTGCCATGCAGAAGCTTTTTAGTTTGATATAAACTCATTCATTTATTTTAGCTTTTACTTCCCTTGCCTTTGGGGTCAAATTCATAAAATGCTCTTTGAACATAAGGTCCATAAGTTTAGCACCTATGTTTTCTTCTATGGAATTTATTGTTTCAGGTCTTATGTTTAAGTCTTTGATCCATTTTGAGTTAATTTTGGTACATTGTGGCAAACAGCAGTCTGGTTTCATTTTTTTGCACGTGGCTTTCTAAATTTCCTAGCACCATTTATCGAAGAGGCTGTCTTTTCTCCATTGCATGATTTTGGCTTCTTTGTCAAAAATTATCTGTCCTTATTTGTGTGGGTTTATTTTTCTGTTCTCATTTCTAGTCCATTGGTCTGTGTGTCTGTTTTTCTGCCAATACCATACTGTTTTGATTATTGTTGCCCTGTAATACAAGCGGAAGTCAGGGAGTGTGACACCTCCAGCATAATTATTTTTTTCTTAGGATTGCTTTGGCTATTCGGAGTCTTTTGTGGTTCCATACAAACCTGACAATTTTTTGTTCAATTTTTTAAAAAAGATGCCATTGGGATTTTGATGGGGATTGCATTAAATCTGTGTATTGCTTTGGATAATATGGCCGTTTTAACTATGTTGATTCTTCCAATCCATGAACATAGAATGTCTTTCCATTACATTATGTCCTCTTCCATTTCTTTTAAAAATATCTTGTAGTTTTCAGTATATAGGTCTTTCACATCCTTGGTTAAGTTTATTCCTAGATATTTTATTCTTTTTGTTGTAATTGCAAAAGGAATTTTTAAAAATTTCTTTTTCTGAGGTTTAATTGTTAGTATATAGGAATAGAATGGACTCTTGTATGTTGATTTTGTAGCCAACAACTTTACTGTATTCGTTTATTGTTTCTAATAGGTTTTTGGTGGAGTCTTTAGGGTTTTCTATATATCGCATCATGTCATCTGCAAAAAGTGACATTTTAACTTCTTCATTCTCTATTTGGATGCCTTTTGTTTCTTTCTCTTGCCTGATTGCTCTGTCGAGGACTTCCAATACTATGTTGAAAAGCAGAGGTGATAGGGGACAGCCCTGTGGTGTTCCTGAACGTAGACCAAAGGGCTTCAGTTTTTTATCATTCATTATAATATTAGCTGAGGGTTTGTCACATATGGCCTTTATTATGTTAAGGTATTTTCATTCTGTACTCATTTTCTTAAGTGTTTCAGTCAGAAATGGATGTTTGTATCTTGTCAAACACTTTTTCTGCATCTATTGGTATAATCATATGATTTTTGTCCTTTATTTCTTTTTATGTGATGTATCACATTGATCGATTTGCATATGTTGAACCATCCTTTTGCGCCTGGGATGAACCCCACTTGGTCGTGATGTATAATCTTTTTAATGCATTGTTGCATTCGATTTCCTAGAATTTCATTTAGGATTTTTGCATCTATATTCATCAGAGATATTGGTCTGTAATTTTCTTTTTTTGTGTTATCCTTACCAGGTTTTGGAATTAAGGTAATGTTGGCCTCCTAAAATGAGTTAGGGAGTATTGTCTCTTCTTCAATTGCTTGGAAGAGTTTGAGTATTAGATCCTCTTTGAATGTTTGGTAGAATTCACTAGTGATGCCATCTGGTCCTGGACTTTCGGTTTTGGGAAGGTTTTGGATGAATGATTCAATTTCCTTCTTGCTGATCAGTCTATTTAGATTTTCTAATAGAATATAGTTTTTTAAATGTGGGTTTCATGAATAACATTTTATGAAAATCCTTATTGACATGTTCTTTCCAATTGTTATAAAGTATTGTACTTATAATTTATATATTAGATATACATGTTATGTAGAATATATTGTATTTGTATGATATAGTACTATATTTATAATAGTTTATAGATAAAATTCTATTATTATAATTGTATATGTTTATAATTATAATATATTGTCCTCTACGTCTCAGAATAAAATTGCAGGGCCATAAATCTATGTGTGTCAAATTTATTAATTATTGCAGCATTTTTTTGGTTTATTGAGTAAATACACATAATACCAAATAGTGCTTAGATTTAAAACTTAGTATTATCAGGAATTTTAATGTTATAAATTTTTGTCATTATAGAAAATTATCATGATGACATTAATAGGTCTTTCCTGATTACTATTAGGTTGAACACATCCTTCTGGACGACTAATTATGCCATGAGATGTACCTGCCATGTCTCTTGCCCATTTCTCCTATACATTGCCTGCCATTTTCCTTCCTCGCAGTTCTTGTTATATTTTGGATATGAACTCTTTTTTTGACTTTATGAGATGTAAATAGCTTTTTTGACCCTGTGAGTGACTTACATTTTTATTCTCATATTGGAGTCTTTTAATGACCAGAATTTATTAATGTTAGCAGAGCCTAATATATCATTTTGGGTTTTAGTGATCATTTTGGACCTACTTGTGAAATCAGTCAAGGTTCATGAAGATAATCTCTTACATTACTCTCCAGGTTTTATTATCTGTTTCATTATCTTTATTATTTATTGTTTTCCTTTATTATCATTGTCTAACTAATGGATCATAATTTATAGCAAAGATTATATTTTCATAAATAACTATATAGGTATGTATAATTCTATATATTCATATATGCACTATTCGCCTTTATATAGATAGTATTATATATATCTTTATATAGATGATAATGTATAGAATATTATATGTATATACACAAACATACACACAGTAGTTCTCCCTTTATCTGTGGGGGAGACCCAGTGGATGCCTGAAATCACTGATACTACTGAAACTTGTATATACAATGGTTTTTCTTATACATAAATACTATGGTAAAGTTTAATTTATAAGTTGGGCACTTATGAGAGATTATGAGTGAGAGATTAACAACAGTAAGTAATAATAAAATAGGACATATAAAAATATACTGTAATGAAAATTACGGAATGTGGTCTGTCTCAGTTTTCTCTCAAAACATCTTACTTTATATACCAACCCACTTAGAGGTGTGACAACAAAATTAGCATAAATTTCTTTTTCCTTCACAATTTCATACATGGAGCATTATTCTTACTGTAGATTTTAGTGATTTCTGCAGAAGATTTCTTTGTCTTTCCTTATGAAATTGAGAACTTTCACTTTTTCACTTACAGGAAGCACTTTACAGCCTCTCTTTGGCATATTTGATTGCCAGTATCACTAGTCCCATGGTTTAGGACCATTTTAAATAAAATAAAGGTGACTTGAACACAAGCACTGAGATGCAGTGACAGTTGATCTGATAACCAAGAGAGTGAATGTTAAGTGACTAACATTAAGGGATGAGATATGCTGGACGTAGATATGCTGGACAAAGGAATGATTCATATCCTGGGCAGAAGGCAGTGGGACAGGGAGAGTTGCATCACATTACTTAGAATTACACACAACTTAAACTTGAATTTTTTAATTTTGGAATTTTCCTTTTAATATTTTTGGAGCCTAGTTGACCGTGGGTATTTGAAACAGCAGGTACCTGAAACCACAGATAAGAGGGCACTACTGTATATAAATCACAGTTTGCACAGTCTACAGCAGTTTGAGTAACATGGAGAAAACTTATCTCCTTTTTTGTCCCTTTATTGTGTCCATTTATAATATAATTGTCTTAAACATTTTATCAATATACATTGAGATTCACATGGCATAATGTTATAATTTGCTTCAACTTATAATTTTGCTTCAAGTATCAAACAATTTAGAAAACAGAAGAGGAGAAGGAAAGTCAATACATCTAATAATAATGAATAATTTTTATTCTTTGTTTTCTTTACCTTCCTGATGATCCAAGACTCCTCTTTTTCATTTAAATTCTGCTTAGAGAATTCCCTTTCACTATTCTATTAGAGTGGACCTGGTGGTGACAAGTTTTCCTTTGTCTGAAAATGTCTTGATTTCCCTTTCATTCCTCAGTGGGATTTTCACTGCAGTTTTCTATGCTTTTTGGTTGAAATGAGGCAGTTGACATCTAAAAGTTTTCTGTCTTTCTAGCCTCCTCCTTTTGTGGCCCTTTGATTAGAGAGAAAAGGGTTTTCTTGGGACTTTTGTTTGTACCCTTGGGTGTTGTGGTTTGCTGGCCTCTGCAGCATCCAGTCTGGGATAAATGAGGTAAAAAGTAATTCCAGGGAGCTTACTGCCATCTCTTTCATCAGGTCCTGAGTTCCCAGCTCTCTCATCTTTCTAATCACCTTTTTGAATCTTTTTATGTAGAAGGGATGATAGTTCTATGAGTATTTAGATGGAGAAATAAAGAGCATCCACCTCCATCTTTCCAGACCAAGAAGTCTGATCTGTAGCACTTTAATTTAATTTTGTTAAGACTAATTGTCTTGAAAATCTTTTCATGTACTTATTTGTCACCCTTATGTCTTTTAAAATTTTCTTATTAAATTCATTGGGGCGACTTTGGAGCTTTTAAATATCCAACTAATATCATTGAATTGTTTATATCTCCTTTTAGTTTTGTCAGTTTCTACTTCTTGTGTTTGAGAGTCCTGTTGTTAGGTGGTTGTATGTTTATAAATGTTTTATCTTCTTCTTGCAATGCCATTGTTAACATTGTTTTTCTTTTAATTTCTAATACTATTTCTTGTAGTACAGCTATTTTATTTGATAGTAGAATGGCCATTTCAGCCCCCGTATGGTTACAGTTTGTAGGGTATATCATTTTTAATCCATTTACTTTCATTTTTAGTACCTTTGAATATAAAGTGTATTTATGATAGACAAGATTTAGATGGGTCTTATATTTTCACTCAGTATGACAATTTGTATCTTTTGACTAAAACATTTATTTAATCACATTTAATATAATTATTGGTATAGTTGGATTTAGGTCTGCTATTTTGCTCTTTGTTGTATATCCATGTCTTTAGATTTTTTTCTTTCGTGTTTCCTGACATCTTTTGTTAAACACATATTATTATAGTGCTCCATTTTAATTCTCTGTTGATGGTTTCGTTTTGTTTTTTATTTTCTTAGTAGTTGCTGTAGATATTACAAATATATCCGTAACTCATCACTGTCTACTTCAAGTTAATTCTGACTATATTCAGTGAAACGTAGAAACTTAGCACCAATATAGCTCCATTTCCTCTCCCATCTGTTGGGATCTTACTATTCCTTCTAACAATGTGGTACCGAGCCAGACAGCACTGGTTTGTGAACAAACAACAATAAGGCACCTGTGACCTGGCATTCATGATTTACACAAGGATGACTCGAAATGAATCACTGTAGGGATTTCTACACCACAAAAATAAACAAATGTTAACAGATAATGTTTTCTTCCCCAGAACGAGGTGCCCATTTACCCGCGCAGAGTTGCATCCAGATATGATACTGAACCAACCATGCAGTGTTATAATTATTGCCTTAAATAATCTCATTTTTAAAGAAATCACAAGAAGAGAAACATGGATGCTTAAGTTTACCCACATACCATTTTCATTGCTCTTCTTTTCTTCCTGTGGATAAGAGTTACCATCCCGTGTCATTTACTTTTTGCTTGAAGAACATTTTTGGAGGGCAGGTCTGCTAACAAGAAATTCTGTTTTGTTTTTCTGTATGCTGTACGGTCCTTATTGCAACTTCTTTTTCGAAGGACTGTTTTTTGCTGAAGTTAGAATTCTTGTTTGACAGTTTTGTTGTGTACCCTGGTGCCCTACCCCATCCCAGTGCCTTCAGCTCTTTGAACATGTCACTCCTGCCTACTACTCTTCATTATTTCTGATAACAACTCATCTATTAATCATATTGTTATTTTCATATATGTAATAGGTAAGTTTTCTTTTGCTTTATTTCAAGGTTATCTCTTTTTTGTTTGTTTTCTTTCTATTTTACATTTTATATTGTGGTAAAAAGCGCTTAAGATAAAACTTACTGCTATCAATTTCAAAAAAAAAGATACAGACTTGATTTTCTTAGAGCAGTTTAGGTTCAGCAAAATTGAGCGAAGACAGAGATTTTCTATACATCCCTTTTTGGCTACTCATGTCCCTTGTCTGGAATAGTGTTCAGAACAAGTGTGGATTCTGTGTGAGATAATGTGGTCTAAGTGCTGCTGGAGGAGGGAAATATCTCACCCATTCCTCATTTTCACCCTGACTCAAGCCATGTCATAATGCTGCGTTTTCCCTTGGGATGCTTGCTTTTTCTGTTTCTTCAATGTTTTCCAGTGATTTGATTAAGTATAATATTTTGCGAAGTGGATTTCTGAGTGTTGATTCTGTTTGTAGTTGAGCCACACATGCTTGCAATATTTTAATATCAAATTTAAATGTTGTTTATTCATATGTCTCAAATTGTTTTTCTCTCTCTCTTTTCTTATTCTCAGTGTATATTTACGCCTATGTTAGTTTCCTTAATACTGCTTCAAAGGTCTCTGAGGATCTGCTTATTTTTTATTCTTCTTTCTCTCCATTATTTGGGAGAATTTTTAAAACTTCATCTTCAGTTTCACTAATTCTCTCTCTGTGTTTCAAATTTTATGTAAATTTAGTAAATTTTGTATTACAGGTAATGTTTTTCTATTCACAATTTCTGTTTGATTTAATTATGTAGTTTTTATTTCTGTATTTTGTACGTGTTTTGTCTTTGCCATCATATTCCACTATAGTCATTTGAACATAGTTTTCTTTAGAATTTACATATATATGTATATACATATATATATATATCATTAATTTAAAGAATTTTTTCTAATAACTCTAACATCTTATCTCAGTAAAAGATTCTTTTCACAGATTGTTTTCCCTGAGCACAGAAAGCTTTTTTTGTGCGTTTTCTAATCTTTATGATTAGACATTTTTCATAACATCATGTAGTAAACACTGACTTTGTTTCATTTTTCTTAGATTTATTCTTTTTTGTAACTTGGAAAACTTTTACTGCTGAATCTTCTCCTATAGAGTGTGCTTGCTTATATCTCTTCTTAGATTTTAAAATTCTTATTGTTTGTTTTTAGTTTTAGCCTGGCTTCCTAGGAATTTCCCTTGTGCATGCAAAACTTAATTGACAACTAACGATTATATATTTTTAGTGTATTCAGATACGTCCAGTCAATAGAGCTTCCACACCCTGTTATTTGATGTCCTTGTGTGTGTATATGTGTGTACTGATGAGTGCTCATAACTTTGCAAGTAGTTTTCAAGTCCCTTTTAGCTTTTATTTTTTACTGGGATGATCTTTATCTCCGCTACACAAGTGCACATGGGTTTCATCAGGCAAGAGTTCTTTTCTAGTGAACCCTCCCTTTTATTTCCTCTCTGTTATATTTGTGGCTGGCATTGTGCTGGACACTAAGAAGGATATAAACTCAGATGAGAAAAAGGATGGGCTTTCCTCTTTTTAACCTCGTAAATTCAGCACTTTGAGCTGAAAAAATAGTGGGCAATTTAGCACCCCCACCCCCACTGCTAATCAAGTCTGCCCCTGTGGCAACAATACCATTGATTTTTGCAGCCTTTTCCAAATTGTAAAAACTGCAGTACTTTTTACTCACTGAGCTGTGGTGGAGGTGGGTGAAGGCGAGGTGGGAGGGCGGGACAGACACGGGACAGGTTCTAGGCAAGAAGACTACAATTTTGCTCCATTCTTACTTGAATTTCTAGGAGCTTTTCCAATAATAAATACGTCACAAGGTATTACTAGTCTGTGATCAATTTTTGCAGCCTTGAAATTATTTGCGTCAATTTTCCTCTTCACATAATCATACTAATACATTTTCCTACTGTGTTCAGTGTGTAAGTATATAATGTAAATTGAAAGAGTATATAAAATAGAAAGAATTAACACTATATTCCATTAAAAATTCATATTAGTATAAAAGCTTTTATTTGACGTCTCATAAAATTTGTTTTCTCATAGAATTTTTTGAACGCCTTCATTTATTTTTCATGGATTGGACTCTTGTACAGAGCCAATAATAATGTGTGGGTGTGGCCAAATGGCTCAACTTTCTCTTCCAAAGTGTAAGTTTCATGAGAACGCTTATATTTTATGCCTTGAAGTAATTAATCTTAGAAAGAAAAACCACTATGTGAACAAATACATGAAGACAATTATTTAAGTGTTTCCATACAAAACTTATACAAGGACTATTCAGATACAGATATATAAGTATTAATCGAAGTGAATTATTTATTCATCAAAGTATTAGGTTATCTATTACCAAATTAATAATATATTATGCTCTGTATTTCAGGTTTTCAATTCCTTCAGAGATGGGAAAGAATTGTGCATATGTGATGTTTCCTACATACAACTTTTATTCTGAATCCTGTTTAGAAACAAAACAGTATGTTTGTAAGCACCAGGCACGTTGGCTTACCTAAAGTTGGTATAATACTTTCTACAAAAACATATTTTTAATTCATTCAAAAATCATACAATTCTTTCCTTAGAATAACTTCTTATGGTACTATTTTGAGTACAGTTTTATGTTCTCAACAAAATTAAGATAAGTACTGAGATTTCCCATGTTTCCCCATCCCTACACCTGCATAGCTTCCCCCATGATCAACATCACTTGACACAATTGTACATTTGCTACTGAGAATGATTCTACATTGAGGCCTCATAATCACTTAAAATCCGTAGTTCATGTGAGGCTTCATCCTTGGTGTTGTACAGTTATATTTAAATCTATATTTATATTAATTTAGGGTATATGCCTAAGCAAATAATGTGTTCTTGAGCTTTTGCTGTTATTAAAATAAATCATATGTAAATTAGAAATTGTAACATCAAGAGCTGTTATTTGTAAGTCCTCAACATGGTGAATAATTCCATTTATGTTTTCAAACTAGTTGATTTGTCCTAGCCCTTGAATGTTACAAATGAGGATTCAGCAACACAGGTAGACATATGTCTAAGTCCTAGTGGAGTCAAAAGACAAAAAAGAGAAGAAATTTGGTTTAAAGAATTACTGAGTTTTTGTAGGGGAGATAACCTACAAACAGGAGATAATAGAAAATCATAAAGAATACCCTAGGCCCTAGAGAACATTATGCTAAGTGAAATAAGTCAGACGGAGAAAGAGAAATACCATGTGATCTCACTTACACGTGGAATCTAAAGAACAGAATAATGAGCAAACTAAAGAGAAATAGTATCAGAAATAGAGGATAACTGATGGTTCCTAGATGGGAGGGAGGTGGGGATGAGGGAGAAGGTGAGGAGATTGGAACGCACAAATTGGCAACCACAATATTGCCATGGGGATATGAAAGACAGTTTGGGAAATATAACCAATAATGTAAATAATCAGTAGGGTGTCAGAAGGGCACTTGTCTCATTAGGGAGACCACTTCATGGACGGAGCAGATACCTGACCACTGAAGTTTACACCTGAAGCTGAAGCTGAATGATACTAAATGTCAACTATAATTAAATATATATGTAGTCACAAAATGTGAAGTACAGTATAGGGAATAGAGTCAGTGGAATTGTAACAGCTATGTATGCTGTCAGAGAGGTAGTAGATTGGGGAGAGGGGTTATCGCTTTGTGAGGGGTGTAAATGTCTAACTGTTACATTGCTTTGTACACCTGAAACTAAAACAAACAAACACACAAACAAAGAATACCGTAGGATTAAAGAAGGGTACCCAATGTGGAATGACTTGGAAGCCAATATAATCCCTCTGGGTGGGTTTTAGACTTCACTGAACACAGCGACAGCAGACATATTTTCTGGGCCCTGGGAGAGAGCAGTTTGACAGTCCGCTGGCTATTACTGGTGAGGATGGATCTCCGGCTGTGACTGGCAAGCAGGAAGTCCTCCCTACCACGGTGTCCTCAGGCAGAAGTTGGAAAAGAAGGAACTATGACTGGGAATGGCCCCAAAAACTGCTGGAGAGTGAATACCACAGGACTTCCTGCATGCATGACACTGGCCACCTCACCACAGAAGCCAAAGGAGAGAAAACACCATGAAAGCAGGTACAAGAGTCCTTTCCCTGGCAATGTCTCTCCAGTGACTTTTCTTGGCAAAACAACATCATGAGAGTTGATAATGGAGAAAAAGTTATAAGATCTAGATCCATTATCTCAGAGTGGTCAATGAAGGACAGATTTGGAGCTGAGATTAATAAATTGTTAATTGGCCCTCGAGATTACTGTGTAAGAATTACAAAGTTGCTATATGACATAATTCTTTATACAGAAAACAGTAAAGACTCCACTGAAAACCTATTAGAAATAATAAACAAATACAGTAAAGTTGCAGGATACAAAATCAATGTGTAAAAATCCCTGTATTGCTGCATACTAACAACGAAATTTCAGAAAAAAAATGGAAGAAAACATTTATTTGCAATTGCAACAAAATAGAATATACTATCTAGCAATAAACTTAACAAAGGATGTGAATGAGTTATATGGTGAAAACTGTAAGACTTTATTTGAAGAAATTGAAGAAGACACAAAGAAATGGATAGATATTCTGTGTTCATGCATTGGAAGAATTAATATTGTTAAAATTACCATATTACCTAAAGCACTATGCTGATTTAATGTAATTCCCATCAAAATCCCAGTGAAAATTTTTAAAGAAATAGAACAAATAATCATGAGATTTGTATGGAATTACAAAAGAGCCTGAACAGCCAAAGTAATCCTAAGAAAACAAGCAAACAAACAAACAAAAAACAAGGCTGGAGGTATCATATTAGTAGGCTTCAATTTTTACTACAAAGTGACAATAATCAAAACAGCATGCATTCGACAGAAAAACAGACACAAAGAGCAATAGGATAGGATTGAGAACCCAGAAATCAACCCACATATATATGAGCAGATAATTTTTGACTAAGGAGCCAAAAACATACAGTGGATAAAGAAAGCCTTTTCAATAAATGTTGCTGGGAAAATTGGGAAGCCGCGTGCTAGACAATGAAACTAGATTGCTCTCTGTTACCATGCACCGAAACTAAAACAAAATGAATCAAAGACCTAAACATAAGACTTGAAACAATAAATTGCATAGGAGAAAGCATAGGTACTAAACTGATGGACCTGAGGTTTAGAAAGGATTTTATGAATCTTACCTCAAAGTCAAGGGAAGTAAAAGCAAAAATAACTGATATCCAACTAAATATCAAACTAAAAATCTTCTCCAAAAAAACCATCAACGGAACAAAGAGGCAACCAACATAATGAGAGAAGATATTTGCAAACAATACCTGTGATTGGTTTGGGCTAATATCTAAAATACATATGTAAAGATCTCATACAACTCCTCATCTTTTAAAATGTAGGGGTGGCGTTCCATGCTTCACGATGAGGAAGCTGGAGCCTTAGAAAGCATGAATGATCTGAGCCCTGTTACCTCTTATCCTGTAATGCAATATTTCTCAACCATTTTTTGTTTTTTATATTTTCTTCCTCAATCTAGAGATACTAAGGAACTTTCAGAGAGATATTTTCTTAATCCATCCCCAAGAAAATTGAAAACCATCAATATATTACACTTTTCTTTATATATATCTGTACTTTATACATAAAATGTGACTTTTCACTACCATCAAAAGTCAGTCTTTGTCAACATTCAAAAAAGAATTATCACCTATTCTCCTCAAACTATTCCAAAAAATCCAGAAGGAGGGAAGGCTCCCAAACACTTTTTACAAGGCCACTATCACCCTCCTCCCAAAGTCAGACAAAGACATTACAAAAAAAGAAAATTATAGGCCAATATCCCTAATGAACATAGATGCAAAAATCCTCAAGAAAATATTAGCGAACAGAATTCAGCAATACATTAAAAATATCATACACCATGATCGAGTGGGATTTATTCCTGTTATGCAAGGGTGGTCCAACATCCACAAATCAATTAATGTGATACACCACATTAACAACATGAAAAATAAAAATCATACGATCATATCAATAGATGCAGAAAAAGCATTTGACAAAATCCAGCAGCCATTTATGATAAAAACTCTTACGAAAGTGGGAATAGAGGGACCATATCTCAACATAATAAAGGCCACATATGATAAACCCATAATTAACATCAGACTCAATGGGGAAAAGCTAAAACCATTCCCCTTAAGATCAGGAACAATGCAAGGTTGCCCACTTTCTCCACTTCTATTCACCATAGTGCTGGAAGTTCTAGCCACAGCAATCAGACAAGAAAAAGAAATAAAAGGCATCCAAATTGGTAAGGAGGAAGTAACATTGTCATTATATGCAGATGACATGATACTATATATGGAGAACCCTAAAGACTCCACCAAAAAAGCTATTCGAAATGATAAATAAATTTAGTAAAGTAGCAGGATACAAAATTAATATTCACAAATCAGTTGCATTTATATATACCAATAATAAAATATCAGAAGGAGAAATTAAGAAAACAATCTCATTTACAATTGCTTCAAAGACTATGAAATACCTGGGAATAAATTTAACCAGAAACATAAAAGATCTGCACTCAGAAAATTATAAGACACTGAAGAGAGACATTAAAGAAGATACAAATAGATGGAAACACATACCATACTCATGGATAGGAAGAATTAATATAGTTAAAATGTCCATACTACCTAATGCAATATACAGATTCAACACAAATACCATCAAACTACCAAGGACATTTTTCACAGAAATAGAGCATATAATCCTAAAATTTATATGGAACAATAAAACACCCTGGGTAGTATCTGCATTCTTGAGAAATAAGAACAAAGTGGGAGGTATAGTGATACCTGACATCAAATTATACTACAAGTCTACAGTGATCAAAACAGCATGGTACTGGCATAAAAAGAGACACATAGATCAATGGAACAGAATAGAGAGTCCAGAAAAAAATCCATGCCTATATGGCCATTTAATCTACGACAATGGAAGCAAGAATGTACGGTGGGGTAAAGACAGTCTATTCAATAAATGGTGCTGGGAAATCTGGACAGAAACATGCAAAGAGATGAAGCTGGACCACCTCCTTACACCATATACAAGAATAAATTCAAAATGGATTAAAGACTTACATGTAAGACCTGAAACCATAAAATTCCTAGAAGAAAATATAGGAAGAAACTTTACAGATATTACCTGGAGTAAGATTTTTCCTGATATATTCCCTCGGGCAAGGGAAGTAAGAGAAAAAATAAACATGTGGGATTGCATCAAACTAAAAAGTTTTTTCACAGCAAAGGAAACCTTCAATAAAATAAAAAGGGATCCTCCTGAATGGGAGAAGATATTGTCCAATGATATATCCGATAAGGGGTTAATATCCCAAATTTATAAAAAACTCATTCAACTCAACTACAAAGGAAAAAAAAACACTTAAAAAATGGGCAGAGGACATGAAGAGACATTTTTTTAAAAAGGACATATAGAATGCAAACAAACATATAAAAAAATGCTCAGCCTCACTAATCATTACAGAAATGCAAATAAAAACCACAATGAAATACCACTTCACACCAGTCAAAATGGCTATCATCAATAAATCAACAAACAACAGTGCTGGTAAGGATGTGGAGAAAAGGGAACCCTTGTGCACTATTTGTGGGATTGCAGGTTGGTGCAGCCACTATGGAAAACAGTATGGAGGTATCTCAAAAAGCTGAAAATGGAACTACCTTATGACCGAGGAATTCTAATCCTAGGTATCTATCTGGAGAAATCCAAAATTCTAATTCAAAAAAATTTGTACACCCCTGTTTATTGCAACACTGTACACAATAGACAAGACATGGAAACAACCCAAATGCCCATCGGTAGACGACTGGCTTAAGAAACGATGGCACATTTATACAGTGGAGTATTACACCATAAAGAAGAATGAAATCTTATCATTTGCAACAATATGGATGGACCTAGAGAACATTACGTTAAGTGAAATAAGTCGGACAGAGAAAGACAAATACCATATGATCTCACTTATATGTGGAATCTAACGAAAAGAATAAATGAATGAACTAATCAGAAACAGTGTCAGAGACACAGAGGAACATCTGAGGGTTGCCAGATGGCAGAGGGCTGGGGATAAGGGGGAAGGTGAGGAGATTAGAAAGCACAGTCGGTAACCACAAGATGGCCACGGGGATACGAAAGTCAATTTGGGGAATGTAATTAATAATCTTGTAAAGATTTTGTAGGGTATCCGATGGGACACTTGTCTCATTAGGTAGACCACCTCGGGGAAGATGTAGATGATTGATCACTGCACTGTACACCTGAAGTTGAAGCTGAACAATAATGAATGGCAACTGCAATTATACATATATATCTAAATATATATATATATATATACACACACACACACACACACATACATATATATACATATACATATATACATACACATATATGTATATAGTTACAAGAAGTGGAGTACAGCATTAGGAATAGACAGTGGAAATGTAATGGCTGTGTGCGATATCAGAGGGGTAGTAGTTAGGGAGAGGGGGGTTATCACTGTATGAGGGATATAAATGATAAATATTTAACTATTACATTATTTTGTACACGTGAAACTAATAAAAAAAAGTCAGTTTTTGTCCACTTTTCAACCATATCACCCCTGTTGAGAATGCATGAACTAACACTGTTCTCTTCACTCACTCTGCTCCAGCCATGTCAGCCTCCTTGCTGATCCTCAAATATTCAGACAGGCTTCAATAGGAAATTTCATTAGTTGTTCACTCAATTTCAAATAGTTTTCTCCATTTATCTGCTATCTTAGTTTTGTTACCAAGTTTACGTCTTTGTCCAAATACTACACTCCCAATGAATCCCAATGGAATTTCAGTGTCTTCTCACAAATGGCACTCCCAATGCCACTTACTCTGTTTAAAATGCTTTCATACAACATTCTTTTAAAAACCTTCTAACATATTATATATTTCAATTTCTTTTCCGGTTTAAACAACCAATTTTCTATCACAGTTCTGGAGGTTAGAAGACAGACACGAAGGTGTCAACAGGGCTGTCCTCACTTTGAAGCCTCTTGGGGAGACTATGTTCCAGGCTTTCTCTGAGCTTTTGGTGTAGCCCCCAGGCCATAGCATTTCTTGGCTTACAGACATATTACTCCAAGCTCTGCCTCTGTCATCTCTTTGCTCTCCCTGTGGGTCTATCTTTGCATCTAAATAGCCCTCTTCTTATAGAATATCAGTTGTGTTAATTAAGGGCCCACCCTACCTCAGTTACCACATATTAACTGGATTACATTTGTGTAGACTCTATTGCCAAATAAGGTCACATTCATAGGCTCTGGGTGGATATTAATTTGGGGGAGGGTGTGAGAGTGTGACACCATGCAGTAAAATGTGAAATACAGAAAATGACCAAAATGGCAGGTCAATGTCCAAATCTTTTATTTGGCTGGCATTGTAACTGGTAATATTATTTGGTTTCGTGTTCATGAAAACTTGATTCCAACCCTGTATAAATTAAAGGTTGGCAGAGTAATGTGAAGGCTCTCACAAGAGAGGGGAAGAAAACATCCTGGCATTAAAATCAGAAGTAACAGTTCACTTAGTATTCATATCACCATGACATTTCAAATCTTTAATACTGGTAACACTTTGAAATATCCCAATAAACTTTAATTAAAAAAAGAGAAATATCACAATCAAAAATTTAGATAAACTAGTTTTAGTGGAGAGTAGTGACAATTATTTGGGAATAATTAGCCCTTACTCAGGTACATACATATCACACTTTGCATGACACTTAAACTTCTTAACTTTATCAGTGTTGTGTGTCTTCTTCTTTCTACAAATTAAACTCTTGTCCTCTTGTCAGGATCAATAAGACAGAGCACATAAAATTTAAATGACTGATAAATATAAAAGAGTAGTGCAAAATATGAATGATAATAAAGCCCAGTTAACTAGAATGTCTTCTATGAAAGGGTGGGAAAATCCACAAAATATGGGTATGATGATGTAAAATTACAGCGTCTCATTTTCATAGAGATTGTCCAGTTGTTCTATGATTAACACAAAAGAATGCTATATGAATTGTCTTAACCAGACTGTGGTTTTCTTAACTTGAATGATCTCAGGTTAGAAAGTGCCAGAATTTTAATTTAATTTAGAGAAAAATCTTATCTTTAAAATACCTCATTTTTAAACGACTCAGACCCATCTTGACTGAAAACTACACTTGTTGGTTATTATTTGTCATTTGTGACAAGGATGAACCCAGAAGGCATGATTCAAAGTGAAATAAGCTAGCCAGAGAAAGATAAATACTGCATGCTGTCATTTATAGGTGGAATTAAAAAGAAATCAAATTCATAGAAACAGAGTAGAAAAGCGATTGCCAGAAACTGAGGGTAAGGAAAATAAGGAGAGATTGGTAAATGGTATGAACTTTCATTTATAAGATGAGTAAGATCTGAGGATTTGATGTATTACACGGTAACTGTAGTCAATTACACTGTGTTGCATCATTGACATTTACTAAGAGAGTAAAACTTAAATGTTTTAACTTAAAAAAAAAGTACAAAGAATAAATCACACAGATTTAAAATATCCCAATTGATATGTAACCCACCTGAACACAAGCTTATAGAAGAGAATAATATAACATGTTTTTAACTCATTCTTTAAGGGTAACTATGTAAAGCCTTGTGAACAGTGTAGAATTATACTTCTAAGAAGTATAATTGAGGTAAGAAAACTATGGGATGAAAGTATGCGGTCTTAAAGCATGTGCTTCATTAACACAAAAGAAAAGAAAAGCCATCAAAAACAACTTTGCCTAAGTGAATTTTCATCAGGAAGAAAGGTTAGCAGAAGTTTTCCTATTTTCAGAGAAAAGTACTGAATTACTTCAAGTAATAAGCTTGACTTTCATGCCATCGGTTTTTAACTTTCTTAACTAATAAAATGCAGAAATGGTTATGGCATCACGGAGCTCATTTCCATTACAGCATCGGAGAGAGAAACAACAATATGACTGATGTTTTTACTCTTTAACCAATTGGCTAGCTGGATAAATTAGTCTAAAATGAGTTATCTGGGAAACTCACAGCTAATTACTGTACTTGTATCTTTTCATGACCATATCAAAATTACAACTAAATTACAGAACAGCCGTCATTGAGAATAGCCTGAAGTCTAGCTGAATAGAAGTCCTATAACTAAGGAGATACACAAAAACCCATGTGGAAACTGGTAGGAGGGGCAGAGACATAGAATGCTTTTTCTCATACCTACCTGTGGCAATTAAAAATTGGGAGGGAAATCTCAGCTGTAGAGTTCCTTCTGAGCAGCAAGGGGACCCAGTTCCATACGAGGCTCCCTAGCCCAGGGTTCCAGTGCAAGGACGAGAGGTTCCTACAACTTCTGGCTGTGAAACCAGTGGAGAATGTGACTGAGAGAGATGTAGAAGTCCCAGGCATTTCTCTTAAAAGGCCCATGCAACAAACTTACTCACTGATGGACTCAATCATTTTGAGCTCCAGTGCTGGGGCAGCAGCTCAAAAGGCACCAGGGACTTATTGGGAGGAACTGAATTTTGTGGCTTTAGCACAAGTACTGGAGGGGTTTCTTTCTTCTAGACAGTTGTGCTGGTAGGAGCCATTGTTCCTTAGCTGAGCCTTCATTCCACTGGTGTGCAGATGCAATCTGCATTCTTACCTGAGTCTCCATCAACCTGGGTAACACCATTTGCCTGCTCTGATGATTCCTTGAGACTCTCCTGCACCCAACATGTGAGACCACCTCAGCTGCTTCCAGTGGCTTTTCCATACAATTGGCTTGTGTTGGCTCATACTTCAGATGTTCCTAAAATCTCTCAAAGGTTCACAAATGGCAAAAAAGCAGGGTCTGGTCTTAGTGTACCCCATACCTCTTGCTAAGCAGCCCCAAGCCTGGCAGTAGTGGCAGCCAGCCTGGCTACACAGCTTAGCCTCTCACAGGCACCTTGAAGCCCAGCATGGGGGGATGACATCTACTGATTGCTTTGTAGCTCATGCCAGGTGGCTCCTGGCAGGACACAGTTGGAGGCCCTTCCTAAGAAGCTCTGCAGCTGGCACACCCTGTAGCTGGCTTTGGACAGCACCAAAGCACCACCTGGACACCTCCACAGATAACATGCCAGAAGGGAAGAGTGGGCAGGCACCAGAGCCCTACTAAGGTGAATCCTGCTCTATAGGGTCATCCACTGCACAATAGCATCTCTACTATAGTCACAGACAGTCTACACAACCAATCAGCATGAGGGTGAATCTCTCCCATTGACATAAAAAGAGCAACCAAGGTTCAACTACAACAGGAGGGCAAACACAACTCACACAAAAGATAAACCGGCAGTACCCAGCTTAGGTGACCCAGGAGAATGCACCACTGGGCCCCACAGGGCACCTACTACCTAAGGCCAATCTACCAAGACCAGGACACATAGCAGATCTGTCTAATACAGATACAAATAAATGGGAGCAGCCAAAATAAGGAGACAAAGAAACACGTCCCAAATGAAAGAGCAGAACAAAGCACTCAATTGAGACAGGAAATCTACGAGATGAAGTGTTCAAAACACTGGTTATAAGGATGCTCAATGATCTCAGGAAAATATCAGCAAGGAGATAGGAAACAAAGTGGAGTTGAAAATGTAAAACATAAGTAGTCAGAAATGAAGAATGCAATACTGAAAGAAAGAATACATTAGAGATAATCAACAGTAGATTAGAAAAAGCAGAGAACTGAATCAGCGATTTGAAAGATAAAGTAGCAGAAAACACCCAATGAGTATAGCAAAAAGGAAAAAGTATCCAAAAAAAAAAAATGAGTATAGTTTAAGGGGTCTGTGAGACAACATCAAATGTACCAATATTTGCATCATAAGGGTACCAAAAGGAGAAGAGAGAGAGCAAGGAATTGAAAATCTCTTTGAAGAAATAATGATGTAAAACTGCCATAAGCTGGCAAAAGAAATAGACATACAAGCCGACGTAGTGCAGACATTCCCAAACACGATGAACCCAAAGAGGCCTACATCCAGACACATCATAATTAAAATACCAAAATTAAAGACAAAGAGAGAATCTTCAAAGCAGCAAGAGAAAAGGTCTTAGTTACATACAAGGAGCTCTCCTAAAACAGTCAGCTGATTTCTCAAACTCTGAAGGCCAGGAAAGATTAGGACAAAATACTCAAAGCAATAAAAAGCAAGGACGTCCAAGCAAGACTACTCTATCCAGCAAAGCTATCATTTATAATCTAAGGACACCAAAGAGCATCCTAGACAAGAAAAAGCTATAGGAGTTCGTCACCACCAAACCAGTATTAAAAGAAATGGTAAGGGAACATCTTTAAGGAAAAAAGAAATGATAAATAATATGGATAATATGGATAATAAAATGACAATAATTACATCTCTATCAATAATTAATTTCAATGTAAATGGTTTAATAATCCAATCAGAAGGGAAAAGGTAGCTGAGTGGATAACAAATCAAAACCCTTGCATATACTGCCTACAAGAGACTCACTTCATTTGAAAGCCACAGAGACTGAAAGTAAAGAGATGGAAAAAGATATTTCATGAAAATGGAAACAAACAAACAGAAGGCTGGGGTACCAATACTTACACCAGACAAAATAAACTTTAAAACATAGGCTATAAGAAGAGGCAAAGAATGACCCTGTGATCCCAATTTTGGGTATTTATATTAAGAAACCCAAAACACTACTTTGAAAAGACATATGCATCCATATGCTCATTGTAGCATTATTTACAATAGTAAACACATGGAGGCAACCTGGCTGTCCATCATTGGATGAATAGAGAAAAAAGAGGTAGTACATATATACAATGGAATGTTAGCCATAAAAATGAATGAAATCTTGACATCTGTAACAACATGGATAGTCCTGGAGGGTATTGTGTTGATGGAGTAGGTCAGGCAGAGAAAGACAAATGCCATATGATTTCACCTACCTGTGAAAACTGAAGAACAAAATGAATAACAAACAAAACAGAAGCACCTCATACATACAGAGAACATTTTAATGGTTGACAAATGGGAGGGGTATAGGGACATAGGTGAAAAAACTGAAGGAATTAAGAAGTACAAATTGGTAGCTACAAAATAATCGTGGGGATATAAAGTACAGCATATAGAATATAGTCAATAATATTGTAATAACTATATATGGTGTTGTATAGGTACTGGATTTACCTGGGTGATCAATTGGTAAAATATATAAATGTCTAATCACAATGTTGTACACGTGAAACTAATATAATATTGTATGTCAACTGTAATTGAAAAATAAAAATTATTTTAAAATAATTTTTAAAAATTGGTATTATTAAAATTAAAAAACATATAACATATATACACTCATTGGATTATTATATATATACTCATTGGAATATACACACCTGTATATATATAATAATACATACAACTTTTTTATCCAGTCATCCATTGAAGAAACTTCAGTTCTTTCCATGCCTTAGTTAATGTATGTAATGCTGCAATAAACATGGGAATACAGATATTTCTTTGAGATACTGTGTCATTTTCTTTGTATATATACCCAGAAATGGAATTGCTGGGTCACATGTTACTTCCGGTTTTAATTTACATGGGAATGATGGGTAAACATTGCCCCTTTTTTTGATAAAAGATGGGAAGGATGAAAAGAATTCCATCTGATACATAGTAGATTATTTAGATTTAATGTTTTATTTCTTTTGATATTAATGTGTAATTTAACTTACGTTTTCAAAGTCTACTTTTTCTGCATCCTCATTTTTGGTTAAGTGAAATTTTTAAAAATTACCTTTATTTTCCCCCTACATAGTTAAACTTGAGTTTTTTCTCATTTACAACAAATATATCTATTAATATACTGACTATGATTGGAAGATGAATGAATGAATAATATAATGAGTTGTAATTTAATGTTTCTATCTCTTACATTGTGATATAGTTAAATATTCTTTAATGTTTTGTTCTTCACAGAGACACTAATTTTTATCAAGGGAAACCTAAATAACTTACACATAAATAATATAATTAAATGCAACAATTTAAAAAACTAGGGGAGAGAAATTGGGAAGACAGTTTTGGGAATTGATAATTGTAACAGTTAAAATAAAGTTGAAAAGGTAGCAATTTTTCAGAACAACAGTAACAAATATTAAATACCTATTTAATTAATTGGGTTATGATTTTAGATGTTTTTCATTCTAATAGAAATAACATAATAAATATATATAAAAAAGTGGGTAATGCCAGTATTTAGCAACCTTGTCTAAGAGTAGAACTTAAACATCTAAGATACTCTTAAAAAGCCAAAGTTTTCAATGCTTGTCATTAAGATGGAATCTACAGCATGAGTCGTCAAGTCTGTTGTCCGCAGAAATCTTTTAGAATATGCAAACAACTTCTCAGAGGCGCTTACCAATGGACAAACTAAATGACATGCCACAAACTCAGAGTCTCCTACATTGTGAAGGTGTGTGATAAGATAAACTGTCTTCAAAATAGCCAAAGTGTAAGAATTTCCTGTTCAAACTTTAAGTGACATAGTGGTGAAATATCTACTTTGTCCACTTTTGCTTCACTCTCAGACTTCACATGCAGCCTGTGAAGACCACAGATATTGAGTTTGTACAGGAGTAACCTGTTCTTCCACTAAAGAATCCACGACTTTCTGGCCTAAACAAGGTATGTGTCTCTACTCTCCTGCCTCTCTGTTAGCTCATCTCATGAAGTGGGAGATTGCAAATGCTAGATGTGATGCAACTGAGGTATAATTAATATGAAATGAAATCCAAGAAAACATTGGTATCCTGATTTGTACAATTCAGGCAAAAAACGAGAATAAAATATGAAATATGTTGGAGGATATCTTCAAATAAGTGTAGGCTTGTAGAAAATTACTAGTGACTGTACACACATGCATAATTGAGTTTATAAATCAACATAACTTAAAGTGAAATCTTATAAGCATCATGACATGGAACAGTTTGCTTTAGATTTTGTAATTAATAGATACAGTTATATGTGTATGTTGTTTTATATTCAGTCAGCCTTTAAAAATAGATTCTTAAAATGAATTCATCATGTCGTGAAGGTCTAACTTAATTCCTCATAGATGTACTTTGATTAAATAAAAACAGTTTGACTTCTGATAAAAATCAAGATGAGGTATCCTGAAGAAAACCCTTATTTAAACTTAATTTTAAACAATCTAAAGACTTTTTAAAAATTGAACAAAACATTGAAAAACATTTCACAGTTGTCATAATGTCTGATGAATTATGTTACATTGTCTAACTGACATGAATCAGTAATACTAACATGGCAAATGTATTAAAGTAATAATAAAATATGGAACAAAATACTGAGAGTTTATAAATGTGTTTGAGTATTGTGCTTTACATGCATTATATCTTACATATATGTATTCCCACTTTAGAGTAGTAAACTAGGTTGCTAGATGCTAGGTAAGTTTTAAAAGTCATACCTTGTAAGTTTCCAAGCCAGAATTTTTTCTAGATCTCACTGAAGGCAGAGCCCATTGACTGAATTATTATATTATGTTTTTTGGTTTTTTACACTTGCTTACACAACTAAGGCTACCCTCACTGACTTTGACAGCCATAAGACCTTTCGGGAAGTTTGCACCCAAACTGTTCCTCCATAAATGAGCTACGAATTTATTTATCATTTTATGATTTAAAATCCCAGCCATTAAATAAATTGCAAATTACTTGTGTAAAATAAGCGTTTTTAAATTTTTTTATGTTGTATTGTTTTTATTCTTTATTAGTTTTGGATAACTGTAATGTGTAACATTTTTCAACATATAAAATATTTCTTTAACATTTTAATGATATCTCAGAATTCCAGTTATTCAAAATACAATATCATTGATTATACCCCATCTACCCTTTTAGTACATAAACATAAGTGACTAAATAAAAGTAATTTAGTGCAGGAAATTACTATATGTGCTAGCACTATCATTCCCCCAACTTTAGAGCCCTCTATCTTTAACCTGTAGTGGATTTAAAAATTGTCATAAATATTGGTGTAACATTTTCTTTTCTATACAACAATTTAATTTGCACACAGACATTTTTACAGTGTTAAAATGTTGAAGTGGAATCTGACTTTAGATTAATAAAGATATAAGAGTCATGAATTTCTTTATCCCTAATTTATTACTTTTCATTGCTTTAACCAATAATATAGTGTGAAACATAGAATATCATTTTAAGAACTATTCTTCTGTCATGAAACACTCATTTAAAGCTCTAAGACAATTAGAATATGACCTCACATCGGTACACTGTAAAATGAGCACTGTTACTTATCTCACACTCTACCCACATTGACTACTCTAGGAATCTTGCTATTATTCACACCATTTATTAACTAAAGTTATCACAGGCACCATACCTGACATTACACAGCTGCAGAGATGGATATCCAAATAGAAAACATCTCAAAACTGAATCTGGCTAAGGACTCAAGGAGACAGCAGCCAAAAGGTAAGGGCATGAAAAGCTCCATTTTACTAATTGAACAGCAAACATCCTATGAGGAATTAAACCTTCAAAGGCTTCTCAGGATCATCAAGGGAATGACAAGAATGACAACTGCAAAGGTAAAGCATTAAATAGACCCAGAGTATAACTGTTCTATAGGATGTGCAGCTGGGTGTAGAGATGTGGGGAAAGAGTAGGTAATAAGCTCACATATTTTTAATTAGCAAGGATAAGAGCTTGAAGATGGAATACAATATTCTAATATGAAATCTGAGGACTAATTTATGCAGACATCGTGGTAAGGTGCAGTCTTTGACCAACAATTCATGGAGCATTATATTTCTTGAAAATGCAATGGCATACTCTGAAAGAAAGATTGCAAGGGTAGATATATATATATATATAGCGCCAAAAAATGTGTGCACATTTTAAGAAAGGAAAAAACTGTATTAAAGTTGTAATACTCAATATATATCAATAATAAAAAATGAATACAAGTTATGTTTCACTTCTGCAATTACAAGAGGTGCTCAAAGTGGTTACCATCAGCGTAATTTTAATACAGTTTTTTCCTTTCTTAACGTGTGTATACATTTTTGGGCATCCTCTGTGTATATAATCCATGTGTGTAAATGTCTGAACGATTGTCTCCATCTCTCTTTCTCACTGTTTTTATTTCTCTTCCTGCAGATTCAGAATCACCTCCAGAGAAGCTCATTGCTGGGATCCTGGGAGTCTTTTGTCTTGTCTTGTTGTACACTGTAGTTAGAATGATACATTTTATTCCCAGTAAGAACATTTTTGAAAGATTATAAGGGAACTTTTTACTTTAACGATCATCAGTGCCTCTAAACATTTCATAATATTATGGAACAGAACACTTATTTTAAAGTATGCATTTAGACTCAATGTGGAATGTTGTTCTGAATTTGTCAAAAGTATAAATAACTTTTGTCAAAAGTATAAAAAGTATAAAAGTATAAATAAATGATTCTAGAGATATATATTCAGATGTCATAACTCAAAGACATTCTTTAAGAGACTAAAAGACCTTATTGAGAAATACTAATTCTTGAGATCAGTAAAATCAATACGCGAAGAAATGGTGACATTTGATTCTATAAGCTTTTGAAATATTCTTCTCCCAAATGTTCATTATTTTATTTTCTCGGTAAAATCAATTTTATTTCAGATTTTTCTAAACTTAAACAATACACTGAACTTCAAATTAACAGCCTAAAATTATGGTTTATTTAGATAAAACTTAATTTTTTAAAGGAATTACCTTTTTTTTTTCTAGCTATTGTGATACCAGAGCAGAGTAATTCACCCCCAATAACAAGGATTGAGAAAGGTACATTATGATTTTCAAGTACTGATATTAGTACAATTTATATTTTTGTCTATCTCAAAAAAATGCAAAAATATAATAGACTTTTTAGGGGCAAACACAATTATAAAATGGGGCTATCAATGTTCATAAATAATGATTTTGAGTGTACCTTCTTATGCAATAATATGAAAAAAATCTTCATTTAAAATCACCATACCTATTGTTGCCAGTTGGCTCAAATTTCCTACTGCTTTAATAAGATGAGAGAAATACCATTGCCATTCTAAAAAAGTGAATTCATTCATTGACTCTCAGGACATAAAAGATGGATATATTTACTTATGTGTTTTCTCTATATGAGCACGTAAATTAGGGAAGGCAAGGTGACCTTCTCTGTACTGTGTTAGTGTGTTTTGTTTTATATATGCCAGCCTTTGAGCATGCATGGATACGATACGCACATATATGTTTATAACTATGCATATATGTAGATTAATGTTTGCATTTAAAATTCAAATTCTTGTTGGATAATAATTCATAATCTTTCTCAGCCCATCATTGTGGTCATTGTCCAAAGGAGTGGTTTGCATATTCCAACAACTGCTATTACATTAGTAACGAACGTAAAACATGGACTGAGAGTGAGATCACCTGTGCTTCCAAGGACGCTAATCTGCTTCTTATAGATAATGAAGAAGAAGAGGTAACATTTTAAATGTCTTGAAGAATTTATCCAAAGCTTATTTTAGTTTATATTGTATTAACAGAGTTGATACATAGTTTTGTACATATTTTTACTTTTTATTTTCATTTCTGTTAATAGTTCATTGTTTGGTTCTATAATATTCTATTTATATTTTATACCACTAATGAACATTTGATAGTTTCCAGTTCATGCTTTACATAGGAAACCAAGTTTCTACAAACACTTCTTTTCTAAAATAAACTTTTCTATTTAGTTTTATCATACATTGAAGACACTAAGCATATCATAATTGTGCAGATTGATTATCAAGTAAATAGAATCACATAATTATTAATCAGATTACAGAATAGAAGTTTCCAGCCCTCAGCAGCCCTGCTCCTGTTTATTCTTTCATCACTTTTCCTTCTTCCTTATTTAACCACTTCCTGACTTTTCATATGATGGGATGTCGGTTTATTTTTGAACCTCATATAAATGGAATCATACAGTATGCTTTTTTAATCATCCTGTGTTTTTCACTTCCATATGATAATTTTGCAATTTATCCGTACTATTATATTTATTTGCACTTTGTTCATATCTACTGCTGAATTATGTAAATGCAACATTTTAAAATCCATTCTCTCTGATGTCTCTGGATGGGGATGTGAGTCTCATGCCCTCAAGGATAAGCAGGCTTCTTGGGTCCAGTTCTTTAGTCATAGGATCCCCTTTGCTCTTCCCATCTCTAACCCCTTACCCTGATGGGGGAAGGGAAGTGCTTCTTCTGGCTGCTTCTCTTAGCAGGTGTCCTGATGGATTACCATGCAGACTTGCCTGAGGAAGTTGCTGGGCAGGATTCTCTCTCCAAAGCAGAGGAGGAATGTCTTCCTTGAGCCACCCCTATTGCTAGGTTGGGTGTTAGGAACAGCAGGCTTAGGTCACTTTCTTCTATTGGGTGGGGATGTAAGATTCTCTGTCACTCTGTTGTTCCCCATCCTGGGGTACTAAACCATGTCCCCTTTCTTTTCCATCTTTCAGAGTTCTTCCTACTTGTCTTTCATTAGTTCTAGAATTTATAGTAGTTGTACTTAGCAGGAAATGGCAGAGAAATGAGTCTCTGACACCTTGTATGGACCATTGGATTCCACCAACATGGAAACAGATTATAGGGCTTATCTGGTTAAAGAATGGTGTGGGGCACAGGAAACCAAACTTTTTGCTTCCATGTCATTTATTTCATTGATTGTAATCCCCTAATTTTTTTCTAAAACCTGAACTCTGAGAAACAGAAAACTACATTGATTTTGTGACAGTATCAAATACATTCAATAAGTAATTGGAAACTTATTCAAAGCCTTGTTATGTTAGTTTTTTGAACATGGGTCACTACTAAATTACATAAATCAGAATTTTCCTTATTAACATAACTACTAAGCCTAAATGTTCAAGACTTAATTTTAAATATAAAATTTGTTTTTGTCTTTAACACATATGCTTAGTTGTTCGATTAGAATTCAACACTCTTAATTTGTTCTGCAATTAAGGATCCCATGAAAGAATACATTACTTGCATTTAAAAAATAATATAAACTTTCATAGTGATTATTTAAATAAAATTTCTTTATTTTGGGGTAGCAATTTCTGAGTTCCATATCACCTGTATCATGGATTGGAGTCTTCCGTAACAGCAGTGATCATCAATGGATGTTGATAAATGGTTCACCTTTCAAACTAAAGTAAGTTGTTTTCTAAATGCTATATGAAGAAAAATGTAAAAAATTAAAATTCAGAAGAGTAGTGTTAATGAATTTGTTTAAATTGAATTATATACATGAAGAATGATGTTCAAGGGTAATGAAATGTTGATACAAGTGTTAAAAAATGACTATCCAGTTTTTCTAATAACAACTCTGTTTAATAGTATATGAAAAATGTCATTACCCATTTTGAAAATGTTCTTCTATTACAGTCACATGGAAAATGTTATTGTTTCATGGATTGCGCCCATACGATGTAACAAAAGAATATTCATTGTTCTCCATTACAGGATAACAGAATCACTATCAGTCAATGATGACTGTGCTGTGCTATCCTTATCTGGCCTCCAATCAAGTGTTTGTGGGTCTCCAAAAATGTATCTTTGCAAGCGTAAAGTTTAGAGTTGAAATACTTCAGTTGGGATTCTGTTGAATAACTTTATTTTTCATGAAATGGAAATAATATTATGATTGCATACACTTTCAGTTATATTATTTGTTCTAACAATGAAAAAGGTTTTCATAATAATTATTGGAAAGTATTGTACATATCCAAAAGTACAGATATCATTACTCTTAGTGTATGGCTTTTATTGTTCAACATTATATTTGTGGCATTCAATCTTTCTAAAAGATCATGTTGTATGAGTCAATTTATAGGAAATGTCAAGAACAGACAAACACATAGAAGGAGAAAGTGGATTCGTGGTTGCCAAGGGCTGAGGGTGTTGGTCATGGGCAGTGACTGCTAACTGGTACACTGTTCCGTTTGGGGGCAGAAACATTCTCTTTCTTTTCACTCTTTAAAAATTAATTAATTTAAAAATACTTATTAAATGTATTGGGATAACATTGGTTAGTAAAATTACATAGGTTTCAAGCTTACAATTCTATAATACCTCATCTATATATTACATTGTGTGTTCACCACCCGGAGTCAGTTCTCCTTTCATCACCATATATCTGACCTCCTTTACCCTCTTCTACTACCGCCTCACCCCCTTACCCTTTGGGAATCTTTTTCAATTTTGATAGAATTGATGGTTGCAAACTGTGAATATACTAAAAATTACTGATTTATACCCTGCAAATGGATGTTTTTTGTCCGTAAATTACACCTCAATAAAACTGTTAAAAACCACTTGGTTTTATGTTTCGCACTGCATCTAAACATTAAGTTATTTATAAAAATTAGTCATTTTACAGTATTAACTCTTTCAGTCAATATCATGCTTTCCCCTTCCATGTATTACGTTTTCTTTAATTTGACTATTTTTTTTTAATTTTTCTATATTAAAGTCTTACACAAACATGGGTATTTCACAGTCTACATTTTGTAAATAGCATTCTTATTTGTGAATTTTCTTTAGTAGTTTTGCTGCTTTATATAGAAATACAATTGAGGTTTACATGGTGATTTTATATCCAATGTCTTCACTGATTATTTGTATTAATTTTATCATTTCAAATATATATTTTTCTAAATTTTTAAAATAGCTATTTCATTTTTAAATAATCACACTGTTATTCATTTTTCTCTGGTGCAATTACTTTTGTCCTTGACTTATTTTCACAAGTGAGGGTTTTATTTTCAGTGGTAAATAGAAAAGGCAGTAAAGGTTCTGTGTTATCATTCCATATTTTAGGAGAAGATATTTAAATATTTCATCCGTATGTATAGGTTTGTTTTAAAGTTTATTTATCATACCTTTCTCACATAAATGCAATTTCATAATATTGCTATTTTTCTGACAGAGTTTATAATTAATCAGTGTCTCATTTTTATTATTTTTGCATCAATTGGAGTGATACATGTTTTTGCTGTATAATGTTTATGAAGTAAACTACCTTTATTTCTTTCAAATGTTAAACCAATCTTGCAGTTCTAAAATAAAACTACAATGATCATTTTGTATTGTCCTACCTTAAAAATCAGTTAATATATTACACTTAGATTAAGTTGTTTTTTTCATCCATATTCACAAACAGATTACAATGAATTTTTTCTTATGTAATATACTAGGCAGGTTTTAATATAAAGGCTGTATCAGGATGCATTCCTCTTTTTCTATTATCTTGAAGCCTTTGTGTAAGAGAACTGTCATATTTTTAATGTTATTTTTCACTACTGATCCAATCTGAACTTGAGGAATTTTTGTACGAAAGTTTATAAAATGAACTCAATTTTTCTGATCATGCAAATTTTACTGAGGTTCCTATTCGTTGTACTGCATTTTCATAATTTTCTATTTTTTATAGATATTAAAATGTATTCATAGTGACTTTATTATCTCCATAATATTGGTAAAAATGATAATGCTATTCCTGAGTTTATTCTAGGTATAAATGACCAGTATCTTCTCAATTTTTTTCCACAGTCTTTTATCAATCTTATTAAGCATTTTCAATGAAAATAATTTTGACCTTGTTGATCCTCTCTACTGGAATTTTGTTGTTTGTCTTAATTTTCTTTATTTTCTGTATTTTTTTCTTCTTCATTTGGATTTAATTTCACATAATTTTATCTCTTTTAGTTTTAATTTTTTGAGGTGCATGCTTGTATTTATTTTATCCTTTATTTGTAAGATATGAATTTAAGGCATTTAATATTTCACAAAACAGAGTTTTTCTGTTATATTTTCCCTGTAATTCATATAAAAATTGTGATTCTTCATTGTGATCACTTCATTGGCAAATACATTATTTAGAAATTTATTACTGAATTTAAAATCATATAAAGATTTTTTTTTACTTGAACAACACCACAGTTTATTTGTAAACATATCATACGTGTCAATAATCAAATTGACCACACTTTATACATTTAATTGTATAATATTAATAACATACCAGAAAATAATCCATTGTACTTAGTTACAGTTTTGGTACTTTAAAATCTTTAAATACAAAATATATTTGAAATACTGAACATAAAAGGAAAAGATGAATGGACTAAAAAAAAATTTTAATTTTTGAATATTGATTCGTATTTTTGGTGCAATCTAGTTAGAGAATTTACACTGAAAATAGAAATCTATGGATCTATTCAAATGTGGCTAGTGTGACTGAGAGAGAAGTCTTAAAATTTTACTTATTTTTAATTAATTAAAATTTAAAATTTAATAGTCACATTTCAAGTGCCCACTGGCCAAACTTGGCTAGGGGCTACTGCAGTGACACTGTAGCGCTTATATTTTATATTAATATTTTTGGAAATATGAAAATATAATGTATTTTTTAGTACTTTCATGTGAACTTGTGTGTGTGTGTGTGTGTGTGTGTGTACTGGTTAACTGTCTGGTTTAACACTCTATAGTATTTTTGATATATCTACTTCTCTGATAATCAGTGAGAGGGAATTGTTTAAAGCTTCATTTATAATTATTTATTTCTTCACTTTTTTACATATTGTGAACTTGTATTACTAGGTACATATAGATTTTATTAAAGACATTGCTAACGGTTTAGACACTCGGTCTGTTCTTAAGAAATAAGCTTCCTCCTTTTCAACAATGGTTCTTGCCTTATATTGTGACAGTACATTAACTATAATGGTTTTTTACAGGTTTGTGTGGTGTGGTTTATTTTTTCATCTTTTTACTTTCATCTGTCTTTTATGCTTATGTTAAAAAAGTGTCTCATTAAGACAGCAAACAGTTATTTTAAATATAAACACACAGAATTTAAATTGAAAATTATTCTATTTATATTTACTATAACAATTAAACTATTATATAAGTTTCATTTATATATTCAATTTATATGTGTAAATATATTATAATTAATATTAAGTATAATAAGGCATCATTTAATTTTGATAAACACTACCATTATTGAACTCCACCTTTTCTTGTTTTTTTTCTTTCACAATATATATTTTTACTTTCACTTTCCACTATATAAACTTGTTAATTTAATATGCTTGAAATATTCTTTTGTTAGTGGCCTATATTTTACAGCATACATTTTTTTCCCCATTAAAATCTAACCAGTTAGTACCTCTACACTCTCATAGCCAGTGACAAAGCTACCACCTACTTTTATTTACTGCGTATGCTGTTCTTGCTCTCTTGAATTCTAATATGCATATTGATTTTAAAATCTGAAACTTTATCATGAATGTTTTATCCACTCAATATCCAGATAGATATATCAACATAATTTATTTTCTGCAACTCTTTATTTCTTTCTGTATATTAAAGTATGTATTCTGTATATTGAAGTGTATATATCATCTAAAATAAGTGTTTCATCTTTAGAAGACTCTGACATATTTTGTTTACTTAGAATCACTTAATAATCTCTCCATTTAAAAAATTCCTTGAGAATGAATGCCTTTTGTCGTAATATTAAAAGGATATTTTCACTTCTTCTTGAATTCCAATTTGTCTATCTCTCTTAGGTCACTAGGTATTATCATTAATAGAAATAATGATAAACAAATATACATAAGGTGCCAAAAAAAGTATACACATTTTAAGAAAGGAAAACTGTATTAAAATTGTAATACTCAATAATACTGATAAGAAAGATGAATACAAGTCACGTTTGACTTCTGCAATTACAAAGGAGCTCAGAGTGGTTACAATCAGCCTCCAGACACTTCGATTACGGTGAACTACTGCTTGAGCAATGCTGACCAAAGTGCCCACTTGTAAACATTTTTTTGGCACCCCTGTATATGTGTGTGTGTGTGTGTGTGTGTGTGTGTGTGTGTGTGTGTGTAGAATGTGCATTTTTATGATATATATTTATGTCATACACAGTAAATTCCAACAACTCATTGTTGTGAGTAATTTTTATTGTGATTTATACTTTCTTAGTATAGATTTCCTTAAAGTAAAATTCCAGGAAAAAAACATATTTTCACATGTAACTAAGGACATCATATATATATATATATATATATAAAACATTATTTAATTGAAAACATCAGACTTGATGACTATAAGGAAACGTGTGTCAAATTTAAAGACAATATTTGGGAACTTTATTGTGCATCATTGGCAAATGATTTTCTATAATTCTATAATGTGGTAATAGAAGAGATAAGATTATTAAATTAGTTTATGAAAACATAATAAGTTTCTTGAGATAAATGAAATTGCAAACACAACATACATGAATATATGGAATGCAGCAAAAGCAGTTCTAAGAGGGGAGTTTATGGCAATAAATACCTACAGTAAGAAGAAAAAAAGAACCCAAATAAACAACCTAAGTCTACAGTTTAAGGAACTAGAAAAAAAACAAATTGAGCTCAATCTTAGCAGAAGAAAGGAAGTAACAAAATGATTAGAGCAGAAATAAATGAAATAGAGTACTAAAAAACAATAGAAAAGATTAACTAAAGTAAGAGTTGGTTGTTTGAAAAAACAAACAAAATTGACTAACTGTTAGCTAGACTACCCAAGGGAAAAAACAGATAGGACTGAAATCAACAGAATTATAAATGAAAAAGATATATTACAACTGACCACAGAAATTTAAAGGATCATTAGAGACTACTATGAACAACTAAATTCCAAACAACTTAAAAGAAACGGAAATATTGTAGAAACAGACTACTTGCCAAGACTTAATCAGGAAGAAATAAAATATCTTGATAGAACAATTACTAGTAAGAAGATTGAATCAGAAATCAAAAACTCCCAGTGAAGACAAGCCCAGGACTACATGACTTCACCTGAAAATTCTACAAAACACTTAAAGAAGAATTAACACCAATCATTCTCAAACTCTTCCAAAAAAATTGAAGAGAAGTGAACACTTCCAAACTGATTTTATGTGGACAGCATTATCCTGACACCAAACCATAAAAGGTCACTACTAGAAAAGAAAACTATCAGCCAACATCCCTGATAAATATAGACGCAAAAACATCTCAATAAAACACTAGCAAACTCAATTCAGCAGCACATTCACCATGATCAAGTGAGATTTATCCTTGGGATACAAGGATGGTTCAACATATGCAAATCAATCAATACGATACACCACATTAATAGAATGAAAGAAAAAATATATGATTATCTCAATAAATGCAAAAAAATCTTTTGACACAATTGAACATTTGCCATGATAAAAAACTCAGCAAATTAGGCACAGAGGATACAGATCTCAACATAATATAGGCAGTATATGACACGTTCACAGTATACTCAGTGGTAAAAGGATGAAAGTGTTTTGTCTAAGATCAGGAGCACAATAAGGGTACCCACTTTCATCACTTCTTTTCACTATAGTATCAGATTCTTAGTTAGAACAATTAGGAAAGAAAACAAATAAGGATCAGTATTGGAAAGGAAGAAGTAAAAATGTCTCTATTTGCAGATAGGATAATTTTGGATGTAGAAAATCTTAAAGGCTCCACCAAGAAATGTAATATCTAATAAATGAATTCAGTAAATTTGCAGGATATAAAATTTACAAAAACCAGTAGCACTTCTATATGCTAACAACAGAACTTCTGGAAAGGGAATAAAGAGATTGATTCTCTTACAAAAGCATGGAGAACAAAAACATATTAGAAATAAGTTTAACTAAGTAAGTGAAAGCTCTCTACACTAAAAACTGCAAGACATTGATGAAAGAAATTGAAGACAGAAAGAAATGGAAATGTATCCCATGTTCACATAATGAAAGAATTAATATTGCTAAGTTGTCAACACTACCAAAAGCCATCTATAGATTCAATGCAATCCTTATCAAGACTCCAATGGCATATGTTATGGAAGTAGAAAAAAAGACTCCTAAACTTCTATGGAACAAAAAAGACCTTGAATAGCCAAAGAAATCTGAGAAACAAAGACCAAAGCAGGTGGTATCACACTTTCTGATTTCAAGCAATTCTATAAAGCTATTGTCATCAAATACTGTATGATCTTATATGCAGAATCTAAAACAAACAACAACAAAGAGGAAACTCATAAAAAACTAGTCAGACTTGTGGTTACCAAAGGTGGAGGATTGGTGGGAGGATTGGAAAAGGTCATCGAAAGGTACAAAATCCAGCTACAAAATAAATAAGTACTAGAATGTAGTGTACTACATAATGGCTGTAGCTGACATTGATGCATTATATGCAGTAGCTCCCCCATTTATGCAGGGGATACTTTACAAGACCCGCAGTGGACTCCTGATAACATGAATTGTCCCGAACCCTATATATACTGTGTATTATTTTCCTATAATTGCATGCCTAAGATGAAGTTTAACTTATAAGTTAACACAGTAGGAGATTAACAGCAATAAATAATAATAAAATAGAACAATTATAACAATATAGTGTAATTAAAGTTTTGTGAATACGGTCTCTCTCAAAATATCTTATTGTATAGTCCTCACCCTCCTGTTTCTTGTGATGAAGGGAAATAATAAAATGCCTACATGATATGAGGCGAACCATATTGTTTTTGTGACAGAGTAGCAAGAGGCTACTATTGACCTTCTGTCAATACGTCAGAAAGAGGATCATCTGCTTATTATGATGCTGGATCATCAAGACAAGACAATATCGATGGTTGAATAGCAGGAGCAGACAATGGCAATGGTTAGGGATCCTCAATAGTTAAAAGATTTTTTGCCAAATGCTTTTGGAAGAGAATTGTAAGTGGAGGTTTCTTTGTCTTTTAAACTCATCAATGTATTGTTGCAGTGGTCGCAATCCTCTGGTGTTATACAGGTGATTTGAATGCTTCATTCCATCTGATGAACTTATTCCATAATTTTTATAAAATAAGGGTTATTCGAACACAACCACTGTGAACCACAACAGTCTCTTTCATAACCAAAACGGCTTCTATGTGACTAACAGGTGGGTAGCAAAGACCGTGTGAATATGCTGGAAAAAGGGGGGATCGAATCCTGGGTCCAGCTCAGTAGGATGGTGTGAGATTTCATCATGTAACATAGCACACACACAATTTAAAACTAATGAATTGATTATTTCTAGCATTTTTCAGTTAATACTTTGGGGCTGTGGTTGATCATTTTTAACTGAAACCATGGAAAGCACAGCTGAGGAAAACAGGAAACTATTGTATATTAAAGTTGTGAAGAGATTAAATCCTTAGTTCTCATCACGAGGATAATCATTTTTCTTTACTCTTTTCATCTTTATTTTCTTTTTAACGTACCTATATGAAAAGGTGGATGTTAGCTGAACCTATAGTGGTAATCATTTCAAAATATATGTGAATCAAACAAATATGCTGTAAGTTTAGTTTCTTTTATTGCTCATGTGTCATTTAATTGTGTTCTGAATGTCTACTATTTTTCAGCTAAGTCAGAGAAAGACAAATACCATATGATTTCACTTATATGTGGAATCTAAAAAACAAATAAACAAACAAAGGAAGAAACCCAGAAAATCTCATTGACACAGGGAATGAACTGATGTTTGCCTGAAGGCAGTGGGTTAGGAGTGTCGGTAAAAAAGATAAAGGGATTAAGAACTACAAATTGGCAGTTACAAACTAGTCACAAGGATGTAGAGTACAGCATAAACAATACAGTCAATAATATTGTAATAACTATGTATGATGTCAAGGGTGTACTATTTTTGGGGGATCATTGTGTAAGTTACATAAATGTCTAACCACTAACCTGTACACCTGTAACTAATATAATATTGAATGTCAACCATAATTGAAAAATAAATAAATAAATAAATAAATAAATAAATAAATGTCTACTTTTTCTGCTCTTCCCATTTTTAGGTAAGGGAAAAAAACTTGAGCTAATTTGTTCTACATAGTAGGACTTTGACTTTTGTCATTTACAACAAATATTTCTATTAAGATACAGATAGTTATGATAGTTATGATTGGAAGATGAACCAACAAAAACTATACTTAGCAGTTATAATATTTCAATCTCTGCTTTGGTCATATAGTTTAATATTTTTTCATATTGAGAGCATATGGAAAAGTATGTAATGCCAGAATTTAGCAACCCTAAGAGCAGAATGTAAACATCTAAGATACTCTTAATAAGGCCTAAGTTGTCAGTGTTTGTGATTAAGATGGAAGCAAGTTAAGTGCATGTGTGGTCAGGACTTTTGTCCCCAGAAATCTTTTAAATGAGGAAATAATTTGGCAGAGGCACTTTCCAATGGGCAAACTAAATGACACACTACCAACCCAAAGTATCCTATATTCTGGAGGTGTGTGATGAGATAAACCGTCTTCAAAACACCTCAAGTGTAAGGATTTCCTGTTCAAACTTTAAGTGACACATTAATGAGAAATCTGCTTTTTCCACCTTGCTTCACTCTGAGCTTTCACTGTGCAGCCTGTGAAGACCACAGATATTGTTTGTTTACAAGAGTAACCTGGTCTTCCACTGAAGGATGCTCACCTTTCTGGCCTGAAGAAGGTATGTGTCTGTACTCTCCTGTCTCTCTACTGGCCCCTCTTAAATAGTGGGAGATTACAGATGCTAGACGTGATGCAACTGAGGTATACTTAATTAGCTAATAGAAAAGAATATTGGTATTTTTATTTAAGTAATTCAAGGTAAAACATTTTCTTAAACTTCTTAAGTTCTTGCCTATGGAGAATTACTCAAGGGTACATACACATGCATAATTGGGTTTGATAATAAAAACATTTAGGGTAAAATCCCAGAGGAATCATGAGAAGGAACAGTTATTTTTGGATTTTTGTATTTAATAAAGATATAATTATATGTTATATTTGATGTTTAAGCCAGCCTTTAAAAGCAGATTCTTAAAATGTATTCTTTGAATTGTGAAGGTTAAACATAATTCTTCATACACTTACTTAGATTAAATAAAAGCAGTTGGCTTTTAGTAAAAATTAAGAGGAGGTAGCTCCTGTAAAATGCTAATTTAAGCTTAATTATAAACAATGAAAAGATTTAAAAAAATTAAAGGAAACATTACAAGTAGTCACCTCACACTGATAAAGAAATGCTTGTCTAATGAATTATGTTACAGAGTCTGACATAAATAAGAAACAATAACATGTTAAATGTGTTAAAATAATAATTAGCATAACTAACATATTGTTGAGAGTTTATAAAAGCCAGATTGAATATTAAGTGTTTTACATGCATTGTATCTGCACGTTTCTATTTCCACTTTCCATTAGTGATCTAGGTTGCTAGACGCTAAGTATTTAAAGGACGTATATTATAAATTTCGAGTCAGATTTAATTCTAGAACTCACTGACCACAGAGCCATTGACTGAGTTATTAAATTACTTGATTTGATTAATTACTTTGCTTACAAAACTAAAGCTACCCTCATTGACTTTGAAAGTCATAGGAACTTTTTGGAAGTTTAAAACAACATAGTTCTTCTATAAATGATCTACATATGTATTTATCATTTTATAGTATTATATCTTTACAATTAAATCAATATCGATTTATTCGGTTACATAAGTATTTAAAACATTTTGTTGTCAATATTTTTTAGGTTTTGAATAAATTTACTGTGTCTGTAACATTTTTCAACATGTGAAATATTTCTTTGAATTTGTAATAATTTCTCATAACTTCACAATCATTAAAATAAAAGATCATTTGATAACAACTCATTCCCTTTACTAAATAAATGCAAGTCACTAAATGAAATTAATTTAGTGCAGGGAATTACTATATATGCAAACACTTCTAATTTGCCATCTTTGAGCACTCAGTCTTCAACCTTATTGTATTTCAAAATTATCATAAATATTGTGAGTCATTTTTAATGCAGAATTTTAATTTTTAATACAGACTTTCTAATGGTGTTAAAAACAATTCTCTGTAATCTGATTTAAATTGAGACTATTATTATTTATGAACTTCTTTATTCCTCACTACTTTATCCTTTTCATTGCACTGACCAAAAATACATTGTCAAATACAGAATATCTTACAAATGTATTTAGCCATGAGACAGTTATTTCAAGTTCTAAAGCATTTAAAACAAGACCTTTAGATTCTTTTAGTGGAAAAATCAGCCTAGCTCACCCTCTACCCCACCCTCTTTTACTATAAGAGATCTCATCATTGCATATATTAATACCAATCAGTCTTAAGTAAGCTTACCTTAGTGCACACTCTCGAACACCACTCAGCTGCAGAGATGAATAACCAAAGAGTAACCTATGCAGAACTGAATCTGGCTAAGGACTCCAGTAGACAGCAAGTAAAACCTAAAGATGCTAAGAGTTCCATTTCAGTAACTGAGCAGGAAATAACCTATGCAGAATTAAATCTTCAAAATGCTTCCCATGATCTTCAAGGGAATGACAAGAACTACCACTGCAAAGGTAAAAAATTTAATAGATACACAGTATAACTGTTCTAGGACGTGCAGTTGAGGTGCAGAGATGTGGGGAAACAGTAGGGAATATGTGGAGAAACACTTTTTATTTGTGGGGATCAGAGCTGGAAGTTGGAATATAACATTCTAATGTGAAATCTGAGCCCTACTTTTACTCAGGCATCGTTGCAATGTGTAGCCTTTGACCAACAACTCATGGAGCATTGTGTTTCTTGACAATGCAATGGTACATTCTGAGAGGAAGATTGCAATGGCAGATATGGGTCTGGGATCCAGTTTATGTATATAATTCCCTGTTCAGGAAGGTTCTCTGTGTGCAAACTATCTAAACAACTGTTTCCATCTCATTCCTCAGTGTTTCCCTTTCTCTCCCTGTAGATTTTCCATCATGTCCAGAGAAGCTCTTTGCTGAGATTCTGGGAGTCATCAGTGTTGTCTTGCTGGCCACTGTGGTAGCAATAGCTGTTAAAACCTGTAAGTCAATATTTGAAAAATTATAAGGGAACTTTTCTCTAATGATTGATTGCCAGTGTTTCTAAAGATTTCATAATATTATGGACTAGGCTTCTAATTTTAACATATGCAGTTAGAGTAAATGTGAATGGGCTGACGAATTTTGAAGAATAAATATCATAATGCTTGCAGAGAGCATTTTACAAATACATGTACATATATACATATAAATTCTGATTTCATAACTCAAAGACGTGCTTTAGAAGGCTAAAAGAACTTACTGAGAAATATACACTAATTCTTGAGATTGGTTAAATCAAATACTGTAGTGGAATTTGATCCTTTAGGCTTTTGAAATATATTTCCTTAAATCTTCATTAATTCATTAATTTTTCTTGTAAAATCAATTTTATTTCAGATTATTCTAATCCTAAACAGTACACCAAATGTCAAAGTAAGAAACAAAAAGTATTATGATTTATGCAGATCAATATTAATTTTTTGATAAGAATTCATCCATTTTCTAGCCACTGAAAAATCAGAGCAGAATAATTACCCCTTGACAACAGGGATCCAGAAAGGTAAATAATAATTTTCAAAGTTCTGATGTTAATACAGTTTATAGTTTGTATGGAACTCAGGATATGCAAAAACAATATTACGTTTTTTTGGAATATGTAAATTATACCATTGGGCAATAAATGTTCATAAATAATACTTTTTGGAGAATGTCCTTCTTACAGAACGATATGAAGAAATGTTCGCTTTAAATCACCATACCCGTTGTTGCCGATTGGCTGACATTTATCCTGCTATGCTATGAGACAAATAATTTTGTTTTCTAAAATTAGTTTTGTTCATTGACTTTCATGATATGTGTTAGAATGGATATTTATGTTTGTGTGTTTCGTTGTTTGGACACACAAATTATGCGGTGAGAGGCTGACCCTTATCTGTGAGTGTGAGTAATTGTATTTTATTTTACATGTACCAGCCAGTGAGGGTGCATAGAAATGTTATGCACATAATGTTTGTAGTTATGCAAATATGTAATTATTTTTATTTTTTAATTCAAATTGTTTTTTCATAATAATTTCTTCAGCATATCATCGTGGTGCTTGTTCAAAGGAGTGGATTACGTATTCCAACAACTGCTATTACATTAGCACTGAAAGAAAAACAAGGAATGAGAGTCAGATGTCCTGTGCTTCCAAGAACTCTAACCTGTTATATATAGATAATGAAGAAGAAATGGTAAGATTTTAAATGTTTCCAACATTTTATTAAAACATTATTTTGGTCTGCATTAGATTTGTAGTATTCATTCATGTTTTTGTATATATTTGTAGTTTTCTAAAAGTCTGTTAATATTCTATTGTTTAAGCCTTTAATCTTTTTTCATATCTCATGTCATTAATGCACATTTAATAATTTCCAGTTCTTACTTTCCATAGACAACCATGCTTGCATACATACCTTTTGTCTAAAATAAGACTTGCTATTTAATTTTGCTGTACAATTATCAACTAAACATCATGGTTGTGCAGATTGTTTATAAATTGGAAGGACCCATGTAATTAAAAATCAGATCATGGAAAGGAAGTTTCCAGTCCACAATATCTCAATCCTGTGTATTCTCTCAACTTTCCCTCCCCCTATTTAATCACTATTCAAATTTTTAATATTCCAAATTATCTTTGCTTAAATTTGAGCTTCATGTAATAGGGAGCATTCAGTATGCATTTTATGTGTCTCCTTTCATTCCCATATGACATTTTTGCAGTTCATCCAAAGTGCTGCATTTACCTGTGGTTAATTTTTGTTGTTGTATTACATGTACGTGACATTTTTAATCTACACCATTCAGAATACAGTTGTTTTAATGTGTGTATTATAAATAATATTTTATGAAATTCCTTGTGTACACCTTTTCCCAAATATTACAATATATTTAAAATGAATATATTATACATACATGTTATGTAGAATATATTGTTTTTATATAACATAAATACAATATTTATAATAGTTTATAGATAAAATTATATTATAATTGCACATAGGTGCAGTTATAATATGTCTTCTATTTCTCAGAATAAAACTGTGGGGCCATAAATATATGTGTACGTCAAGTTTATTAAATGATTCCATCTTTTTTTTGGTTTATTGAGTAAATACACATTTTACCAAATAGTTCTTTGATTTAAACATAGTACTATCAGGAATTTAATGTTATAATTTTTTATTTTTACAGAAAAGTATCATGATGACACTAATAGGTATTTTCCTGATTACTATTAGTTTGAAAACATCCTTCTGGGCTACTAATCATGACATTCTCTTCTGTGTGAATGACAAGTACCTGGCATGTCTCTTGCCCATTTCTCCTATATGTTGTCTGATATTTTCCTTTCTCGCAGTTCTTGTTATATTTTGGATATAAGCTCTTTTTTGAATTTACGAGATGGAAGTAGGTTTTTTGACCATGTAACTTACATTTTTCTTCTCATATTGGAGTCTTTTATTGACCAGAGAGTATTAACGTTAGCAGAGTCTCCTATATCATTTTGGGTGTCAGTGATCATTTTGGACCTATTTGTGAAATCAGTCAAGATTCATGAAGATAAATTCCTACATTACTCTCTAGGTTTTATTGTTTTCCTTTATTATTATTATCTAATTGATGGATCATAATTTATAGCAAAGATTACTTTTTCATAAATATCTATATGTGCATGTATAATTCTATACATACACATGAGCTGATATGCTTTATATAGATAGTAGGTATTATATATATCTTTCTATACATGATAATGTATATAATATTACATGTATATACATAAACATACACAGAGTAGTTCTCTTATCTGTGGGGAGTAAGTTTCAAGACCCCAGTGGATGCCTGAAATCACTGATAGTTCTGAACCTTATATATACAATGGCTTTTCTTGTACATAGTACATATGATAAAGTTTAATTTATAAATTACGCAGAGTGAGAGATTAAGAACAGTAAGTAATAATAAAATGGAACAATTATAAAAATATACTATAATAAAAGCTATGTAAATGTGGGTTCTCTCATTTCTCTATTAAAATATCTCATTTTACTATACCCACACACCCACTTTGAGGTACGACAGCAAAACTAGCACAGATTTCCTCCATAATTTCATGGATGGAGCGGTATTTCTTATGGCAGATTTTAGTGATTATTGCAGCAGATTTTTTTTGCCTTTATCAAATCAAGAACTTCCCCCCTTTTTAAGTACAGGAATTATTTTACAGCCTCTCTTTGGCATATTTGATTGCCAGTGTCACTAGTCTCATGCTTTGGGACCATTATTAAGCAAAATAAAGGTGCCTTAAACACAAGCACTAAGATCCTTCAACGATTGATCTGATAACCAAGAGCTACAGTGACTAACATTAAGGAATGGGGAGCATATACAGTGTAGATATGCTGGACAAGGGAATGATTCATATCCTGGGCAGAAGGGAGTGGGACAGGGGGTGTTTCATCACTATACTTAGAATTACATACAATTTAAACTTGAATTTTTTAATTTTGGAATTTTCCGTTTAATACTTTTGGACACTGGTTAACCGTGGGTATCTGAAACAGCAGGTAATGGAAACCACAGATAAGGGGGCACCTCTGTATATAAATCACAGTCTGTACAGTCTACAGCTGTTTGAGTAACATGGGGAAAACCTATCTCCTTTTTTGTCCTTTACTGTGTCCATTTATAATATAATTGCCTTAAATATTTTATCAATATACATATAGATTCACGTGGCAGAATGTTATAATTTGCTTCAATTTATAGTTTTGCCTCAACTATCAAACAATTTACAAAACAAAAGAGGTGATGGATAGTCTATATATCTAGTAAGATTTTTATTCTTGTTTTATTTTCCTTCCTGATGATCCAAGAGCCCTCTTTCATCATTTAATTCCTGCTTAGATACTTCCCTTTCACTGTTCTATTAGAGGGGGCCTGGGGGTGACATGTTTTCTTAGTTTTTCTGTATCTGAGAATGTCTTGATTTCCCCTTCATTCCTTAGTGGTATTTTCGCTGCAGTTTTCTATGCTTTTTGGTTGGAATAAGACAGTTAGCATCGAAAGGTTTTCTGTCTTTCTAGCCTGCTGCTTTCATGGTTACCTTTGACTGGAGAGAAAAGGCTTTTCTTGGGACTTTTGTCTGCCGTTGGGTGTTTGTGGTTTGCTGGCCTTCCAGCATCCAGTCTGGGATAAGTGAGGTAAAAAGTAATTCCAGGGAGCTTACTGCCATCTGTTTCATTAGGTCCTGAGTTCCCAGCTCTCTCATCGTTCTCGTCACAGTTTTGCTATAATTAGTGGGAGAAATAAAGAATATGCACCTTCATTATACCAGAATAAGAAGTCTGATCTGTAGCAGTTTTAATTTAATTTTCTTAAAACTAACGGTCTTGAGAATCTTGTCATGTACTTATTTGTCACCCTTATATGTTTTAGAACATTTTCATTAAATATATTGGAGTGACATTGGAGCTATTTTTTTCCATTGGTACTCAATGAACTCCTTTTTTCAAAATAAAATTTATTGAGTGACAATGGTTAATAAAGTTACATAGGTTTCAGGTGTACAATTCTGTAAATACATCATCTATATATCACATTGTGTGTTCACCACCCAGAGCAGCTCTCCTTTCATCACCACATATTTGACCCCTTTTATCTCTTCTACCATCCACACTCCCCTTTTACCCTCTGGTAACCACTTAGCTATTGTGTGTGTCTATGAGTTTTTGTTTCTTTATTTGTTTGTCTTGTTCTATTGTTCCTTTCAGTTTAATATCCCACATTTCAGTGAAGTCATGTGGTTCTCGACTTTTTCTGTCTGGCTTATTTAGCTCAGCATAATAATCTCAAGTTCCATCCATGTTGTTGCAAGTGATACTATTATATCTTTTCTTATGGTAGAATAGTATTCCATTGTGTATATATACCACAGCTTCTTTATCCAATCATCTATCGAAGGAAACTTTGGTTGTTTCCATGTCTTGGCCAGCATAAATAAAGCTGCAATGAACTTCAGAGCACATATATCTTTATGGATGTATGTTTTTAGGTTTTTTGGGTATATACCCAAGAGAGGGATTGCTGGGTCATATGGTAATTCTATTCTTAATTTTTTGAGGAATCTCCACACTGCCTCCCATAGCAACTGCACCAGTCTGCATTCCCAACAAGTGTATGAGGGTTCCTTTTTCTCGACAGCCTCTCCAATGTGGCCGACCAGCAGCCACGAATCAACGAAGAACCTGAAAGGGGGAGTGGGAATTAAATAAAGACACTCACAGTTAATTAAGATGCGATATCGGTCTCCCGTGATGCTGAAGCATCGGCTTTATTCACCTTCACCACTTATATACCCTAAGAGTACGTGCACAACTACTAATCAGCAAACAGTGGAATGCATTACATCACAGAGTGTTATCTTTTACCTAAAACACAGAAAAGCAGAAACTACTAAACAAGCCTCAATGCTATTATCTCATCAAGAGCAAATTTATAACTTTTACATACAGATACAAAATCCTTGAAACTTTCCCAAAGTCATTATCTCATGACAAAGCCCACCAATTATCCTGCTAGTCTTCAGTCCTCAGTGTCCGAGAACCGGTCACTCCCACCTCATTCCTCAGCAGCTTGCAAGCACCCTCCAGGCACAGGCAGAGATAATGCCTTAGAAGCCGAAACAAGTTAATCATAAACTGAGCCAGTCTGCAAGGCTTTAGAATAACAAGAAATCATGGCTCCCCACACTCCAATACTTGTTATTGCTAGTGTTGTTGATAACAGCCATTCTAACAGGTGTGAAGTGATATCTCATTGTGGTTGGAATGACATTGGAGCTTTTAAATGTCCAACTATAATCATTGAAGTACTTATATCTCCTTTTAATTTTGTGAGTTTCTACTCATGTGTTTGAGAGTTCTGTTGTTAAGTGGGCACATGTTTATAATTGTTTTCTGTTCTTCTTGTAATGACATCGTTAACATTTTGAATTGTTTCTTTTTATTTCTAATAATATTTCATGTTTTAACAGCTATTTTGTCTGCTATTAGAATGGCCAGTTCAGCTCTCTTATGTTTACAGTTTATAGGGTATGTCATATTTCACCCTTTTACTTTGATTTTTTGGGGCTTTGACTATAAAGTACATTCATGATAGAGAGAATATAGATGGATCTTACATTTTCCCTGTATGACAATATCTGTCTTTTGACTAAAAAGTTTATTTTATTCACATTTAATAGAGTTGGATTAAGGTCTGCTGTTTTGCTCTTTGTTCTATGTCCATGTCTTTAGGTTTTTCTTCCATATTTCCTGACATCTTTGGTCTATACACATATTATTATAGCGTTTGATTTTATTCTTCTGTTGATGGTTTGGGTACATTTTTTATTTTCTTAGTAGTTGCTGTAGATATTAGACATATATCCTTAGCTCATCACTGTCTACGTCTAGTTAATACTGACTAAATTCCAGTGAAATATAGAAACTTAGAACCAATAGAGCTTTATTTCCTCTCCCATCTGTTGGGGTCTTACTATTTCTTCTAACAATGTTGTACCGAGTCAGCCAGGACTGGTTTGTGAACAAACAACAATGCACGTTGTTTGTGACCTGGCATTCATGATTTACACAAGGATTACTCGAAATGAATCATTTTAGGGTTTTTGCACCACAAAAATAAACAAATGCTAACAAATAAGGTTTTTTCCCTCCACCCCTAAGCAATGTTCCCATTTACCAGCACGGAGTTGCATCCAGGTAGACCCAACTATACAATGTCATAATTATTGCCTTAAATAATGTCATTTAAAAAAGTAATCACAAGAACAGAAACACAGATGCTTAAGTTTACCCACATATTTACTATTTCTACTGCTCTTCCTTCCTGTGGCTATGAGTTACCGTCCAGTATCATTCACTTTTAGCCTGAAGAACATTTTTGGAGAGAATGTCTGCTAACAAGAAATTCTCTGTTTTGTTTTTGTGTATTTTGTAAGGTCCTTATTGCAACTTCTTTTCTGAAGATCTGTTTTGCTGAATTAAGAATTCTTGTTTGACAGATGTCGTTGTGTTCCTCCCCAGCCACCCCCGTACATTTTGCTCTTTGAATATGTCACTGTTCTATTTTATTTCTGATAAGAACTCATCTATGAATCATATTGTTATTTCCTATAAGTAATGGGTAACTTTTTTTTTTTCTTATTTCAAGATTACCTCTTTTAAAAATTTTTTTGCTCTCTATTTTACATTTTATATTGTGGTAAAAACACTTAAGATAAAATTTACCATTACCAATTAAAAACAAATAAACACAGGCTTGATTCTCTGAGAGTAGTTTAGGTTACAGCAAAATTGAGACAAGACGGAGATTTTCTATATACCGCTATTGGCTATTCATCTCCCTCGTCTGGAATAGGGTGCAGGACAAATGTGGATTCTGGGAGAGATAATGTGGTTCATGTGCTGCTGGAGGAGGGAAATATCTCGCCCATTTCCTGATTTTCCACTGACCTAAGGTACATCATGCTCCCGCATTTTCCTCATGATTATTTCCTTGTGTCTTCAATGTTTTTCAGGCATTTGATTATAATATTTTGAGAAGTAAATTTCTACGTGCTAATTCTATTTGTTATTTGCTGAGTCACATATGCCTACAGTATTTTAAAAATTAAATTAAAAAGTTGTTTATTCATTATGTCTCAAAATTGTCTGTCTCTGTCTCTCTTTTTATACTCAGTGTACATTTACACCTTTGTTAGTTTTCTTGATATTGTTCCAAAAGTCTCTGAGTATCTGCTTATTTTTCTCTTTTTTTCACTCTAGTTTTTGGGATAAATAATTTTTTAAACACCATCTTCAATTTCATTAACTCTCCCTGTGTCTCAAATTTTATGTACGTTTAGTAAATTTTCTTTGCAGGTAATGTTTTCCAATTCACAATTTCTATTTCACTCATTTATGTAGTTTTTCTTTCTCTATTTGGTATGTGGTTTATCACTGCCATCATTTTCAAATATAATTATTTGAACACATATTTAAAGTAATTATTCTGAAATATTTTTTATAATAAACCTAACAACTTATCTCAATAAAAGATTGTTTTCACTCTTTTTCTTGTATATAAAAAGCATTTTTGGTATGTTTTCTAATCATTTACAATTACATATTTTTGATAATATTGTGTAGTAAACTTGGATTCTGTTTCATTTATTATTTTTTGTGAGTTGCGAAACTTTAATGCAGAATATTCTGTTTAGAGTTTGCTTGCTTCTATCTCTTCTCAGTTTTTAAAATTCTAATTGTTTGTTTTTATTTTTAGTCTGGCTTCTTAGGGATTCCCGTTGTGTATGCATACCTCGGTTGACAACCAATGATTATATATTTTTAAAGTATTCAAATACCTCCAGTCTATAGGATTTCCATAGTCTGTTATTTGTACTTGAGTGTGTATGCATGTACGGGGGAGTCCTCATAAATTTGCAATTAGTTTTCAAGTCCACATTGCCTTTTATTTTTACTAGGATCATCTTTAACTCCTCTACACAAGTACACTTCTGTTTCATCAGCCAAAAATGTGTAGAGAGCTAATGTCTTCTCTTCTGGTGAACTCCTCTTTTATTTCCTCTCTATTGTATTTTTGGCTACTACTGCGTTGGACACAAAGGAGACTAAAAGCTCAGACTAGAAAAAGGGTGGGTTTTGCTCATTTTAACCTTGTAAATTCAGCACTTTAAGCTGAAAAAATAGTGGGCAATTTATCACCCCTCCCCCAGTGCTAATCAAGTGTGCTTCTGTGGAAACAACACCATTGATTTTGACAGCCTTCTCCAAATTATAAAAACTACAGTTCTGCTTACTGAGCTGAGGTGGGGATGCGGGGTGACATGGGAGCCGTCCTAGGACAGATGACTACAAATTTAGTCCTTTCTTACTTGAATTTCTAGGAGCTTTTCCAATAATAAGTCACAAGTTATTGTTACTCTTTGGTAAATTGTCGCAGCCTTGAAATTATTTATGTCAAATTCCCTCTTCAATAATAATTACACATTTTCCTAATGTGCTCAGTGTGTAAGTATATAATGTAAATGGAAAGACTGAATAAAATACAAAGAATGATCTTTATATTCCATTAGAAGTTCAAATTAGTATAAAGCATTTTTTTGGTGTCTCATATAATTTGTTTCTCATAGAATTTTTTGAACATATTCCATTCTCATTCATGGATTGAACTCTCCTACAGAACCAATATAAGATTGTTGGTGTGGCCAAATGGCTCAGCCCTCTCTTCCAAACTGTAAGTTTAATGAGAACTCTTATACTTTATGCTTTGAAGTAATTGATCATAGCAAGAAAAAGCAACATGTGAACCATTATATGCAGATTATTATTTAAGTATTTCCATACAAAATTATAAAAGGACTATTCAGATATAGATAGATAAGTATTAGTCTAAGTCAATTATTTATTCATCAAAGTATTAGCTCGTATGTTACCAGGTTAGTGATATCTTATTCTCTGTATTTCAGGTTCTCAATATCTTCAGAGATGAGCAAGAATTGTGCATTTGTGTTGTTTAAGTCACACCAGTTTTATACAGAATCCTGTTTAGGAAAAAAACTATACGTTTGTAAGCACCAGAATCTTTGCAGTATCTGAAGTTGGTATAATTCTAATTTGCAAAGAACATATTCTTAATTGATTTAAAACCGTTACAGTAATTTTCTTATAATTATTTCTTCTGATACAATTTTGAGTACAGTTTTATGTTCACAACAAAACTAAGACAGGTACTGACATTTCCAAAATTACACCAATCTCGACACATGCAGAGCTTCCCCCATGATCAACATCAATGGCCAAAATAGTCATTTGCTAGTGAGAATGATTCTACACTGATGCATCATAATCACTTAAAATCCATAGTTTATGTGAGACTTCACCCTTGGTGTTATAGAATTATTTTTAAATCTGTATTTTTATTAATTTTTAAAATGTATACCCAAGTATATGCTATATGTTTCTTAAGCTTTTGCTATTTATTAAAATAAACCATATGTTTTAACATCAAGAGCTGTTATTAATAAGTCCTCAATCTGGTGAATAATTCCATTTATAGTTTATATTAGTTGATTTGTCCTAACCCTTGAATGTTGAAAATGAGGATTCAACAACAAAGGCTGGCACAGTGTACAGCTCATAGTGGAGTAAAAACACAAAAAAGAGAGGAAATTCGATTTAAAGTATTATTAAGTTTTTGTAGAGGAGATAGTCTACAAACAAGAGATAAAATAAAATTATAAAGAATATCCTAGGGTTAAAAAAGAATACCCAAAGGTGGAATTATTTGGAAGCCCGGTTTACTCCCTCAGGATGGATTTCAGACTTCACTGAACACAGTGTGGCTGCCGACAACCTAACAGCAGACATGTTCACTGAGTTGCCCTGGATAGAGCAGTTCCACAGTCCGCTGGTGTTATTGGTGAGGACGGATCTCAGGCTGTGACTGGCAAGCAGGAAGACCTCCCTATCACGGTGTCCTCAGACAGAGGTTGGAAAAAGAGGGAACTATGACTGGGACTGTCCACAAAAACTGCTGGAGGGTGAACACCACAGGACTTCCTGCATGCGTGCAACTGGCAACCTCACCGCAGAGCCAATGCGGAGAAAGCACCATGAAACCAGGAACAAAAGTCCTTTTTCTGTCAGTGTCTCTCCAGTGCCTTTTTCTGGCAAACTAACATCACACGAGCTAACAAGAGAGAAAAAGTTATAGGATCAAGCTCCATTATTTCAGAGAGGGCCATGAAGGACAGATTTGGATCTGAGATTAACACATTGTTAATTGACCCTCAAGATTATTGTGCAAGAAATACAAAATTGCTATATGGCATAATTCTTTACATAGAAAACCCTAAACACTCTACTGAAAAAGTATTAGAAACAATAAACAAATACTGTAAAGTTACAGTATACAAAAATCAATATACAAAAATCCATGCAGTCTGACATACTAACAACGAAATTTCAGAGAAGAAATGCATGAAATCATTTCTTGCAATTACAACAAAAAATAATATAATATCTTGGAATAAATTTAACAAAGGATGTGAAGGACCTATACAGTGAAAACTATAAGACTTTATTAAAAGAAATTGAAGAAGACACAAAGAAATGGATAGATATTCTGTGTTCATGGATTGCAAGAATTAACATTGTTAAAACCGCCATACTGCCCAACGCCCTATACAGATTTGATGCAATTCCCATCAAAATCACAATGAAAATATTTAAAGAAATAGAATAAATAATCATCAGATTATTATGAAATCACAAAAGAGCCTGAATAGCCAAAGTAATCTTAAAAAAAACCCCAAAAAACAAAACAAAACAAAAAACAGGGCTGGAGATATCACACTACTTTGCTTCAATTTATACTACAAAGTGACAATAATCAAAACAGCCTGGATATGGCAGAAAAACAGATGCACACACCAATGGAATAGAATTGAAAACTCAGAAATAAACCCACATATACATGGGCAGATAATTTTTAACAAAGGAGCCAAAAACATGCAGTGGAGGGGAAAAAAAAGCCTTTTCAATAAATGGTGCTGGAAAAATTGGAAAGCCACGTGCAAGACAATGAAACTGGACTGCTATCTGTCATCACACACCAAAACTAACCCAAAATGGATCAAAGTCCTAAACATAATACCTGAAACAATAAATTGCATAGAAGAAATAATAAGTATTAAATTTATGGACCTTAGGTTCAGAAAGGATTTTATGAATTTGACCTCAAAGGTAAGGAAAGTGAAAGCAAAAATAGATGATATCCAACGAAAAATCTTCTGCACAGCAAAAGAAGCCATCAACAAAACAAAGAGGCAACCAATGGAATGGGAGAAAATATTTGCAAACAATACCTGCCATTGTTTTGCGCTAATATCTAAAATACAGATATAAAGAACTCATACAAATCCTCATCTTTTAAAATGTAGGAGTGGCTCTCCATGCTTCAATATGAAGAAGCCTGAGTCTTACAAAGTCTGGATGATCTGAGTCCTGTTACTTCTTGCATCTTATCCTCTAATACAATGTTTCTCAAACTTTTTTTTGTTTTTTCCATTTTCTCCCTCAACCTCAAGCTACTAAGGAGCTTTCACAGATATGCTTTTTTGGTCCATCGCCATGAAAATTCAAAACCACCGATGTATCATACTTTTCTTTATGTACTTTATGTGTATCTGCACTTTATACATGAAGTGAGATTTTTTTTTCACTACCGTCAAAACTCTGTTTTTGTCCACTTGTCGACACGATCACCCCTGTTGAGAATGCATGAGCTCACGCTGCTGCCTTCACTCACTCTGCTCCAGCCATGTCAGCCTCCTCGCTGATCCTCAAATATTCAGACATGGTTCTTCAGTAGGAAATTTCATTAGTTGTTGGCTCAATTTCAAATGATCTCCATTTATCTGCTGTCATAATTTTCTTACCCAATTCTTGTCTTTGTCCAAATACTATATTCCCAAAGAATCCCAATGGAATTTCAGTTCCCTCTTACAATTGGCACTCCAAATTCCACTTACTCTTTTCAAAATGCTTTCATACAACATTTTTTTTTTTAACTTTCTAACATTATATATTTCATTTTTTTTTCTGGTTCAAACAACAAATATTCTATCACAGTTTTGGAGGCCAGAAGTCTGAGATGAAGGTGACAACTGGGCTGTCCTCACTTTGAAGACACTAGGGGAGACTATGTTCCATGCCTTTCTCTGAGCTTTTGGTGTAGCCCCCAGTCCTTGGCTTACAGACATATAGACATATTACTCCAAGCTCTGCCTCTATCATCTCAATGCGCTGTCTGTGTGTCTCTGTCTTTGTGTCCAAATATCCCTCTTTTATAGAATATCAGTGGCACTAATTAAGGGCCTACCCTACATCTACATCGGTATGACCGCATATTAACATGATGACATTTGACCTTATTCCCAAATAAGGTCACATTCATAGGCTCTGGGGGGATATTAATTTGGGGGAGGGTGTGAGAGTGTGACACTATTCAGTAAAATGGGAAATGCAGAAAATGACCAAAAATAGCAGGTCAAAGTCCACATCTTTTATCTGGGTGTCATTGTAATTAGAAATAGTATTTGTCTCAGTGTTTGTGAAAACTCAATTCCAACCATGTATACATAAATGGTTGGCAGAGCAATGTGAAGGATCTTAGAAGAGAAGGGAAAGAAAACATCCTGGCATAAAATTAGAAGCGACAGTTCACTTAGTATTCATGTTGCCATGACATTTCATACCTTTAAACACTCTTAACACTTTAAAATATCACAATAAAACAAAAAGAAATAAACTAGTTTTAGTAGAGAGTAATGATATTTATTTAGGAATAATTAGCTCATATCAGGTATACAAGATCTGACAATTAAGTATGTGAATTTGCCACCATGTGCTTACATTGCCAGGACATACAAACATCTCGGTAAGGTTTCATAACCTTGGTATATCGTGTCTCACAGCTGTGTTTGTGTCCATGTGTGGCGGTGTCTTGCTGAGTGATGTTCAGTATTGTTACATGCTTCTGTGTGCCGTTGGAAGAACGCCTGAGCTTGAATTAGAGCAACGGATAAACATTAATTTTTTTGTTAAACTTGGCAAAAATGGAAGTCAAATCAGGGACATGTTTAATCCAAGTTTATGGGGATAATGCCATGAAGAAAATGGCAGTGAACAAATGGATTAAATGGTTTTCTGAGGGGAGTTAATGCGTCACTGGTGAAGAGAGGTCAGGGCGGCTGGTAACGAGCAGAACTGATGAAAACATTGCAAAAATTCATCGATTTGTGAGTAAAAATCATTGGCTGACTGTGAGAAGGATAGCAGACAAAGTAAACATCAATAGAGAAACAGGAAAATCTTAACTGAAAATCTTGATTTGACAAAGATGTGTGCAAAAATGGTCCCAAAGGAGGTCACTGATGAACAAAACAAAGGAGAGTCAAAGTTTGCCAAGACCTTTTGGAGAGGCAAGATGATGTTTAGGGCCGTGTTATCATTCATGATAAAACACTAATGTAACACTGAAACAAAGCATCAAAGTACACAATGAAAGTCAGCTAATTCGCCAAGAACAAAAAAGGTCCATTAGTCCAAATCAAGAGCAAAACAGTGATGCTAAACTTTTGTGATATCAGAGGGATTGTTTATTATCATTTTGTACCAACTACACAAAAAGTTAACCACGTTTACTATTTGAAAGTGCTAAAAAGGGTGCGTCAAAAAGGTAGACGAAAATGACCTGAACTTTTCACCAATTCATGGCTCTTGCATCACGACAATGCACCAGCTCACAGGGCACTCTCTGTGAGGGAGTTTTCAGCCAGTAAACAAATAACTGTATTGAAACACCCTCTCTACTCACCTGATCTGACCCCAATGATTTCTTTCTTTACCCAAATATAAAGGATATTTTGAAAGGAAGATTTGGGATGACATTCAGGACAACAAGTGTAATATGATGACAACTCTAATGGCCATTCTAGAAAAAGAGTTCCAAAATTGCTTTGAAAGATGGACTAGGCGCTGGTGTCAGTGCATAGCCTTCCAAGGGGAGTACTTCAAAGGAGACCGTAGTGATATTCATATATGTAAAGATCTCATACAACTCCTCACCTTTAAAATGTAGGGGTGGCTTTCCATGCTTCATGATGAGGAAGCTGGAGCCTTAGAAAGCTTGAATGATCGGAGCACTGTTACTTCTTGCATCTGATCCTCTAATACAATGTTTCTCAACCAATTTTTTTTTTTTAATTTTTCTGCCTCAACCTAAAGGCACTAAGGAGCTTTCAGAGAGATGTTTTCTTAATCCATCTCCATGAAAATTGAAAACCACCAATATATTACACTTTTCTTTATATATATCTGTACTTTATACACAAAGTGAGATATTTCACTAAAATCAAAAATCAGTTTTTGTCCACTTTTTTGAGGATATCACCCCTGTTGAGAATGCATGAGCTAACACTGTTCTCTTCACTCACTCTGCTCCACCTGTATCAGCCTCCTTGCTGATCCTCAAATATTCAGACAGGCTTCTTCAATAGGAAATTTCATTAGTTGCTCACTCAATTTCAAATAGTTTTCTCGATTTATTTGCTATCTTAGTTTTCTTACCAAATTTATGTCTTTGTCCAAATACTACACTCCCAATGAATCCCAATGGAATTTCAGTTTCCCCTCACAAATGGCATACCCAAACCACTTACTCTGTTTAAATGCTTTCATACAACATTTTTAAAAAAACCTTCTAATATATTATGTATTTCAATGTCTTATCTGGCTTAAACACCCAATTTTCTATCAGTTCTGGTGGCTAAAAACCTGAAATGAAGGTGTCAACAGTGCTATCCTTATTTGAAGACTCTAGGGGAGACTATGCTCCATGCCTTTCTCTGAGTTTTTGTAGCCCCCAGTCCTTGACTTACAGACACATTACTCCAAGCTCTGCCTCTGTCATCTCATTGCTCTCCCTATGGGTCTGTCTTTCCGTCTAAATAGCCCTCTTCTTATATTATATCAGTCTTACTAGTTAAGGGCCTACCCTACATTATTATGACCACCTATTAACTTGATTATATTTGCAAAGACTCTATTGCCAAATAAGGTCACAATCGCAAGCTCTGAGTGGATATTAATTTAGGATGGGCATGGGAGTGTGAACCAACTTGGTAAAATGTAAAATACAGAAAAATGACCAAAAATGGCAGGTCAATGTCCAAATCTTTTATTTGGCTGTCATTGTAACTGGTAACAGTAATTGGTTTGGTGTTTGTGAAAATTTGATTCCAACCATGTATAAATTAAAGGTTGGCAGAATATTGTGAAGGCTCTCACAAGAGAGGGGAAGAAAACATCCTGGCATAAAATCAGAAGTAACAGCTCACCTAGTATTCATATCACCATGACATTTTAAATCTTTAAATACTCTTAACACTTTGAAATATTCCAATAAACTTTATTTAAAAAAAAGAAATATCACAATAAAAAATTTAGATAAACTAGTTTTAGTGGAGAGTAGTGACAATTATTTGGGAATAATTAGCCCTTACTCAGATATATACATATCTCATTTTGCATGACACTTAAACTTCTTAACTTTATCAGTGTTGTGTGTTTTCTTCTTCAAATTAAACTCTTGCATTTTTTTCAGGATCAATAAGACAGAGCACATAAAATTTAAATGACAGGTAAATATAAAAAGTAGTGCAAAATATGGATGGTAGTAAAGCCCCGTTAACTAGAATGTCTTGTATGAAAAGGTGGGGAAATCCACAAAATATGGTCTGATGATGTAAAATAACAGGATCTCATCTGCATAGAGATTGTCCAGTTGTTCTATGATAAATACAAAAGAATGCAACATAAATTACCTTAACCAGACTGAGATTTTCTTAACTTGAATCATCTAAATTTAGAAAGTGCCAAAATTTTAATTTAATTTAGAGACAAACCTTACCTTTAAAATACCTCATTTTTTAATGACTCAGACCCATAATTTATATAGTTTACAATGTGTTTGTTGTATTATCTGCTTAAGATGCCCAACTAGTCTTTTCCTAGTTTCTTCATAACATTCAGCACTCATCAGCAATAAGATCAGTTCAAAAGTGGCTTCTGTACTACGTCCATCAGAAGTGGAGAGATCAGACCAAATGGTAATTCAATTGAGACAAGAAATCTACCCGAGGAAGTGTTCAAAACACTGGTCATAAGGATGCTCAATGAACTCAGGGAGAATATCAGCAAAGTGATAAGAAACAAAATGGAGTTGAAAATGTAAAACATAAGTGGTCAGAAATGAAGAATGCAATATTGAAAGAAAGAATTCATTAGAGAGAATCAACAATAGATTTGAAGAAGCAGAGAATTGAATTAGCGATTTGAAAGATGAGGTAGCAGAGAACACCCAATGAGTACAGCAAAAAGAAAAAGGTATCCAAAAACATGAGGATAGTTTAAGGAGTCTGTGGGACAACATCAAGTGTACCAATATTTGCATCATAAGGGTACCAAAGGATAAGAGAGAGAGCAAGGAATTGAAAGTCTATTTGAAGAAATAATGATGGAAAACTGCCATAACCTGGTAAAGAAAATAGACATACAACCTAAGGAAGTGCAGACAGTCCCAAACAAGATGAACCCAAAGAGGCCCACACCAAAACACATCATAATTAAAATACCAAAATTAAAGACAAAGAGAGAATCTTAACACTTTGAAATATTCCAATAAACTTTATTTTAAAAAAAAGAAATATCACAATCAAAAATTTAGATAAACTAGTTTTAGTGGAGAGTGGTGACAATTATTTGGGAATAATTAGCCCTTACTCAGATATATACATATCTTCAAAGCAGCAAGAGAAAAGGTCTTAGTTACCTACAAGGAGCTCTCATAAAACAGTCAGCTGATTTCTCAAACTCTGAAGGCCAGGAAGGATTGGGACAACATACGCAAAGTGATAAAAAGCAAGGAAGTCCAACCAAGACTACTTTCTCCAGCAAAGCTATCATTTATAATCTAAGGACACCAAAGAGCATCCTAGACAAGAAAAAGCTAAAGGAGTTCATCACCACCAAACCAGTATTAAAAGAAATGTTAAGGGAACTTCTTTAAGGAAAAAAAAAGATAAATAATATGGATAATAAAATGGCAACAATTACATCTCTATCAACCATTAATTTCAATGTAAATGGTTTAATGCTCCAATCAGAAGACATAGGGTGGCTGAGTGGATAACAAAACAAAACCCTTGCATATATTGCCTACAAGAGACTCACTTCAGTTGAAAGCCACAGAGACTGAAAGTAAAGAGATGAAAAAAGATATTTCATGAAAATGACAACAAACAAACAGAAGGCTGGGGTACCAATACTTACACCAGAAGAAATAAACTTTAAATCATGGGCTATAAGAAGAGACAGAGAATGACCCTGTAATCCCAATTCTGGGTATTTATATTAAGAAACCCAAAACACTACTTTGAAAAGACATATGAATCCATATGCTCATTGTAGCATTATTTACAATAGTAAAGGTATGGAGGGAACCTGGCTGTCCATCATTGGATGAATAGATAAAAAAGAGGTAGTACATATATACAATGGAATATTAGCCATAAACATGAATGAAATCTTGCCATCTGGTACAACATGGATGGTCCTGGAGGGTATTGTGCTGATGGAGTAGGTCAGGCAGAGAAAGACAAATGCCATATGATTTCATCTACATGTGAAAACTGAAGAACAAAATGAATAACAAACAAAACAGAAGCAAAGTCATACATACAGAGAACATTTTGATGGTTGACAAACGGGGGGGGGTGTAGGGGGATGGATGAAAAAAACTGAAGGAATTAAGAAATTAAGAAGTACAAATTGGTAGCTACAAAATAATCATGGAGATGTAAAATAGCATATAGAATGTAGTCAATAATATTGTAATAACTCTATATGGTGTCATACGGGTAATAGATTTACCTGGGTGATCAATTGGTAAAATATATAGATGTCTAATCACAATGTTGTACATGTGAAACTAATATAATATTGTATGCCAACCTTAATTGAAAAACAAAAATTATTTAAAAATAATTTTTTAAAGTTGGTATTATTAAAATTAAAAAAATATATAACATATACATTCATTGGATTGTTATATATATACTCATTGGAATATATACACCTGTACATATATAATACATATATATATACATATATATATATGCATATATATGTGTGTGTCTGTGTGTGTGTATGTATGTGTGTGTGTGTATATATATATATATATATATATATATATATATATATATATACTTTTTTATCCGGGTCATCCATTGAAGAAACTTCGGTTGCTTCCATACCTTAGTTATTGTATTTAATACTGCAATAAACATGGGAATACAGATATTTCTTTGAGATATTCATGTCATTTTCTCTGTATATATACCCAAAAATGGAATTGCTGGGTTCCATGTTACTTGCAGTTTTAATTTACTTAGGAATGATGAATAAACATTGTCCCTTTACTCTATATAAGATGGGGAGGATGAAAAAAGTTCCATCTGATATACATTAGATAATTTAGATTTAATGTTTTATTTCTTTTGATATTGATGTGTAATTTAACTTACGTTTTCAAAGTCTATTTTTTCTGACACCCTCAGTTTTGGTTAAGTGAAATTTTAAAAAATTACCTTATTTTTCCCCTATATAGTTAAACTTGAGTTTTCTTTTTCATTTACAACAAATATATCTATTAATATACCGACAAGTAATTATGATTGGAAGATGAATCAATGAGTAATATTTTATTGACTAGTAATTTAATGTTTCTATCTCTTAGATTGTGATATAGTTAAATATTCTTTAATGTTTTGTTCTTCACAGAGACGTGCATTAATTTTTATCAAGGGGAACCTAATTAACTTACACACAAATAATACAATTAATTGTAACAATTTAAAAAACTAAGGCAGAGAAATTGAGAAGACAGGTTTGGGAATTGATAATTGTAACAGTTAAAATAAAGTTGAAAATGTAGTAATTCTTCAGAACAACAGGAACAAATATTATTAAATACCTATTTAATCAGGTTACGATTTTAGTTTTCATTATAGTAGAAATAATGTAATAAATATAAAGAAAAAAAGTGGGTAATGCCAGTATTTAGCAACCTTGTCTAAGAGTAGAACTTAAACATCTAAGATCCTCTTAATAAAGCCAAAGTTTTCAGTGCTTGTGATTAAGATGGAATCAGCAACATGAGTCGTCAAGTCTGTTGTCCGCAGAAATCTTTTAGAATATGCAAACAACTTCTCAGAGGCTCAATGGGCAAACTAAATGACATACCACAAGCTCAGTCTCCTACATTGTGAAGGTGTGTGATAAGGTAAACTGTCTTCAAAATAGCCGAAGTCTAAGAATTTCCTGTTCAAACTTTAAGTGACATAGTGGTGAAATATTTACTTTGTCCACTTTTGCTTCACTTTTGCTTTCTCTCTCAGTCTTCACATGCAGCCTGTGAAGACCACAGGTATTGTTTGTTACAGGAGTAACCTGTTCTTCCACTAAAGAATCTACGACTTTCTGGCCTAAACAAGGTATGTGTCTCTACTCTCCTGCCTCTCTGTTAGCTCATCTCATGAAGTAGGAGATTGCAAATGCTAGATGTGATGCAACTGAGGTATAATTAACATGCAATGAAATCCAAGAAAACATTGGTATCCTGATTTGTACAATTCAGGCAAAAAACGAGAATAAAATGTGAAATTCGTTGGAGGAATCTTCAAATAAATATAGCTTGTAGAAAATTACTAGTGACTGTACACACATGCATAACTTGGTTTATAAATCAATATAACTTAAAGTGAAATCTTATAAGCATTGTGACTTGGAACAGTTTACTTTGTATTTTGTAATTAATAGGTACAGTTATATCTGTATGTTATTTTATATTTAATTAGCCTTTAAAAATAGATTCTTAAAATGAATTCATCATATCATGAAGGTCAAACTTATTCCTCATAGATGTACTTTGATTAAATAAAAGCAGTTTGAATTGCGATAAAAATAGGATGAGGTATCATGCATAAAATCCTTATTTAAACTTTATTTTAAACAATCAAAAGTCTTTTAAAAAATTGAACAAAACATTGAAAACCAGAATTCACAGTGGTCATAATGTCTAATGAATTATGTTACATTGTCTAACTGACATGAATCAAGAATAGTAACATGGCAAATGTATTAAAGTAATAATTAAAATATGGAACATATCACTGAGAGTTATAAATGCGTTTGAGTATTGTGTTTTACATGCATTATATCTTACATATTTTTATTCCCACTTTAGAGTAGTAAACTAGGTTGCTAGATGCTGGGTAAGTTTTAAAGGTCATACCTTGTAAGTTTCCAAGCCAGAATTTTTTCTAGATCTCACTGAAGGCAGAGCCCACTGACTGAATTATTATATTATGTTTTTTGGTTTATTACACTTGCTTACACAACTAAGGCTACCCTCACTGACTTTGACAGCCATCAGACCTTTCGGGAGTTTGCACCCAAACTGTTCCTCCATCAATGATCGACACATTTATTTATCATGTTATGATTTCAAATCTTAGACATTAAATAATTACAAATAACTTGCATAAAATAAGCATTTTAAAAATCTTTTTATGTTTTATTGTTTTTATTATTTATTAAGTTTTGGATAACTTTAATGTGTAAGATTTTTCAACATATAAAATATTTCTTTAACAATTTAATGATGTCTCAGAATTCCAGTTATTCAAAATACAATATCATTGGTTATACCTTATCTGCCCTTTTAGTACATAAATATAAGTGACTAAATAAAAGTAATCTAGTGCAGGAAATTACTATATACGTTACCACTACTATTCCCCCAACTTTAGATCCCTCAATCTTTAACCCGTAGTGGATTTAAAAATTGTCATAAATATTGGTGCATGACTTTTTTTTCTATACAACAATTTAATTTACAACATAGTCATTTTTACAATTGTAAAATGTTTAAGTGGAATCTGACTTTAGATTAATAAAGATATAAGAGTCATGAATTTCTTTATCCCTAATTTATTACTTTTCATTGCTTTAACCAATAATATAGTGTGAAACATAGAATATCATTCTAAGAACTATTCTTCTGTCATGAAACACTTATTTAAAGTTGTAAAACAATTAGAATATGACCTCACATTGGTACACTGTAAAATGAGTACCGTTACTTATCTCACACTCTACCCACATTGACTACTCTAGGAATCTTGCCATTATTTACACCATTTATTAACTAAAGTAAAGTTATCACAGGCGCCATACCTGACATTACTCAGCTGCAGAGATGGATATCCAACTAGAAAACTACTCAGAACAGAATCTGGCTAAGGACTCAAGGAGACAGCAGCCAAAAGGTAAGGGCATGAAAAGCTCCATTTTACTAACTGGACAGCAAATATCCTATGAGGAACTAAACCTTCAAAATGCTTGTCAGTATCATCAAAGGAATGACAACAATGACAACTGCAAAGCTAAAGCATTAAATAGACCCAGAGTGTAATAGTTCTATAGGATGTGCAGCCGGGTGGAGAGCTGTGGGGAAACAGTAGGGAATAAGCTCACACATTTTTAATTAGTGAGGATCAGAGGTTGAAGTTGGAATACAATATTCTAACATGAATTCTGGGGACTAATTTATGCAGGCATGGTGGTAAGGTGCAGTCTTTGAACAACAATTCATGGAGCATTATATTTCTTGAAAATGCAATGGCATATTCTGAAAGGTTACAATGGTAGGTATGGGTTTGGAGTTCAAGTTTATATATATGTATATATATAAATATATGATTCCATGCGTGTAAACTGTCTGAACAGTTGTCTCCATTTCTCCTTCTCAGTATGTATTTTATTTCTTTCCTGCAGAATCAGAATCACCTCCAGAGAAGCTCTTGCTGGGATCCTGGGAGTCTTTTGTCTGATTTTGATGTACACTTTAGTTAGAATGATGAATTTTATTTCCAGTATGTACATTTTTGAAAGACTATGAGGGAACTTTTCACTCTGATGCTCATCAGTGCCTCTAAACATTTTATAATACTATGAAATAGAGCTATCATTTTAATGTATGCATTTAGAATAAATGTGGAGTGTTTTTTTGAATTTCAAAAGTATAAATACCCGAATATTTCTATAGAATATTACATATATTTATATTCAGATTTCATATCTTAAAGATATGCTTTTTTACATTAATCATGGACCTTTTATACTGTTTTTTTCTGAATAACGTGTCTCATTTCAATCTCATAGACTTTATTGAGAAATACAAGCTAAGCATTCAGATTAGTTAAACCAATATTGTAAAAAATGGTGACAATTGATCCTATAAGCATTTGAAATATTTTTCCCCCAAATCTTCATTACTTTATTACTTTTTCTTAAAATCAATTTTATTTCAGGTTTTTCTAATTTTAAACAAAACACCAAATTTCATTCTAAGAAACTAAAATTATGATTTATTTAGAGAAATATTAATTTTTTAAATAAGAATTACTTTTTGTTTTCTAGCTGCTGTAATGCCAGAGCAGACTAATTCCCGCTTGACAACAGGGATCCAGGAAGGTACAGAATAATTTTCGAAGTTCTGATATTACTACAGTTTACAGTTTGTCTGTAACTCAGGGTAGGCAAAAATAATAATAGGGTTTTATGGGAATATATAAATTATAACATTGGGCAATTAGTGTTCATAAATAATAATTTTAGGAGAATGGTCTTTCTTAGGGAACAATATGAAGAAATATACATTTTAAATCACCATACCCATTGTTGCCAATTGGCTTACATTTCCCCGTTACGCAATGAGACAAATAATTTTGCTATTCCAAAAACGTGGTTTTGTTCATTGACTTTCATGACATGTGTTAAAGGGGATATTTATGTTTGTGTGTTTTCCTTATTTGGGCACAAAAATTAGGGGGTGAGAGGCTGACCCTTCTCTGTGAGTGTGTGATTGTGTTTTGTTTGATATGTATCAGTTAATGAAGGTGAATAGAAATGCTATGCACATATATGTTTTTACTTATGCCAATATGAAAATTAATTTTTATTTCTTTAATTCAAATTGTTTTTGGATGATAATTTCTTCAGCATATCATTGTGGTCATTGTCCAAAGGAGTGGTTTACATATTCCAACAACTGCTATTACATCAGCACTGAAAGAAAAACGTGGACTGAGAGTCAGACGGCCTGTGCTTCCAAGAACTCTAGCCTGCTTTATATAGACAATAAAGAAGAAGTGGTAAGATTTTAAGTTTCCAACATTTTGTTAAAAGATTATTTTTGTCTACATTATACTTGTAGTATTCATTCATATTTTTGTATACATTTGTAGTTTAAAGTCTGTTAATATTCTATTGTTTAACTCTTTAATATTTTATTTATATTTCATGTCATTAATGCACATTTAATAATTTCCAGTTCTTACTTTCCATAGACAACCATACTTGTATAAATGCTTTTTGCCTAAATTACGTTTTGCTATTTAAATTTGCTGTACAATTTTATATCAAGGACACAAAACATCATGATTGTGCAGATTGATTATAAACTGACAGGACCCATGTCATGAACAATCAGATCATGAAAAGGAAGTTTCCAGTCCACAATAGCCCACTCCTGTGTATTCTCTCACAAGTTTTCCTCCCCCTACTTAACCACTATTCTAATTTTTAATATTCCAAATTATCATTGCTTAAATTTGAGCTCTTGTAACAGGGATCATTCAGTATGCATTTTATGTGTCTCCTTTCATTCCCATATGATATTTTTGCAATTCATCCACACTGTTGCATTTATCTGTAGTTAATTTTTGCTACTGTAATACATGTACATGACAGTTTTAATCTATACTGTTCAGAAAAATAGTTTTTTTGTTTTTAATTAAAATTTATTGGGGTGACAACTGTTAGGAAATCTACACAGATTTCACTTGTACAATTCTGTAATACATCATCTATATATCACATTGTGTGTTCAACACACAGAGTCAGTTCTCCTGTCACCATATATTTGATCCCCTTTTTCCTCATTTACTATCCCCATCCCGCCTACCCTGTGGGAACCAGTAAACTATTGTCTGTGTCTATAAGTTTTTTCTTCTTCATTTGTTTGTCTTGTTCTTTTGTTGTTTTCAGTTTTATATACCACATATCAGTGAAATCATATGGTCCTTGACTCTTTCGGTGTGACTTATTTTGCTGAGCATAATAATCTCAAGTTCCATGCATGTTGTCGAAAATGGTACTATTTCATCTTTTCTTTTGGCAGAATAGTATTCCATTTGTATATATACCACATCTTCTTTTTCCAATCATCTGTCAAAGGACACTGGTTGTTTCCATGTCTTGGCCACTGTAAATAAAGCTGCAATGAACTTTGGAGCACGTATGTCTTTTCAGATAAATGTTTTCAGATGTTTTGGGTATATGCCCAGGAGAGGGATTAGCTGGGTCATATGATAATTCTATCATTAATTTTTTGAAGAACATCCACATTGCTTTCCATAGTGCCCTCACCAATCTGCATTCCCACCAACAGTGTATGAGTGCTCCTTTTTCTTCACAGCCTCTCCAACAATTGTTACTATTTGTCTTGTTGAAGATAGCCATTCTAACTGGGGTGAGGCGATATCTCATTGCGGTTTTTATTTGCATTTCTCTGATGATTAGTGATGTCGAACATTTTTCCATATGTCTATTGGCCATGTCTATGTCCCTTTGGAGAAATGTCTATTCAGGTCCACTGCCCATTTTTGAATTGGATTGCTTGTGGGTTTTTTTGTTGTTGAGTTGTATGAGTTCCTTACATATTTTGGATATTAGCCCCTTATCGGAGGCGTTGTTTGCAAAAATCTTTTCCAATTAGATTTGTTGCCTTCTCATTTTGTCAATGGTTTATTTTGCCATGAAGAAGATTTTTAGTTTGATATAATCTCATTCATTTATTTTAGGTTTTACTTCCCTTGCCTTTGGGGTCAAATTCATAAAATGGTCTTTGAACACAAGGTAGGCAACCATAAATAAAGCTGCAATGAACTTCAGAGCACATATAGCTTTATGGATAAATGTTTTTAGGATTTTTGGGTAGATACCCAGGAGAGGGATTGCTGGGTCATATGGTAATTCTATTCTTAATATTTTGAGGAAGTTCCCCACTATGTCTCATAGCGGCTGCACCAATCAGCATTCCCACCAAACAGTACATGAAGGTTCCTTTTTCTCCACAGCCTCTCCAATACTTGTTGTTGTTAGTCTTGTTGATGATAGCCATTCTAACTCGTGTGAAGTGATATCTTATTGTGGTTGGAATGACATTGGAACTTTTAGATGTCCAACTATAATAATTGAAGTGTTTGTATCTCCTTTTAATGTTGTCAGGTTCTACTCATGTGTTTGAGGTTTCTGTTGTTAGGTGGTCACATGTTTACAATTGTTTTATGTACTTCTTAATGACATCATTAATATTTTGAATTGTTTCTTTTATTTCTAATAATATTTCTTGTTTTAACAGTTATTTTGTCCGATGTTAGAATGGCCAGTTCAGCTCCCCTAAGGTTACAGTTCATAGGGTATATCATTTTTTCACCCTTTTACTTTCATTTTTGTACCTTTGAATATAAAGTGCATTTATGATAGACAACACATAGATGGATCTTACATTTTCCCTCAGTATGACAATTTCTATCTTTTGATTAAAATATGTATTTTATTCACATTTAGTGTAGAATAAAATAAAATGTATTTTATTCACATTTAGTTGGATTTACGTCTGCTGTTTTGCTCTTTGTTCTATGTCCGTGTCTTTAGGTTTTTCTTTTATACTTCCTGACATCTTTTGTCTTAAACATGTATTATTATAGCGTTCCATTTTAATTCTCTGTCAATGGTTTGGATATACATAATTTTCTTAGTAGTTGCTGTAGATATTAGACATATATCCTTAGCTCATCACTGTCTACTTCAAGTCAATTCTGACTAAATTCCAGTGAAATATAGAAGCTTAGCACCAATATAGCTCCATGTCCTCTCTTGTCTGTTGTGGTCTTACTATTCTCTCTAACAATGTTGTACCCAGTCAGCCAGCACTGGTTTGTGAACAAACAGTGATGCACATCCTTTGTGACCTGGCATTCATGATTTACAGAAAGATGACTTGAAATTAATCATTCTAGGGATTTTTGCAAACCAAAAATAAACATATGCTAACAAATAAGGATTTTCCCCCCAACCCCGAACAAGGTTCCCATTTTCCAGCACAGAGTTGCAATCATAGAGACCCAACCATACAGTGTCAGAATTATTGCCTTAAATAATCTCATTTTCAAAAGTAATCACAAGAACAGAAACACAGATGATTAAGTTTGCCCATATACTTACCATTTCTACTGCTCTTCCTTCCTGTGGCTATGAGTTACCGTCCAGTATCATTTACTTTTAGCCTGAAGAACGTTTTTGGAGGGCAGGTCTGCTAACAAGAAATTCTCTGTTTTGTTTTTGTGTATTTTGTAAGGTCCCTATTGCAACTTCTTTTTTGAAGGACTGTTTTGCTGAATTAAGAATTCTTGTTTGACAGGTTTTGATGTCTTTCCCCACCAGTACTTTCAGCTCTTTGAATATGTCACTCTCGCTTTCTATTCAGTTTTCTTTCTGATTAGAACTCATTATTAATCATATTGCTATTTCCTATATGTAATGGGTAAGTTTTCTTTTGCTTATTTCAAGGTTACCTTTTTTTTTATTTTTTTGCTTTCTATTTTACATTTTATATTGTGGCAAAAAACACTTAAGATAAAATTCATCATTACCAATTAAAAAAAAAAGACACAGACTGATTCTCTGAGAGTAGTTTAGGTTACAGCAAAATTGAGACAAGACGGAGATTTTCCATCTACCCTTATTAGGTACTCAACTCCCTCGTCTGGAATAGGGTGCAGGACAAATGTGGATTCTGGGAGAGATAATGTGGCCCATGTGCTGCTGGAGGAGGGAAATGTCTCACCTGCTCCCTCATTTTCACACTGACTCAAGCTACATCATGCTCCCACAATTTTCCTCATAATTGTTTCTTTGTCTATGTCTTCAATGTTTTTCAGTCATTTGATTATAATATTTTGAGAATTAGATTTCTACGTGCTGTTTCTATGTATAGTTTGCTGAATCGCATATGCCTACAAAATTTTAAAATTAAATTTAAAAAGTTATGTCATTATGTCTCCAAGTTGTTTTTCTATGTCTGTCTCTCTTGTTGTTCTCAGTGTATATTTACACCTATGTTAGTTTTCTTGATACTGCTTCAAAAGTCTCTGAGTGTCTACTTATTTTTCTCTTTTTTTCTCTCTATTTTTTGGGGTAAACAATGTTTTAACCACCATCTTCAATTTCAGTAATTCTCTCTTTGTGTCTCAAATTTTATATACAATTATTTTGACTGTATTACTTGTGTATAGAGAGTGTGTTTTGTATATTTTCTAATCATTTATGGTTACATATTTTTGATAATATTGTGTAGTAAACAGTAATTCTGTTTCATTTTTCTTGGATTCATTATTTTTTGTGATTTGCGAAACTTTTACTGCAGAATCTTCTCTTTAGAGTGTGTTTGCTTATATCTCTTCTCAGTTTTTAAAATTGTAATTATTTATTTTTAATTTTAGTCTGGCTTCCTAGGGATTCCCCTTGTGTATTTATAGCTTGGTTGACAATCAATGATTATATATTTTTAAAGAATTCAAATAGCTTCAGTCAATAGGATTTCCATAGTCTGTTATTTGTACTTGTGAATGTATGCGTGTACGGGGGAGTCCTCATAACTTTGCAATTAGTTTTCAAGTCCACTTTGCCTTTTATTTTTACTGGGATCATCTTTATCTCCTCTACACAAGTGCACCTTTGTTTCATCAGTCAAGAATGTGTAGAGAGTTAATGTCTTCTCTTCTTGTGAATTCTCCCTTTTATTTCCTCTCCATTATATTTGTGGCTGGCACTGCGCTGGACACAAAAGAGACTAAAAGCTCAGACTAGAAAAAGGGTGGGTTTTGCTCTTTTTAACCTTGTAAATTCAGCACTTTGAGCTGAAAAATAGTGAGCAATTTAGCACCCTTGCCCCACTGCTAATCAAGTGTGGCCCTGAGGCAACAACACCATTGATTTTGGCAGCCTTCTCCAAATTGTAAAAACTATAGTTCTTCATACTCACTGAGCTGAGGTGGGGTGGGAGGGTGACATGGGAGTGATCCTAAGCAGGAAGACTACAAATTTGCTCCATTCTTACTTGAATTTCTAGGAATTTTTCCAATAATAAGTCACAAGTTATTATTAGTCTTTGGTAAATTGTTGCAGCCTTGAAATTATTTGTGTCAACTGCCCTCTTCAGTAATAACACGTTTTCCTAATGTGTTCAGAGTGTAGGTATATAATGTAAAATGAAAATTAAATTGAATAAAATGGAAAGAATGAGCTTTATATTCCATTAGAAATTCATATTAGTATAAAACATTTTTTTCTGTCTCATAAAATTTGTTTCTCTTAGAATTTTTTGAACACCTTCTGTTCTCAGTCATGGATTGACATCTCCTTAAGAACCAATATAAGTTTGTTGGTGTGGCCAAAAGTCTCAACTCTCTCTTCCAAACTGTAAGTTTCATGAGAACTCTTATATTTTATGCCTTGAAGTAATTAACCTTAGAAAGAAAAAACAATATTTGAACAATTATATGAAGACAATTATTTAAGTATTTCCATACAAAATTATACAAGAACTATTCAGATATAGGTATATAAGTATTAGCCTAAGTAAATTATCTATTCATCAAAGTATTAGGTCATGTATCACCAGATTAATGATATATTATTCTCTGTATTTCAGGTTCTCAATATCTTCAGAAATGAGCAAGAATTGTGCATTTGTGTTGTTTCACTCACACTGGGTTTTTTATGAACACTGTTTAGAAAAAAAACAATATGTTTGTAAGCACCAGACACTTCGCTGTATCTGAAGTTGGTATAATGCTAATCTGTAAAGAACACATTTTTAATTTACTTAAAACTCATGCAATAAATTTTCTTATAATTATTTCTTATGATACAATTTTGAGGACAGCTTTACATTCACAACAAAATTTAGACAGGTACTGAGATTTCCCATATTCTCCCCATCCCTACACATGCAGAGCTTCCTCCATGATCAACATCACTCACCAAAATGGTCATTTGCCACTGAGAATGAATCTGCATTGATGCATCATATTCACTTAAAATCCATAGTTTATGTGAGGCTTAACCCTTGGTGTTGTAGAATTATTTTTAAATCTATATTTTAAAATTATTTTTAAAAATATATACCCAAGTACATGTTACATGTTTCATAAGATGTTGCTGTTTATTAAGATAGATGATGTATTTTAATGTCAAGAGCTATTATTTCTAAGTCCTCAAAATGGTGAATAATTCCATTTATATTTTCAAACTAGTTGATTTGTCATAGCCTTCAAATGTTGAAAATGAGGATTGAACAACACAGGCTGGCATAGTGTGTAAGTCATACTGGAGTCAAAAGTCAAAATGGAAAGGAAATTTGATTTTAAAAATTATTAAATTTTGTAGGGGTGATCGCCTACCAACAGGAGAGAAAAGAAAATTATAAAGTATACCCTAGGGTTAAAGAAGAGTACCCAAAGGTGAAATGGCTTGGAAGCCAGGTTTACACCCTGACGCTGGGTTGTAGACTTCACTGAACACAGTGTGTCTGCAGACAAACCTGTCGGCTGACACATTCACTGGGTTGCCCTGGATAGAGCAGTCCCACAGTCCGCTGGCTGTTATTGGTGAGGACGGATTTCTGGTTGTGATTGACAAGCAGGAAGAACTGCCTAACACAGTGTCTGCAGACAGAGGTTGGAAAAGAAGGAACTACAATTAGGATTGGCCACAAAAATTGCTGGAGGGTGAATACCACAGGATTTCCTGCTTGCATGCAATGACAACCCCACCACCGAGGCCAAAGGAGAGAAAACACCATGAAACCAGGAACAAGAGTCATTTCTCTGGCATTCTCTCCATTGCCTTTTTCAGGCAAAATAAAATCACGCCAGCTGACAAGGTTGAAAAAGTTATAGGAACTAGCTCCATTATCTCAGAGAGGGCTATGAAGTATAGATTTGGAGCTGAGATTAATAAATTGTTGATCGGCTCCGAGATTACTATGCAAGAACTACAAAGTTAGTATATGACATAATTCTTTATATAGAAAATTCTAAAGACTCCATCAAAATCTATTAGAAACAATAAACAAATACAAAAATACTGCAAAAAAAGTTGCAGTATACAAAACCAATGTACAAAAATCCATGCATTCCTACATACTTACACTGAAATTTCAGAAGAAAAATAGAGGGAAATAAAACAACAACATTTCTTTTACAATTACAACCAAAAAAAGAATAAAATACCTAGGAATAAACTTAAGAAAAGATGGAAGGACCTATACACTGAAACAATAGCACATTATTAAAAGATTTGAAGAAGATACAAAGAAATGAAAAGTATTCTGAGTTCATGGATTGGAAGAATCAACATAGTTAAAATTGCCATATTACCCAAAGCACTATACTGATTTAATGCAATTCCCATCAAAATCCCAGTGAAATTTTTTATTATTGTAATTTTTTCTTGTCTTGAACCATCATTTATTTTTCTTTTCAATTACATTTATTCAGGGTGACAATGGTTAGTAAAATTACATAGGTTTCACGTTACTTTATTCAACTATGTATATCCATTGCCAAATGATATGCTTGCCACAAGAAGTTCTCAATAGATACAAGCTCAAAAAATAAATAGGAAACAGTCTTCATGATAATATCAATAATTTTGTTTGTTTGTTTATTTATTTACATCTTTTGTTATGCTCTGGTGTTGTTAATTCTGTGTAACATAATAGAGAACAAAAATTAATGCAGTACAGAAAGGCTCTAGGAGATTGGCTAAAACCACAGAAGGGACATTATAAACTTTCCATGGTTATTTTCATATGCTCCAAGCAGGTAATGTAGGAATTGTAGAGTTTAAAACCACATGCATTTTTATTCTTGCATACACAAATGAATCTATTGGCAATAAAGAAAGAAATAAGTCAATTAGAATTTGACCAAGTGCTGTTAGGTGAATTAAAAAAAAAATAAAGTTGTAACTTGGGAGACATTGATTCTATCCAGATCTGCAACAAATGAGCCTTTTTCCTTTGGAAAAGTGTTGTCTCATCCCTAGGTCTATTTCCCTAGGCACTTTAGAAAAGTAATTTACAAATTGTATGACATTTACAAAATTCTGGGATTCTTTGATATTAAAATACTGAAGTAACACAAAATCCATTTTTGCAATATGCAGAAAATGTTAATGGCATTTTTTTTATGCGTGTGTAGATTACCATGGTGGTAGGAAATGTAAGGTTCAGTGGCAAGCAAATAAGCTTCAAAGAAAAATAACCATGATGTTAATAGAAATTTGAAGTTATCTGATTTGTAAGTCATGCATTTGATCTACTTGAGAGAAATTTTGAAAAGATTTGCTGTCTATTTGACCATCTAATTACAAATTCTAAGACAATACCATAAGGGGAAAACACTTTTCTATTGTATTATATAGATAGATATTAAACAAACAAAATAATGAAGTCTTTTAGCATGGGCTAAGTTAATATAATGAAAACATTTCTTTGTGAAAGAAATGACATATCAATAGAATTGCTTATTTTTAGAATTACAGAAAGTTTCAACTGAGATGGGGCCAAGAAATTATTTTTCCATTACTAGCTCAGGAAACTGTACCAAGCAATATTAATTACTTACCAGGATGGTGACCTACTCTCCCTCCCTTCCCACTGAAGTACATATTCAACAGTTGTGGGATCTCTGCCATGTGTACTCACTGACATCATATTTGCCTAGCTAAGTACATAATACCTAACCGAATGTTCTGAATAAATATTTTAGGTTCTAAATTAATAAGTTCTGAAAAAATATTTCTTCAGGTATGTTTGTAGATTTTTTACTGCTATATTGCTCAGAATACTTCTATATTGCTCAGTCACTTCTGCTTCAGTGTACCCACGCATATCCAGATTCAGCTCTATTTCTTCCAGTCCCCCTTTCTAAAACTTAATTGCTCATGTGAATTTTAGAATTTGTCTTTTTTATGTCTCTTACCAATTCAAGCACATTTACAGAAAAATCAAGAGAACTGACTCTGGTGGTGAACACAAAATGTGATATTTAGATGATATATTACAGAGTTGTATACCTGAAACCTATATAACTTTACTAACAATTGTCACGCCAATAAATTTTAATAAAACAAAATCAAGACTGCCCAAGTTTCGTTTGGTCATAACCACACATGTTATGCTTCCATTTCTGGGCGACCATCCAGTAGACACCTCTGACCACATGCAGCTATGGTGTCAGTTTGAAGTGAGCATCCTGCCAAGAAGACTGTTTGTTTCTCACCACAAAGTTGCATTGTGGTCTCATCACCTCCTCCCCTATGGTACACAGGAAGTTCTGAACACATGGTCAGCCGTGTAGGTCAGCCTGTAGCTTACTTGCCAAGAAGACCTGTTGATTAGGCCTTGGTAGTTATTCTCACTTAGGAAAAGTAATTTCTAAATGGTTCATAGCAGTAGTGGTCATTGTTCTCAAATGATTTGACCCTGGGATGTTTGCAAAGCACTGTAACTTTTTTCAATAGTTTTAAGAAGTCAGATAAATATGTACATATGAAGCTCATACATGTATTTTTGTAGTCAAATTATTGCTTATGCATGAATTCATTTTGTTGTTTTATTTATTAGGAAGTATGTTTTCTGATACCTACATCATGTCCTTTTTAAATTTCACATATCACCCAAGTATCACTGATGTTTAGGAAATCCTCAACAGATGTTTCATCACGACACATGCAGAGTGAATACATGCTGAACACTGAGATTAAAATTAGAATTTCTTTTTACTTAACATCTCCTTATACAAGTACATTTTGTGTTTTTTTTTCCATCCCTTCCTTTCAAGTTTTTTAACTCAACATCCTGGACTCCTCTTGGAATATGCCTCTTTCAGAATTCTTAAAGATAGATGTTAACTAGACTTATTGTGGTGATCATTTCTCAATATATACAAATATAGAATCATTAGGTTGTATACTTGAAACTAATAAATGTTATATGTCAATCATCCCTCAATAAAAAATAAAAAGTAAATAAAATAAAATACGCCTCTCAAAAAGAATCCTTTCCTCACTCTATTTGTTTAGGGGCTATTATATATGACACCGTAACTGCCATGCTTAGCTTTATCATGGTATTTATTTCAAGAAATTTACTTGCAGATAATGTTTTTGTGACTTCCCCACAGGTGTGTAAGTTTCTATTAGAACTATTAATAAATAAAATTAGTAGACTATTCAGATGCTCTATATCTACTCTACTCTTATCTTTTTCCCTCGGTATTCTATTTAAGAGAGACATAATCTCATTCAGATTTAAAGCACTAACATAAAAATAACTCTTCAGACAAGTGTGATTTAGATTTCCCCATAGAAGCCCGCATTTAAACATCCATTATTTTTTTTATGAATTAAATATTTGTAAAAATGTGGTTGTAAGAAAATATCTGCTTACATTTCCTATCATATATCTTATTTTACTATGTATAAAATTTAATGGCAAATGTTGATTAGCTGAAGAGAACATTGGTATAAGAATGTCAGAAGAGAACATTTTTAAACTTGCTTTACATTCACTTATCTTGTTTATTCTTGAACTTGTTTATACTTATTTGTCCATTTTATGTCACATGCACAAAAATGTAAACTTCATGAAGGCAAGAAATTTTGTCTGAGTTGTTTACTTCGATATTCTCAAGGCCTAGAATAGCACCTAGAAAGTGGTAGTCATTTAAAAAAAATGTGTTGAATAAACGTTTATTCAAATATCACCACAGAAAATTTGTTTTCCTTCCTTTTGAAATTTATCTTTAAGAATTTTGGTTACTTTTCCTTAAAATTTTGTAATAATTTATCACCTTATCTTCCTTCATATTGTCTCTTTATTTTGAATAAATGAATATAAATAAAATATCTACTAAACCAGTCTTCTTAATTGATATCAGCTCACATCTATTTATTTTTCTCATGCTGAACAGGGATGTGTATACAAGTTCCTAGTACTTCTGCATATGATGTCTAAATGGTAGAGGTCCAATTTTATGTTTTTATTTGTATAAAAAATTTCCCAGCACTAATTATTTATTTCATTTCCTACTTTATCTGCAATGGTACCTCATATATTTTTTTCATATATGCATGTGGCTATTTCATGTCTGTGTATTTTCTCTTTTTCGGTTTGTCTGATCTATGTTGTCATATCACTTTGTCTTAACAAAGCTTTAGCAAAGGTCTTAATATCTAGTAGGACAAGGCCTCTACCTTTTCTTCCTCTTCAATAGTTAGTAACAGGCTACTCTTGGCTTTTGCAGTTTAATGAATATTTGGGATTCTGCTTTGTAAGTTTCATAACAAAACCTTGAATATTAACTGGAATTGAATTGAATCTCTAAAATATTTTAGGATCATTGACACCTTTATTTTAGATCCAGTAGTCCTATCAAATTATCATGCTAAGGGAATTAAGTCAGACAGAAAAAGACAAAAACTATATGATTTCACACATCTGTGGAATATAACACTGAAAGCAACAAATGAGCAAGACAACAAACATGCAAAAACTCATAGACACAGACATCAGTTTAAAGGTTACCAGATGTTAAAGGGGGGTGGTCAAGATAGAAGAGGGTACAGGGGGTCAAATGTATGGTGATGGAACAAGATTTGACTGTGGGTGGTGAACACACAATGTAATATATAGATGATGTATTATAGAAATGTACACTTGAAATTATATTAGGTTGGTGCAAAAGTAATTGCGGTTTTTGCAATTATATTTAACCTTTTAAACTGCAACTACTTTTGCACCCACCTAATTTTATTAACCAACGTTATCCTAAAGAATTTAATTAAAAAATGTTTATTTTTGTACAAATTTCTATAAAATTATATAACATGTTCCATATAGCTCTTATTTACTTCTGTTAGATTTGCTCATAACTACTTTATAGTACTTCCTGTTGTTGTTCATTAATTTATTAATATATTAAAAACTTATTGTTTCTGTTTATTATTGACCTTTAATATAATAGCTTTTGCAAATTAATGCTACATTTAGTTATACTAATGTTATTTCTATTCACTGACCATTAAATTATTTTTTATTTTCTATATAGATAAACATATCATCATCAAAATATTTAAGTTTTTGTGTCTTTAATGCCTTTAATTTCTTGTGGTGGTCTTAAATGTGCTAAGGAATCTCCACGATAACTTGGAAAAGAAATGGTATTAGAGATCATTTTCCCTTCAGGATTTTCTGAAATACCGCTAATATCTTGAAGTTAAGAATCTTGTTTAGGCTTATTTCCCCAAACATGCATTTCACGGATGTCATTGAAATTGCAGCATGAGGTGAGCCTCTTGAAATCTCCCCTGGAATTTACAAAAAATTGAACAACTATAATTCCACAGAGGACTCCCTGAACAGCAGAAAGACAAGACTAAGAGACACACAACTGAAATGATCTAAAGGTGGGCAAATTGGGTGAGTGGGGGAGGAGGGAAGCAGGAAGTGAGGAGATGTGAGCCCCATGTGTGGAGGACACAGACATAGCTCAGAGCTCTGAGCTCACTGCATTCCGGAGCTACTGCAGCTGTGGGAGAGGGAAGAATTCAGACTGCTAGTGCTCCCCTTATGGCCAACAGTACCACCTGAAGGATCAGCTTATAATATGGCTGAACCAAACGCTCAAAGCAGAGACCTCAGATCAAAGAATGAGGAAAGAAAGGTGAAAATGGAGGTTTAAGTCTTCACTGCCAAGCAGAGGATGGAAAGCTTAGGCATGGAGCTTAGCCACCCCCTCCCACCCTCCCAGAGCTCACCAAACCCCCACCTTCCCAGTGCTAGAAGATGAACGGTAGCAGTGTCAGATCAAAAGAACAGAATATTTGCAGTTCTGAGATCTGCAACCCGCAGCCACGGACTCACAGCCCAGCTAGTTCCAGCAAAGGGTAGGGAGCCCTGGATGCAGGATGCGCTTTGATGGTGGTCACCGCCATTGCTCACAACCACATCTCACAACCAACCCTGCCCCCTGCCACCATCTATCTGGGCAGATCCCTGCAGGAGTACACAGAGTCTCTGAAACACACAGGCCCTGAATATGGTGTAGGAAGAGCTTCAGAACTTCAGAAGCTTTCCACATTCCTCAGTGGAAGCGGTGCCCTGAGACCCAGGCAACCTGCTCACAGAGGAGAAGCCCACCTTCCAGGGAATTCTCCACATTGTGTGAGAGGCCCGAACAGTATAGAGAAAATATAACACTACAGCATGAGAGAATATTAAAGGCTGCAGTTGGACAGAAAATAAAGCATTCTACCAACACCTACTGGGAAGCAAAGGAAAGACCTCTTCCTACCAACCTGTTGCAGAACACTCTCCTAGGTGCTGCAGATGCCTAGGAAGAGAAATAATAACTTATTAATTGCCATGAACAACTAAGGTAAAAAGGCAGTTCAGAAAAAAAAAATGATATTCTCCAGAAAATGAACTTAAAGACATGGAAATACGTGACTTAAATGACAGAGAATTAAAGATTGCAGTTCTGAAAAACCTCAATGAGACACAAGAAAACACAGACAGGCAGTTTAATGAACTCAGAAATACAATCAAAGAACAACATGAACATTTTACCAAAGAGATTGAAATTTTAAAAAAGAACCAAATAAAATTTCTGGAGAGTAAGAACTCAATAAAAGAAATGAAGAATGAAATAGCCAGCTTAGGTAATAGAGCTGACCAGATGGAGGAAAGAATTAGTGACATCGAAGGTAGAAATCTGGAAATGACACAGATATGGAAGATTTTCTTGAGAGTTAAAAGAAATGAAAGAACTCTACAAGAACTTTCTGACTGCATCAGAAAGAGCAATTTAGGAATAATGGGTATACCAGAAGGAAAAGAAAGGAAGAAGGGAACAGAGAGTATATTCAAACAGATAGTTGATGATAACTTCTCAAACTTGTGGAAAGAACTGGATCCTCGAATCCAAGAAGCAAATACAACACATAATTACCTCCCCCCCAATAGGCCTTCTCCAAGGCACATTGTATTGAAGCTGTCTAAAATAAATGAAAAGAAAGAATCCTCAAGGCAGCCAGGGAAAAGAAGACGGTAACCCACAAAGGAAAGCCAATTAGAATATCATCAGATTTTTCAGCAGAAACTCTACAAGCCAGGAGGGAGTGGACTCAAATATTAAAACTATTAGGGAGAAATTATGAGCCAAAAATAATATATACTGCAAAAAATCCTTTAGATATGAAGGAGGAATAAAGACTTTTCCAGACATACAGAAGCTGAGGGAATTTTCTAATACATGACCTGCATTACAAGAATTACTGAAAAAGGCTATTCGACCAGCATAAACGAGGTAATTTGTGACAACAAAAACATTAAAGGGGGGGAGAATAAAGGTCTGAACCTGCATAAGGGAATGAAGAAACTAAGCATGTTGAAGATAATGGAATACTCTAAATATCAAACTTTCTTTTAAATATACTTAATGGTAACCAATCAAAAAAAAAAAATCCAGAACGGAGATATGTAATATAATAAAAGAAGAAATGGGGGAAAATCATAGAATACCACCACACTGAAATAATAGACAGCAACAAAAAGGCAAAAAAAAAAAAAAAAAAACAAACAATGGGACACTGTCCTACTAGAAAACCAAAGATAGACTGGAAGGAAATCCTCATATATCAATAATTACCCCAAAGGAAATGGACTGAACTCACCAATAAAAAGGCACAGAGTAGCAGACTGGATCAAGAAACTAAACCCAACCACATGCTGTCCCCAAGAGACACATCTCAGTTACAAGGACACATATAGACTCAAATTGAAAGTATGGAAATTGATACTCTAAGCAAATGGTATCCAGAGAAAGGCAGGTGTAGCAATACTGTTATCAGATAAAACAGACTTCAGGATAAAAAAGGTAACAAGAGACAAAGATGGACATTTCATAATAATAAAGGAGACTATACAACAAGAAGACATAACAAGTCATCAATATTTATGCCCCCAATCAGGGAGTACTGAAGTATACAAATCAACTACTAACAGAATTAACGGGAGAAATTGACCAAAACACAATTATAGTAGAGGACCTACATACATTATTGCCAGCTATGGACAGATCATCCAAACAGAAAATAAAGAAAGAAATATCAGCCCTAAAAGGCACATTAGATGAAATGGACATAATTGACATTTATAGAGCACTTCTTCCTAGAACATCAGACTATGCATTCTATTCTAGTGTACATGGAGCATTCTCAATGATAGGCCATATATTGGGACATAAAACTAGCCTCAGAAAATTTAAGAAGATTGAAATAATATCAAGCATATACTCTGATATGCTTCGAAATTGGATTTAACTGCAAAAAGAAAGCAGGAAAACCCACAAATATGTGCAGATTAAACAACATGCTTTTAGAGAATGACTGGGTCAAAGAAGAAAAAAGGGGGGAGATCAAAAATAGAAATAAATGAGAATGAATACATCCTACCAAATTTTGGGGGATGGAGCAAAAGCACTTTTAAGAGGGAAATTTATATCATCACAGGCCTATATCAAGAAACAAGAAAAATCTCAGATACATAACCTCACGTTACACCTTAGAGAACTAGAAATAATAAAAATCAGAGTAGAACTAAATGAAATAGAGAACAAAAAGATAATAGACCAAAATAATGTGACAAAGAGCTGGTTCTTTGAAAAGATTAATAAAAATGACAAACCCTTCCCTAGACTCACTAAGAGGAGAAAAGGCACAAATAAACAAAATTAGAAATGAAAGAAGGGAAGTTATGACATAGGCAAAAGAAATACAAACAGTCATCCAAGAATACTATGAAGGACCATATGCCACCAAATTTGATAACCTAGAAGAAATGATAAAATTCTTAGAAATATATAGGCTTATTAGGCTGAATAACAAAGAATTGGAAAATATAAATAGACTGATCACCAGTAAGGAAATTTAATCAGTTATCTGAAACCTTCCCAAAAGCAAAAGTCCGGGACCAGATGGCTTCACTAGTGAATTCTGCCAACATTCAAAGAGGATATAATACCTGTCCTACTCAAACTCTTCCAAAACACTGAAGACACAATACTCCCTAACTCATTTTATGAGGTCAGCATTACCCTGATACCAAAACCCGGTAAGGATAACACAAAAAAAGAAAATTACAGACCAATATTTCCGATGATTACAGATGCAAAAATCCTAAACAAAATTCTAGCAAATCGAATGCAACAATGCATTAAAAAGATTATACATTACGACCAAGTGGGGTTCATTCCAGGCACACAAGGATGGTTCAACACATGCAAATCGATCAATGTGATACATCACATAAACAATACAAGGAACAAAATCATATAATTATATCAATAGATGCAGAAAAAGCATTTCACAATATACAACATCCATTTATGATTAAAACACTTAATAAAATAGGTACAGAAGGAAAATACCTTAACATAATAAAGGCCATATATGACAAACCCTCAGCTAATATCATAATTAATGGTGAAAACCTGAAGCCCTTTGCTCTACATTCAGGAAAAACAAAGGGCTGTTCCCTATAACCTCTGCTTTTCAACATGGTATTGGAAGTCCTAGCCAGAGCAATCAGGTAAGAGAAAGAAATAAAAGGCATCCAACTTGGGAATGAAGAAGTTAATGACATGATTCTATCTATAGAAAACCCTAATGACTTCACCAAAAAGCTATTAGAACAGGAAAAGAATACAGTAAAGTTGTCAGCTACAAAATCAACATACAAAATCCATTGCATTCCTATATACTAACAATGAAATCTCAGAAAAAGAAAATAAAATTCCTTTTGCAATTGCAACAAAAAGAATAAAATACCTGGGAATAAACTTAACCAAGGATGTGAAAGACCTATATATTGAAAACTGTAAGTAATATTTAAGAGAAATTGAAGAAGACAAAAAGAAATGGAAAGACATTCGGTGTTCATGGATTGGAAGAATCAACATAGTTAAAATGGCCATATTTCCCAAAGCAATATACAGATTTAAATGCAATCCCCATCAAAATCCCAATGGCATGTTTTAAAGAAATAGAGCAAAAAACCATCAGATTTGTACAAAACCACAAAAGACCCCGAATAGCCAAAGCAATCCGAAGAAAAAAGAACAATGCTGGAGGTATCACATGCCTGACTTCAGCTTGTACTACACGGCAACGATAATCAAAACAGTATAATATTGGCAGAAAAACAGACACACACACCAATGGACTAACATTGAGAATGCAGAAATAAACCCACATAAATATGGAGAGATAATTTTTGACAAAGAGGCAAAAGACATACAATGGAGAAAATATGGCCTCTTCAATAAATACTGGTGGGAAAATTAGAAGGCCACGTGCAAAAGAATGAAACTAGACTTGTATCTGTCACCATGTACCAAAATTAACTCAAAATTGATCAATGACCTAAACACAAGACCTGAAACAATAAACTGCATAGAAGAAAGCATAGGTACTAAACTTATGGACCTTGGGTTCAAAGAGCATTTTATGAATTTGACTTCAAAGGCAAGGGAAGTAAAAGCTGAAATAAACGAGTGAGACAATATCAAACTCAAAAGCTTCTGCACAGCAAAAGAAACCATCGACAAAACACAGAGGCAACCAACCGAATGGGAGAAGATTTTTGCAAACAACGTCTCTGATAAGAGGCTAATATCCAAAATATATAAGGAACTCATACAACTCAACAACAAAAAACAAAAAATCTAATTAAAAAATGGGCAGAGCACCTGAAGAGACATTTCTCCAAAGAGAACATACAAATGACCAATAGACATGAAAAAATGTTCAACATCACTAATTATCAGAGAAATGAAATAAAAACCACAATAAGATATCACCTCACACCAATTAGAATGGCTATCATCAACAAGACAAATAGTAACAAGTGTTGGAGAGGTTGTGGAGAAAAAGGAGCCCTCATACACTGTTGGTGGGAATACAGAATGGTGCGGCCTCTATGGAACGCAGTGTGGAGGTTCCTCAAAAAAATTAAGAATAGAATTACCATATTACTCTCTTGGTATCTATCCAAAAATATCTGGAAACATTTATCCGTAAAGATATATGTGCTCCGATTTTCATTTCAGCTTTATTTACAGTGGCTAAGACATGGAAACAACAAAAGTGTCCTTCGATAGACAATTGGATAAAGAAGTTATGATATATATACACAATGGAATACTATTCAGCCATTAAAAATGATGAAATAGTACCATTTGCACAAAACATGGATGGACCTTGAGATTATTATGCTAAGCGAAATAAGTTAGACAGAAAAAGTCGAGAACCATACGATTTTGTTGATATGTGGTATATAAAACTGAAAACAACAAAAGAACAAGACAAACAAATGAAGAAACAAAAGCTCTTAGACATAGACAATAGTTTAATGGTTACCAGAGAGTAAGGGGGGGATGGAGGTGGTAGATGAGGTTAAAGGGCATCAAATATATGGTGATGGAAAGAGAACTTTGGGTGGTGAACACACAATGTGATATATAGATGAGGTATTATAGAATTGTACACCTGAAATCTATGTAACTTTACTAATAATTGTCACCCCAATAAACTTTAATTAAAAAAAAAGAAAAGAATGATGTTTATATAGATCACAGTATGTATGATAAATATTGTTTTAGTCATGAAAAGGTGTTGAATTATAGTAAATGTGGTTTCCATCTTGATGTAATCATGTTTTTCTATTTCTTTAATATGTAGTTTATAGCAAATTACATTTAAGAATTTTTCTTTCATAGGAAAATTATTATTACAATCCTGAAATAAACTCAGTTTGTTCATATATATTAGTTTTATACACTGATTTTTTTTAATACTTAGACGTTTATCATTTATATCCCCCACACTGTGTGAACCCCCCAGCCCCCATCCATTATTCCTCTGACATTGTATAGAGCCATTACATTTCCACTGTCTCTATTCCTAATTCTGTACTCCGCTTCTTGTAAGTATATACATACACACATACATACATACATACATACATACATACATATATATATATAATTATAGTTGGCATTCATTATTGTTCAGCTTCAGGTGTACAGTGCAGTGATCAGTCATCTACATCATCCCTGAGGTGGTCTCCCAAATGGGACAAGTGTCCATTGGATACCCCACAAAATCTTTACAACATTATTGATTACATTCACCAAATTAATTTTCAGAACCCCATTGCCATCTTGTGGTTACCGACTGTTTTCTAATCCCCTCACCTTCACCCTTATCCCCACCCCCCGCCCATCTAGCAACCCTCAGTTTTTCCTCTGTGTCTCCAAAACTGTTTCTAATTAGTTCATTCACTTATTATTCTTTTCTTTAGATTCCACATATAAGTGAGATAATATGGTATTTGTCTTTCTCTCTCTGACTTATTTCACTTAACATAATGTTCTCTAGGTCCATCCATGTTGTTGCAAATGGTAAGATTTCTTTCTTCTTAATGGCTGTGTAATACTCCATTGTATAAATGTACCACAGTTTCTTAATCCAGTCATCTACCGATGGGCATTTCGGTTGTTTCCATGTCTTGGCTATTGTGTATAGTGCTGCATAAACATAGGAGTGCATAAAGATTTTTGAACTAGAGTTTTGGATTTCTCCAGATAGATACCTAGAAGTGGAATTGCTGGATCATAAGGTAGTTCCATTTTCAGATTTTTGAGATACCTCCATTCTGTTTTCCATAATGGCTGCACCAATCTGCAATCCCACCACCAGTGCACAAGCGTTCCCTTTTCTCCACATCCGTGCCAGCACTTGTTGTTTGTTGATTTATTGATGCTAGCCATTTTGACTGGGGTGAGGTGATCTCATTGTGGTTTTTATTTGTATTTCTCTGATGGTTAGTGAGGTTGAACATTTCTTCATATGTCTGTTTGCCATCTGTATGTCCTTTTTAGAAAAATGTCTCTTCATGTCCTCTGCCCACTTTTTAATTGGGTTGTTTGGTTTTTTTGGAGTTGAGTTGAGTGAGTTTTTAATAAATTTGTGATATTAACACCTTATCAGATATATCATTGGCAAATATGTTTTCCCATTCAGTAGGATCCCTTTTTGTTTTATTGATGGTTTCCTTTGCTGTGAAATAACTTTTTAGTTTGACGTAATCCCACATGTTTATTTTTTCTCTTACTTCCCTCTTGCGAGGGGATATATCAGTAAAAATCATACTCTGGGTAATGTCTCTGAAGTTTCGTCCTATATTTTCTTCTAGGAATTTTATGGTTTCAGATCTTACATTTAAGTCTTTAAGCCATTTTGAATTTATTTTTGTATATGGTGTAAGGAGGTGGTCCAGCTTTATTTTTTTGCATGTGTCTGTCCAGGTTTCCCAGCACCATTTATTGAATAGACTGTCTTTACCCCACTGTACATTCTTGCTTCCATTGTCGTAGATTAAATGGCCATATAGGCATGGATTTATTTCTGGACTTTCTATTCTGTTCCATTGATCTATGTGTCTGTTTTTATGCCAGTACCATGCTGTTTTGATTACTGTAGCCTTGTAGTATAATTTGATGTCAGGTATTGTTATACCTCCCACTTTGTTCTTATTTCTCAAGATTGCCGAGGCTATCCGGGGTCTTTTATGGTCCCATATAAATTTTAGGATTATATGTTCTATTTCTGTGAAAAATGTCGTTGGTAGTTTGACAGGAATTGCATTGAATATGTATATTGCCTTTGGCAGTATGGACATTTTAACTATATTAATTCTTCCTATCCATGAACATGGTATGTGTTTCCATCTATTTGTATCTTCTTTCATTTCTTTCTTCAGTGTCTTATAATTTTCTGAGTACAGGTCTTTTACTTCTTTGGTTAAATTTATTCCCAGGTATTTTATAGTCTTTGAAGCAATTGTAAATGGGATTGTTTTCTTAATTTCTCATTCTGACATTTTATTATTGGTATATACAAATGCAACTGATTTCTGAGTATTAATTTTGTATCCTGATACTTTACTAAATTCATCTATATGCTCTAATAGTTTCTTGGTGAAGTCTTTAGGGTTCTCTATATATAGTATCATGTCATCTGCATATAATGACAATGTTACTTCCTCCTTACCAATTTGGATGCCTTTTATTTCTTTTTCTTGTCTGATTGCTGTGGCTAGAACTTCCAGCACTATGTTGAATAGAAGCGGAGAAAGTGGGCAACGTTGCCTTGTTCCTGATCTTAAGGGGAATGGCTTTAGCTTTTCCCCATTGAGTATAATGTTAGCTGTGTGTTTATCATATATGGCCTTTATTATGTTGAGATATGATCTCTCTATTCCCACTTTCTTAAGGGTTTTTATCATAAATGGCTGCTGGATTTTATCAAATGCTTTTTCTGAATCTATCAATATGATCATGTGATTTTTATTTGTCATTGTGTTAATGTGGTGTATCACATTAATTGATTTGCAGATGTTGAACCACACTTGCATACCAGGGATGAATCCCACTTGATCATGGTGTATGATCTTTTTAATGTATTGCTGAATTCTGTTCGCTAATATTTTGTTGAGGATTTTTGCATCTATATTCATAACAGATATTGGCCTGTAGTTTTCTTTTTTTGTGGTGTCTTTGTCTGATTTTGGTATCAGGGTGATAGTTGCTTCATAAAAAGTGTTTGGGAGTCTTCCCTCCTTCTGGATTTTTTGGAAGAGCTTGAGGAGAATAGGTGATAATTCTTTTTTGAACGTTTTATAAAATTCACCTGTAAAGCCATCTGGTCCAGGGTTTTTGTTTGGTGGGAGATTGTTGATTACTGATTCAATATCCCTGGTGGTAATCAGTCTACTCAGGTTTTCTGTTTCTTCTTGAGTTAGCCTTGGAAGGTTGTACGCCTCTAGAAAATTGTCCATTTCTTCCAGATTGTCAAATTTGTTGGCATATAGTTGCTCATAATAATTTCTTAAAATTCTTTGTATTTCTGCGGTGTCTGTTGTCACTTCTCCTCTTTCACTTCTGATTTTATTAATTTGGGTTCTCTCTCTTTTTTAATGAGTCTGGCTAACGGTTTGTAAATTTTGTTTATCCTTTCTAAGAACCAACTTTTGGATTCATTGATCTTTTGTATTGTTTTTTCTGGTTTCTATTTTATTTATTTCCACTCTGATCTTAATATCTCCTTCCTTGTACTCCCTTTGGGCTTATTTTGCTGTTCTTTTTTCAGATCCCTTAAGTGTGAAGATAAACTGTTGATTAGTGATGTTTCTTGTTTCTTTAGGTAAGCCTGCAATGCTATGAATTTCCCTCTTAGGACTGTTTTCTCTGCATCCCATAGACTTTGGGTCATCGTGTTTTCATTTTTGTTTGTCTCAAGATATCTTTTGATTTCTTCCTTGATCTCCTTGTTGAGCCGTTCATTATTTAATAACATGTTATTCAGCCTCCATGAATTGGTGTGTCTTCCAGATTTTTTCCTGTAGTTCATTTCTAATTTCATAGCACTATGGTCAGAGAAGACAATTGGTATGATTTCAATTGTCTTAAATTTATCAAGACTTATTTTGTGGCCTAACATATGGTCTATCTTGGAAAATGTTCCATGTGTGCTTGAGAAGAACATGTATTCTACAGCTTTGGGGTGAAATGTTCTGAAAATATTGATTAAATCCATGTGGTCCAATGTGTCATTTAAGGCTGTTGTTTCCATACTGATTTTCTGTCTGGAAGACCTGTCCCTTGTTGTCAGAGGTTTGTTGAAGTCCCCTATTATGATAGTGTTACTGTTGATCTCTGTCTTTATGTCAGTCAGTACCTGTTTTATATATTTAGGTACTCCTATGTTGGGTGCATAGATATTTACTAGCATTATGTCCTCTTGTCGGATCGATCCCTTTATTATTATATAGTGCCCATCTTTGTCTTTTAATATGTTCTTCATTTTCAAGTCTATTTTGTCAAGATGTAAGTATTGCAACTCCAGCTTCTTTCTCATTTCCATTTGCGTGAAATATCTTACTCCAATTCTTCACTTTCAGCCTGTGTGTGTCTTTTGATCTGAGGTGAGTCTCTTGTATACAGCATATACAAGGGTCTTGCTTTCTTATCCACTCAGCCACCCTATGTCTCTTGATTGGAGTATTTAATCTGTTTACATTTAAAGTAATTATTGATAGGTACATAGTTGTTGCCATTTTTAAATTTGTAGTTAGATTGTTTTCATCTTTCTTCTATTTACAGAAGTGTTTTTAGTATTTCTTGCAATGCTGGCTTGGTGGTAATAAATTCCTTTAGCTTATTCTTTTCTGGGAAGCTCTTTATTTCTCCATCGACTTTAAATGATAGCCTTGCTGAATAAAGCAATCTAGGTTGTAGGCCTTTGTTTTCCATCACTTTGAGTATCTCCTGCCACTCCCTCCTGGCTTTCAATGTTTCTGTAGAAAAATCATTTGATAGTCTTATGGGAGTTCCCTTGTATGTAACCCTCTGTCTTTCTCCTGCTGCTTTTAGGATTCTCTCTTTGTCTTTAAGCTTTGCCATTTTAACTATAATGTGTCTTGGTGTGGACCTGTTTGGGTTAATCCTGGTTGGAACTCTCTGCACTTCCTGGACTTGTATGTTCGTTTCCTTCATCAGGTTAGGGAAGGTTTTGCACATTATTACTTCAAATATGTTCTCCATCCCTTGCTTCCTCTCTTCACCTTCTGGTATTCCTATGATGCACATGTTGTGCTTGATATTATCCCAGAGGTCTCTTAAACCATCTTCATTGGTTTTTATTCTTTTTTCTTTCTGTTATTTTGTTTGGGTGATCTCTGCTAACTTGTCTTCTAAGTCGTTGATTCGATCCTCTGCTTCATCTAACCTGCTGTTAATTCCTTCAAGTGAGTTCTTTATTTCACTAATTGTGTTCTTTAGTTCTAACTGGTTGTTCATTATGATTTCTACATCCTTCTATGTGTCGTTTCTAAGCTCCTTAAACATTCTTATCATCAGTGTTCTGAACTCTGTCTCTGATAGGTTGGTTACCTCTGTTTCATTTGGTTCCATTTCTGGAGGTTTCTTCTGTTCTTTAATTTTGGACATGTTTCTTTGTTTCCCCATTCTGGCTGACTCTCTGTCTTTGCTTCAATGTATTAGGTAGATCCCCTAGAGTTCTTAGTTCTTGCTGGGTTATCTTATGTAGTATGTGTCCTTTATATTTGACTTGCACTACTTTGTTCTTCTCCTCTGCATGTGCTCCAAAGGTGACTCTTGTGTTGTGTATATTGTCCTGTTAAAGAAGATCTTTAATTGCTTTTTGCTTGTAAGTAGGTGGGGTTAACTCCTAGGCTGACTAGTTGTGAGACTTGGCTCTGCCCACTGCAGGGTGTTCTGCTGCGTGAGGGTTGACCACTTAAATGTGATTTGGCCTCTATGGGCTCTTGTGCCTGTAGAGAATTCCCTCTGGGTGTGTCACTTGTAGGTCAAACCTGATTTGGTCTGGAGTTGGCCTCTGGGTATGTTGAATCTTGTGCCTCTTAAGCTGGGCCCTGGTAGGGCAATTTCAGAGCAAAGCAAATCCCCAAGCACAACAACAACAACAAAATCAAATACCTTCACATGTAAAACCAACCAACAACCCCCACTCAACACAGGCAAAGATATCAAAGATATAAAGACAAAACAAAACAAAACAAAACAAAACAAAACAAAAAGCAGCGCCAGTCTTGGCTTAAGCCCACCAAGTAATTTCCAGGTTGTCCTCTGCTGTACCAAAGAGTCCTCTGCATATTGTGTAGGCAGAGCCGGTCACCTGGTGCCCAGAGTGACGTTGGAACTGCAGATCTAGATGCGTGGGGCTGAGGGGTCTGGATGGTAGTTTCTACAAAGTCGGTGCAGTTTCTGTTCTTGCCTGCACATATGCGTACTGAGAGTAGAACCACCAGCCCTGTGTCCAGTTCTCCTGAGTCTTAGGGCACTTCTTCCGTGTGTGTGTGTGTGTGTGTGTGTGTGTGTGTGTGTGTGTGTGTGTGGTGTGTGGGGGGGGGGTGGGTGGGAGATTTCTGAGCTGCTGAAAGCCCAGAGCTGCATCTGCCGCTTACTGCTGATCCCTGGGAGTGCCTCTGCAGTTGTAATTGCCCTGCCATAGGCAGGCCAGAAAGGGTGGGGGCTGGTGATGGAGGGGTCTTCTCTCTCCCAGACCAGCTGTGTCACACTCTTCTCGCAGGCCAGAAAAGGTGGTGGCTGGGGGTGGAGGAGTCTCTTCTCTCCTAGCCCAGCAAAAATCACGCTCTTCCCAGCCTCTTCCCTGGGTCAGAGCTGCACACCAGTCTTCCCAGTGCCTAAGCACGCAGGCTCCTCTGTAATCTGACACTACTCCTCAGTTCAGTTTAAGTCTCTGGAAGGGCGAGGGTAGGATTGGAAGAGCGGGGGGAGGGACCCAGGTATGGAGCTTGTGTCCTTTGTCCAGCCTAGGGCCCAACTGGAGGTCTCATTGTGGTTATTGCCTCAAATGCTGGATATGCTGCCCCCTCAGTGGGAGAGATCAGCTGTGGGACGCAGGGAAAGAGCCCACCTCCTGGCTTCTGTGTTCTCTGTTCCGTCTTGGGATCCCCTGTGTCTCTGCAGCTGTGGATGCCAGCTGCATTTCCACCGCCTTGGATGAGGGCTTGTTTCCACAGCTGCAGATGGGGGCCATGTCCCCACAGCTGCAGATGTGGGCCTTGTCTCCACTCCATTCCCTTCCCTCTTCCCCTGCTCGCCCAATTTGCCCACCTTCAAGTAATCCTTGCACGAGTCTCTTAGCTGTTCTGCGTGATGAGCAGAGAGTCCTTTCATGGGTTATAGATGTCCCATTTGTGATAAGATCTGGAGGAGAACTAAAAAAAAATATACACTGATTTTGTTTGGCATTGTTTTAGCATTTTGCAACAATTTTTAATAAATGAGATGGATTTTTTCTTTTCCTTTCTTAACATATTCTAATCTACTATGAGCATCAAGGTTATTCTAATTTTAGTGAAAGAAATAGCTATTGTTCTTTCCCCCGCTATTGTCTAGAAGTGTTTGTATGTTATAAGTATCTCTTTCTTAAAAATTCATTATGTTTGTCCTGTGACACTATTTGGCTTTTGTGCTATCTATAGGAAAGATTTTAAATAACCTATTGATTTCATTAAACTTATTCTAGCTTTATCAAACTTTGCAGAATCAACTTGTGCTTATGTTAATTTTATCTCACATATTGTATATAGTAAATAGTTGTAGCGTCTATTTGCTCTATTAGCTGAAGATTATTGCCTAAAATCATCTAACCGAATGAATAAAGTGTGAATTTACTGGTTGAAGATTTGTTTTCACATGCACATGCTTACTGAGAGTTAATATGTGTAACTGACTTTTTAGCTGTTTCTCTCTAGAGTGGTTCTTTGTTTTCTTCTTCAAAGTGCCCAAATGTGTTATAAGTATCACTATTATTATAACATTCTAAAGAAGCTCCAACTACTTTACAGATATTTTTAAATTTAAAAAAGTCTTAAATTTACAAAAAATTGCAAAGATAGTTCTCATACGCCTTTACCCAGTTTCCCTTATTATTAATAACATATTAGTATGGGACATTTGCCACTATAAATACACTGCTATTAAATAAAGACACACTTTATTCAGATCTTCTTGAATTTTACCTGATGTTCTTTTTCTATCCATTATCCCATCTAGGATACCACATTCCATTTAATCATCATATCTCCTTAGGCTCATTTTGGCTGTGACAGTTTCCTTATCATTTTTTAACGTAACAGAAATTAAGAGCAGCTGAAAATCAGCACATTGAGACATTAATGATTATGTTACTATTCTAACATAAGATTTGGTGCTATTGTCCTGAGTAATAAAAAGGGAGTCATATAATTAGTAATGTTTACAATGAAAAAAGAGAAAAGGACCTTACTTAGGAAAAGAGGTTGATCTGAGACATCCACACATATCATAAATGAAATAATATTGGCTATAAATTGGTAAATATTTAAACTAAGCATATGATGGTTTATCATGGAATTTTAATATTGTATACACTTTATATTTTCATAATTAAAAGGTCATGTATGTACATATATATGTGTGTATTTATATATATATATATATATATGTATGTATATTTATGAAAAGGTCTTTCTATAGTTTTAACTTATATGATACAGCATTCTTAATTCCACTCAAATTTATAATAGCACATGCACAGGACAATTAAAAAGTTTATTTAATTTTCTTTTCTTTTTTCACCTAGTATTTACAACCACATTTTATAATAATTGTTCACTTTTGATTCAGAAAGAGATCATATAATCCTGCTATTTGTTTCTCAAAACTCTGGGAAACTTTTTAACACTGAATTCATTCATTTTAAGTCATAAAATGTTAGGACCTAACAGTTCTTTCACAAGTTAGCGAAATTTTCTCTGTAGTGATGAAGCTGAAGTACTGTGGTTTGCGCTGTTTTTTTCAACAGGAAGATGAGATTAGAATAATACTTGTCATAATTTTCTCAGGGATCAAAATTGTTTAAACATCTCTTGTTTCAGTTCTAAGTTGGGAACTCAGGACATGTCTAAAATTTTCGCAAGAAGCAGGACCTTACTTCTCTGATCAGGTGTGTGTCTGTGTGTGTATGTGTTTCTAACAACCATTATTCAAGAAATGAGAAATTCTTGAGGTTTCAACCTCAAGAAAGTTTTCTAAAAATATTTACATTTTGAGGTAATTCTAATTGTTTCTTAAGTATTTGATTAGAATTACTGAAGGCAACCAATGTCTGAGGTGTACTCTTTTTATTCAATTATAGCTAATTAGGATAAATTTATTGAAGAATTAGAAGTTATGATGTTGCTATAAGATGGAGCCCTATCTCTAAACAAAACTTGGAGAAAGAATCTTTACATTTGAAATTAAAGAATTGAATTTCAATTTGAATTCTCACCCTTATGAGTTTTGTGCTCTTATGCAAAGCACTTACCTTATGTGATACACAACTTTACTTGCATAATAGTTCCTTCCAACTATTATGTATATGTATGAAACAGATTTTATTTTTAAAATCTAAGCACTATGCATATTTATTACATAGTTATTTTCTTCTGAGAGCTCAGCTACACACTATAACCAGTTGCTATATAAACAAATGTGAAATCATTTTTGTTAACAATGATGCTGATAATAACTTATAAGTGATGATGATGACCATATGAACGGAACTTGAATTAAAATGTACTAAGAGGAAACATTCAACAAAAATTCATCTATCTTACCCAAATTTACCTTGCCAAGAAAGCAATTATTACCAAATAAAGTAAAACAACTATGAATAGAAAAATATATGTGCAGTCATTCAATATGAGTGATGGAAAAAAATTTTTGATTAAGTATCTTATTGTAGGGGATTTTTAAAAAACCATTAGATTTTTTACATTTTTGAAATAATTGTTTATTTTATAACCAAGATAAATTTTAACAATGAAGTTTACCTGTTTTTATATAAATTCTCATTTTTCATTCTTTCCTTATTTATATATGCATGGGGGGAATTTTTCTGTATTCTCACTTTTCCAATCAAGCTATATCATCTCACCACAAGGAAAGAGACAGAATGAAATAAATGCATCATTTTATTTTATTCAGGAACTTTTGCAGTGAAAACTTTGGATTCATCTCTGAGGTAGATGAGCAGTTACAATTATATGATGGAGTCGGTCCGAGATCGGTGGGCTCATCAGAGTATGGGTATGTTCTTTCACATAAATGTGTAGTTTAGACTGTGTGTAATTTTAATATAGCCAGAATTTGATACAAGCATGTAAGGCATAGGAAAGCAATTTACTCTGATTCACTTATGTTCATTTTATATCCATTTCATGTTATGTTTATGTTATATTTTAAATCAAGTTTTCAAAAACTTGGAAGCTATTTCTCTCCTTTCCTTTATTAACTACGGAAAGTCTCTGACAATTTGAGGCAGCCTGGAATAGCCACAGCATCAGAATTGGAGTCAAAAGAATTGAATTTCAATCAAACTTTTACCGGTCTCTAGCTTTGAAATCTTGGCAACCCACAGCCTCTATGCACTTCAGTTTTCTTTTCTATGAAGTAGAGATACTAAACATGTGACAGCTATTTTAGTGGATTTCTATAATAGTCAAATAAAATGACATGTATTTGAAAGTGTTTTTTAAACTAAAAGTATTATAAATTACTCATAGTTGATAACACTGTATTAAATAAGCAATATAATATCGGCGACTTCTAAGATTCAATTTCTTCATCCATAAAATAATACCTACTCTTTTCACATGTTTAATAATTAAATCACATATTGTATGTACAATTTTGAGTTAAATTTTATGTATAAAATGTAATTAACATTAGCATTTCATTTATAGGAGGCTTTTACATATTTAGTAATTTTTACTATTTCAAGAAGAGAGTAGAATGATTTTCTATTTGTTTTTTTTGGAAGCAAGATTCTTTGTTTTTATCCTAAAGTTTTATACTGTACTCTTTTATTCTCTGTATGTCCTTCACTATAGACACGCTGCCCTTTACTAAGTGTTTACTATGTGACTGCATCATTGATACTAAATGCATATTATTTTATTTCACTTTTTAAAATACCAGGTTGTATTGATGTCCTTTATTCTTTCTACTTCTTTCCTTTCTTTCTTCCTTCTTTTTTTCCTTCCTTCTTTCCCCCTTCCTTCCTTCCTTCCTTCCTTCCTTTCTTCCTTCCCTCCTTTTCCTTCTTTCTTTCCTTTTTCATTATTTTTAATTTTTGAAGTTATTAATTTAGTAAATGTGGCTCTGTAAATTAAACACATGTCTAACTCCATAGGTCCCTGTCCTTTTCACTATATAGTGTCTTCACTTATGTTAGATTTTATTACATGTTAAGAATTAACTTATTTTAATAGTACATAGGATCTTGCTAAAAATATTTTGCTATAGAATAAATATAATTTTATTTACATTACAAACTATAAAAATCATAAAAATGAAGTAATATAAAGCAAAAGTAACTTGATGTTATACTTTAAAAGGAAAAGGATAAATCCAGTACCCACCTGGCACTATACATAGTTATTACAATATTGTTGACTATATCTCCTATACCAAAAAAAAAAAAAAATGAAAAGGATAGAAATGGCAAGTTAAATTTTAAAAAGTTATGATTCAAGTGACAGAAAGACCTTGACTCATGTTGGCGTGAATTCTTTTTCTCCAGTGATGAGTGACTCTCATAATTATAAATCTGAATTCGCAAATAGTGATACTTCTATACCATCACAAAAGAAAAGACCTACATTAGCCACAAACACATGTGGAGAAAACCGTAAGTACTATACTCCATGTGTCGTCTTGAGGTGATAATTGGAAACTATGTAATTATCAGTGATAAGTATTCGGTTTATTTTACCTTCATTAGAGAAGGAGGAATGAGATTAACTCTAATATAATATTGCAATATATAATAAAATTAGTAGAAATTGTTAGGATCTTTCATGCTCTAAAAATAATGACATTATCATAATAATGACAATTGAGACAGCAATTTCTAAGGGATCACTGAACAACTAGCTTTAAGTAGGAGTAAATAGAAATGGAAAACGAGAGAAAAGTAACATAAAATATCCTTCAGAGTTATGTTTTTAAATAGTATGGAAACAATAAGTGGATTGCTATTCACAGAAATGTTTCTGTGTAGTGAAGGCGATATGTTCGCTGTCCTTTATCAAGGCAGAATAAATTTGACTGAAAATGGAGCCTGAATAGCTTATTTACACACAAAGGAAAACAACACACTACTCTCACTTATAAATTTTGATTAAGTGTTAAAAAATAAGTGACTATCAAATAGCATCACTTTCAAGTGTTATAGGAATGAAAATGTGTCATATGTAATAATCGAATATTGTAAATCTTAAGCATAATGTTAAAAAGGCTTTGGATAAAATCAAAATCTTATAAATTCTTAATTTATAAGACCTTAACTTTAAAACCTCTAAAATATAAATACTGCCTTTAAGATATATGTTCAAATGCTCTCATTGTGCTTATTGATAAATGTTAACAGCATTTTTATTTTAGTTAGAAAAAGGCAAGAATTTTTATTATCATTATTGCTGATTAGTATTGATTGTTTGGTGGTACTAGTCAATGTTAAGAATCAACAAAAGAAAAAAAAGCAAATGATCTGAAATTAGAATGAAAAGGCAAAACTAATATTAGCAAGAACACATGATTTAAAATATTTTTAAAATCCTCAAAAGCTTCACCCCAAAATATTATAAACAATAAGGAAATCTGATTTGTGGGTTTGACTGAAAATAAGATGTAAAAATCAACCGTCTTGATGATCCAAAACAAGGAACATGTGATGAAAGAAAAATACCATATTTATAAAATCAAAATCAGAGGTAAACTTTTTAATTAAAAATACTAGAAATAAATTTATTACTTTAAAGTTGTATTAATGAACACAAAGTAAGACATATATAATGGAAACAGCAACTATTCAAGGATAAAAGATATTATGCACATGTAAATATTTTCTATATGTTTATACATTTAAAGTGATTCTGTTGAAAGACCAGTGTACTATATTTTAAAAGTGGCAGGTTCTTGAAAAGCTCATTTTAAAGTTCTGAAGGAATATATGAAGTGTAATGATAGCAAAAACATTCTGGAAAAGAAATGTGATGTAATATTATGGGCATTATAAGCTATAAGTACTCAAGCATATTATAGAAGTAAGGATGTTTTAATAATAATTTGACTGGACAGACAAATTAAAAATATAGGAATAAATGCAAAGACATATAGGAATGTATTATATGCTAAAGGTGGTATTTCATATCAATGAGAACACATCGATTTATTCAGTAAAACATAGAAAAATTCAGTGCCCAATTGAAAAAGAAAATTTTTTGTAAATGTGAGTTTCTACCTCATTTATTATTAAACATACACACACACACACCAAATCAATAAAAAAAGGGAAACCATATAACTTATATTGAAAGTTATGGTCGTAATTTATTTTGTAAGCTCAGAATAATAAAAGTATTTTTATTCATACCAAAAAAAACACAATGGTTTGAGCAAGTCAACCATTATCCATTTCAACACCCCAAAAGTATCATATTTGCAAAACATATGGCAAGAAATGAAACTAATATTCTCAACCTAAAAAGTGACGGAAAAAAACAGTTAATACACATACAAGAAGTATCAGAGAAATGAAATAAAATCATAATTTACTCATAGTAAGAGATGTTCAATCTTTTGTTATCTTATTCATAACAAGAAAAATAAAGTTAAAATTAAAAAAAATAGTATTGCTTATCAGATTTACACATTTAAAAAGTGTGAATAATATTTAATGCAGAGGAAGATGTGAGAAAACAGGCCTTTAAATTTGTATTTGGTACTATGTAATTGGTAAAACCTCTTTGGACTGAAATTTTCAATCATTACAAAAATTTAAAAAGCAAATGCCCTTTGACTCAGTAATTACCCTTTTGGGAATTTCTCCTAGAGAGGTATCAAAAAATATGCACAGGTGTGTAAGAAATGTTATTTATATCTAATAGTGAAAATTAAGGAACAATTTAACTATGCATTGGGAAAAAATTAAAAGTCTGTCGGTAATTAGATTTTGTCTGTGTACCAATGAAACACAATACAAGAAGCTATTTATTAAAAATTGACAGCTTTATAAGACATGATATAGAATAATCATTAGGATAGTTTCTTAAGTGAAAAAAATCATAGAATATTTTGTATGGTTTCTTAAATATGTGTTATTAAAAGGGGGAAGTGTCCATATTTATTATTGTATCTCCATAGAAAATTTTAAAAATGGTAACTATGATTTATTCTATGGGGTGGACTGGGGTACTAGACAGGAAAAGGAGGGAATAAATATTACATTTTTATAGTCTTATTTTTTAGTCATTTACAAAGTACTTATGTTACCTGTTCTGAGAAAAATAAATAAGGAAAAAGCACTGATATCACTCCCACATAAAAAAAAAAAAACTTTAATGTTTATATTAAACATAAAGATAGCAGAACACTTTATCCTTTTTTCATCTTTCTCACTCTTTTTTCCTTTCACAGCATCTCCATTTTTTCTTGCCCGGTCCATTGCTGTAGCTATGGGAGTCCGTTTCATTGTAATGGTAATGATATGCAGTGCCATAGTCATAAATTGTAAGTGATAACAGAGAAGTAGAATGCAGCATTGTTGATCTAATGATTGTAATGAATTACTTTGATTAATATTCAGAAGGACTGAAACATAAATTAGAAATATTGAATATATTTTATATTTTAGCTTTTAGTCTAGAAAGTTGTCAATTATTTTTTATTTTTGCTTGGACTATGTTACTAACAACAAAAACCATTCTAATAATTATGATTATTTTAATAGCATTATTCAACCAAGTGGCTCCAATTTCTTTGAATGGTGAGTGGAAGTTTTGTAATATTTTGAAGCACAAATTGCATGCATCTATGTATACTTGGGTTTAGGCAAGTATCTAATTGTGTTAACAAAATCTGTGTAAGAAAATAAGTTCTTGTCCACAATTCACTGTAGCTTTTTAAATTTTATTTTATTTTTTACAATGATGGAGTACTTGTGAAAAGTAGAGAACTCTTTTGGTTTATCTATCATTCTATCTATCATCTATCTATCTATGTGTAGAGATGTCATTGGGTATGACCACACTGGTTTAATTATCTAGAATTTTAGAACTAGAATATAAAAGGTATTGAACTTGTCTAGACAAAATCTGTTACAATGGTCAGACATGTGCAGAATTAATAATATATTCTCCCTTTCTAGAAAGTTACTGTGGCCCATGTCCTAAAAACTGGTTGTGCTACAGAAATAACTGCTATCAATTTTTTGAAGAGAGCAAAAGCTGGTCCCAGAGTCAAGCTTCTTGTATGTCTCACAATTCCAGTCTCCTGAAGATATATAGCAAAGAGGACCAGGTTAAGTATTGTTTTAATTCCTTTTCCTATATTTGGTCCTGCCATATAAAGCAACTCTCTGGAATAGGAACCCAAAACATAATAATAAAGGCACTAAGGCTCAGATATCAACCCCAAATCATTCTGTATTAAAAATAAAGCACAAAAATTGCAGGTATTGTGTATGTGTTTCTTAAGTTGGAATTATGCCAAAAGGCAGGCTGCATTTTTCCCAAGTGTGGAAAAAATGATTAAATGATTATGGCCTTGTATATACTAAAATTCTGAGCACTGACTTTACTTGTTATTTCAAACAGGATTTCTTCAAATTGGTGAAATCCTTTCATTGGATGGGTCTAGTACAAAATCTAAAAAGTGGATCCTGGCAGTGGGAAGATGGCTCCATTCTTTCGCCCAACCAGTAAGTCTGTGCCAATAGGTCTCTATTTTTGAATTTGTCCCTAAGCTATTCCTATGATCAGTTAATGATCACATTTTTCTTTACATAATGGCAGGACATCCCCATATACAAAAAACAAAACAAAACAAAACAAAACCTCTTAGGGACTAAATTTAGTACATTGTGGAGCAGAGCAGCCAATCCTAGTGATAATGAGTAACATTGATTATTTGCTATGTGCTAAATACTGTGCAAGATAGGTCTAATACAATGCTCATTTTACAAATGAGGAATCCAAAGCAGAGAGGCTAAGTGTCATATACATTCTTTTTTGAAGTTATTACTCAATTTGTTGAGACATAATTGACATTCAACAAAGTGCACATATTTAAAGTCTAATTTTGACAAATGTATACATCCACGAAACCATTAATAACATCAGGATAATTAACATATTTATCACCTGCAAAACTTTCCCTTTGCACTTTTTTTATGCCTCCTTCATGCCCCTCCGACCTACCTGCTTCTAACTCCAGGCAACCAATCTGCTTCCTGTCACTGCAGATTAGTTTGTAATTTATAGAATTTAATATAAATGGAGTCCTACAGTATGTTCTATTTTTATGTCTGATTTTTTTATTCAGTATAAATATTTTGAGATTATCCACCTCATAGCATGTATAAAGAGTTAATTTGTTTTTATTGCTGAGAGGCATTCCATTTCTGAGTGTTGCTCAATTTGTTTATCCTTTCACCTGTTGATGGATGTTTGGGAAGTTCCCAGTTTTTGAATATTAAAAATAAAGCTACTTGCTATGAACATTTGTGTGCAAGTCTTTGTATAAACATAGCCTTCCCTTTTTCTTACATAAATACCTAGGAGTGGAATGGATGGATCATATAATAAGCATATGTTTAACTTTTTAAGTCTAACTATTATCCAAAGGGGCTTTGCATTTACATTCCCAGCCAGCAGTGCGTGAGACTTCTAGTTGCTCAACAGCCTGGTCAACACGTATGGTCAGTCTCTTAAATTTTAGCCATTCTACTGTGTGTAGTGGTGTCTCATAGTTTCAATGTGCATTTCCTTAATGACTAATGATATTGAGCATCTTCTTTGATGCTACATTTTTTTTTTATTGCTATAAATACTCATGAACATTTTTTGTGGAACTCAGATAAGTTACTTGGGAACAGCTTGATCTGTTTTGGTCTTGCTTTATTTATTGTTAGTCAGTATTTTCATTCTAGAGCTAATTATCCCCCACAACTGAGCCAAGCCCCTTCTATGTAATCTCAAAGCCTTGAGAAATATGAGGTTTTACAATATGACTGGGACAAATGTGGTTGATTCCAATGTAAGCACTGGAACTTAGTGTAAGCACTAAGAACTGTTCCCTCTAAATCATTTTAGATAGTCCTTTCTTTGTCTTTGAGTAGTTATTGAGTAGATATATATTGATCAATATTCTGCTGAGTACTCAACTGGGACCTTTTGCATATCTTCAGATTTCTTTTTTCCTTCAACTCTGTCATCTCAATTACAGTGTCCTATGAACTGCAGCTTTCTATATCTTTCTAGACTCAGGTATCATGTGTATTAGGTATCTATATGTTCCTCTTTTAGCCATTGATTATACAGCTCAAGTCTGTACACCAGCCAAGTGACAATAGCCTAGTATTCACAGAGCTCCCTTTGGAAGATCTGGCCTATCACTACACTGGTTAGTAATGTCTCCATTCTGGCACAAAGATCAGAAACAAAACCTAAATGGTTTACGACTTCTGCTTTCCTTCAGTCTTATAATATCACAGATAAAACAGAAGTTCTCTAGAATGTGTTTTAAATTATTTATTTGAAGTATATTTTATTTATTTCAATCTTTAATGATTTAATAAGTAATAAAGACAATCACAACATTAATGTTAATGTTCACTTAATTTGGTGCTTTTCCTCTCTGTGACAGTTTTAAGCCATATATATATAGATATAGATATATACACATATATATACATGTATATACATATGTATATATGTGTGTATATATGTGCATATATATACATGTATGTATATATGTATGTGTATATATACATACATGTATATATGTATGTGTATCTATCTATTTATCTATATATATATATATCTTCTCATGAAATACTCTTAAAAGTTTTATATAACATGTATAATTTTAACCAAATTTTGCTTGTAAGGAACAGAGTCTCAGAGTGTATAATAACTCATCTAGTTATAACATTAGCAATAATTACAACAAGGATTCAGATATATGTCTTTCTGACTCTATAGCCAGAATTACCATTAAGTGACACAAAAGCTGTTTTTGCTGACTCTTAAATTTATGTTGCTACATTAATGGTTAATTGGCAATGATCAATGGACAACTCCTTACTGTCATAAGTTCCTTTCAAGTTTCGCCTTGTATTCATGTACCCGGGACTATCTACCTTCTTATCTAATTATATACAGAGGGTGCCAAAAAATTGTATAAACATTTTAAGATAAGAAAAAAATTGTATTAAAATTACGCTGAAGGTACCACTTTGAGCACCTCTTGTGATTGCAGAAGTCAAATGTGACTTGTATTCCCCTTTTGTTATCAGTATATATTATTACAATTTTAATACAGTTTTTTCCTTCCTTAAAATGTATATACATGTTTTTGGCACCCTCTGTAGGTATTAGAGGATTTTACAACTTTTGAAAATTTTCTTACCAAGTAAAATTGCATCTAATTGAAGATTGTATACTTTTCACAAAACATGACACTGAACATGAATTCTAATTGATTTCTAATCCAAATATTTTTTAAAAAACATTTAAAATTTTCCTTTTCACTCAGGTACATATGTGAAGAGAATTTCATGACTTTCTAAATTGGCTGATTTCCAATGTATAAAAATAGTAGTACATAATTTACAATAGAATGCTATTTTTACTTTTATTTTCTGAGTTGGGTATATATTGCGTATCTGTGAATTAGGAAAGGCCAGGTATGGTCCTAAATACTCCTGAAATGATATTATTTCAGTACCTATATTTAAATAAATACTATTTCATTTTTATATTCTTACATTAATAAATGTAATTTGTTTTCTCTCTCTAGACTAACAATGATTAACATGGGACCTGGAAACTGTGCGCTTTATGGCTCAAGTTTTAAAGGTTACACAGAAAACTGTTCAAATCAAAACACGTTCATTTGTATGCAGAAGAATGTATAAAAAGCTTAATGTTTATAAAACATAAAAGATTCAAAGACACAAAAGCCATTCCCTGAGTGTTCTCTATGAAGAAAACTTCCAGAAGAAAGTTACACCAATATTTGTTAAATATTTTTTCTATTTAACATGCCACAAGACATAACCTTGCAGCGAATAAAGGTTAACAATTAAATAATTTATTTTCTATAACAATGTTTTATTTATTTTAAAAATTTTTGAGTGATGAACAAATTCATTTTTAAATTTAGTAAAATGATGATCCCTAGGATTCAAATAAATTTTAAGCTATTGTTTTATTAAATATGTGCAAATATTAAACTAATAAGTCGTTTAGAACTTTTCAAAGATAAAATATTTGAAAATTAAATAGACAAAGCTAGGTGAAGGGTGTATGTGGGCTCATTAAATTTGCTATATTTGAAAATTTTCAAAATAAAAGTTGAACAATTTCAAAATGCCACTACTAATTTTATATGGCACATGACATACTTAGCAAAAATTGAATTGTTCCTTGTAATAAGAATATGGCAGCAATCTGCATTCCCACCAAAAGTGTATGAGGGTTCCTTTTTCTCCATAGCCTCTCCAGCATTTGTTATTATTTGCCTTGTTGATGATAGCCTTTCTAAATGGTATGAGGTGATATCTCATTGTGGTTTTTACTTCATTTCTCTGATGATTAGTGATGTTGAGCATTTTTCATTTTTTCATATGTCTATTGGCAATTTGTACGTCCTCTTTGGAGAAATGTCTATTCAGGTCCTCTGCCCATTTTTTATTTGGATTGCTTGGTTTGTTGTTGTTGTTGTAGTTGTTGAGTTGTATGAGTTCCTTATATATTTTGGATATTAGCCCTTTATCAGAAATGTTGTTTGCAAAATCTTCTCCCACTCTGTTGGTTGCCTCTGTGTTTTGTCGATGGTTTCTTTGCTGTGCAGAAGCTTTTGAGTTTGATATAGTCCTATTCATTTACTTTAGCTTTTACTTCCCTTCCTTTGAAGTCAAATTCATAAAGTGCTATTTGAACCCAAGGTCCATAAGTTTAGTACCTATGTTTTCTTCTATGCAGTTTATTGTTTCAGGTCTTATGTTTAGGTCTTTGATTCATTTTGAGTTAATTTTGGTACATGGTGACAGATATAAGTCTAGTTTCATTCTTTTGCATGTGGCCTTCTAATTCTCCCACCACCATTTATTGAAGAGGCCGTATTTTCTCCATTGTATATTTTTTATTTCTTTGTCAAAAATTATCTGTCTATATTTATGTGGGTTTATTTCTGGGTTCTCAATTCTATTCCATTGGTCTGTGTGTCTGTTTTTCTGCCAATATCATACTGTTTTGATTATTGTTGCCGTGTAGTAGAAACTGAAGTCAGGGAGTATGATACCTCCCTCATTGTTCTTTTTTCTTAGGATTGCTTTGGCTATTCGGGGTCTTTTGTGGTTTTGTACAACTCTGATGATTTTTTGTTCTATTTCTTTAAAACATGCCATTGGGATTTTGATGGGGATTGCATTAAATCAGTATATTGCTTTGGGTAATATGGCCATTTTAACTATGTTGATTCTTTCAATCCATGAACAAGGAATGTCTTTCCATTTCTTTATGTCTTCTTCAATTTCTTTTAAATACGTCTTATAGTTTTCAGTATATAGGTCTTTCACATTCTTGATTAAGTTTATTCCCAGGTACTTTATTCTTTTTGTTGCAATTGCAAAAGGAATTGTTCTTTTTATTTCTTTTTCCGAGATTTCATTGTTAATATATAGGAATGCAATGGACTTTTGTACGTTGATTTTGTAGCCGACAACTTTACTGTATTCGTTTATTGTTTCTAATAGCTTTTTGGTGGAGGGTTTTTTAGGGTTTTCTATAGATAGAATCATGTCATCTGCAAAAAGTGACAATTTAACTTCTTCATTCCCAATTTGGATGCTTTTTATTTTTTTTATCTTGCCTGATTGCTCTGGCAAGGACTTCCAACACTATGTTGAAAAGCAGAGGTTATAGGGGACAGCCCTGTGGTGTTCCTGAATGTAGAGCAAAGTTTTTCACCATTAATTATGATATTAGCCGAGGATTTGTCATATATGGCCTTAATTATGTTAAGGTATTTTCATTCTGTACCTATTTTATTAAGTGTTTTAATCATAAATTTTTGTTGTATATTGTGAAATGCTTTTTCTGCATCTATTGATATGATTTTGTTCCTTATATTGTTTATGTGGTGTATCACATTGATCAATTTGCATATGTTGAACCATCCTTTTGTGTCATGTCCAGCACAACACAGGCAGTGAGAGAACGAGAAGGGACAGCGAAGGGTTAAGAAAGAATCAGAAATCAAGAAAATTATGAAACAGGGGGCCAAGGGTCTCACAGCCTCAAAGGACTGAGAGCCCCGAATCGGGCCACCTTGTGGCTTTTATTGATGTTCACACAAGGAAGTAGGATTATTGTTTTCTCCACGGTCTGTGAGTCTCATATACCATACCAGAAAACTGATTCAAACCAATCATCCTTGCCTGCAAACAGTCAGAATCGAAAGTCCCAAGATGTCTTAATAATAGTGGTATGTACCTCTCCAGGCACAAAAACCTTTATACTGAAACTCATTGTTAAGAACAGAAGGAGAACTGATGTCATCACATCTTGCGTCACTTCCTAAGCAGGTTGTGGGAAGGAATACAGCCACAGAGGCAGAAGCTCTCCTTAGCCGGGGGAAGGTGCGGGTCTATGCCCACCTCCATCAACCCCGTGAGTTCTCCTGGTGGTCCCCACGTAACTGTGCCTGGCTTGGGTTGCCTCCCCACCCGTGGCAAATCTTATCCATCATTGGCTAACCAGCCATCCTTTGGGGCCAAACAAGGAGATGTCACATAGGTGAAGCAATGTCCCTGAAAGGATTAGTCTCACAGACTCTTCTTTCTTTAGGGGTAGGCACGAGGGGACAGACGGGTAGGCTGCTGTATGGCAACATTTATGCCTCTGGGATGAACCCCACTTGGTTTTGATGTATATAATCTTTTTAATGCATTGTTGCATTCAATTTTCTAGAATTTTGTTTAGGATTTTTGCATCTGTAATCATCAGAAATATTGGTCTAATCTTTTTCTATTTCGTGTTATCCTTACCAGGTTTTGGTATCAGGGTAATGTTGGCCTCATAAAATGAGTTAGGGAGTATTGTGTCTTCAGTTTTTTTGGAAGAATTTGAGTAGGACATGTATTATATCCTCTTTGAATGTTTGGTAGAATTCACTAGTGAAGTCATCTGGTCCTGGACTTTTGCTTTTGGGAAGGTTACAGATGACTAATAAATTTCCTTACTGTTGATCAGTCTATTTAGATTTTGTAATTTTTCATGATTCAGTCTAGAAAGGCTATATATTTCTAAGAACTTGTACATTTCTTCTAGTTTGTTGAATTTGGCGGCATATAGTCCTTCATAGTATTCTTGGATGACCCTTTGTATTTCTGTGACATTCGTGATGATTTCCCCTCTTTCATTTCTGATTTTGTTTATTTGTGTCTTTCCTCTTTTATCTTAGTGAGTATAGCCAAGGGTTTGTCACTTATATTAATCTTTTCAAAGAATTAGCTCTTTTGTTCTTATTGTCTTATTTTTTTACTATTTTTTTTTTGTTCTCTATTTCTTTAGTTCTGCTCTGATTCTTATTATGTCCTTCCTTCTGCTTACTTTGGGTTTCATTTGTTCTTCTTTTTCTAGTTCTTTAAGGTGTAATGTTATTTATGTGAGATTTGTAATGTTATTTAATGTTATTTATTCTAGTACTTTAAGGTGTGAGGTTATTTATCTGAGATTTTTCTTGTTTCTTGAGATAGGCCTATGAGGATATGAATTTCCCTCTTAAAACTGCTTTTGCTCCATCCCCCAAAATTTGGTAGGATTTATTTTCTTTCTCATTTGTTAGAAACAAATGAGATGTATCTTTTTTATGTATCTTTTGATCTCTCTTCTTATTTTTTCTTTGACCCAGTCATTCTTTAAAAGTATGTTGTTGGGCCGGCCCCATGCCGGTTCGGTTCCCACATGGGCCAGTGGGCTCTTAACCACAAGGTTGCCAGTTCAATTCCTCGAGTCCCACAAAGGATGGTGGGCAGCGCCCCCTGCAACTAAGATTGAACATGGCACCTTGAGCTGAGCTGCCGCTGAGCTCCCGGATGGCTCAGTTGGTTGGAGCGCATCCTCTCAACCATAAGGTTGCTGGTTCGACTCCCACAAGGGATGGTGGGCTGTGTCCCATGCAACTAACAACGACAACTGGACCTAGAGCTAAGCTGCACCCTCCACAGCTAAGACTGAAAGGACAACAACTTGAAGCTGAACGGCACCCTCCACAACTAAGATTGAAAGGACAACAACTTGACTTGGAAAAAAGTCCTGGAAGTACACACTGTTCCCCAATAAAGTCCTGTTCCCCTTCCCCAATAATAATAATAATAAAAGTATGTTGTTTAATCTTCACATATTTGTGGGTTTTCCTGCTTTCTTTTTGCTGTTGATATCTTATTTCCAAGCCTTATGATCAGAGAATATGATTGGTATGGTTTCAATCTTCTTAAATTTTCTGAGGCTAGTTTTATGTCCCAATATATGTTCTATCCTTGAGAATGTTCTATGTACACTGGAATAAAATGTATAGTCTGATGTTCTAGGATGAGGTTCTCTATAAATATCAATTATTTATACACATCTATTTCATCTAATGTGTCATTTAGGACTGATATTTCTTTATTTATTTTCTGTTTAGATGATCTATCCATGGCTGTCAATGATGTATTTAGGTCCCCTACGATAATTGTGTTTTGGTCAATTTCTCCATTTAGTTCTGTTAGTAGTAGCTTAGTATATTTTGGTGCTCCCTGATTGGGGGCATAAATATTGATGACTGTTATATCTTCTTGTTGTATAGTCCCTTTTAACATTACGAAATGTCCATCTTACTCTCTTGTTACCTTTTTTGTCCTGAAGTTTTTATCATCTGATATAAGTATAGTTACATCTGTGTTCTCTGGATACCATTTGTTTGGAATGTCAATTTCCACCCTTTCACTTTGAGTCTATATTTGTCCTTGTAGCTGAGATATGTCTTTTGGAAACAGCATATGGTTGGGTTTAGTTTTTTGACCCATTCTGCTACTCTGTACCTTTTTATTGATGAGTTCAGTCCATTTAGTTTTAGGGTGATTATTGATATACGAGGATTTCCTATCATTCTATCTTTGGTTTTCGAGGAGGACGGTGTCTCCATTGTTTCCTTGCCCTTTTTTGTTTGCTGTGTGATTATTTCAGGGTGATGATATTTTATGATTTTTCCCTGTGTTTCTTCCTTTATTATGTTCGGGTCTGGATTTTTTTTTTTGATTGGTTACCTTTAAGTTTATGTAAAAGAAAGTTTCATATTTAGAGTATTCCATTTTCTTCAGCATGCTTCCTTTCTCCATTCCCTTTTACCAATTCAGACCTTTACCCTCCCTCCTTTTATATTTTTGTTGTCACAAATTATCCTTATGTATGCTGTGAGTTGATTTCTGCACTGTAGTAGTAAGTTGTCTTTTTCTTCTTCTTTCTTTTTAGTTTTCTTTTTTCCTTCTTTACCCTGTGGGTTATGTTTAAGTGTATAGTGTCTTATTTGGTACACCAAATAGGGTTGCCATTTCCTGCTTCTGTCTGTCTGTTCATAATACTACTCATGGTTTTGTATTCTTTTGCTTTTTTGTGTCAGGTTGAATAGCCTCCTTCCATATTTCTTGTAGTGCAGGTTGTGTTAGAAAATTCCCTCAGCTTCTGTATATCTGTAGAGGTCTTTATTCCTCCTTCATATCTAAAGGATAGTTTTGCAGGATATATTATTCTTGGCTCATAATTTCTCTCTTTCAATAGTTTTAATATTTGAGTCCACTCCCTCTGACTTGCACAGTTTCTGCTGAAAAATCTGATGATAATCTAATGGCCTTTCCTTTGTAGGTTACCATCTTCTTTTTCCTGGCAGCCTTGAGAGTTCTTTCTTTGTCACTAATTTTTGACAGATTAAATACAATGTGCCTTGGAGAAGGTCTGTTGGGACTGAGGTAATTCGGTGGTCTATTTGCTTCTTAGATTTGAGGGTCCATTTCTTTCTACAAGTTTGGGAAGTTCTTGTTGAATATTTGTTTGAATATATTCTCTGTTCCCTTCTCCCTTTCGTCTCCTTTTGGTATGCCCATTATTCTTATATTGCTCTTTCTGATAGAGTCAGAAAGTTCTTGTAGAGTTCTTTCATTTCTTTTAACTCTCAAGTCTTTCTCTTCTTCAATCTGTGTCATTTCCAGATTTCTATCTTCTATGTCACTGATTCCTTCCTCCATCTTGTCAGTTCTATTACCTAAGCTGGCTCTTTCATTCTTCATTTCTTTTATTGAGTTCTTAATCTCTAGTTATTCTATTTGATTCTGTTTTAAAATTTCAATCTCTTTGGTAAAATGTTCATTTTGTTCTTTGATTGTGTTTCTGAGTTCATTAAACTGCCTATCTGTGTTTTCTTGCATTTTGTTTGCTTTAAGATTTTATTAAGTATTTAAGTCATGGAAACCATGCATAAAAAGCCCACAAATTTGTGTTGAAGAAACAAACCAATATAAATTGGACTATGTTTCTAGAATTAAAGAGGGGAAGCCTGGCATATGTTCCACTGAAAAGAACAGAAGTTTTGTAACATTGTGTATAATATATTACAGCTTAAAGAAAACATTATGAAACTGACAAAAAGGTAAAAATTCTGCAGATTCTCAGAATTTGGTGAAAATGGGAATACCAAGAGAAAAGCAACCACAGAAACTGGCTTGCAGTATGAGGATTTATAATGAACTTGGGGAATCTTAGTTTCTGTTCCGTTGTTGTCATGGAGTACTGGGAACACAAGATAAAGCTTAAGGCCACCTAACTGGAAGGCTTAAGTATAAGTTATTTTCTAAAGCAGGGCACTTCTTCAAAGGCTACCGTCTTGTATAAGAAATAGCAAATAAAACCTACATTTCAGGAAATGTAACAAGGACACTTTTTAGTGAAGCAAACCAGAATATGTCACTCAAATTATGTCTCTTTGAGATAAAAATTATTTTTACCTGAAGACCATTAAGAAGCAGTTTGAAATGACTATCTCAAAAAGATATCTGAACCTTATATTTTTTGCGTCATTATTTGCAAAGCCAAGACATGGAAACAACATAAGTGTCCACTTATATATGACTAATTAAAAAAACTGTGGGATGGGATATTATTCATTGGAATATTATTCAGCCATAAAAAAGAAATCCTGCTAGTTGCAATAACATGAATGAATCTGAAGGACATTATGCTAAGTAAAACAAACCAGACCCAGAAAGACAAACACTGTATGGTCTCACGTATGTGTGAAACCTAAAAAAGCCAAGCTCATAGAAACAGAGAGTAGAATGGTGGTTGCCAGGGCCTGGGGAGGGGGTAAGATGGAGAGATGGTAATGAAAGGGTACGAACTTCCAGTTATAAACAACAACAAAATGGTAATTGTGTGAGGTGATGGATGTATTAACTAGCCTTATTGTGGTAATCATTTTGCACTATATCTGTGTATCAAACCTTAAACTTATATATTGTTGTATATCAATCATAACTCATCTCAATAAAACTGGGGTGAAAACAGCATATTGGTGGTTTTATCACTAAACAAGAAAAGGAAAGAGGCAGTATCAAATGCAGGAAAAGGTCTCTCTACCTGCCCCTTTTCTACCTGAAGCCTGGATATAAATTCTTCTTTTACAGAAGGCAGAATCTTAGTCTAGAAAGTGCCCACCAGAGCAATCTGCAAACAAACCTTAATTCATTATTTTTCTGTCATATGTATACTTTTCCATAGTTTGCCACCTTTGGAATCTTAAAAGTACTGGTTTTTATCTTATCATTTCTCTATGAACTTACTGTTCTTTGCTGAAAATGTTATATAAGCTGCATTTCTAAGCCACTACTTTAAGTTACTCTTCATTTTAGGTTTCTCTTGTGCAAAGTGCACTACATGCATAAACTTTTTCTGGAGGGATGGTGTATGAAGACTTTATCTGGGTTATACTTTAACCTAACAAATAGTTTGGAGTTTCTTTCAAATTAGAGAATATTTTTAAAAATACATGATCATTGAAGTTTAACAAAAGATTTTGAATCAAGTTTTCATGGCTTTTTTTTTTTTTGGATTATACTCAAGTTATTTTAAGTGACAAATTACAAAATTACTAATTGATAGCACATGTTTAGTTAATAATTATCATTGCATAATAATTAAAAGTTGCTTTCTTAAGCCTGCTACATAAATCCTGCCAATTTCATTTAACTTACACTTTTTCCCTCCCGAACTTTATGTCCCGTGGCATCTACCTCCATGTTCACTTCATCTCTTTTAAATTATGACATGTTCTTATGGACCTTCACACTTCTGGTTAAACTTTTCTCTCTTTTAATATATTATTTGTTTCCCTGTGTTGCTCCACTATCATCAGGTAATTATTTAAGATATCACTTAAAATATAGCTATTTAAAAAAATTCTCAAATCTTTCAATCAGAATTTATCTCTTCCCACAAACTCTCCTTGGTTCTCTTTCAATCTCTCATCACCTTTTGTTTTGTTTTACTGCTGTTTTCTCACTATGACACATGCCGATGGCAGGAGTCAAGTCTTAACTTTGTTATTGCCACAATCATTTATTAGATTTATTTGTGCATTTTATAACTCCAACACCTTGACTTTTATACCAAACTGAATATTTAATACATCATTTTTATTATAGCTCTAAAGGAAATCTTAAAAATTTTAAAGGAAGCTTTGTATATGCTTCAATAGTCCATGGCTATTCCATGTGTTAATAAATGTGCAAATCCAATAGTAAGTTTTCCGCATTTTCTTCCTAGTAGAATTTTTGGTTTCTTTATTTCTTCAAATATATTTTCATATAGAATTAAGAATTTACTTCCAAGTTTTTCTAATTATATCATTTGTAATGGTTTTCAGAATGCAGCTTTTGTTTTCATAAAGTTGCTAGGAGCATACTCATATAATGCTTGTAATAATGGCAAGTAATATGACGCAGCAGGAGAAACAGAATTCAAATAAGGAAGTTGGGGGATCAAGGAACATCCAGGAACAAGCACCCCAATGTTTTTCTTATTTGTAGAAAGATATGATTCTTCTCTGGATGAAACTGCTAATAATAGTGCTGACATTTATGTGATGAAACTTGGTTTCAGGAGAGCTGAGGCAGAAAAGTATCCTGAGAGTCTTGTCACATAGAGGATACAGGATGTCTAACCCTTCTAATGGATTATCTCAACTGTAAGATATAAATAAAAAATTGGCAGTAGGCTCCACTTGAGACTTTTGAACTTTTAAAAAATCTTACAGAAATAGTTACTTAATTAGATAGTTACCTTCACTGCCTTTATTATGGTCAAGAGGCAAAACGGATCAAGCATCTCTGGAAATAAGCAAAGAGTGTGCCAGTCCAGCTGTAAAATAACTATCTTGATTAGGCAAACCTATATGTCATTAATGGAGGAACAAAGAATTAACATATTGGGGTAACTAGAAAAAGATTCCTTCTCCTGGCATATGTGAATTTAATTCCTACTTAACTTCTCTGAAATTAAAAGGCAGTGTTTAAATTCAATAAAGCATGGTTAGCAATTAAAACAAACTTTAGAGGTTTGTTGGTATGGTATGCAGAGCTCTAAGATTACCCCTAAAATTTCCATGCTCTGATGTACACCTGAATAACCCTCTCCCCTTTAATTTCAGTGGGATTTGTGAATACAGGCATACCTTCTTTCGCTGAGCTTCTCTTTATTGTGCTTCACAGGTGCTGCATTTTTTACAAATGGAGGGCAAGACCCTCCACCAGCAAAATGACTAGCTTTTTTGTGATACTTGCTTTATTAAGGTGGTCTGGAACCCAAACAACAATAACTCCGAGATGAGCCTGTAGGATGTGAATCTGTGACTAGAATACAGTAAATGGCAAAGAGGGAGATATTTTTCAGATACAATTAAGGTTTCACATTAGCCAATTTTCAGTTAATCAAAAGAGATATTATTATGGGAAAATCTGACGTAATCAGAAGTACACTGAAAGAGGATTACACAGAACAGATAGAGAGAGGAGTCAGAAATACTTTCCATGTGTCCTTGAAGAAGCAAGTATGGTGTGATTGCCAGTACAGAGGGGTGGCTTCTGGAGCTGAAGTTCTCAGCCCTAGAACGACAAAGAACAAATTCTGCCAACAGCCTGAAGAGCTTGGCAGAGGAAGCTGTTTCAGATCAGAATGCAGCCTGGCCAAGACCCTGGTTCCAGCCTTGTGGAACCATGAATAAAGGAAACAACTAAGCCATACCCTGTTTCCGATCCATAGATAATATGAGATAATAAACGTGTTGTTTTATGTTTCTAAAGTACTCATAATTTGTTATGCACCAATAGATAACATGTATTATATACATTAGGGTAATACATTTAGGGTAACCAAGTAAAATTCAAAAGGTATAAGCTAACTATTGGCAATATTATTTTGTTATATTGTGTGTTTCTTAGACATTTCCTTTCCCTTTATGTCCAACACTCAAGTAGACACTTCCATGTGTATTAGTCCATTTCATAGCAAAAAACAAAAAGCAAAACAAAAAATCAGAAAGCGAAAGAAGAAAATTAATGTGTCTTTCTCCAGAGAATACGTAAGAAATCTTATTTCAAAGGAAATCTTTTCTTTTTTTTGGTAGAAAGAACTTTACATAAAGAAGTCTTTTCCAGGGTAAAGGAAAGCAGAATGCAGGTAAGAGTGGGGGAGGGGAAGATTAAACAAAATGAAATGCGTCACGTGGTCCTGAACTGACTATGACCAACATGGTAAGACCAGGCTGTGAGAAAGACACTCTGCCGTGAGTGACCATATCCTCCATTCAACACAGAACTTTCCATCACAATTCCCTGAAATGATAGGGGAGCTTGAAAAAACATCTGAGTTGTAATTAGGAGGCAACAGGAATTTTCTTCTCTCAGGGGGGACAATTTTGACATAGACTATTCTCTGAAATGACACTTCATCCACCATATTTATCACTTTCTGTTTACTCATTGTGCTTGTAACTGGAATGAATGTTTATGAGTTCTCAGAAAAAAAACACATTTGGCTCTGAACACTTTATGGGTGATGATGTGAAAAGTGATTCATTTGAACCTATGCTTGGCTACATGAAAAGAGTTGAGATTCATCCTTAACAAATATTATGAAAATGGACCATCCTTGGTTCATTACAGAGAAAACCACTCTAAGCAGGTAAAAACAAACAAACAAAAAACAAAGATGAAATTGCCTCATGGGAGGAAGACAGGAAGATGGGATAGTGGGACAGAAAACTATTCATTTTCATTATCAGCTTACCTATACTATTTTTAAAATTGTAATTAAAAATATATTATCGTGTAATCAGATGGACAATAAAGCCAAAACATGTGAAATAATTATTAAATACAGTGCATGTTCTCTTAGACCAAGTTAAACATTTGAAAGATGTTATTCCTCATCCATTATTTTTCGCAATATAACTTTAGTGCAATTTCCTAAGTAAACCTTCATACAACAACGTGAAGAGTTCAGCTTGTAGTCCTATCATATTTCTATTTTGAGAAATAAAAAATAACAGGTCTTTCCTTCTTCCTGGATCTTATATAGTAAATATTAATTTGGATTCTTAATTATAATGATTTAATTGAAATGTAAAACTAGAAAGCAAGCACAGACGTCAAAATTTTCTTTTAAATTAAAGTTTATTGAGGAGACAATTGTTAGTATAGTTACATAGGTTTCAGCTGTACAGTTCTGTAATACGTCATCTATATATCACATTGTTCAATATAAATTTTTTAAGATGTCTAAACTACAGTTGAAAAAAGAGAATAGGCTTTTGATATCTGTGAGATCAGGAAAATCCCATCCAGGTCACAGGCATCAGGACTCTGTGTTCCCAGTCTTTCTGTGAAACACTCAGAAACCCCTCAATAAAATGGATTGCTCCCTCTCCCAGAAAAAAAAAGGGAGTTGTTCGTATTTTACACATAACTTTTAGGAAAATTTTTGGGACTAATTAGCAACTAAGATCTTCAATGCACATGTAAGTAACTCTTCTACTGATGGATAAGCATAAGGTAAGAAACTTCTGTGGAATAAAGAAATAGCTATTGTAAATTTATGTGATCAGGACTTGTGTCCCTTTACTTTTGCAAATCTCAAAGTAATCACACAGGAACCACATGTTTGGCCAAAGACCTATGAGAAGACACACAAATTGTTCATCTGTGAGGCTGAATGATACACCTGAGGAAACTGTCCTATGGCACTTTTAGCTCTAAATTAAAACATATAGATGGATAAATGTCCAGAAAGAAGTAACTTCCAGAAAAGTGAGGTAGAGATAGTCCTTGATAACATACACAGGACTGAAATGATGTTGGTATGTATTGTATTATTATAAATTTTTATATATGTACAACCACTCCCTTTAATTCTTTCTGAACTGCCAACTGTGGTTGGTTGGTTGATTCCTTTTCGTGAATAGGCAGTTGAATTGTTTTTGCACCAGTGTGACTGTCACTTATATCTGCTTGGAGCAATACTTGTTTTTGCCCCACTGCCATCCCTTAGGATATTTGGTGAACTCTAGCCAATCGCTATCTGCAACTTTGTATTTGCAGTCTTTTTCTCCTACAGCACCTGAATGTTTTGCTGCTCTCATACACGGCAGCCCAGATGTGCTGAGCAGTTGTCATCTCAATGGGCCACAACAAACAAATATCAGGGTACAGTGTATTCCAGCAACCTCAGCCCTACCAGAAGGTAAGTCTGAACATTGGGGCTTGTCTTATTTCCAGAATCAGTCAACAGTGGTAGGCAGTAGTCTCTTCTTCTAGTAGCTACATTCTGACACAACCTTTATTGTGTTCTTCCTCCCTTTCCTGAGTTAATATTCTCTTTCCAACCATTATTCCATGCACATCTAAATAAACTTTACGCTCAAAACTGTTCTCAGGGTCTGCTGCAGAAACAACCAAGTCCAAAATGCCACTGACATGTTCAGATTGATTTATGTGTTTTTGCTTTTTGAAGTTAAGCATCCTTCCAGAAGTTGCATCTCCCATTGCAGGATGTCCTCTCCCTTAGTGGCCACTGCAGACAACCATCATTTATTCAAAGCAAATGATGACTCCAATAATACAAGAACATCCAACTCCGAACAAAGGACTGAAAAAAAGAAATGAATGTCCACTTAAGCTGTAAACAATGAGGTCTTTTCTCTACCAGCAATTTCTAACTAAAATGTTGTATCACATAATAATAATAGTATACATGGCCATAGGCCCAAAGGAGAAATTCAATTTGATATCACTGCTTTGAAAATGCACTCATTCTCTGAGTGGAAAGAAAATCGCTAACTTCAGGCTGCAAATTATGCTCCTATTAAGGAAGAGGGAATGTTCCCTGAGAAAGAAAAATAAAGGATTCTCACTTGATAGAGTCTCCTGTAAACATGTTAACGACAGACTGCGGAAAAACTAGTAGGTTTGGCTGCTCAAAATCCTTACCTATGGAATGCTTTGGGCAAGATGTATTAGATTGCCTAACATTGTTTATGGCCACAACAAAACAAAAGCTAGGACTAGAATATAAGGATTTACGGAGCATGGCATTTGGAAAGTATCACATAAACTATATAAAAATCTCAGTATAAAAAGAAGATGTGTCATGACCAAAGCACCTCCTTTTGTTTATCCTATGCAATCACAACTGTCAGTTAAATACCTCATATATCAATCTGTAAGTCTGGACAAGTGGCCATAAAGTGTATGTTAAGGATATAAATATTCCAGGTCCTTTTGCCTCTTTAATATGCAGGGACTCTTTGAGAATGCATGCTTTGAAACAAGAAATGGGTGAATTGGGTTTTCCATTCCTAAAACTATGAAGAACTTCCTTGACATGACAAAAAGGAGGATAAACTAATGGTGTAATGGTGAAGGAGGGTAGGAAGATAAAAAAAGAGAGGACAGAGTGGCCAGACTGAGTGCATCTGATAGGAAGGAAACGTGTTGTGAGAGGAGAGAACACATTGGGGGACACTATATACACTGGAATCACAGACTCCTTCATCAGCATCTTAAATCATTATGGAAGTGAGTAAACATCTGACGACAACTCTATTCTTCTTACCATTATCAGAAGACAATTTCCCTTTTGAAGAGATAACATCCATCAAATTTAATACCATTAGACACCCTAGTTTCCTGCAACATCTAATAATGCTTAATCCCTTAGCAATATAAAAAATAACAGAAAAATTACTTAAAAGCCAAGATGCAACTCTAATAGTCAGGTAGAAAGGAATATTTCTGAACCTTTGTTTGGTCAGACAAATTAACTCCAAGATTCACCCTTGGCTACAAATTAATGAAACACCTCGTTATACTTTTACAGAGAAGGCTGATAAAAAGTGTAAAGAACAGAATGCAAAGTAGTTATACCTTAGAGCAAGACCAAGTGAGAACAAGTAGGAAAAATAATTGCTCATTTTCATAAGTCCCTTTATATTTTGGTTTTGGTTTTTTAAAATATATATATATGCTTTGCATTGGCAAAAAAAAAAAAAAAAAAAAAAGAGACAATTGAGAGAAAAACTCCAAAAAGCATAATGATTTTGCTTTCATAATCATATTGTCCTTATACTTTAAGAAATAAATTAAGGGATTTCTTTATTCTACATTGGCCCGTTATGTGGTAACAAAGTGAAGTCAAGTCCTATGTGCCCCAGTTGTGTTTTTCAGTGCTTGAAATATACAAGTAGATGCAAAATAAGAATATCAATTTAAGTTTCTTAAGATATCTGTGTAACAATATCATAAAAGTGAGTTTTACAAAGCATGACACATGATATTTAGGGAAAGTATTTTCTGGATTAGTCAGGAAAAAGGAACAAGAGAGAAAGCATAAGCATAAACACCCAAGAGAAAAAGTACACAGTGCTGAACAAAAGTAACCAGGACATAGACTATGTTTGTCTTGGGAAAATGTTGAAACAATCTTTGTGTGAAGAGGTTTCACACAAAGGAAGAGGTTCAAATTAAGTTTAATGAAATTAAAAAAAATCAGAAAAAATTTAAAAAAGTATTTTTATTTAAAGTAGAGACAAATAAATTTAATCGTCACCTATATAAATGGCTTAAAATTTATTTCCATAACATTTATTAAAATGAGATAAAATACACATCGATACACTTCACTGTATACAAGAGGTAAAGAAATGAGCATGTTTTTTTAAATGTAATAACTTCCTATTTTTAGTCATTCGAGATTTGAATTTTTCTAAGAAAACATTTAAACAAGCTGTTTCTTAAAAATACAATGGTTTTGATTTCATAACATTTCCCATTCTCTGCACTCTACAGAATGATAAAATAGAGATGATGATGATGATGATGATGGTGATGTGTGTGTGTGTGTGTGTACAAGTGTACAAGGAACAGAACTCTAAAATTTGTATGAGCACGGGAACACTTTCATCCCGTGAGCCTGCTTCGATATCAGGGTAAAGGTAAATTATTGTTTCCTTTGTTTTCTTGTCTCAAATTTCATGCCCTGAGATCTTATTTTTAGTACAAGTCTATGAAACATGAATTCCTTGGTCAGACCTCAGCTTGAACTCAAAAAGAGCGAAAGAAGAGTCGAACTAGGAGACACTTAACAAATAAGGGTTGAAAGGAGAGCCATCCTCCCAAAACCAGGGGCTGAGTGTCTGACCCTGCACACAGGTGGTGCAGAGTTCTGAAGCCCTGGATGGGAAGAGTCAAACACAGGAGATGAATCCCTTTCCTCGCAGCTCCGATGACACAAGATTCGTATATTCTGCCTGTGCAGCCCTGGACACCTTGCATTTTGGATAAAGTAATTTGCATTCATTCAACCTGAGCCATTTAAAGTCGTGCTCAAAAATTAATTTCTCATACAATAAAAGAATAATCATATGACTCATTTCTCTCTCTCTTGGTCTCTCTCTGACTCCGTGTCTATGTTTCTTCCTCTCTCTCTCTCTCTCTCTCTCTCTCTCTCTCTCTCTCTCTCTCTCTCTCTACCTGTATACACATTCAGCTATGCAATATAAAATCACCAAACTGCACTCAGCAGACGTAGGTCAGAACTTAAAGTTTAAGCAACAGTTCCTTCCTAAGTAATTAGAGAGCCCAACCCAAGGCAACTGAATTCAATGAAACTTTGTGAATAAAACACTGGGTGTCTCCTAGAGTTTGTATACACCATCAGCTCAGGTTTTGAATGCAGCCGTAGCAAGACTTTCTTTTGTAAAAGGATGGACTCATTTCTATTTTCATACCTCTAATATAATTCCACATGTTATTTCAGAGACATGAAAAGAGCCACATTAGTTTAAATCAAGTGATAGCGATGACTGAAAAATTGGTATGATTCAAAGCACTTTAATTTGTTGTTGAATGAATTGATGGATAAGATGAAATTTTACTCGCTATTGAAGCCAAGTGTTAGAATTATAATCGCCTGTTTTATCTTTTTACCTAAATTACAAAACACAAAATTCATAAGTTTATTTAAATAATATATCACATAGTAAGAATCTTAAATATATATACTTTATCATGACTTACACCATTTGATTTTCACACACAGTTGGCTATATCTTTGTATTTAATAATGACCAATTTTTTATGTATTGTAAATTTTTCTAAAAGTTTAATAACTTTTTCCAAAAAACGTGAATTTTATGTTACTCATATAATTTGTTAAGGCACCTTATGTCAGTTTTATAATAAGTATTAAAGGTAAAGTCATAACCAGATAATATGTTCAAAAGTCCACTTACTGTCTAACAATCAAATTAAAAGTTTTCAGTTTAATTATGAAGTATTTTCAATTTCTCCCAAAGGAACTTGTATGTACTTGGTTTGAGAAAATATTGATGTAATGCTACTCTCTAACTGAAATATACCGGGAATCTGACAATCACAGAGACTCCGCACTCTATCAAAATTTATGCATCTTTACAGCTGATGTGAGACTTGCATCTGTCCTCAATCTACTCTGAAACAAGTCACATTCACAGAAGAGGGAGAGACAACTTCAGAAAGAAACGAAGAAAGGACTCACATTAAAATTGAAGTTTTAACAAGATCATATAAGGTAAAAAGGACTTGGAAATAGAAAACTGAGGTTACTATAGAGTTACAATTGGATAACAGACCTGTCTCATAGCAAATCCTACTTAAGACAGAAATACCTCAACAAACATATTCTCTCTTCTCACATATTTGAATGAAATATAACTTATGTATTAAAAAGTAATAAAATATAAAATTTGATAAGCATCAGATCCAACACCCATGCAACTACCATCCCTGTCAAGATACAAAATTCCAGGATCACCAAGATCTTTCCTCATTTAAATTTCCAGTTAACATCTTCTTTCCCCTTACATATATTACCACTACCAAGACCTCTAACATTATCTTGATATCTAATGTGTACTATTTGTTAGTTTTGCCTATTTTTCAAATTAATGTAACTAGAACAACGTAATACAAATTCTTCTGTGTCCAGCTAATTCTCCTCTAGTTCTTGTGATAGTAACTCAAGAACACCTCTCCACCTTACTGACGATGACTAGGCTAGATGTAAATTACTGCGGCTGGTGGACACACTGATTGATTTAAATTAGTTGGGGGTCAATTTGGAAGCTAAAGTGGGGTCAACTTTACTGAAAACAAAGGGATCATAATGATTATTACAAAAGAAAATTTTTATGCATGGAACTGCTAGGAGGATGAACTTTGGCAAATTGCTGACTCCTTTCAATAATATTTCGGTTGTTTTTGTTTTGTTTCCTTTTTCTCTTAGATCTTTGTGAATGTGTCTCCCACTTAGTCCAAAAATTAGCAGGTTAAAATAATAAACATGCATTATATGACACAGTTTCTGAGGATAAGGAATCCTCATGCAATTTAGGAGGAAGGATGTGACTCAGATTCTCTCATGAGGTCACTTTCAAAATAATGGCTGGGGCAATGTAGTCATCTGAAGGCTTGACTAGGGCAGGAAAGTAGTTTTCCAAGAGAGGCTCCCTCTGTAGCTGTTGGAAATAGACTTGATTTCATTGCTAGTTGTTCATAAGAGGCTTTAGTTCCTTGTCACATGGTCCTTTCATCAGTGCCGCTCATGGGAGGATAGTTGGCTTCCCCAGATCAAGCGATCCAAAGGGAGTAATGAGGGAGAAGCCACACTGTCTTTTATAAACTAGACACAGAAGTGGCATGCTATCATTTCCACTGTATATCACTGGTCACACAGATCAACCCTGATACAATGTGGAAGGAAATCATGCAAAGATGTGTGCACCAGAAGGAGAGGATTATGGGGGAAATCTTGCAGATTGGCCATAACACCTACTTTATGGATTTTCACCTCTTACAGCCTGATTAAATAAGACATAACTGCTTTAGTACTGTAACATTTATAAGTACGATTACAACATTTATGATGTGACCCAAAAAGGATAAACAAAGTGAAGAGTAGGTTGGTGCCTCCATAGCCTCATTATACATAGTTTGACAGAGGTTGGCAAACTATGGCCTGTGGACCAATTTGTCTCACCATCTATTTGGTAAATAAGTTTCCTTTGTAAGAAAGCCAAACAATCATTTACATGTGTTCTGTGTTTTTAATTGCACTACAATAGCCAAGCTGAGTAGTTTCAAAGAGACTGGCCCACAAAGTTGAAAACATTTACTAGCCAGTTCTTTAGAGTGTTTTTCAACCCACGCACTAGGATGTAAAACGAAAACATTCCAAAGGTCCAAAATTGTGGATATGAAAAAGGGGGAACTTGTTCCAAATATTTGAAGGGATATTTAATGTAAAGAAATCATAAAGCTCCAATGAGAATAATCATATAATGCTTTTAATAATGGCAAATAATATGATACAACAGGAGAAAGAAAATTCAGATAAGAAGATGGGAACCAAGAAAATTCCAGGACAATCTCCCCAATGATCTTTTTATTTGTACAGAGACCTCATTCTTCTCTGGATGAGATTGCTGATATTTGTGTGATAAAACTTGGTTTTAGGAAAGCGGAGGCAGAAGTTTCCTGAGAGTCTTGTCACATAGTAGAGACAGGGTATCTAACCGATTACCTCAACTGTAAATTATCAAGAAACAAATTGGAGTTAGGTTTCACTTGAGACTTACCAACTTTAAAAAAAAAAAAAAGAAAAACTTACCAGAAATAGTTACTTTGTTAGTTAATTAGTTAGTTACTTAGTTTTACTGTCCTTATTGGTCATGAACAAAAACCTATGTTCAAGCATCTCTGGAGATAGCAAAGAAAAAACATAGACTTGGCTCTGGACACCTCATGGAATATGATGTGAAAAGTGATAATTTGAACCTATGATTGGCTTTGGTTAAAGGAAAAGAGTTGAGATAATCCTGAACAAGTATTATGAAAATGGACCACCTTGGTTCGTTACAGAGAAAACTCTCCTAAGCAGGTAAAAAGCAAACAAAAAACAAAAAACAGAGATGAAATTGCCTCATGGGAGGAAGACAGGGAGATGGGATAGTTGGGACAAGACTCTATTCATTTTCATTATCAGCTTACCTATACTATTTTTAAAATTGTAATTAAAAATATATTATTGTGAAATCACATGGACAATAAAGGCAAAACATGAAATATCCATTAAGTACAATGCATGTTCTCTTAGACCAAGTTAAAAACATTTCAAAGATGTTATATCCCATCCATAATTTTTTCCAATATAACTTCAGTGTATTTTCCTAAGTCAAACTTCATACAAGAATGTGAAGAATTTAACTTGCAATCCTATTATATTTATACTTGAGAAATAAAATATAAGAGGTATTTTCTTCTTCCTCATCTTTATATATTAAATATTAATTGGATTTTTAATTATTATGATTTAATTGAAATTGTAAACTAGAAAGCAAACACAGATGTCAATATAAATTTTTTAAGATGTCTGAACAATAGTTAAAAAAAGAGAATAGGCATTTGAAATCTGTGAGGTCAGGAAAATCCCATCCAGGTCACAGGCATCAGGACTCTGTGTTCCCAGTCCTGTGAAACACTCAGAAACCCCTCAATAAAATGGATTGCTCCCTCTCCCACAAAAAGGGGAGTTGTTCATACTTTACACATTACTTTTAGGAAGAAGTTCTTGGGATTAAGTAGCGATTAAGATTTTCAATGCACATGTAGGTGACTCTTACTGATGGATAAGCATAAGGCAAGAAACACTTGTGGAGTAAAGAAATAGCTATTGTAAATGTATGTGATCAGGGCTTGTGTCCCTTCACCTTTGCAAATCTCAAAGCCATCACACAGGAACCACATATTTGGCCAAAGACTTATGATTGTTCTACAGAACTCAGGAATTCAAGAGATGACACACAAATGTGTTCATCTGTGAGTCTGAATGATACACATGAGGAAAGTGTCCTATGGCACTTTTAGCTCTAAATTAAAACATATAGATGGATAAATATCCAGAAAGAGCTAACGGTCAGAAAAGTGAGGTAGAGATGGTCCTTTATAACATAGACAGGACTGAAATGTTGTTGATATGTATTTTATTATGTGAATTTTTAAATTTCTGCAGGGAAAATTTATAACCATGTATATGGAAGAATATATTGCATGCAATATTGAACACATGTATTAAATCAAAATATTCATGAAATTATTTATCTTGATGCTTTATAATTTTACCTGTAGGTGCACAATTTCATCAACCTTAAAACATGGGGTATCAAATACATGAAACAATTGTATAATAAGAAAGAATTTGAAACATTTCACACATCTTAGAAGTAGATAATTAATAATAATATAAGAGGTAAACTTACCATTCTTAGTAATACTGGATCTTGTTACCCACCCGATCCGCCCTAACAAACACCTAAATAAGCTGCTTCTTGCAGATATAACGATTTTTTTTCACACATGATTCACTCAGAAGTTTTCTGCTTCTGAAATACGTTACACATTTCCCTGTATCCATGGTTTGAGAGAATGAAAATCTGTAATGAAAAATAAAATACTAACATATGATAAAAGGAAAGAGAATGTTCAGAGATGGTGTTTTTATTAAGTGATAGAAATTTTTCAAGCATTTGAATGAGATAGTAACATACTGAGTGAGCCATTGCATCTTTTTCATTCAATACCCACAGTTTTAATGATTTTACAATATTATAAAATTGATGTATTGCCTCACTAATCAATAGCATTTAGGTCAGAGTTTGTTTTTTTCTTGCCATTGTTATTAATGGTTTTAATATATAATAAACTTTGCCTCTATTTTATTTAAAGATGTACTGACTAATGTAGCCTAGGAAAAGAAATCAGAGCATAATATTTGTCATTGCATGATGCTGCAAATACCATGTTTATGAATGAATGTGAGATTCTAAGGTTACAGATATGCAGAAGCCCAGCATATTTGACACATGAGGATGCTGAGAATATTGGGCTCCCCCAGGATAAAGAATATAATAACTATCCTGTTTTCCCGGGGCAGCTTCTCTCTGCGTGAGCATCGGTACATGCACAACACATCCACGTGCTTGTACCATGGAAGAAAGAGAAAGTCAAAAGCCCTTTTATGGTCACAACTACAGTAACTTCGTGTCACTTGAGCACAAAATCGGATGATCTAGGTGGGGCTTAAGTTGGTATGCTACTGTATTTATTCTCTTTTCTGTATTCTCATGCCTTAGACAGATTATTTTAGCTACAGTGTTCCTGGATGTTATATTCTCTACTGAAACCTATGGAAAAACTCATAAAGAATAGCAAAGGGTGGGACTGCCAGAAACTTACAGATCTTGCGAGAGAGCAGAGCCATCCTCCCACAACCAGGCACCATGTTCTTCACTATAAAACAGTCCAATCCAGTATAAATACATAAGGGAGTTCGTGAAATTCTGATGGGAAAGAGAGACAAACATCTTAACCTAATTTGAATCTACTCTGGGAATACCGTATTTTCAAGAAAGTCAATGTCCAACATCAGATCCAGACTTCAAATCACTTGAACTTAAATTCTTTTTTATGTCCAGTTTAGGAAGTATAATTACATGTCTCATATTTTCTCACTATAAGGCCCTTTCATTGGTGAGAAAAAGTATCACAAAATCTCATTCTTGAAGGAATAAAAAATATTCTAAAGGGTTAAATTTCCATAGAACAATACCTTCACAGATATCAACAATCAAATTTCAACCTAATTCATCAGTATATTGTAAGATAAAATTCTCTGATAGACCTACTCAACCTACACTCAACACAGTTTCCTCATGCAGCTGAAGAAACCTTTCCCCTTTTCTTAAGCAATAGGTAATTATTATGATTATGCTCTCTATATTCATTGCACATTATATCCATGAATGATGATAAAAGCTATATAATTACTAAAGAGATTACAAATTCAACTAAAGATCGAAACATTTAAAAAGTTCTTTGGTCATTTGAATAAAAATAATGACCTATTATGTCTTCTTTGATTTCTCTGAAATGTCTCTTAAACTTTATCTGGCATCTTGATTTTTATAATATTTATAATACATAAAATATTTTATATATTTTATAATACATATCTTATAAATATTTTATTCTATATGAAATATAATTTTTATGTAGGTTTTGTAATGAGTGTTTTAAGGGATAGAAATGAGTAAATCGTTATTACTTCAAATATAACCATCCAGTTATGATCTGATTAGAGGTTTCAAAGTATTCATGTTACTTAGATAGTATATTTTTCCTAGCTCATAGAAAGTGCAAGAAACCACAATTAAATACATACTAATTCATCTTTGTTTTGCACTTGAAGCAGACGGGAATTCTGAGAGGCACAGAATTCCCTGCTTTCTGTCCAAGTTTTTATTTCATTAGAAATGAAGTAACAGTTGCATTGGTACCCAATCCACTTTTCTTGACAATAACAGCAGCCAGCATCTAAAAGAAAAAATAAAACATGAGTGATAACATTGGAGATTCAATTTTTTTATTAGATGTATTGAGGTGACATTGGTTAGTAAAATTATATAGCTCTAAGTATATAATTCTGTAATACATCATCCATATATTGCATTGTGTGTTCACCACCCAGTGTCAGTTCTCCTTCCATTACCATATATTTGTCCCCCTTATGCTCTTCTATTGTCCCCTCCCCCCTTGCCCTCGGGTAACCACTAAACCATTGTCTATATCTATGAGTTTTTGCTTGTTTGTTTGTCTTGTTTGTTGCTTTAAGTTTTATATCCCACATATGAGTGAATCATATGGTTCTTGAATTTTTCTGTCTAACTTATTTTGATTGGCATGATAATCTCAAGATTCATCCACTGCGAGATTCAATTTTTTAAATGTTATTTACTCATTCTAAAATCATTTGTTATTGTTTCTACAAATATTCTTTGAGGATGTATTGCATATACCAAAATTCAAGGATATTTATGTGACTGAGTCAGAGATGATTCTTTTCTTCGTGGAGGGTATGTATAACTTCCAATCATTTATTAATTATATTTCATGTTAATTAGGGTAATTATACACAAGACATTCATTATGTTAAAACATCCCCTAAAAGAATATAGAATGGGGGATGGTTAGAAGAATCTTTAAGGAAGTAACCCAAAGTTGAGCCCTGCTGTGTAACTAGAGTAAATTAGAGGAAAGAGATATTTAAAGAAGGCAAGCATTGTAGCATATTTCTTGAGTCAGAAAAAAGTATGGTACCTTGAGAGAAATTTGATATATATTTTGAATATTTTATTTTCAAAATGAACATAAATAAAACAATTAATTTGAAGGCCGGTCATATAGTTTACCAGTGATTTAGCCTTGAACATATACTGTTCTCAATGATTGCTACTCAAATCATTGCCAAATGAATGTTGAAGTTGTAGAGAGTGGTGGTTACCAGTGGCTGAGTGGTGGAGGAAATGAAGACATGTTGGTAAAAGGGTACAAACTTTCACTCAGAAGATTAATAAGTTCTGAGGATCTACTGTATAACATGTGGTTAGAGTTAACAATACTGTGTTATTTACTTGTAAGTTGCTAAATAGTAGATGTTAAATCTTCTCAAAACATACAAGAAATAGTCATTTGACATGATGGAGGTATTAGGTAGTGCTACCTTGGTAATCATATTGCAATATATATGAAGTTGTAGAGAGTGGTGGTTACCAGTGGCTGAGTGGTGGAGGAAATGAAGACATGTTGGTAAAAGGGTACAAACTTTCACTCAGAAGATTAATAAGTTCTGAGGATCTACTGTATAACATGTGGTTAGAGTTAACAATACTGTGTTATTTACTTGTAAGTTGCTAAATAGTAGATGTTAAATCTTCTCAAAACATACAAGAAATAGTCATTTGACATGATGGAGGTATTAGGTAGTGCTACCTTGGTAATCATATTGCAATATATAAGTATGTCAAATGAACACAGTGCACACCTTAAACTTGCACAGTGTTATACATCAATTATATCTCAGTGTAGCTGGGAAAACACTAAGAGAACCACAGATATAAGTCAATTCTCTAGGTTCACAGAAGATGGTAAGACAACTTGCAGAACATTTAAAACAAATACATTTTAAAAAATTGGACCTTGACCTCTCTTCCACTGGATAAGTGAGGTCAGAACTGCAGAAATCTCTTAAAAATGGGCAGAGGACATGAACAGACACTTCTCCCAAGATAATATACAGCCAACAAAAAATGCTAAACCTCACTAGCTATTAAGGAAATGCAAATCAAAACCACAACAAGAAATCACCTCACACCTGCTAGAATGGCTATTATCAACAAGACAAGTAATTGCAAGAGTTGGAGAGGTTGTGGAGAAAAGGGAATCCTCATACACTGCTGGTGGGAATATAAACTGGTACAGCCCATATTGAAAACAGTATAGAGGTTCCTCAAAATATTAATAATAAAATTACCATATGATCCAGCAGTCCCTCTTCTGGGCTTACGGGTATCTATCTACCAAAACACTTAACCGTAAAGATATGTGTACCTCTATGTTTATTGCAGTTTTATTCATGTTGGCTAAGACATGGAAACAACCAAAGTATCCTTCGATATATAATTGGATAAAGAAGATGTGATACATATATAAAATGGAATGTTAGTCATAAGAAAAGATGAAATACAGCCATTTGCGACAACATGAATAGATCATGCCAAGCAAAATCAGACAGAAAAAGTCAAGAACTATATGACTTCATTCATATGTGGCATATAAAACTGAAAGCAAGAAAGAAACAAGACTAACAAAGCAACAAAAACTCATAGACACAGACAACAATTTGGTGGTTGCCAAAGTGTAAGGAGGTGGGGATAAGGTGGAAGAGGGCAAAGGGGATTAAATATATGGTGATGAAAGTTAATTTGACTTTTTGTAGTGAACATAATGCAATATATAGATGATATATTACATAATTGTATATTTGAATCCTATATAATTTTATTAACTAACGTCACCCAAAAAATTTAATTAAAAGATTAATTAATTGCAGAAATCTCTGCACTATACTCTGAATTATGGAATAAATAGAAGCAAAATTATAGAGATATGAAATGTTAGTTATGAACAATCATGGGAGGGTGATTAGGATTAGCTGAAATAATTATTATAATTTATTTTTCATTTGTTACTTAAACATAGTACTCATAGGAAAAATATGTCAATTCAGGCTATATACACTTATAAATAAATAAATAAATAAATAAATAAATAAATAAATAAATAAAGCTCATCAATGTAGTTTAATTCTTACATTAGAGAAGAATAAATGCGACTATCTACAATTAGTAGTTAAACTTGCATTACTATGTGTAATGGTCCATCAAGTGCCTGTGTGCGAAAAGCAAGTAACTGTCTATTTCATCCTCTACAAACATTAAGTTTTCCCAAGGTATGGAACCTACCTTCCTGGGGTTCTGTGGTTCCTACTGGTGATGATGTTGGCCGAATACTTTGTTTAGGAAATGCTATAGGAAATGATTAGAAATTAAATATATACAGACTATGGATAAACAAATTATTACACATTGTAAATTGAAACCTTTATTTTTAAATGTTTTCATCACAGTTTTAATTTTAATATAGACTTGCTTACAAAAACTTACAATTTTTCAACAATATTCCCAAAGCAGCCATCAACACAAGGCACATTACTGCTAAGATCCCACAAATCAACCTCCATGGAGTTGTCTGAAAATCTGTAGAGAAAGAGAGGTAGAGTGATGACTTAAAGAACAAACCCAGGAGCTGAAGGTGTAAAAGCAGAACCCAGGCAGGAAGAATCCAAAAAGTTATTTGGTTTGACACCCAATCATCTTGCCAGTGCAATTTTGGATAATGAAGACATTCCATTCAGAAGTGCATCCATCACCAAAAGTTTTATGACATACACTTCATTTTATGACTTTGGCCAACATACCTGCCATGAGCAATTTGTTCCAGTGTTGATACCGGTTAAGACAACGATGTGCGCTTGTTCAAGGAGCACGTTGTTGGATCACGGAATTCAGCTGGACTCTAGGAATCTGTACATTGTATATATAGAAATTTAAAAGAAAAAATGTATATTCAAGCAGTGTTCTTCAATCATACATTGGTGAGACACGATATATAATATGAAAAAGAAGCAGTAAACTTACTAGCTTCTAAAATGTTCCGGAACCACAACACAGGAAATTCTCAGTGCACATATGTAGGCGATTTCTTTGACTATCAGAGAAGAGGGTGAGAAAAAGTTTGTTTTTCTTTTGATGTTCAAATATCTGTCATCTTTAAAAAGTATTTGAAATAGAGAAAAAAAGCTATGCAAACCTAACATAAATTTACTTAGTATAATAAAGTTCCACAAAGTATTTTCCTCTTTTAATAATGAGAAACATTTACAATTTACCTTGTACAAAACACAGATTAAAGCACTTGGTGTATATTAGTTCACTTATTTCTGAGAATGACTTAACAATAAAGATACATAAACACACTTGTTTTAATGATGAGAAAACTATGGCAGAACTGCATACTTAACTAAAGCCACTAACTTTGAAATCCAGGCAGTCTTTCTGTAGAGCACACATGCAGTACATTCAAATCATACCTATTCTACTCTCTGTCGCTGTGTTTTTCTAATTTTCTTTTCCTTTTTTTTTTTAAGCAGAAGGAAGTTGGTATTTCTATCTCTCATTCTGTGTTTCTTATCCCTGCCTCATTAACCAGCTATTATGGAAGGCAAATATCAAAAAGGTAGAACCAGAGTGACTCCCCATTACTCTTCCATGAACACACACACACACACACGCACACACACACATGCACACACACACACACACACCTGTGCTCTACAACTGCCTCAGCTGGTATAGGCCCATCCTTCAGTGCCTCTGTTCTCTCCAGGTTCTGTTCCGTGAAATCTTTTGAACAAGACTGCAGTTGTTCTCTTGTAATTATTTGTATAATATTTTAAGTATTATACAATTTACTGTGTTTTCTCATTCAGATAGTATACTGACAGTTGAATTTACAAGGTTTTGTCCTCAGAAGAATACCTTATCAGGGGAAATTTAAATGTAGGACAGATGGGTAGAATAAGAACCTTGAACGATAATCTGGAAATACAATCTACTGTTCAACACATATAAAGCAGACTTCCTAAATTTTTTGTTGTTGGTATTATTTTTGTTTAAGTATTATAATATTATCACAGATGAAACTTTTTATAAAAGATAGGCATTTCAACCAAATAAAATGACGAAAAGAAAAAGAAAAAACAAGAACTGTGATATGATATCTCAGTTTCTCTGAAGTTAAAAGTTTCCATCCTTTTACTGTGCATTGTGTGAATAAAGGTGCATTCTCAGAGCCACCAAAATGGATAAAATTTAAATCCTTACCTGATAATGCAAGCATGAAAATTCTTCATCCATAATTTATGCAAATCCAAGATGAGAGATAATGTATAAATGATTTTTTGCCCACTTGAAGTCTATTCTTTTACAGTTTTACTGTTGAACTAAGCTGAACTAACAAAAACTGCCTAATTTTATTCATTTTTGCCCATGAAACATTGCTTTAACAAAATAGAAGTTTAAGATTTTGCTTTCAGCTTTAGTTTTGAAATGATACAATTTTGTGATAGAATATATCATAGGGGTTATTACTCCAATTCCAGTACTAACAGGACCACCTTCATTTGAAATTTACTGTAAGTTTTCAGAACCATATTTGATGAGACTTAAATCAACTGTTGCCTTTTATTTTTCATCTTCGTTCACTGACTCAGAAGAAAATTCCATCAAAGATGTGTTCGATTAAAACCTCTAGTCTCAAAGCACAAAGAAGATAAAGAACACACAAATGTACACACTCACAGATAAGATTATATATATACAAACCCTCCCTTTAATTCTTTCTGAACTGCCAACTGTGGTTGCTTGTTTGATTCCTTTTTGTGAATAGGCAGTTGAATTGTTTTTGTGCCACTATGACTGTCATTATATCTACTTGGGACAATGGTTGTCACGGCCCCATCCATCCCTTAGGATATTATGTGAACTCTAGCCAACCACTGTCTGCAACTTTGCATTGCAGACTTTTTCTTCTACAGCAGTTGAAAGCCTTGCTGCTCTCACACATGGCAGTCCAGAAGTGCTGAGCAGTTCTCACCTCAATGAGCCATAACAAACAAATATCAGGATATAGCGTAGTCCAGCAACCTCAGCCTTACCATAAGGTAAGTCTGAACATTACCTCAGCCTTACCATAAAGTAAGTCTGAACTTTGGAGTTGTCCCATTTCCCAGAATCAGTCAACAGTGTTAAGCACCAGCCTCCTCTAATAACTACATTCTGAGGAAGAACTTGACTGTGTTCTTCCTTCCATTTCCTGTGTTAATATTTTCTCCAATCTCTATTCCATGCACATCCAAACAAACTTTGCACCCAACGTCGTTCTCAGGGTCTGCTGCACAGACAACCAAGCAGGGTATTCCACTGAAATGTTCAGATTAACTTATGTACTTGGTTTTGAAAAGTTAGGTATTCTTGCAGAAGACGCACCTCTCTTTGCAGGATCTCCTCTCCCCTAGTGGCCACTGCAGACAACCACACATTTTATCGCCTGCAATTTAGGATTGTCCCTTGTTCATAGCAAATAAGGACTCTAATAACTACAAGACCATCTAACCCTGAATAAAGAGCCTAAAAAAAGAAATGAATATCCACTTAAGATGTGAACAGTGAGGTCTTTTCTCTACCAGCAATTTCTAACTGTTGTATAATTTCTAAGTGTTGTATATCAAAATAATAGTACACATGGCAATCGTCCCAAATGAGAAATTTATTTTGATCTCACTGCTTTGAAAATGCATTCATTGCCTGAGGGGAAAGAAAATTGCTAGCATCAGGCGGCAAATTATTCTCCTTTTAAGGAATTGGGAATCTTCCCTGAGAAAGAAAAAAAAAAGGATTCTGACATTGTAGAGTCTCCTTACACATGCTAATGACAAATTTACTAGCAAACAATAGAAAGTTTGGCTGCTCAAAATCCTTACCTATGGAATGCTTTGGGCAAGATGTATTAGATTGCCTAACATTGTTTATGCCCAAAACAAGACAAAAGATAGGTCTAAACTACACGGATTTGTGCAGCATGCAACCTTGAAAATGTCACATAAACTATATAAAAATCTCAGTATAAAATGAAGATGTGTCATGACCAAAACACATCCTTTTGTTTACCCTGTGCAATCAGAACCATCAGTTAAATACCTCATAAGTTAATCTGTAAGTCTGGACCAGTAGCCATAGAGTATGTGCTGAAGATATAAATATCCCAGGTCCTTTTGCCTCTTTAATATGCATGGACTCTTTGGGGATGCATGCTTTAAAACCTGGATAGATCTTAAGGTTATTATGCTAAGCAAAGTAAGTCGGACAGAAAAAGTTGAGAACGATATGATTTCACTGATATGTGGTAGATAAAACTGAAAGCAACAAAAGAACAAGAAAAACAAACAAAGGAAAAAACACACAAACATAGACAATAGTATAGTGGTTACCAAGGATACGGGGAAAGGGGTAATAGATGAGGGTAAACGGGATCAAACATATGGTGATGGAAGGAGAACTGACTCTTGGTGGTGACACACAATGTGATATATAAATGATGTGTTGCAGAATTGTGCACCTGAAGCCTATGTAACTTTACTAACCACTGTCACCCCAATAAACTTTAATTTAAATAAATAAATAAATAAATAAATAAATAAATTCAGATAAGACTACACAAAAAAAAATGAGAAAAGAAATGGGTGAAATGATGTTACCCATTCCTAAGACTCTGAAAAACTTCCTTGACATGATGAAAAGGAGGATAAACTAATGGTGTAATGGTGGAGGAGGGTAAGAAGATAAAAAAGGAGGTCAGGTGGCTAAACTGAGAGCTACTGAATGGCAGAAAACATGCTATGAGAGGAGAGAAGACATTGGGGGCACTCATGTATCCTCGAATCAGCAGAGTCCTTCATCAACATCTCAAATCATTATGGGAAATGAGTCAACATCTGACGACAACTCTCTTCTTCTTACCATTATCAGGAGATAATTTCCCTTTAAAGAGAAACCTCGGTAAAATTTAATACCGTCATACAACTAGTTTCCTACAGCACCTAATAATCTTTGTATTCTTTCCATCACCATATATTTGATCCCCTTTACCCTCATCTACCACCCCCTCTCTCCTGACCCTCTGGTAACCACTAACCTATTGCCTGTGTCTATGAGTTTTTGTTTCTTCATTTGTATGTCTTGTTCTTGTGTTGTTTTCAGTTTTAGATACCACATATCAGTGAAATCATGTGGTTCTCGACTTTTTCTGTCTGACTTATTTTGCTTAACATTATAATCTCATGATCCATCCGTGTTGTTGCAAATGGTACTATTTCGTCATCTCTTATGGCAGAATAGTATTCTATTATGTATATATACCCCAACTTCTTTATCCATTTATCTACCTTTAATTAAAAAAAATAGCAGGGCAAAAAATAATAATAATAATTATCTGTGTAAGCCCTCAGCAATATAAAAACATAATAATAACAACAATAAATTAATTAAAAACCAAGATGCAACTCTAATAGTCGGGTAGAAAAGAGTATTTCAGAACCTTTGCTTGGTCAGATGAAAGAACTCCAAGATTCATCCTTGGCTAGAAATTAAGAAAACACTTCTTCATACTTTTACAGAGAAAGCTGATAAAAGTATAAAAAACAGAATGAAAAGCAGTTGCCCCTTAGAGAGACACCAAGTGAGAACAAGTAGGAAAAATAATTGTTCATTTTCATAAGTCCTTCTGTATTTTGTTTTTTTAAAAAAATACATATATCCTAGGCCGTGGTAAAAAAAAGAAAAAAAAGTCAATTGAGAGGAAAGTTCCAAAAAGCATAATGGTTTGGCTTTCATAGTCACGTTGTCTTAATACTTGAAGAAATAAATGAAGGTGGTTTTTTAATCAGCATTGGCCCGTTGTGTGGTAACATAGTGAAATCAAGTCCTATGTGCCTCAGTTGTGTTTTCAGTGCTTGAAATATACAAGTAGATGCAAAATAACTATATCAGTCCAAGTTTCTCAAGATATCTGTGTAACATTACCATCAAAGTTAGTTTAATAAAGCACAACACATGGTATTTAGGGAAAGCGTTTTCTGGATTAATCAGGGGAAAAAAGGCAAGTGAGAAGCATAAGCAAAAACACCAAAGAGAAAAAGTACACAGTGCTGAACAAAAGTGACCAGGACATAGATTATGTTTTTCTTGGGAAAATGTGGAGGCAAACACCGTGTGAACCCTGTTTTCAAGGCAAGAGGTTCAAATTAATGAAATAAAAAAAAAAAAATCACAAAAATTTAAAAAATATTTTTTTATTTAAAGTAAGACAACTAAATTTAATTGTCACCAATATAAATGGTTTAAAATTTATTTATATAATATTCATTACAATTAGACAAAATACACATTGATACATTTCATTGTGTATCGGATGTAAAGAAATTAGCACGATTTTTAAAAATATAATAACTTTCTATTTTGACTCATATGAGATTTGAATTTTTCCTAGGAAAACAGTTACACAAGCTGTGTCTTATAAATATAATGGTTTTCATTTTATAACATTTCCCTTTCCCTGTACTCTACAGGATGATAAAATAGAGAAGATATGTGTGCGTGTGTGTGTGTGTGTGTGTGTGCACACTTCCTCACAAAAGGAACAGAACTCTAAAATTTGTGTGAGCACAGGAGCACTTTCATCCCGTGAGCCTGCTGCAATATCAGGGTAAAGGTAAATTATTATTGTTTCCTTGGCTCAAATTTCATGCGCTGAGACCTTATTTTTAGTGCGAGTCTATGAAACGTGAATTGCTTAGTCTGACCTCAGCTTGAACTCAAAAACAGTGAAAGAACAGTTGAACTATGAGACACTTAACAAATTAGGGTTGAAAGCAGAGCCATCCTCCCAGAACCAGGGGCTGAGTGTCTGACCCTCAGGTACACAGGTGGTGCAGAGTTCCTACGCCCTGGTTGGGAACAGTCAAACACAGGAAATGAATCCCTTTCCTCGCAGCTTAGAAGACACAAGATTCGTATATTTACTTCTTCCTGTACAGCCCTGGGCACCTTGCATTTTGAATGAAATAAATGCATGCCATCAGCCTCAGCCATTTAAAGTAATGCTTATAAGTTACTTTCTCTTACCATAAAAGAATAATCATGACTCATTTCTCTCTCTCTTGCTCTCTCTCTGTCTCTGTGTCTTTGTCTCTCCCTCATTCCCCTCTCTGTATACATATTCAGCCATGGAGTATAAATCACCAACAAACTTCACTCATCTTAACAGAGATCAGAACTTAATGTGTTAAGCAACAGTTCCTTCCTAAATAATTAGAGAGCTCATCCCAAGACATCTGAATTCAATGAAACTTTGTGTATAAAACACCGGGCATGTCCTAGAGTTTGTATGTCCCTGAACTTAGGTTTTGAATGCAGCGGTAGCAAGACTTTCTTTCTTAAAAGGATGTGATAAATAGATGATGTGTTACAGAATTGTACACCTGAAATCTATGTAACTTTATTAACAATTGTCACTGCAATAAACTTTAATTAAAGAAAAAAAAAGGATGGACTAATTTCTATTTTCATATCTCTAACATGGTTCCTCATGTTACTTTAGAGACATGGAAAAAGCTACATTAATTTAAACCAAATGACAGTGATGATACAAAATTATTATGATTTAAAGTACTTTAATTTGTTGTTGAATAAATCAATGGATAAGATATTTTACTTTCTATTGAAGCCAAGTGTTAGAATTGTGATCACATATTTTATCTTTAATTACCTAAATTACAAAACACAAAATTCCTAAGTTTATTTAAATAATACATCCCCATAGTAAGAATATTAAATACATGTACTTTATTCATGACTTAGACCATTTGATTTTCACACACAGTTGGCTATATCTTAGTGTTTAGTAATGACGAATTTTTTATGTATTATCAGTTTTTCTGAGAGTTTTATAACTTTTTCCAAAAACCTAAATTTTGTGCTACTCATGTAATTTGTTAAGGCATTTATGCCAGTTTTACAATAAGTGTTTATAGTATAGGTAATAACCAGATAATATGTTCAAAAGTCCACTTAATGTCTAACAATCAAATTAAAAGTGTTCAGCTTAATTATGAAGTATTTTTAATTTCTCCCCAAGGAACCTGTGTGATACTTGGTTTGAGAAAATATTGATGTATCTATACCTTGTAACTGAAATACACTGGGATTCTGACAATCACAGACCCTCACACTCTATCAAAAAATTTGCATCATTACAAATGAGGTCACACTTGTATCTGCTCCCAATCTACTATGGATCATGCCACAGTCACAGAAGAGGGAGAGACAAGTTCAGAAAGAAATGAAGAAAGAACTCACATTAAAATTGAAGTTTTAACAACGTTATTGAAAACAAATGGATCATAACGATTATTACATAAAGAAAATTTTTATGCATGGAACTGCTGGATGATGAACTTCGGGAAATTGTTGATTCCTTTCAATAATATTTTGTTTTGTTTTTGTTTTGTTTCCTTTTTTTTCTTAGTAGGTCTTTGTGAATGTGTCTCCCACTAAGTCCAAAAATTAGCAGGTTAAAATAATAAACATATATTTTATCACACAGTTTCTGAGGATTAGGAATCCTTGAACAATTTAGGAGGCAGGTTGTGACTCAGATTCTCTCATGACGTCGTTGTCAGAAAAATGGCTGGGACTATGTAGTCATCTGAAGGTTTGATTAGGGCGGGAAAGTGGTCTTCCAAGAAAGGCTCATTGTTGTTGAGGCTCGTCGCTGTTGGAAATAGACTTGATTTCATTGCTAGTTGTTCATAAGAGATAAGCATAGAGCTGTCCCAGTCCAGCTATTAAATAATTATCTTTATTAGGCAACTTTAGAGGTCACTAATGGAGAATCTAAGAATTTATATATTAGGGTAACTAGAAAAGTATTCCTTGTCCAGGTAGATGTGAATTAAATTCCAGTTACCTCATCAGAAATCAAAAGACAGTGCTTAAATTCAACAAACTATACAGTAGCAATTAAAACAAATTTTAGGAGTTGTTGGTATGCTATGCAGACTTTAAGATGACCCATAAAGTGTCCATGACATGATATACACCTGTATAACCCCCTCTCCATTAGTTTCACTGGGATTTGTGAAAACAGGCATACCTCATTTCGCTGAGCATCTCTTTATTGTGCTTCACAGGTTTTGCATTTTTTTACAACTGGAAGGCAAGACCTTCCACCAGCAAAAGGATTATGACTAGCTTTTTTGTGATACTTTCTTTATTAATGTAGTCTGGAATCAAACCCACAATATCTCTGAGGTATGCCAATATGATGGAATGTGACTCTGTGATGAGAATACAGTAAATCTCAAAGAGAGGCTATTTTTCATATGTAATTAAGGATCTACATTACCAATTTTCAGCTAATCAAAAGGTATTATTATGGATGAACCTGACCTAATCAGAAATACACTGAAAAGGGATTACACAGGACAGATAGAGAGAGGAGTCAGAGAAGCTCTCCACATGGCCTTGAAGAAACAAGCAGCCATGGTGTGACTGTCAGTGCAGAGGGGCAGCCTTGGGAGCTGAGGGTCTCAGTCCTACAACCACAAAGAAGAAATTCTGTCAACAGCCTCAATGAGCTTGGAAGAGGAAGCTGAGTTTCACATGAAAATTCAGCCTGGCCAAGACCCTGGCTCGAGCCTTGTGGAACCACGAATAAAGGAAATAATTAAGGCATGCCCAGTTTCGGATCCATAAATAATATGAGATAATAAATGTGCTGCTTTATGTTTCTAAAGTACTCATAATTTGTTATGTACCGATATATAACATGTATTATATACATTAAGGTCATACGTTTAGGATAACAGGACAAAATTAAAAAGGTATAAGCTTTACAACATTATTCATTATATTCCCCAAATTGTCTTTCGTGTCCCCATGGCAATATTGTGGCTACTAATTTGCGCTTTCTAATCCCTCACCTTCTCTCCCATCCCCACCCTCCTCCCATCTAGCAACCATCAATTTTTTCTCTGTTATCTCTGAGATTATTTCTGTTTAGTTTGTTCATTTATTCTGCTCTTTAGATTCTACATATAAGTGAGATCATATGATATTTGTCTTTCTTCGTCTGACTTATTTCTCTTAGCATAATGTTCTGTAGGTCCATCTATATCTTTGCAAATGGTAAGAGTTCATTCTTTATAGACGAGTAATACTCCATTGTAAAAATGTACCACAGTTTCTTAATCCAGTCGTCTACCGATGTTTATATGTCTTGGCTAATGTGAATAGTGCTGCAACAAACATGGGGTGCATAGATTTGTCTTGAACTCACATTTTGGATTTCTCTGGATAGATACCTAGAAGTACAATTGCTGGGTCATAAGTTAGTTTCATTTTCAGTTTTTTTGAGATACCTCCATACTGTTTTCCATAGCGGCTGCATCAATCTGCAATCCCATCAACAGTGCACGAGGGTTCCCTTTTCTCCACATCCTTGAAGGCACTTGTCTGTTGATTTATTGATGACAGCCATTCTGACTGGAGTGAGGTGGTATCTCATTGTGGTATTAATTTGCATTTCTCTAATGATTAGTGAAGTTGAACATTTTTTCATATGTCCGTTGGCCTCTGTATGTTCTCTTTAGAGAAATGTCTCTTCATGTCCTCTGCCCATTTTTTAATTGGGTTGTTTGTTTTTTTGGGGTTGAGTTAATTGAGGGTGTCAGATGGGTACTTTTCTTATTAGGGAAACCACTTCATGGATGGTATAGATGCCTGACATTGAACTGTGCACCTGAAGCTGAATAATATTGAACATCAATAATAATTATATATATATATATATATACATGTTTATATACATAATATATACATAATTATATATATATACATATGTCACATATGTATATATACATGTATATGTATATATATATAGTCACAGGTTGTGGGGTACAGCGTAAGGAATAGAGTCAATGGAATTGTAATAGCTATATAGGAAGTCAGGGGTAGCAGTTTGCAGGAGAGGGGTTATCACTTTAAATCACTTGTGAGGGGTTTAAGTGTCTATTACAGTGTTCTGTACACCTGAAACTATAAAAATAATAATAAAGGTATAAATGAACTATTGGCAATATTATTTTATTATATTGTGTGTTTCTTGCACATTTCCTTACCCTTTACATTCAACACTCAAGTAGACTTTTCCATGTGCATTGATAGTCACTCAAGTAGACTTTTCCACGTGCATTAGCCCATTTCATAGCAAAAAAAGAAAAAGAAAAAGAAAAAACACAGAGAGCAAAAGGAGAAATCTCATTTCAGAAGAAAAAAACTTTGTTTGTTTGTTTGTTTGTTTGTTTGTTTGTTTGTTTGGTAGAAAGACAAAGAAGATGTCTTTCCCATCCCAAAGACTACTATTATATTTTCAGGGTAAAGGAAAGCAGAATGCAGGTAAGAGTGGGGGGAAGAATAAGCAAAATGAAATGCGTCACGTGGTCCTGAACTGACTATGACCAACATGATAAGACCAGGCTGTGAGAAAGACACTCTGCCATGAGTGACCATATCTCGCATTCAACACAGAACTTTCCATCACAATTACCTGAAATGATAGGGAGATGGAAAAAACCTCTGAGTTGTAATTAGGAGGCAATGGAAATTCCTATTATCAGGGGGACAATTTTGACATAGCTTATTCTCTGAAATGACACATCATCCACCGTATTTATCACCTTTTTGTTTACTTCTTGCTCTTGTAACTGTAATGAATGTTTATGAGTTCTCAGAAAAACTATCGATTTGGCTCTGGACACTTCATGGGTGATGATGTGAAAAGTGATCATTTGAACCTATGCTTGGGTTTGGTAAATGAAAAGAGTTGAGATTCATCCTGAACAAATATGAAAATGGACCATCCTTGGTTCATTACAGAGAAAATATTCTAAGCAGGTAAACAAACAATGAACAACATGAAATTGCCTAATGGGAGGAAATAGGGGAGATGGGATAGTTGGGACAGTAAACTATTTATTTCCATTTTCAGCTGACTGATATTAATTTAAATTTGTAATTAAATATATATTATTGTGAAATCACATGAAGAATAAAAAAATATGAAATATCCATTAAGTACAATGCATGTTCTCTTAGGCCAAGCTAAACATTTGAAAGGTGTTATATCGCATCCTTTATTTTTTGCAATATAACTTTAATGGATTTTCGTAAGTCAATCTTCATACAAGAATGTGAAGAGCTCAGATTATATTTATTGTAGTCCTATTATATTTACATTTTGAGAAATAAAAAATAAGAGGTATTTTCTTCTTCCTGGATCTTTATATATTAAATATTAATTTGGATTCTTAATTATTATGATATAATTAAAACACAAAATGAGAAAAAACACAGATGTCAACATAAATTTTTTAAGATGTCTAAACAACACTTAAAAAAGGAGAATAGACTTTTAATATTTGTGAGGTCAGGAACATCCCATCCAGGTCGCAGGCATCAGGACTCACTGAGTCCCAGTCTTTCTGTGATACACTCAGAAACCCCTCAATAAAATGGGTCGCTCCCTCTCCCACAAAAAAAAAAAAAAAGTTCATATTTTATTTTATTTTTTAAATGTTTTTTAAATTAAAGATTATTGGGGTGACAATTGTTAGTAAAGTTACATAGGTTTCAGGTGTCCAATTCTATAATACATCATCTAAATATCACATTGTGTGTTCACCACCCAGAGTCTGTTCTCCTTCCATCAGCACATATTCGAGTTGTTCATGTTTTACACATAACTTTTAGGAAAAATTTTTTGGGATTAATTAGCGATTAAGATCTTCAATGCCCATGTAAGTGACTTTTTTATTGATGATTAAGCGTAATGCAAGAAATATCTGTGGAATAAAGAAATAGCTATTGTAAATGTATGTAATCAGGGCTTATGTCCCTTCACCTTTGCAAATCTCAAAGCAATCATGTTGCGTGCCAGCGCCACAAATCGAACAGTACCCGAATGGGAGAGTGGGAATGAAAAAAGACACTCACACAAATGATGGCCGGTCTTCAGTGATGCTGAAGCCTCGAGTTTACTTTCCTGTACCAATTTATACCATCTGTGTCCGTGCAGCTTAACAATCACGAGTGTGCATTACCTCATTGAGAGTAAATTTTTAACTTCTACATAGAAGCTACAAAATCACTGAAACTTCCCCAAAGTCATTTTACCATGACAAAGCCCACCAATTACCCTGATAATCATCAGTCCTCAGTGTCCGGGAACCGGCCACTCCCACCTCATTCCTCAGCAGCTTGTAAGTACCCTCCAGGTGCAGGCAGAGACAATGCCTTAGGAGCTAAAACAAGTTAATCATAAACTGAGCCAGTCTGCAAGGCTTCAGAATAACAAGAAATCATGGCTCCCCACACAATCACACAGGAACCACATATTTGGCCAAACACATATGATTGTTCTACAGAACTCAGGAGCATCAAGAGAAGACACACAAATGTGTTCCCCTCTGAAGATGAATGACAAATATGAGGAAACTGCCCTATGGCACTTTTAGCTCTATATTAAATTATATAGATGGATAAATATCCAGAAAGAACTAACTTCCAAAAAAGTGATGTAGAGATAGTGCTTTATAACATACACAGGACTGAAATGATGTTGATATGTATTTTATTGTGTAAATTTTAAAATTTCTGCAGGGAAAATTTATAACAATGTATACGGAAGAATATATTGCATGCAATATTGAACACATACATTAAATCAAAATATTCATGAAATTATTTACCTTGATGCTTTATAATTTTACCTGTAGGTGCACAATTTCATCAACCTTAAAACACTGGGTTTCAAATATATGAGTATGAAACAATTGTATAATAAGAAACAATTTGGTGCTGGCCTGGTGGCTCAGGCGTTTGGAGCTCCGTGCTCCTAACGCCAAAGGCTGCCTGTTCAATTCCCACATCGGCCAGTGAGCTCTCAACCACAAGGTTGCCGGTTCGACTCCCGCAAGGGATGGTGGGCTGTGCCCCCTGCCACTAACAACAGCAACTGGACCTGGAGCTGAGCTGCGCCCTCCACAACTAAGATTGAAAGGACAACAACTTGACCTGTAAAAAGTTCTGGAAGTACACACTGTTCCCCAATAAAGTCCTGTTCTCCTTCCCCAATAAAAACTTTAAAAAACATTAAAAAAAAAAAGCAAAGAAACAATTTGAAACGTTTCACGTATCTTAGAAGTAGGTAATTAGTAATAACATAAAAGGTAAACTTACCATTCTTAGTAATACCGGACCTTATTGCCCACCCTTTCTACTCTAAGAAACAACTAAATAAGCTGCTTCTTACAGATATAACGATTTTCTTTTTCACAAGCTTCACGCAGAACACTTGTCCTTGTGCTTGTGCTATATATTATGCAGTTTCGTGTATTTACAGTTTGAGAGAATGAAAATCTGTAATGAAAAATAAAATATTAACATATGAGAAAAGGAAAAAAATATTCAGGGATGGTGTTTTTATTAAAAGATAGAACTTTTTAAAGCATTTGAATAAGATATTAACATACTGAGCCACTGCATCTTTTTCATTAAATAGCCACAGTTTTCATGACATTATAATATTATAAAATTGCTTTATTGACTCAATAATCAATAGTATATAGATCAGGGACTTTTTTGTTCCTGCCATTGTCATTAATGGTTTTGATATGTTTTAAACTTTGCCTCTGTTTTGTTTAAAGATGTATTGAATAATTTAGCCGAGGAAAAGAAATCAGATCATGAAATTTGTCATTGCGATGATGCAAATACCATGTTTATAAATGACAATGAAATTTTAAGATTACAAATATGCTGCAAACCAGCATATTTGACACATGAGGATGCTGAGAATATTGGGCTCCCCCAGAATAAAGAATATAATGACTATCCTGTTTTCCTGGGACAGCTTCTTTCTGCGTGAGCATCGGTACATGCACAACACATCCAAGTGCATGTACCAAGGAAGAAAGACAAAGTCATAAGCTTTCTTATGGTCACGAGCATACTAACTTCGTGTCACTTGAGCATAAACCTGATTGTTCCAGATAGGGCTAAAATTGTTACTGTCCTGTATCTATTCTATTTTCTGTATTCTCAGGATGCAGAACGGTTATTTTAGCTACAGTATTCCCGGATGTCACATTGTTTGGTCGACCTACAAATAAACTCATAAAAGACTTGCGTGGGAGAAACTCACAGATCTGGGGAGAGAGCAGAGCCATCCTCCCACAACCAGGCACCATGTTCTTCATTGTAAGACAGTCCAATCCAGTAAAAAAATTTGATATTGTTTGTGAAACTCTGATGGGAAACAGAGACAAACATATTAACTTAATTTGAATCTACTCTGAAAATGAAGTACTTTCCAGAAAGTCAGTGTCCAGCATCAAATCCAGACTTGAAATCACTTAAACTGAAATTCTTTTTTATGTCCAGTTTAGGAGGTTTAGACGCATATCTCATATTTTCTCACTATAAGCCCCATTCATTTATGGAGACAAAATATCACAAAATCTCATTCTTCAAGGACTGTAAAATATTATAAAGAGTTAAATTTTCATAGAATACTTCCTTCACAGATATTGACAATCAAATTTGATGCCAAATCACCAGTATCTTATGAGACAAAATTCTTCAATATACCTACTCAGCACAGGTCTTCATGAACCTGTAAAATCTTTTATTTTTTCTTAATAACTGGGTAATTATTATGGTCATGCTCTCCATGTTCATTGCACATTATATCCAAGAATGATGATAAAAACTGTTAATTACGAAAGAAATTATAAATTAAAATTAAAGATTAAACATTTAAAAAGTTGTTTGGTTGGTTATTTGAATAAAAATTATGACCTATTGTTTCTTCAATGATTTCTCTAAAATGTCTCTTGAACTTTATCTGATATCTAGCTTGCGTTTTATTTCTATAATATAAATATTTGAGAAATTTTATTTTGGTTTTATAATGAATGTTTTAAGGAATAAGAAATTAGTAAGTCATTATTAGTTTAAATATAACCAGCAAATTATGATCTGATTAGAGATTCAAAGTATTCATCTTACTTAGACAGTATTATTTTTCCTAGTTCAAAGAAAAGTGTAAAAAACCACAATTAAATACTTACCAGTTCATCTTTGTTTTGCAGCTGAAGCAGACTGGAATTCTGAGAGGCACAGAAATCCCTGCTTTCTGCCCAAGTTTTCATTTCATTAGAAATGAAGTAACAGCTGCATCGGTATCCAATCCACTTTTCTTGACAAGAACAGCATGCAGAGCCTAAAATAAAAAAATAAAATATGAGTGATGACATTGGATTTCAATTTTTTTAAATTAAATGTATTGAGGTGACATTGGTTAGTAAAATTATATAGCTTTCAAGTATATAATTCTGTAATACTTGATCCATATATTGCATTGTGAGTTCACCACTCAGAGTCAATTTGCCTTCCATTACCTTATATTTGTCCCCTTGACCCTCTTCTATCATCCTCTCCCCCCCGTCTCTCTGGTAACCACTAAACAATTTTGGGTGTCTATGAGTTTTTACTTGTTCGTTTGTCTTGTTTGTTTCTTTAAATTTTATATCCCACATATGAGTGAATCATATGATTCTCGACTTTTTCCGTGTGACCTATTTTGATTGACATGATAATCTCAAGATCCATCCATTGAGAGACTCAACTGTTTAACTGTTATTTACTCACTCAAAAATCATTTGTTATTTGTTTCTACAAATAGTCTTTGAGAATCTACTTACATACACCAAAGTTCAGAGGATATTTATGTGACTGAGGCAGACATGACCCTTTTTCCTCCTGGAGATTAATTTCCAATCATTTATTATTTATATTTAATGTTAATAAGGGTAATTATACACAAGACATTCATTATATTAAAACGTTCCTTAGAAGAGTGTAGGATGAGAGGGTGGTGGTTAGAAGAATCTTTTTTTGAAGAAGTAACCCAAAGTTGAGCCCTGGTGTGTAAATAGAGTAAATTAGAGGAAAGAGATATTTAAAGAAGGTCAGCATTTTAGCATATATCCTGAGTCAAAAAAGAGTATGGTACCTTGAGAGAAATTTGATGTATATTTTGAATATTTTATTTTCAAACTGAACACAAATAAAAAAATTAGTTTGAAATCCAGTCATACAGTTTACCAGTGATAGTACCTTGAACATGGACTATTCTCAGTGAGAGCTACTCAAATCTTTGCCAAATGAATGGTGTTGAAGTTACAGAGAGAATAATGGTTACCAGTGCCTGAGATATGGGTGAAATGAAGACATGTTGGCCAAAGGGTATAAACTTTCACTTAAAATATTTATAACTTCTAAGGCTCTACTGTATAACATTGTGTTAGTGTTAACAGTACTGTATTATATACATGTAAGTTACTTAGAAGATTAATAACTTCTAAGGATCTGTTGTATAACATTGTGTTAATGTACTGCATTATATACATGTAAGTTGCTAAACAGTAGATGTTAAATATTTTCACAACATAAAAGAAATGGTCATTATTTGATATGATGGAGGCATTATGTAGTTCTATCTTGGTAATCATATTGCAATATATAAGTATGTCAAATGAACACAGTGTACACCTTAAACTTGCACAATGTTATATATCAATTATATCTCAATGAAGCTGGGAAAACACTAAAAGAACCACAAATATAAATAAATTCTATAGGATCACAGAAGATGGTAAGACAACTTGAAGAGTTTTGGAAAAAATACATTAAAAAATTTGGACTTTGATCTGGTTACACACTGGATAAGTAGGGTCAGAACTGCAGAAATCTCTTAAAAATGGATAGAAGACCTGAATAGACACTTCTCCCAAGAAGACATACAGCAAGCAGATATATGAAAAAATGCTAAACCTCACTAGCTATTAAGGAAATGCAAATCAAAACCACAATGAGAGACCACCTCACAGCTGTTAGAATAGCTATTATCAACAAGACAAGTAGTTACAAGAATTGGAGAGGTTGTGCAGAAAAAGAAACTGTCATATACCTCTGGTGGGACTGTAAATTGGTACAGCCACTCTGGAAAACAGTATAGAGGTGTTTCAAAAATTAATAATAGAATTCCCATATGACCTAGCAATCCCTTTTCTGGGCTTCTGGGTATCTATCTACCCAAGAAATCTGAAAACACTTAACTGTAAAGATATATGTATCTCTTTGGTTATTGCAGCTTTATTCACAGTGGCTAAGACATGGATACAACCAAAGGTCCTTTGACAGATGATTGGATAAAGAAGATGTGGTACATATACACAATGGATTATTAGTCACAACAAAAGATGAAATACTGCCATTTGCAACTAAATGCATAGATTTTGAGATTATCATATCAAGCAAAATAAGTCATACAGAAAAAGTCAAGAACCATATGGCTTCATTCATATGTGGCATATAAAACTGAAAGCAAGAAAGGAACAAGACTAACAAAGCAACAAAAACTCATACACACAGACAACAGTTTGGTGGTCACCAAAGGGTAAGGGGGTGGGGATGAGGTTGAAGAGGGCAAAGGGGATTAAATATATGGTGATGAAAGGAAATTTCATTTTGGGTGGTGAACACATAATGTAATGTATAGGTGATATGTTATAGAATTGTATGCTTGAATCCTATATAATTTCATTAACTAATGTCACCAAAAAAATTTAAATAAAAAGTAATTAATTGCAGAAATCTCTGCACTATATTCTGAATTTTGGAATAAAAAAAGAATATTACAGAGACATAAAAATATGAGTTATGAGCAATCATGGGAGGGTGATTAGGATTAGCTGAAATATTTATTATAATTTATTGTTTTGTTACTTAAATACAAGTATTCATATAGGAAAAAATGCCATTTCAGGCTATATATCCTTATTAAATAAATAAATAAATAAATAAATAAAGCACATCAATGTAGTTTAATTCTACATTAGAGAATAATAAAACGAGACTATCTGACAATTAGTAGTTAAACTTGTATTACTATGTGTTGTGGTCCATCAAGCTTCGGTGTGAAGAAAACAAGTAACTGTCTATTTCATCCTCTACGAACACTAAGTTTTTACAAAGTATGGAACCTACCTTCCTGGGGTTCCGTGGTTCCTGGTGATGATGTTGGCTGAATTCTTTGTTTAGAAAATACTATAGGAAATAGTCAGAAATTAATTATATATAGACTGTGGAATAACAAGTTATTACACATTAGTAAATTGAAACCTTTATTATTAAATGTTTTCATCAAACTTTTTATTTTAATATAGACTTGCTTGCAAAAACTTACAATTTTTCAACAATATTCCCGAAGCAGCCATCAACAGAAGACATATTACCGCTAAGATCCCACAAATCAACCTCCATGGAGTGGTGTGAAAAGCTGTAGAGAAAGAGAGGTAGGGTGATAACTTAAAGAAGAAACGCTGGAGCTGAAAGTGTAAAAGCAGAAATCTGGAGGAGAGAATTTAAAAAGTTATTTGGTTTGACAACCCAATCATCTTGCCAATGCAACTTTGGAAAATGAAGACATTCCATTCAGAAGTCCACCCAACACGAAAATTTTTCTGACATATACTTAATTTTAGGACTCGGGCCAACATACCTGCCATGAGAAATATTCCAATGTCGATACCGGTAAGACACGATATGCGCTTTTTCAAGAAGCACGTTTTTGGATCACAGAATTCAGCTGGAGGCTAATAATCTGAACGTTGTATATGTAGAAATTTAAAGAAAAGGAAAAGAAAAATTGTATATTCCAGCGGTGTTCTTCAATCATGCATTGGTGAGACACGATGTACAGTATGAACAAGAAGCAGTAAAATCACTAGCTTCTAAAATGTTCTGGAAACCACAACACAGGAAACTCTCAGTGCACATGTGTAATGTGAATTCTTTGAGTTTCAGAGAATAGGTGAGAGAAAGTTAGCTTTTTTTTTAATGTTTGAATATCTATCATCTTTAAAAAGTATTTGGAATAAAGAATAAAAGCTACACAAACATAAGGTAAATTTCCTTAGTAAAATAAAATTTTACAAAGTATTTTCCTCTTTTAGTAATGACAAACATTTATAATTTACCTTGTACGAAACACAGATTAAAGCACTTGGCGTATATTAACTCATTTATTTCTGAGAATGGCTTAATAATAAAAATACATAAATACAGTCATTTTAATGATGAGAAAACTATGGCAGAACTACACACTTGACTAGACTCACTAACTTTGAAACCCAGGAAGATATTCTCTAGAGCACACGTGGGGTACATTTCAAACTACACCTACTCCTCTGTGTGCCGTTATGATTTTTTAATTTTCATTTCTTAATTTTTAAGCAGAGAGTGGTTGGTATTTCCATGTCTCATTCTGTGCTTGTTATAGCTGCCTCATTAACCAATTATTATAGAAGGCAAATATCAAAAGGTAGAACCAGAGCCAGTAGCATTACTGTTCCATGTACACACACACATACACACACACACACGCACAAACACACACCTATGCTCTACAACTGCCTCAGCTGGTCTAGGCCCACCGTTCAGTGCCTCTGTTCTCTCCAGGTTTTGTTCGTGAAATCCTTTGAATATGACTGCAGTTGCTCTATTGTACTTACTTATATAATACTTTAAGTATTACATGATTTACTGTGTTTTCTCATTTAGATAGTATACTGATAGTTGAATTTACAGCGTTTGTCTTTAGAAGAATACTTACCAGAGGAAATTTAAATGTGGGACAGATGGGTAGAATAAGAACCTTAAGAGTCGGGACCTTGAGCTATGATTAAGTATCTGGAAATGCAATCTACCATTTACAACAAACAAAGACGATGTCCTAATTTTTTTGTTCTTTATATTTATGTTTAACTAATACAACATCATCATAGATGAAACTTTTTGTAAAACATAGGCTTTTCAACCAAATAAAAGAACAAAAAGAAAAAGAAAAACAAGGACTGTGACTTGATATCTCAGTTTGCCTAAAGTTAAAAGTTTCCGTCCTTTTAATTTGCATTGCGTGAATACAGGTGCATGCTCTGAACCACGAAAATGGATAAAATTTAAATCCTTACCTGATAATGAAAACATGAAAATACTCCATCTATATTTTATGCAAATCCACGTTGAGAGAGATAATGTATAAATCATTTTTTGCCCACTTGAAGTCTATTCTTTTACAGTTGCAATGTTGGACAAAGCTGAACTAGCAAAAACTGCCTAATTTTGCTCATTTTTGCCCATGTAACATTGCCTTAACTAAATTGAAGTTTAAGATTTTGGTTTCAGCTTTAGTTTTGAAATGATACAATTATATGTCAGAATATTTCATAGTGGTTATTACTCTACTTCCAATACTAACAAGACCACCTTCATTTGAAAGCTACTGTAAGTTTTCAGAACCATATCTGATGAGACTTAAATCAACCTTTGCCTTTTATTTTTCATCTTCTTTCACTGACTCAGAACTAAATTCCATCAAAGATGTGTTCGATTAAAAACGCTAGTCTCAAGACACAAAGAAGATAAAGAACACACACATATACGCAATAACATGTAAAATTTTATATATACAATTTCTCCCTTTAATTCTTTCTGAACTGCCAACTGTGGTTGATTGTTTGATTTCCTTTTGTAAATAAGCAGTTGAATAGTTTTCGTGCCAGTGTGACTGTCACTTATATCTATTTGGGGCAATGGTTGCCATTGCCCCACTTCCATCCCTTTGAATATTTGGTGAACTCTAGCCAATCACTATCTGCAACTTTGAATTTACAAACTTTTTCTTCTACAGCAGCCGAAAGTCTTACTGCTCTCTCACACATGGCAATCCAGAAGTGCTGAGCAGTTCTCACCTCAATGGGGCACAACAAACAAATATCAGGATACAGTGTAGTCCAGCAACCTCAGCCTTACCATAAAGTAAGTCTGAACATTGGAGTTGTCCCATTTCCCAGAATCAGTCAACAGTGTTAAGCACCAGCCTCCTCTAATAACTACATTCTGAGGACGAACTTGATTGTGTTCATCCTTCCACTTCCTATGTTAATATTCTCTCCAACCTTTATTCCATGCACATCCAAGTAATCTTTGCACCCAACGTCATTCGCAAGATTTGCTGCAGAAACAACCCAGAACAGTATTCCACTCAAATGTTTAAACTGATTTATATGGATTTTTTTGAAAAGTTAGATATCCTTCCAGAAGACGCACCTCTCTTTGCAGGGTCTCCTCTCCCCTAGTGGCCACTGCAGACAATCATACCTTTTCTCATCTGTAATTTAGGACTGTCCCTTGTTCAAAGCAAATGATGATTCCAATAAGTACAAGACTGTCCAACCCTGAACAAGAGCTGGGCAAAAGAAACAAATATCCATTTAAGATGTGAACAGTGAGGTCTTTTCTCTACCTAGCAATTTCTAACTAAAGTGTAGTATAACATAATAATAGTATAATAGCAATAGGCCCAAACGAGAAATTTATTTTGATCTCACTGCTTTGAAAGTGCACTCATTCTCTGAGTGGAAAGAAAATTGCTACTATCAGGCTGCAAATTATTCTCCTTTAAGGAAGGGAGAATGTTCTCTGAAAAATAAAAAAAAGAGCATGCTGACTTAGTAGAATCTCCTGTAATCATGCTCATGACAAATTTACTAGGAAACGCTCGTAGGTTTCCCTGCTCAAAATCCTTACCTATGAAATGCTTTGGGCAAGATGTATTCGACTGCCTAACATTGTTTATGGCCCCAACAAAACAAAAGATAGGACTAGAATATAAGGATTTATGGAGCACGGCATCCTGGAAAATGTCATATACACTATAAAAAATTTTCAGTATAAAATGAAGATGTGTCATGACCAAAGCACCTCCTTTTGTGTATCCTATGTAATCACAACCATCAGTTAAATACCTCATATGTTAATCTGTTAGTCTGGTGCATTGTGTGCTAAAGATATGAATATCCCAGGTCCTTTCGCCTCTTTTATACACAGGGACTCTTTGGGGATGCATGCTTTGAAAAAAGAAATGGGCGAATTGTGTTCCCCATACTTAAGACTGTGAAAAACTTCCTTGACATGACAAAAAGGAGAATAAACTAATGGTGTAATGGTGGAGGAGGATAGGAAGATGAAAAAAAAGAGAGGACAGAGTGGCCAGACTGAGTGCAACTGAAAGGAAGGAAACGTGTTGTGAGAGGAGAGAACACATTGGGGCACGCATGTACACTGGAATCACAGACTCCTTCATCAGCATCTTAAATCATTATGGAAGTGAGTAAACATCTGACGACAACTCTATTCTCTTACCATTTTCAGGAGAAAATTTCCCTTTGAAAAGATAGCATCCATCAAATTAAATACCATCGGACACCTAGTTTCCTTCAACATCTAATAATCTTTGTAAGCCCTTAGCAAAATAAAAAAACAATAATAATACAACAATAAATAAATTAAAAACCAAGATGCAAATCTAACAGTCTGGTAGAAAAGAATATTTCTGAACCTTTGTTTGGTCAGACAGAAAAACTCCAAGATTCATCCCTGGCTAGAAATTAATAAAACACCTCTTCATACTTTTACAGAGAAAGCTGATAAATGTATAAAAGATAGAATGAAAAGCAGTTGTCCTTTAGAGTGGGACCAAGTGAGAACAAGTAGGAAAAATAATTGTTCATTATTATAAGTCCTTCTGTATTTTTTTTCTCAAATACGTATATGCTTTGCCTTAACAAAAAGAAAGAAAGAAAGAAAGAAAGAAAGAAAGAAAGGAAGGAAGGAAGGAAGGAAGGAAGGAAGGAAGGAAGGAAGGAAGGAAGGAAGGAAGGAAGGAAGGAAGGAAGAAAAATAGACAATTGAGAGAAAAACTCCAAAAAGCATAATGGTTTGGATTTCATAGTCACGTTGTCCTTATACTTTAAGAAATAAATGAAGGGGTTTCTTTAATCATCATTGGCCCGTTGTGTGGTAACATAGTGAAATCAAGTCCTATGTTCCTCAGTTGTGTTTTCAGTGCTTGAAATATACAAGTAGATGCAAAATAAGAATATCAATCCAAGTTTCTCAAGATATCTGTGTAACATTATCATCAAAGTTAGTTTAACAAAGCACAACACATGATATTTAGGGAAAGTGTTTTCTGGATTAATCGGGGGAAAGGGACAAGTAAGAAGTGTAAGCTAAAACACCCAAGAAAAAATTACACAGTGCTGAACAAAAGTGACCAGGACATAGATTATGTTTATTTTGGGAAAATATGGAAACAATCACTGTGTGAACCCTAGTTTCAAAGCAAGAGGCTCAAACTAAGTTTAATGAAATAAAAAAATTAAAAATTAAAAAAAATTAAAAAATATATTTTTATTTAAAGTAGAGACAAATAAATTTCATTATCACGAATATAAATGGTTTAAAATTTGTTTACAAAACATTTTTACAATGAGATAAATACATATTGATACATTTCACTGTGTTCTAGAGTTAAAGAAATGAGCATGATTTTTTAATGTAATAACTTTCCGTTTTTAATCATATAAGGTACGAATTTTTCCTAAGAAAATAGTTAAATAAGCTATTTTTTACAGATATAACAATGTTACTTTCATAATATTTCCCGTTTCCTGCACTCTACCGGATGATGATGATGATGTGTGTGTGTGTGTGTGTGTATGCTCACAAAAGGAACAGAAGTCTAAAATTTGTATGAGCACAGGAACACTTTCATCCTGTGAGCTTGCTGCAATATCGGGGTAGAGGTAAATTATTATTGTTTCCTTTGTTTACTTGTCTCAAACTTCATACTTTGAGACCTTACTTTTAGTGCGAGTCTATGAAATGTAAATTGGTTGGTCAAACCTCAGCTTGAACTCAAAAACAGCAAAAGAACAGTTGAACTAGGAGATTCTTAACAAATTAGGGTTGAAAGCAGAGCCATCCTCCCAGAACCAGGGTCTGAGTGTTTGACCCTGTACACAGGTGGTGCAGACTTCTTGAACCCTGGTTAGGAACAGAGTCAAACATACAGGATGAATCCCTTTCCTTACAGATCCGATGACAGATTCATGTGTTACTTCTGCCTGTGCAACCCTGGATACCTTGCATTTTGTATAAAGTAAATGCATGCCATCAGCCTCAGCCATTTAAAATCATGCTCGACATTACTTTTCTTATAATAAAAATTCACATGACTTCTCTCTCTCTCTCTCTCTCTCTCTCTCTCTCTCTCTCTCTCTCTCTCTCTCTCTCTCTCTCTCTCTCCTAGTATACATTCATCCATGGAGTATAAATCACCACCAAATGGCATTCATCTTAGCAGAGGTCAAACTTAAATGTTTTAAGCAACAGTTCCTTCCTAAGTAATTAGAGAGCCCATCCGAAGACATCAGAATTCAATGAAATTTGTGAATAAAACATTGGGTATGTCCTAGAGTTTGTATAGTTTGTCAGCATTGGTTTTGAATGTAGTGGTAGGAAAATTTTCTTTCTTAAAATGATGGACTAATTTTTTTTTCATACCTCTATGTGGTTCCACATGTTCTTTCATAGACATGGAAAAAGCTACAATAATTTAAACCAAATAACAGTGATGAGTAAAAAGTTATTATGATTCAAAGTACTTTAATTTTTTGTTGAATATTCGATAGATAAGAAGAAATTTTACTCTCTATGGAAGCCACGCAATAGAATTCTGATCATCTGTTTTATCCCTAATTACTTAAATTACAAAACACAAAATTCATGTTTATTTAAATAATAAATCAAATAGTAAGAATCTTAAATATATGTACTTTATTCATAACTTAGACCATTTTATTTTCACACACAGTTGGCTATATCTTAGTGTTTAATAATGACTAATTTTTTATGTATTGTAAATTTTTCTAAGAGTTTAATTACCTTTCCTAAGAACCTGAATTTTTGCTATTCATGTAATTTGTTAAGGTACCTCATGCTAGTTTTACAGTAAGTATTTTAAAGAATAATTAATAAACAGATAACAAATTCAAAAGTCCACTTAAAGTGTTCAGCTTAACTATGAAGTATGGTCTCCCAAAGGAACCTGTGTGATACTTAGTTTGAGAAAATATTGATGTAGCTCTATCTTCTAACTGAAATATACTGGGATTCTGACAACCACAAAGACCCCCACACTCTATCAAAATTTTTGCATAATTACAAATGAAGTAATACTTGTAACTGTTCCCAATCTACTATGAAACATGCCACAGTCACAGAGAGGGGGAGACAACTTCAGAAAGAAATGAAGAAAGGACCTACATAAAATTGAAGTTTTAACAAGACCATATAAAGGAAGTAAGACTTAGAAGTAGAAAACTGTGGTTACTATAGAGTTACAACTGGATAACAGGCCTGCCTCATATCAAATCCTACTTAAGGCAAAAATAACTCAACAAACATATTCTCCCTTCTCACATATTTGAATAAAATATAACTTACATATTAAAAAGTAATAAAATACAAAGTTTGATAAGCTTGAGAATCAACACCCATGCAACTACCACCCCTGCCAAGAAACACAAAATTCCAGGATCACCAAGATCTTTCCTCATTTAAATTTCCAGTTAACATCTTCTTTCTCCTTACATATATTACCACCACCACCAAGATCTCTAACATTATCTAGACATCTAATGTGTACTATAGGCTAGTTTTGCCTGTTTTTCAAATTTATATGTAACAAGAACAATGTAATACAAATTCTTCTGTGTCCAGCTTATTCTCCTCAAGTTCTTGTGATAGTCACCCAAGAACACCTCTCCACTTTACTGACGATGACTAGGCTAGATGTAAATTACTGTGGCTGGTGGACACACTGATTGATTTAAATTAGTTGGGGGTCAATTTGGATACTAGAATGGATCATAAGGATTATTACAAAAGAAAATTTTTATGCATGGAATTGCCAGGAGGATGATCTTTGGCAAGTTGCTGACTCCTTTCAATAATGTTTTGGTTGTTTTTGTTTTGTTTCCCTTTTTTCTTAGGTCTTTGTGAATGTGTCTCCCACTAAGTCCAAAAATGAGCAGGTTAAAATAGTAAACGTGCATTATATGACACAGTTTCTGAGGATTAGGAATCCTTGAGTAACCTGGGAGGAAGGATACTCAGATTCTCTCAGGAGGTCGCTTTCAAAATAATGGCTGGGGCAATGTAGTCATCTGAAGGCTTGACTAGGGCAGGAAAGTAGTTTTCCAAGAGAGGCTCGCTATGTAGCTGTTGGAAATAGACTGATTTCATTGCTAGTTGTTCATAAGAGGCTTTAGTTCCTTTCATAGTGCCGCTCATGGGAGGATAGTTGGCTTCTGCAGATCAAGCGATCCAAAGGGAGAAAAGAGGGAGAAACCACACTGTCTTTTATAAACTAGACACAGAAGTGGCATGCTATCATTTCCACTGTTTTCCATTGGTCGTACAGATCAACCCTGATACAATGTGGAAAGAAATCATGCAAAGGTGTGTGCACCAGAAGGAGGGGATTATGGGGGAAATCTTGGTGATTGGCCATAACACCTGTAGGGAGCAGGCTGTAAGCTGACAAGGGCGTGGCAGCCTGCAAGGTCATTCCTATGGGAAGCTTCACCTCAGCATCTTTCCAGGAAGAACAAGATAACACTAATGCAGCCACAGACATACAAACTTGCCAATACACAAAACAGAATGTTCTACTGATACCTGCTTGTTCTGCTAATACTTGTTTGTATAGACAACTGTTCTAACATTGTATAAAAACTGTGTGTGAAATAAAGACTGCGCCACTGCTCCGCCATCCGCTGACGGTGGACCTCTGGATCCCAGTTTTCCTGTCTCCGCGTCTTTTCTCAATCTCCTCGCCCTTCCCCCTCAGGCCGAGCCCAACTGGCCGCACGGGCCGCAGCAAACTACTTTATGGATTTTCATCTATAATAGTGAACACAGCCTGATTAAATAAGACATAACTGTTTTAGTACTGTAACATTAATGAGTACAATTACAACAGTTATGATGTGACCCAAAAAGGATAAACAAAGTGGAGAGTCGTGTTGGTGCCTCCATAGTCTCATTATACACAGTTTGACAGGGGTTGGCAAACTATGGCCTGTGGACCAATTTGTCTCACCATCTATTTTGGTAAATGAAGTTCCTTTGTAAGAAAGCCAAACAATCATTTACATGTGTTCTGTGTCTTAAATTGCACTGCAATGGCAGAGTTGAGTAGTTTCAGACCGGCCTAAAAAGTTGGGAACGTTTATTAGCCAGTTCTTTAGAGTGTTTTTCACCCTATGTACTAGGATGTAAAGTGAAAACATTCAAAAGATCCAAAATTATGGAAATGAAAAAGGGGGTTGCAGTGTATTCCAAATAGTTGCAGGGCTATTTAATTAAAAGAATTCATAAAGCTCAAGTGAACATACTCATATAATGCTTGTAATGATGGCAAATAGTATTATACAGTGGGAGATAGAGAATTCAAAGAAGAAGGTGGGGACCAAGAACCTTCCAGGAACAATCTCCCCAATGTTCTCATTTGTACAGAGACCTATTCTTTTCTGGATGAAACTGCTTGGTTTCAGGAGAGCTGAGGCAGAAGTTTCCTGAGATCCTTGTCACTTAGTGGAGACAATATCTAACTGGTTATCTCAACTGTAACTTATCAAGAAGCAAATTGGCCTTAGGCTTCACTGAGACTTAAGAACTTAAAAATCCTTACCATAAATAATTATTTAATTATTATTTGGGTAGTTAGTTAGCTCACTGTCCTTGTTATGGTCAAGAGGCAAAAACTGATGCTCAAGCATCTCTGGAGATAAGCATAGAGTTGCCCCAGTCCAGCTATGAAATAATTATCTTCATTAGGAAACATTAGAGGTCACTAATGGAGGAACTAAGAATTTATATTAGGGTAACTAGAAAAGTATTTCTTGTCCTGGCACATGTGAATTGAGTCCCTAGTTATTTTACCAGAAATCAAAAGGCAGTGTTTAAATTCAACAAACTATGCAGTAGTGATTAAAACAAATCTTAAGAGTTTGTCGGTATGGTATGCAGAGCTCTAGCTGACATCTAAAGTTTCCATTTCTGAGATATACATCCCTATAACCCCCTCTCCTTTAGTTTCAGTGGGATTTGTGAAGACAGGCATATCTCCTTTCTCCAAGCTTCTATTTATTGTGCTTCACAGGTGTTGCATTTTTTACAAATGGAAGGCAAGACCCTCCACCAGCAAAAGGATTATGACTAGCTTTTTTGTGATATTGTCTCTATTTAGGTGGTCTGGAACCAAACCCACAATATCTCTGAGGTATGCCTGTATGATGGGATGTGACTCTGTGATGAGAATACAGTAAATGTCAAAGACGAGGCTTTGACATTAATGAGGGTGTCAGATGGGCACTTTTTTATTAGGGAGACCACTTCATGGATGGTATCGATGCTTGACCACAGCAATATACATATACATATATATATATATATATATATATATATACATATCATGGAATGTGGAGTACAGCATATGGAATAGAGTCGATGGAATTGTAACATTTTATAGGATGTCAGAGGGGTAGTAGTTTGGGGGAGGGGGGTTATCACTTTGTGAGGGGTGTAAATGTCTAACTATTACATTGTTTTGTACGCCTGAAACTGATAAAAAAAATAATAATAAAGGTATAAGCTAACTATTGGCAATATTGTTTTGTTATATTGTGTGTTTCTTGGACATTTCCTTACCTTTTACATTCAACACTGAGACAATCACTCAACTATACCCTTCCATGTGCATTAGCCCATTTCACAGCAAAAAAATAAACAGAGAGCAAAAGAAGAAAATTAATGTCTTTCCCTGAGAATAATGAGAAATCTCATTTCAGAGGGAAAATTTGGGGGAGGGTACCAGGGCCGGGGGGAGAGATAGAAAGACCTTTACATAAAAGAAATCTTTCCCATCCCAAAGACTACTAATATATTTTCAGGGTAAAGGAAAGCAGAACGCAGGTAAAAATGGGGGAAGAATAGCAAAGTGAAATGGGTCAGGTGGTCCCAAATGGAGTATGACTAAAGTGATAAAACCAGGCTGTGAGAAACAAACACTGCCGTGGGTGACCATATCCTACATTCAACGCAGAACTTTCCATTACAATTCCATGAAATGATAGGGGAGCTGGAAAAACCATCTGAGTTGTAATTAAGAGGCAATGGAAATTTCTATTCTCGGGGGGGACAATTTTGACATAGATTATTCTCTGAAATCCCACATCATCCACTGTATTTATCACCTATGTTTACTTATTGCTGTTGTAACTGTAATGAATGTTTATGAGTTCTCAGAAAAAATCATAGATTTGGCTCTGGACACTTCATGGGTGATGATATGAAAAGTGATCATTTGAACGTATGATTGGGTTTGGCTAAATGAAAAGAGTTGAGATTCATCCTGAACAAATATTGTGAAAATGGACCATCCTTGGTTCATTACAGAGAAAACCACTCTAGTCAGGTAAAAAACAAAATAAACAATAAACAAAGATGAAATTGCCTGTGGGAGGAAGACAGGAAGATGGGATAGTTGGGACAGAAAACTATTTAATTTCATTATCAGCTTACCTATACTGTTTTTAAATTTGTAATTAAAAGTATATTATTGTGGGCCAGCCTAGTGGCTCAGGCTGTAAGAGTTCCGTGCTCCTAACTCTGAAGGCTGCCGGTTCGATTCCCACATGGGCCAGTGGGCTCTCAACCACAAGGTTGCCGGTTCAACTCCTCGACTCCCGCAAGGGGTGGTGGGCTGCGCCCCCTGCAACTAGCAATGGCAACTGGATCTGGAGCTGAGCTGCGCTGTCCACAGCTAAGACTGAAAGGACAACTTGAAACTGAACGGCACCCTCCACAACTAAGATTGAAGCAACAACTTAACTTGGAAAAACATACTGTTTCCCAATAAAGGTCCTGTTCCCTCTCCCCAATAAAATCTTAAAAAAATAAAATAAAATATATATATATATAATTGTGCAATCAGATGGACAATAAAGCCAAAACATGAAATATCCATTAGTACAATGCATGTTCTCTTAGACCAAGTTAAAAAAATTCGAAAGATATTATGTCCCGTCCCTTATTTTTCACAATATAACGTCAGTGCATTTTCCTAAGTCAATCTTCATACAAGAAATGTGAAGAGTTCAGGTGGTAGTTCTGTTATATTTATATTTTGAGAAACAAAAAATGAAGTGTTCTTCCTGGATCTTTATATATGAAATATTAATTTGGATTCTTAATTATTATGATATAATTGAAATATAAAACTAGAAAGCAAACACAGATGTCCATATAAATTTTTTAAGATGTCTGAACAATAGTTAAAAAAAGAGAATAGTTAAAGAGAATAGTTAAAAAGGCTTTTGAAATCTGTGAAGTCAGGAAAATCCCATCCAGGTCACAGACATCAGGACTCTGTGTTCCCAGTCCTTCTGTGAGACACTCAGAAAACCCTCAATAAAATGGATTTCTCCCTCTCCCACAAAAAAAAGGGAGTTGTTCATACTTTACACATAACTTTTAGGAAGAAGTTCTTGGGAGTAAGTAGTTATTAAGATTTTCAATGCACATGTAGGTGACTCTTACTGATGGATAAGCATAAGGCAAGAAACACTTGTGGAGTAAAGAAATAGCTATTGTAAATGTATGTGATCAGGGCTTGTGTCTCTTTACTTTTGCAAATCTCAAAGCCATCACACAGGAACCACATATTTGGCCAAAGATTATGATTGTTCTGCAGAACTCAGGAATTCAAGAGAAGACACACAAATGTGTTCATCTGTGAGTCTGAATGATACACATGAGGAAAGTGTCCTATGGCATTTTTAGCTCTAAATTAAAACATATAGATGGGTAAATATCTAGAAAGAACTAACTTTCAGAAAAGTGAGGTAGAGATGGTCCTTTATAACATACACAGGACTGAAATTATGTTGATATATATTTTATTATGTAAATTTTTAAATTCATGCAGATAAAATTTACAACAATGTATACGGAAGAATATATCACATGCAGTATTGAACACATGCATTACATCAAAACACTCATGAAATTATTTATCTTGGTGCTGTATAATTTTACCTGTGGGTGCATAATTTTATCAATCTTAAAACACAGGGTTTCAAATATATGAGATAATTATATAATAAGAAATAATTTGAAACATTTCACACACCTTTGAAGTAGATGATTTATAATAATATAAGAGGTAAACTTACTATTCTTAGTATTACTGGACCTTATTACCTACCCCTTCTGACCTAAGAAACACCTAAATAAGCTCCTATAAGCTTCTTCTTACAGATATAACGGCTTTTACTTTCACAGGCTTTATCCAGAGTACTTCCGCTTGCTCTATAAGTTATGCAATTCTGTATATTTACAGTTTGTGACAATGAAAATCTGTAATGAAAAATAAAATATTAACATATGGCAAAAGGAAAAGAGAATGTTCAAGGATGGTGTTTTTATTAAATGGTATAACTTTTTAAAGCATTTGAATGAGATATTAACATACTGAGCCATTGCATATTTTTCATTCAATAGACACAATTTTCACGATATTACAAAAAGGATTTATTGCCTCAATAATCAATAGTATTGACGTCAGGGATTTTTTTGTTCCTGCCATTGTTCTTAATGGTTTTAATATGTAACAAACTTTGCCTCTATTTTGTTTAAAGATGTATTGACTAATTTAGCTGAGGAAAAGAAATCAGAGCATAAAATTTGTCATTGTATGATGATGCAAATACCATGTTTATAAATGAACATGAGAGTCTAAGATTACAAATATGTAGAAGCCCAGCATATTTGAAACATGAGGATGCTGAGAATATTGGGCTCCCCCAGGCTAAAGAATATAATGACTATCCTGTTTTCCCGGGGCAGCTTCTCTCTGCGTGAGCATCAGTACATGCACAACACATCAAAGTGTGTGTTTCAAAGAAGAAAGAGAAAGTCATAGCTCTTTTATGGTCACAAGTACACTAACTTCATATCACTTGAGCATATATATGGATGTTCTAGGTGGGGCTAAAATTGCTACTGTCCTATATCTGTTCTATTTTCTGTATTCTCAGGCTCCAGAGAGGTTATTTTAGCTACGGTATTCCCGGATGTTCCAATCTTTGGTCGGACTAAAGGATAAACTCATAAAAAGACCTTAAGTGAGAGAAACTTACAGATCTGGGGAGAGAGCAGAGCCATCCTCCCACTGCCAGACACCCTGTTCTTCATTGTAAGACAGTCCAATCCAGTAAAAGTTTATACTGTGGTTCATGAAACTCTGATGGGAAACAGAGACGAACATCTTAACTTAAATTGAATCTACTCTGAGAATAATGTAACTTCAAGAAAATCAGTGTCCAACATTAGATCCAGACTTCAAGTCACTTGAACTGAAATCCTTTTTTATGTCTAGTTTAGGAGGTATAGTCACATGTCTCATATTTTCTCACTATAGGACCCATTCATTTATGGAGACACAATATCACAAAATCTCATTCTTGAAAGAATAAAAAATATTATAAAGGGGTTAAATTTTCATAGAACAATTTCTTCACAGATATCGACAATCAAATTTGATCCCAAATCACCAGTATCGTGTCAGATAAAATTATCTGATAGACCTACTCAATCTACACTCAACACAGGTTCCTCATGTTGGAGAAATCTTTCACTTTTTGTTAAGAATTGGGTAATTATTATGATCATGTTCTCCATGTTCATTGCACATTATATCCAAGAATGATGATAAAAGCTATATAATTATCAAAGAAAATATAAATTCAAGAACTGAACATTTAAAAACTTAATTGGTTGGTTATTTGAATAAAAATAATGACCTATCATTTCTTCTTTGATTTCTCTAAAATGTCTCTTAAATATTATCTATCTTGGAGTATCTATCTTGGATTATCTACCTTGGATTTCTGTAATATAAATATTTGAGAAATTTTATGTTGGTTTTATAATGAATGTTCTAAGGGATAAGAAATCTGTAAGTCATTATTAGTTCAAATATAACCATCCAGTTATGATCAGATTAGAGATTTCAAAGTACTCATTTTTCTTAGACAGCATATTTTTCCTAGGTCAAAGAAAGTACCAGAAACCATAATTAAATACATACCAATTCATCTTCGTTTTGCAAATGAAGCAGACTGGAATTCTGAGAGGCACAGAAATCCCTGCTTTCTGTCCAAGTTTCTTTTCCATTAGAAATGAAGTAACAGTTGCATCGGTACCCAATCCACTTTTCTTGACAGGAACAGCAGTCAGAGCCTCAAAGAGAAAATGAAAAATGAATGATGACATTGGAGATTCAATTTTTTTTAAATGGTAAGTAAAAGTATATAGCTTTCAAGTACATAGTTTTATAATATTTCATCTATATATTGTATTGTGTGTTCACCACCCAGAGTCAGTTTTCCTTCTATTACCATATATTTGTCCCTCTTGCCCTCTTCTATCATCCCCTCTCCCCTTCCCCCTGGTGTGTCTATGAGTTTTTGCTTGTTTGTCTTGTTTGTTGCTTTAAATTTTATGTCCCACATGTGAGTGAATCATATGGTTCTCAACTTTTTGTGTGTGACTTATTTTGATTGGCATGATAATCTCAAGATCCATCCATTGTGAGACTTAATTTTTTAACTGGTATTTACTCATTCAAAACTCATTTTTTATTCGTTTCTACAAATAATCTTTGAGAATCTACTACATTACCAAAGTGCAGAGGATATTTATGTGCCTAAGACAGACATGACCTTTTCTCCTTGTGGATATTACAACTTCCCATCATTTATTAATTAATAAATGTTATTTAATTATGTAACATTAATTAGGGTAATTATGCACCAAAAAAAATTCATTATGTTAAAACATCCCTTAGAAGAGTGTAGGATGGGAGTGGTGGTGGTTAAAAGAATCTTTTTTTAAGGAAGTGACCCAAAGTTGAGCTCTGGTGTGTAAATACGAGTAAATTAGAGCAAAGAGATATTTAAAGAAGGTATACATTTTAGTATATTTCCTGAGTCAGAAAAGAGTATGGGACCTTGGGAGAAATTTGATATATATCTTGAACATTTTATTTTCAAAATGAACATAAATAAAACAATTAGTTTAAAGTCCAGTCATACAGTTTAACGGTGATAGTACCTTGAACATGTACTATTCTCAGTGATAGCTACTCAAATCTTTGCCAAATGAATGGTGCTAATATTATAGAGAGAATGGTGGTTACCAGTGGCTGAGAGGTAGGGGAAATGAAGACATGTTGGCCAAAGGGTACAAACTTTCACTTAGAAGATTAAAAAGTTTTAAGGATCTACTGTATAACATTGTGGTTAGAGTCAACAATACTGTGTTATATATTTGTAAGTTCCTAAATAGTAGATGTTAAATCTTCTCACAATATAAAAGAAATGATTATTTTTTGACATAATGGAGGCATTAGGTAGTGGCCATCATAACCACATTGCAATATATAAGTATATCAAATGAACACATTGCATACCTTAAAATTACACAATGTTGTACATCAATTATATCTCAATGAAGCTGAAAAAGTTCTAAGAAAACCACAAATATAAGTAAATTCTATAGGATCACAGAAGATGGTAAGACAACTTGCAGAACATTAGGGAAAAAATATATTTAAAAAATTGGACTTGACCTGGCTTACATTGGATAAGAAGGGTCAGAATTGCCAGAAATCTCTTAAAAATTGGCAGAGTACCTTAATAGACACTTCTCCCAAGAAGATATCCAGTCAACACATATATGAAAAAGTGCTAAACCTCTCTAGCTATTAAGGAAATGCAAATCAAAACCACAATGAGAGACCACCTCACATCTGTTGGAATAGCTATTATCCACAAGACATGTAATTACAAGAGTTGGAGAGGTTGTAGAGGAAAAGAAACCCTCATACACTGCCGATAGGGATGTAAATTGATACAGCTACTATTGAAAACAGTATAGTGTTTCCTCAGAAAATTAAAAATAGAATTACCGTATAACCCAGCAATCCCTCTTTTGGGTTTCTGGGTATCTATCTATCCAAGAAATCTGAAAAAAATTATCTGTAAAGATATACCTATGTAACTTTATTAACCATTGTCACCCCTATAAACTTTAATTTAAAAAATTATATATATATATATATATATATATATATATATATATATAGAGAGAGAGAGAGAGAGAGAGAGAGAGAGAGAGAGAGAGAGAGAGAGTCTGACAATGAAGTTCACGAACTTGTTGCAATGATGTTGTTAACCTTTTTTTGGTATCAGAGGGAATATTCCTTAATAATTTGTATTAACTGGACAAACAGTGAACCAAGAATATGATTTGGAATCGCTGAAAAGGCTGCATGGGAAAGTTAGATAAAAAAGACCTGAACTTTTCTCCAACAATTCATGGCTCTTGCATCATGACAATGCACCAGCTCCCATGGCACTATCTGTGAAGGAGTTTTTAGCCAGTAAACAAATAATTGTATTGGAACACCCTCCCTACACACCTGATCTAGCCCCCAATGACTTTTTTGTTTACCCAAAGATAAAGGAAATATTGAAAGAAAGACATTTTTATTACATTCAGTACATCAAGGGTAATACGATGACAGCTCTGATGGCCATTCCAAAAAAAGAGTTCCAAAATTGTTTTGAAGGGTGGACTACATGCTGGCATGTGTGAATAGCTTCCCAAGGGGAGTACTTTGAAGGTGACTATAGTGACATTCAGCAATGAAGTATGTAGCACTTTTTCTAGGATGAGATTGCGAACTTAATTGTCCTTACCTCGTATGTACCTCTGTGTTCATTGCAGCTTTAGTCATGGTGGCCAAGACATGGAAACACCCACAGTGTCCTTCGATAGATGATTGGATAAAAATGATATGGTATATATGCAAAATGGAATACTATTCTGCCATAAGAAAAGATGAAATAGTGCCATTTGGGACAACATGAATGGATCTTGAGATTATCGCGCCAAGCAAAAGAAGTCAGAGAAAGTCAAGAACCATATGACTACACTCATTTGTGGGATAGAAAACTGAAATCAACAAAGGAACAAGACAAACAAAGAAACAAAAACTCATAGACACAGACAACAGTTTAGGGTTACCGAAGGTTAAATGGGGAGGGGGGCGGTGAGGTTAAAAAGGGTAAAGGGGGTTTAACATATGGTGATGAAAGGAAATTTGACTTTGGATGGTGAACACACAGTGTAATACATAGGTGATGTGTTGTAGAATTCTACACTTGAAAACTATATAATTATATTAACTGTCACCCAAATAAATTTAATTAAAATGAATTAATTAATTGCAGAAATCTCTGAACTATATTCTGAATTATGGAACAAATAGAAGGAAAATTATAAAGATATAAAAGTATGAGTTATGAACAATCACAGAATGGTGATTAGGATTAGCTGAAATATTTATTATAATTTATTTATCATTTGTTACTTAAACACAAGTACTCATGTAGGAAAAATATGTCATTTCAGGCTAATATTTTCCTTATTAATTAAATAAATGCACACCTATGTAAATTAATAATTCTTACATTAGAGAACAATGAAATGAGACTATACTACAGTTAGTGGTTAAATTGTTTTACTATGTGTAATATTCCATGAACCTTCTGTGTGAAGAAAACAAGAAACTGTCTGCTCATCTTCTACAAACAAAGTTTTTCCAAAGTATGGAACCTACCTTCCGGAGGTTCTGTGGCTCCTGGTGATGATATTGGCCCAATACTTTGTTTAGGAAATACTATAGGAAATGATTAGAAATTACTTAATTACATACAAACTTATGGAATAACAAGTTATTATACATTAGTAGAATGAAACCTTTATTCTTAAATGTTTTCATTAGAGTTTTGATTTTAATATAGACTTGCTTACAAAAACTTACAATTTTTCAACAATAATCCCAAAGCAGCCATCAACAGAAGGCATATTACTGCTAAGATCCCAGAAATCAACCTCCATGGAGTGGTCCGAAAAGCTGTAAAGAAAGAGAGGTAAGGTAGTGATTTAAAGAGCAAACACAGGAGCCGAAGTTCTTAAAAGCAGAAACCTGGAAGAGAGAATTTAAAAAGTTGCTTGGTTTGACGACCCTATCATTGAAAAATGAAGACATTCCCTTCAGAACTTCACCCAATAACAATTATTTTATGAGATATACTTTTGTTCTTCAGTAAGATTACCCATACCTTTTCTTCTTTACCAGCTCTATCTCAGAAAAATGGATTTAACATTTGTTTTTTAATTTGGCAAAGCAGCTTAGAGTACTGCAGTAAAAAGACATCAATGGGCACCAAGGTGTTTTACGAGCTTACATGACGGACATTTACTTTTATTTTCTCAAACAAAAATCACAAGATAGTTGTATGAACCCTGTTATGTAGATGAGCAAATTTAGGATTCATTAATAACATTATTTTGTAAAGGTATCAAAGCTAGTAAATACCCAAGTCAGAAATGAAATGAAAGTTTATCTAGGCCCAGAGTCCTTATTTAACACATTCTATCATTGTCTCAATGATTCTGCTTAGGAGTGCGTCCCCCTGCTAATCTCAATGCATTCTCTGCTCTGAGAAATGGCTTTTTAGGTGTTCATGGCTTTGTAGAGGTTTTATAGGGAAGAGAAGACATAAGAGCATCTGTACCCACTATAATAAGAAGGTCTCCAACGAATAGGTGGGCAATTCCTTGAAGAGCTGGATTCATTTCACAGCACATTGAATTATACATAAGCAACCATTTTTTACAAGAACATTACATTTTCTCATGCCCAAAACAAGTTGTTTATACCTTTACCCTTAAAACAATTTAATATTAGGAGATTCTGCATTAACATTAGGACGCTCCCAAAAGAGTGTTGTCATTAAAAACAGTCCCACATGACAAACAGTTAGTCTGGGTGGTTTTTGATGTACCACAAATGGTAAATTTTTAAATAATACTTTTAAGCATTGCATCTTATATATTTGACATTCTCTCATTATGTTAGAATTATGTTGCTCATAATTTAGATGAAAATTCAGTTCTCATTCAAAATTTAGAGCTTTCCCTCTCAGAATCACCTCTTTAAACCTGTTATAGAAGATTCACAAAATCATTTTTAAGTTACAGAATAAAGAATGAGAGAAATAAAATGAAGTGGAAAATCCTGATACTCTAAAACCTAAAATTTTCCATTTTTTTCTGAAAGCATGCCCTGAAATTAGCCATATCCATAAAATAAAATTTCTGCAAATTTTTATTTTTTAATTTTATGACTTGGGTTGACATACCTGCCATGAGAAATATTATTCCAGTGTCGATACCAGTAAGCCACGATGTGTGCTTTTTCAAGAAGCACGTTGTTGGATCACTGACTTGAGATGGGGGCTAGAAATCTGAAAGTTGTATATGTAGAAATTTAAAAGAAAAAGGAAAAGAAAAACTGTGTATATAAGCAGTGTTCTTCATGAGACAAGATGTATAGTATGAACAAGAAGCAGTAAAATCACTAACTTCTAAAATGTTACGGAAACCACAACACAGGAAATTCTCAGTGCACATGTGTAATGCCAATTACTTTACTATCAGAAAACAAGGTGAGAGAAAGGTGTTTGTTGTTTTTTTTTTAATGTTTAAATATTAATGACCTTTTTAAAATATTTGTAACATAGGAAAAAAGATAGGCAAATCAAAGGTAAATTAACTTAGAATAATGAAGTTCCACAAAGTATTTTCCTCTTTTAATAATGAGAAACATTTGCAATTTACCTTTATTAAAGTACTTGGCATATGTTAGCTCACTTATTTCTGAAAAGTGGGTGGTTTTTGAAAAGAAATAAGTGAGTATACATAAATATACTCATTTTAATGATAAGAAAACTAAGGCAGAACTACGTATTTGAGTAAAGTTACCAACTTTGAAACTCAGGCAGTCTTTCTCCAGAACACACATTCAAAATATTTCAAATCAAGCCTATCTCTCTGTGTCTGTGTGTTTTGTTGATTTTTATTTCCTTTCTTTAGCAGAGAGTGGTTACTATTTCCATCTCTCATTATGTTCTTCTGATTGCTGCCTCATTAACCCAGCAATGAAATGCAAAGATCAAAAAGGAAGAAACAGAGTGACTTTCCCATTACTGTTCCATGTACACACACGTCCACACCTGTTCTGACTGCCTCAGCTGGTCTACGCCCCACCCTTCAATGCCTCATTCACATGAGCCTTAAACCTTCCTTCAACATGTAACTCTCCATTGTTCTGGTCCCTTGAAGTCCTTCGAACATGACTACAGCTGCTCTTTTATCTTATTTGTACTAATATTTTAGTATTATGTTTTTTATTGTGTTGTCTCATTCAGATAGTATACTGACAGTTGAATTCATATGCTTTTTTTCCTGCAAAGAATAACCTTATCAGGGCAAAATTCAAATGTGGGACAGATGGGCAGAATAAAAATCTTGAAAGTAGAGACCTTGATCTATGATTAAGTATCTGGAAATATAAACTACCATTCACCCCATAGGAACCAGACTCCCTCCCAATTTTTTTTTTAAATTTGTGTAACATCAGACGTGTGAATGCCTAGATCTGATTTCCAACTTTTACAGTAACTGAGATGTCTACTTTTCACTGGCCCAGAAATCCTAAGGCTGGAATGGCTCAGTGAGAGTGGCTGCAGGTGCTGTCACAGGACCTACTGAGGGTAGGATGGGTACATGGGAGAGCTGAGAGAACCCTCGGTGCAGGCAGTGGTCTATCTCACAGGTACATTTATTCATGCCGTGAAGGAAAGGGCATTGTACAAATATACAGCGATGTGCATGGTCCCTCTAACAGCTTGCTGAAATTTACAGCAGGGCTAACGTTCCATCTGATGGAAGTCCAGGTAGCACTGGTTAGTGATGGCCAGGGGCAGGTGTAGGGCTCGAAGCTTTCAAAGCTTTACTTGTTTACTTACTGATTTTGTAAATGACGAAGCTCATCAGCCTCATCCCTACCCAGATCTCCTGGTAAACCTGGGTGTAGTAGGGCTTCATGGGGACCCAAACATTTCTAATGAGGCTTTAAAACATCTCGCAGTAGGACCAATGGCTCAGGCCACCCCAACCCACAGTCAACGTCTTGGGAAGGTCACCGAATGTACAGGTGGTATACAGGGACTGCTGAGAGCCAAACAAGTTTTTTGTTTGTTTATATTTTTATGTTTAAGCATTATAATATTTCCATAGGTGAAACTTTTTGTAAAATTTGGCATTTTCAACCTAAAAACAAAAATAATCAAACAAGCAAACAAAAAAAAAAAAACAGAAAAGAGAAGAGAGAAAACAAGGATTGTGATTTGATTTCTCAATTTCTGTGAAGTTAAAATTTCCATCCTTTAATATGCATTATGTAAATAGACCTGCTTTCACTGAACCACCAAAATGAATAAAATTTAAGTGCTTACCTGATAATGTAAACATGGAAATTCTTCATCCACATTTTATGCAAGTCCAAGTTGAAAGAGGTAATGTATGTGATCCCTTGCCCACTTGAAGTCTATTCTTTTTTAGTTTTAATGTTGGACAAAGTTGAACTAGCAAAAACTGCCTAATTTTTCTCATTTTTACAACATGTAACATCGCCTTAACTAAATAGATTAAGATTTCGCTTTCAGTTTTTGTTTTGAAATGGTACTATTTTGTGACTGAATATATAGAAAGGGCCATTACTACACTTTTAACAGTAATAGGACCACCGTCATTTGGAAGTTATTCTAAGTTTTCAGAACCATATTTGATGAAACTTAATTTAACCGTTGTCTTTTTTTTTTCATCTTAGTTGACTGACTCTGAAGTAAAATCCATCAAAGACGTGTTCAATTCAAAAACTCAAGGCAGAAGTCACAAAGAAGATAATTCTTTCTGAGCTGGGAACCGTGACTGATTGCTTCATTCCTATAAATAGGCACATGAATTGTTTGTGTACCAGTGTCCCTGTTCGTTATCTACACTTGGAGCAGAGGTCAGCATTGCCCCACTCCCATCCCTCAAGATATTTGGTGAAGTCTGCCCAACCAATATCTGCAATTCTGTATTTCATTTTGTCTGTTTTTGAAATTTATATATTTAGAACAATATAAAATATTTTGTGTCTAACTTATTTTCCTCAACTTCTTGTGATAGTCATTCAAGAACTTATATCCATCTTATTGATGATAACTAAGCTACATGTAAAGAACTGTGGCTGGTGGATAAGATCCACTGATTGATTTGAATCAGTTGGGGTCCAAGTTCAATACTGGAGTAGGGTCAACTTTACGAAAACAAAATGGATCACAATGATTCCATAAAGGAAACTTCGAGGCATGGAATTTTAGGAAGTGGCTGACTTCTTTCAATAAGGTTTCATGGGGGAGGAGGGGTTGTTTGTTTTTTGTTTTTGTTTGTTTCCTTTTTCCCTTAAGATAGGCTTTTATGAATGAGTCTACTGCTAAGTTCAACACTTAGCAGCCTAAAAGACTAAACACTTACTATATCACAAGGTTTCTGATGGGTTAGTAATCCTTGAATAACTTAGCAGAATGGATGTGACTCAGGTTCTCTCATGAGATGTGGACTGGGGCTATGTTGTCATCTGAAGGCTTGACTAGGGCTGGAAAGATGACTTACAAGTTAGGCTCATCACATAGCTGTTGAAAATACACTTTATTTGATTGATGGTTGTTCATAAGAGGCTTCAGTTCCTTATCACATGGTCTTTTCAACAAAGTTACTCTTGACAAGACAGCTGGCTTCCCTCAGATCAAGTGATCCAAAGAGAGAGAAGAGGAAGAAGCCATACTGTCTTTTAAGATCTAGACTCAGAAGTGGCATGCTATCACTTTGACTGTATTTCACTGTTCGCACAGATTGACCCTGATACAATGTGGAAGAAAATCATGCAAAGGTATGTGCACCAGAAGGTGGGGATCATGGGGTCGTCTAACAGATTGGCTATAACATCTACTTTATGTTATACATTTGGGTTCACATTTTATAGTGAACACAGACTGATGAAGTAAGACGGAGTGTTTTAGTTACTATAAAATGTATAAGTAAATTTACAACTGTTGTGATGTGACCTAAAAAAGGATAAAGAAAGTGGAGAGTGGTTTGGTGCCTACATAGTCTCATTATGCACAGTTTGACAGGAGTTGGCAAACTATAGCCTGTGAACCAAAATTGTCCCAACATCTATTTTTGTAAATAAAGTTTCCTTGTAACATAACTAAACCATTTATTTACATATTTTCTATGTCTTCTTTTGCACTACAACAGCAGAGTTGAGTAGTTTCAACAGAGACTGGCCCACATTTACTATCCAGTTCTTTAGAGTGGTTTTCACCCCATGCACTAGGGTGTAAAGTGAAAACATTCAACAGGTGCAAAATTATGGAAATAAAAAAGGGGGTTACATGTTCCAAATATTTTCAGGTTTACTTAATTTAAGGAAATCATAAGTCTTCAAGGAGCACACTCATATAATGCTTTTAATAATGGCAAGTAATATGATACAGCAGGAAGAAGTGGATTCAAATGGGGGCGGGGTGGTGAGGCACCAAGAAATACCTAGGAACATGCTTCCCAATTTTCTTCATAATTGTGCAAAGGCCTGATTCTTATCTGGATGAAACTGTTGATATTGGACTGATATTTATGTGATGAATCTTGATTTCAGGAGAGCGGAGGCAGAAGTTTCCTGCAGAGTCTGGTCACTTGGTGAAGACAGAATATCTAACCAATTATCTCAACTAAATATCTAACCATTATGCTGTAAATCTGAGGTGAATATAAAATAACATTGAATGTTAACTATAATTGAAAAATTTTAAAAGGGGGGGAAAGGTGAAGGGGAATAAGAGGTCCAAATTTCCATGTATAAAACAAGTAAGTCATGAGAATATAATGTACAGCATAGGAAATATAATCAATAATATTGTAATAGCATAGTATGGTGTCAGATAGTTGCTGGACTTGTCATGGTAATCATTTCTTTATGTATATAAATGTTGAATAACTATGGTATACACCTGAAACGAATATAATTTTGTATATCAGCTATATTTTTAATAAAAATCTTAAAAAATAAATAAACAAATTGGCACTAGGTACCATCTGAGAATTTTGAACTTTTAAAAACTTGGCATAAATAGTTAGTTAGTTAACTGTCCCTGTGATGGTCAAGAGGTAAAAACTGATGTTGAAGTATCTCTGGAGATAAGCAAAGAGCGTCCTAGTCCTGCTGTAAAATAACTATCTTTATTAGGCAAACTTTGATATCTCTAATGGAAAAACTAAGAATTAATATATTGGGGTAACTACAAAAGTACTTCTTGTCCTGACACATGTGAATTAAATTCCTAGTGACCTCATCAGAAATCAAAAGGCAGTGTTTAAATTCAGCAAACTATTGAGTGGCAATTAAAACAAATTTTAGGAGTTGTTGGTATGGTGGTCAGAGCTCCAAGACGACCCCCAAAGTTTCCATGCCCCACACTTGTATAATCACTTCCCCTTGAATTTCATGGGGATTTGTAAATACAGGCATACCTCCTTTTGGGGAGCTCCTCCTTATTACCTTTCACAGGTGCTCCATTTACAAAGGCGGGCAGGATCCTCCCGCCAACAAAAAGATTATGACTAGTTTTTCTGTGTGTGTGATTGTCATGCGGGGTCTCTAGTTCTGCTCCCCACATAAGAACACAGGATATGGAGGCCAAAAAGGAACACCCACGGAGCCATAGATAGGGGAGTCATACCACTATAGTCTCGCTGGCGGCTGGGTCGGAGACACAGGAAGCAGGAGCCACACGATCTGCAACCTGCCGTCCGCTTTTCTACCAGCCAACCAACCCCACTTGCTAACTGCAATCTGCTCTTGCCAGCTCAGCCACCATGTTCTTGCTAGCCCACATTTGCTGCTAGCGTAGCCACAGCAGTTATATTAGTGGCCAGTGGCTCACTGGTTACAGCTGACGGCCAACTAGCCACAGCTGATGGCCATCCAATCACAGTTGATGGCCATTTACTACCTGAGCCAGCACCTTTCCACATGAGGCTGAGAGCCTGGAAATTGCATTCCTGGCTCTGTCCCCACAGTGATACTTCCTTTATTAAGGTGATCTGGAACCAAACTGTCAATATTTTCAAGGTATGCCTGTATGATGGGATGTGACTCTGTGATTAGAATAAATTAAATGGCAAAGATGGGGCTATTTTTCAGATGTAATTAAGGTTCCACATTAGCTAATTTTTGTTAATTGAAAGACATATTATTACGGTTTATCCTGACTTAATCAGAAGAAAAGTTAAAAGAAACTATACAGGTCAACTAGAAAGAGGAGTCAGAGAAGCTCTCCACATGGCCTTGAAGAAACAAGCAACCATGGTGTGACTGTCAGTGCAGAGGGGCAGCCTTGGGAGCTGCGGGGCTCCGTCCTACAACCACAGAGTAGAAACTCTGCCAACAGCCTCAATAAGCTTGGAAGAGGAGGCTGAGTTTCACCTCAGAATGCAGCCTAGCCAAGACCCTGGTTCCAGCCTTGTGGAAACACGAATAAAAGAAGCAACTAAGCCATGCCCAGTTTCTGATCCATAAATAATGTGATAATAAACTTGTGTTGTTTTAAGTTTCTAAAATTCTCATATTTATTATGCACCAATAAATAACACATATATACATGCAGAATAGTTCATTTGGGTTACAGGCTAAAATTAAGGCAGCATAATCTGAGTATTTGCAACATAATTCATTATATTTTTTGTGGTTTTTGGACATTTCCTTACCCACTCCCTTTAGTTCTATATCCAGCCCTGAGATAGTAATCCACCTATATCTTTCCATGTTCATTAGCCCATTTCCAAGCAAAAAATAGTAAAAAGAAAAACAATGTGTCTTTCCCCAAGAATATATCAGAAATCCCAACTCAGAGAAAAAAATATATTTGGTAGAAAGACTGTGGGGACAGAGCCAGGAGTGCAGTTTCCAGGCTCTCGCTCTCACGTGCAAAGGTGCTCACTCGGGTAGTAAATGGTCAGCTACTGTGATTGGATGGCCATCAGCTGTGGCTAGTTGGCCGTCAGCTGTAACCAGTGAGCCATTGGCCACTAATATAACTGCTGTGGCTATGCTAGCAGCAAATGGGGGCTAGCAAGAAGATGGTGGCTGAGCTAGCAAGAGTGGATTGCAGTTAGCATGGTGGATTGCAACTAGCAAGAGAGGTTGGTTGCCAGAGAGAAATGGATGGCAGGTTGCGGATAGTGTGGCTACTGCTTCCTGTGTCTCCAACCCAGTTGCCAGAGAGACTATAGCAGTATGACTTCCCTATATATGGCTCCGTGGGTGTACCTTTTTGGCCTCACCATGTCCTGCATTCTTATGTGGGGAGCAGGACCAGAGACCCCCACACGACACCCTGCATGACAAAGACCTTTATGTAATGGAAGTCTTTCCCATCCCAAAGGCTATAAAGATATTGTTAGGATGAAGGAAAGCAGAATGCATGCCGGCATGGAAGGCATATAATAAAAATGAAATGGGTCATATGGTCCTGGACTGTGTATGACCAACATGAGAAGACCATGCTGTGAGAAAGACACTCTGTCATGCGTGACCATATCTTTCATTCAACACAGAACTTTTCATCACAATTCTCTGAAATATGGAAACTGAAAACACCTGTGAGCTATAATGAGGAGGCAACAAGAATTTTCTTCTCTCAGTGAAAACAACTTTAACATAAATTATTCTCTGAAATTAGACATCATCCAACATATTTTGCACCTTCTGGCCCTTCACTGTTTTTGCAAATGTAATCAGTATTCATGACTTCTCAAAAAAAAAGTCAGATTTGGCTCCAGGCACTCATAGGGTGATGACATGAAAGGTAATAATTTGAGCATAAACTTGGGTGTGGCTGAATGAAAACAGTTGAGCTTTATCCTGGACAAAATTATGAAAATAGACCATCCTGGTTCATTACAGAAAAAGAAAAAACACAAAAAACACTTTAAGCAGGAAACAAACAAACTAAACAAACAGGAAACTCGGAGGAAATTGCCTTATGGAAGGAGGACAGAGAGACAGGTGAGTTGGGACAGAAAACAACTGATGTTTGTCATAAGCTCATCTAAACTATTTTGTAAAATTTAATTAAAATGTAGTCCTTGAAACCACATGGACAACAAAGCCAAAACATATAAAATATCCAGAAAGTACAAGCATATCCTCTTAATCGAAGTGAAATATTTTAAAGATGTTACATTATATCCTTTTTTTCTCATAATATAATTTAAGTGCATTTTTCCTAAGTCAATCTTCATGCAAGAATGTGAAGAGTTCATTTTTATAGTCCTATTATATCTATATCTTGAGAAAGAAATAAGACGTCCTTTCCTCTTCCTGGCTTCTTATATATTAAACATCAATTTGTGTTCTTAACTATTATCATTTAATTAAAATATAGAACTAGTAAGCACATAGATATATCAATATAAATTTCTTAAGATGTATATGTAACATTAAAAAAAGGGAAAAAAAAGGAATTGGCTTTTGAAATCTGTGAGTTTGGAAAAATCTTATCCAGATCACAGGAACTGGACTTTAGGGTGTTCTTACCCCTTCTATGACACACTCAGAACGCCCTTAATAAAATGGGAAAATGGGTGGCTCCTTCGCCCACCAAAGGAAAAAAAAAAAAAAGAAGAGAATTGTTCAGTATTTAACACTTAACTTTTAGGGAAAGGATTGATTAGAGATTAAGATCTCCAATGCACATGCAAATGATTACTAATGGATAAGCCTGAGGCAAGATGCATCTGCAGAGTAAGAAATGTGTATTGGAAATTTCTGTGATCAGGGCTCCCCTCCCTTTACCTTTGCAAAATCTGAAAGCAATCACCCATGACTCATATATTTAGCCAAAGATAACTGTCCTTCAGAACACAGCCACATCAAGAGGAGACATACAAATGTGTTACCCTCTAGCACCGGTTGACACACATGAGGAAACTGTCATATGGCATTTTCAGCAACAAATTAAAACATATAGATGGATAGATATTCAGAAAGAACTGACTTCTGGAAAAGTAAATGAAGATGGGAATTCCCAATTTAGTATTTCCACAAAGGTTTATAATGATGTTGTATATACTATTTGATGTGAATTTTTCTATTTAAATTCTTGCAGAGAAAATTTACAAGAATGTATGCCTAAGAATATATTACATTCAATATAGAACGTATGCATTAAATAAAAATGTTCATGAACTTCTTTATTTTGATGCTTTATAATTTCAAGTGTAGGTACACAAATTTTATCAATTTTAAAACACATGGTTTCAGACTTATGAATATAAAATATCATACAAAACATTTTTCAGATCCCAGAAGTAGATAATTAGTAACAATATAAGAGTAAAGTTACCATTCTCAATAATACTGGACCTTCACTGCCCTCCCCTTCTGCCCTAAGAAACTCCTAAATAAACTACTTCTCACAGATTAACGATTTTTTTCTTCCACACGGTTCGTCAGAAACACTTCTGCTTGTGCTATACGTTATGCAGCTCTGTGTATTTATGGTGCGAGAGAATAAAAGTCTGTAATGAAAAATAAAATGTTAACATATGAGAAATAGAAATGAGAATGTTCAGGAATGGTGTTTTTTATTAAATGATGGAAATTTTAAAAGATTTGACTGCAATATTAACATACTGAGTGATTTTATCTTTTTCATTCAATAGCCACAGTTTTCACAATTTCAAATACAATGTTACTGAAACTCAGTTATTGCTTCAATAATCAATAGCGTGAGGCAAGCGATTTTTTGTTCTTTCCATTGTTATTAATGGTTTTGATATATAATAAACTTTGCCTCTATTTTGTTTAAAGATGTGTTGACTAATTTAGTATAGGAAAAGAAATCAGAGCATAAAATTTGTCATTGCATGATGCTGCAAATGTTTATGAATGTTTATGAATGAAAATGAGATTCCAAGATTACAAATATAGAGAAAATAAGCACGCGTGTATTTGAAACATAAAGGATGCTGAGAATATTGGGCTCCCCTAGGATAAAGAATATAATGACTATCCTGTTTTCCCGGGGCAGTTTCTCTCTGCGTGAGCATCACAACATGCACAACATATCCACGTGCTTGTACCATGGAAGAAAGACAAAGTCAAAAGCTCTTTTATGGTCACAAGTACACTAACTTCATGTCACTTGTGCATAAACTTGGATGTTCTAGGTGGGGCTAAAATTGGTACTCTACTGTATTTATTCTCTTTTCTGTATTCTCATGCCTTAAACAGATTATTTTAGCTACAGTGTTCCTGGATGTTATATTCTCTAGTCAAACCGAAGGATAAACTCATAAAGAACAGCAAAGACTGGGACTGCCGGAAACTTACTGATCTTGCGAGAGCAGAGCCATCCTTCCGAAACCAGGCACATGTTATTCATTGTAAGACCATCCAATCGAGGAAAAATGTGGATGGGAGTTCATGAAATTCTGATGGGAAACAGAGACAAACATCTTAACCTAATTTGAATCTGCTCTGGGAATAATGTACTTTCCAGAAAGTCCGTGTCCAACATCAGATCCAGACTTGAAATCACTCATACTGAAATCATTTTTAATGTCTAGCTTAGGAGGTATAGGCACATGTCTCATATTTTCTCACCTAGAAGGCCCATTCATTTATGGAGACAAAATATCACAAAATCTCATTCTTGTAGGAATGAAAAATGTTATAAAGAGAATTGGAGTTTTCATGGAACGCTTCCTTCACAGGAGATCAACAATCAAATTTGATCTTAAATAAACCGTATCCTGAGGGCTAAATGTCTTGGATATACCTGCTCAACCTATGCTCAACACAGGTTCTTCCTGCATCTGGAGAAATTTTTCAGTTTTTCTTAAGAATTGGGTAATTTTCATGGTCATATTCTCCATATTCATTCCACATCATAATCAAGAATGATGACAAAAGCTATATAATCACAAAAGAAATTATGTATTCAATCAAAGAACTAAAAATTACAAAGTGGTTTAGTTGGTTCTTTTAATGAAAAATAATGTCCTGTTATTTGAACAGGACACCTCTATTTAAACACCTCTTGAACTTTATGTGGCATCTATCTTGATTTTTATTTCTATCATATAAAAATTTCAGAAATTTTATGTAGGTTTTATAGTGATTGTATTAAGGTATAAGAAATTAGTAAGTCATTACTAGTACAAATATAACCATCCATTCACTATATGATTAAAGACTTGAATCAAAAGTAGTCAGCTTACTTAGATAATATTGTTATCCTAATATTGAAGGACAAAGAAAATATAAGAACCAGAATTAAATACATGACTGTTCATCTCTGTTTTGCAACTGAAACAGACTGGAATTCTAAAAAGCACAGAAATCCCTACTTTGTATCCCAATTCTTCTTTCATTAGAAACAAAGTAACATCGGTACTCAATCCAGTTTTCTTGGAAAGAACAGCAGCCAGAACCTAAGAGAAAAAAATAAACCATGACTGATGGCATTGGAGATTCCATTTTTTCAGTGCTATTTACTCATTCAAAAATCATTTGTTATTTATTTTTTTCTAGAAATATTTTTTGAGAATCCACTACATCCTCAACAGTTTAGAAGATATTAATGTGAATAATATCATGAGTCAAACATGACCTTTTTCCCCAGGGAGATTATATAATATAGATAGGGACAGAATTACATAATTTCCAATTATTTATTAATTATATTTAATGATAATTTGGATGATTACACATAAGAAATTAAGTATGTTAAACATTGTGTATCAGAGCATAGGATGGGGATAGGTAGGTACTTAGAAGAAACTTGTTTTTGAGGAAGTTACCCAGAGTTGAATTCTGCTGTATAAATAGAGTAAACTCGATGAAAGAGATAATTAAAGGATGAAAGTATTTAAGCATATTTCTCAGGTCAGAAAAAAATGTGGTACATTGGGAGAATTCGGATATATATTTTGGATATTTTATCTTTAAAATAACTATAAATAAAACAATTACTTTGATATCCAGTCATACAGTTTTCTAGTAATAGTACCTTGAGCATTTACTATCTTCAGTGATAAGAGTGATGACACATGGTATGTACTCAAATCTTTGCCAAATCAATGGTGTTCAAGTTATAGATTAGAATGTTGCTTACCAGTGTTAGGGGGTGGGGAAAACGGAGAAATGTGGGCCACAGGGTACAACTTTCAAGTTAGAAGATGAATGAGTAGTGGGGATCTACTGTATACCACTGTGATTATAGTTAACAATACTGTATTATATACACGTAAGTTGTTAAAATTGTATATGTTCTCACCACAAAAAAAAATGGTAATTGTGGGGCATGATAGAGGCATTAAGTAGTGCTATGGTGGTGATCATATTGCAATTTCTAAGTGTATCAAATCAACACATTGTACACCGTACGCTTATACAATGTTATGCATCAATTATATCTCAAGCTGGAAAAACACTAACGGAACAAAACTATAAATAAATTATGTATAATCACAGAAGATGGAGAGACAACTTGGAGAGCATTTGGAAAAATGCATTTAAAAAACTTGGACTTCGTGCTGACTTACATGGAATAACTAGGGTCAGAATTACAGAAATCTCTACACTCTATTCTGAGTCATGGAAGAAGCTGGAGCAAACTTAGTGATACGAAAGTATGAACTCTGAGCAAACACAGGCAAGTAGTTAAGTGTAATATTACTATAATTTAGTTTTGGTTTATAATTTAAACATGACCACTTGTATAGGAACAAAATATGTCATTTCACGCCAATATTTTCTTATGACTTAAATATAGAAATCATGCAATAACAATATAATTTAATAATTCTTACATTAAGAAATAATGAGATGAGACTATCCTACAATTTGTAGGTAAACTTATTTTTAACTAAATGAAATTTCCCATCACGCTTCCTTGTGAAATAAATAAAAAAAATGTTCATCATCTACCAACACTGATTTTCCAAACAATAGAACATACCTTCCTGGGGTTCTGTGGTGCGCCCTCGAGATAAAATTGGGTGAATAACTTGATTAAGAAGTACTATAAGAAAGGGTTAGAAATTTACTTCATTAGATATAGGCTTATGAAATAACAAAATATTACACATTAGTAAAATGAAACCTTTATTGTGAAATGGTTTCATCATCGCTTTGCTCTTTATATAGACTTGCCTATAAAAACATACAGTTTTTCAATGTTTCCAAAGCAGCCATCAGCGCAAGGCACAATACTCCTAAGATCCCAGAAATCAACCTCAATAGAATGACCTGAGTATCTGTAGAGAAAGAGAGGTAGGGCAGAGACTTAAAGAGCAAACTTGTAAAAAGAATGTATCAGAGAGAGAATTTTAAAAGTTCTTTGGTTTGGCAACCCAATCATTTTGCCAAGGCAACACTGGAAAATGAAGACATTCCCTTCAGAATTCCATTCAATAACAATAATTTTATGAGATACACTTTTGTTCTTCAGTGAGATTACCATACCTTTTCTTCTTTACCAGCTCTGTCACAGATAAATGGATTTAGCATTTGTTTGTGTGTTATTTTAATTTGGCAAAGGAGCTTAGAGTACTGGAATAAAAAGATATCAACATACACCAAGTTCTGTTTTACATGTGTACATGACAGACATTTACTTTTATTTTCTCAAACAAAAATCACAAGATAGCTGTATGAACCCTGTTATGTAAATGAGCAAATTTAGGATTCATTAATAACATTATTTTGTAAAGGTATCAAAGCTAGTAAATACCCAAGTCAGAAATGAAATGAAAGTTTATCTAGGCCCAGAGTTCTTATTTAACATATTCTACCATTGTCTCAATAATTCTACTTAGGAGTGCGTCCCCCTGCTAATCTCAATGCATTCTCTTCTCTGAGAATTCTCTGCTCAAGGTGATCATGGCTTTGTAGAGGTTTTATAAGGAAGAGAAGACGAAAGAGCATTTGTACCCAGTGTAATGAGGTCTCCAACAAATGCCTGGGCAATTCCTTGGAGAGCTGGATTCATTTCACAGAACACTGAATTATACATAAGCAACCATTTTTTACAAGAACATTACATTTTCTCATGCCCAAAACTAGTTGTTTATACCCTTACCCTTAAAACAATTTAATATTAGGAGATTCTGCATTAACATTAGGACACTCCCAAAAGAGTGTTGTCATTAACAACAGTCCCACAGGACAAACAGTCTGGGTGGTTTTCGGATGTCGCAACAAAAGTAAAAAACGACAACAACAAAAAAACACTTTTAAGCATTGTGCCATTGGTATTAAGCATTCTCCATCTATGCTATGCTAGAATTATGTTGCTCATAATTTTACCTGATCAATTCTATTCCCACTCAGAATGTAGAGCTTTCCCTGTCAGAAGCCACTGTGTAAGCCTGTTGGAAAAGCTTCACAAAACCATTTCTAAGTTACAGAATACAGAATCAGAGAAATAAAATTCACTGAAAAATGCCGATACAGGGCAAGCTAAAAATTTCCTTTTTTTTCTTCTTAAAGCATGCCCTGAAATTAGCCATATCCTTCTGCTTATCATTATTTTTTAATTTTATGACTTGGCAGGACATACCTGCCATGAGAAATGTTTTTCCAGTGTCGAAACAGGTAAGGCACTATGAACTTGTTCAAGAATGGTGTTTGATCACGGAATTGAGCTGGAGGATAGGAACTTGAAAGTTCTGTATGCAGAAATTTAAAAGAAAGAAAAAGAAAATTTGTGTATTTAAGCGAAGTTCTTGAGTCATCTACTGGTGAGACACAACGTATATATATTATAAAAAGAAAGTGAAATCATTAGCTTCTAAAATGTTCTGGAAACCACAATACAGGAAATTCTTAGGGCATTTTGCAAAGTGAATTCTTTGACTATAAGAAGATAAGGTAGAAAAAGTTATTTTTTAATGTTTGAATACCAATTATCTTTCAAAAATAGTTGGAAAATAGAAATAAAATAGGCAAACCAAAGGTACATTCACTTACTATAATAAAGTTCCACAAAGTTATTTTCCTCTTTTAATAATGAGAAACAGTTATAATTTACCTTGTACTAAACCCAAATTAAAGCACTTGGCTCATTTATTTCGGAAAATGGCTTAATGAGAAAGATGCATAAATATACCTATTTTACTGATGAGAAAACTAAGGCAGAACTACACATTTGAACCACATCACTAAGTTTGAAACCTAGGCAGTTTTTCACCACAGCACACATATTTAAAATTAAACTCATCCCTCTACATATTGCTGTGGTTTTTAATTCTCTCTCCCCCACACTTTTTTTTCTTTTTTTTAGGCAGAGAGTGGTTGGTATTTCCATTTCTCATTCTTTGCTTCTAATCACTGCCTCATTAACCAGCTATGGAAGGCAAAGATCAAAAAGATAGAACTAGAGTGACTCCCCATTACTGTTCCATGTACACACACACACACACACACACACACACACACACACATACACACACGTTCTCTATGACTGCCTCAGCTGGTCTAGGCCCACCCTACAATGCTTCATTCACCTGAGCCTTAAAGCTTCTTTCAATATGTGACTTTCCATTATCTCTTCCCTTCAAGTTCTTTGCATGTGACTACAGCCGCTCTTTTACCTTATTTGTACTAATATTTTAAGCACTATATTTTCTACTGTATTATTTCATTCAGATAGTATACTGACAGTTGAATTTACAAGTTTCTGTCCTCAGAAGAATAACCTTACCAGGGGGAAATTCAGATGTGAGACAGATGGGCAGAATAAGAATCTTGAGAGTAGAGTCTTTGATCTATGATTAATGTATTTAGAAATACAGTCTATAACATTCGCCCAATAGGAAGCAGTTCCCAAATAAGTTTTGTATTTGTTAATGTTCTTTATACTTAAGCATTATAATATTATCATAAAGAAAATTTTTGTAAAAGATGGACTTTTCAACCAAAAAACAGAAACAAGACTGATTTGATTTCTCAGTTTCTGTGAATTTAAATTTCCATCCATTTAATATGCATTTTGTAAATAGAGTTGTTTTTACTGAACCATCAAAATAGATAAAATTAAAATCCTTACCTGATAATATAAACATGAAAATTATTCATCCACATTTTATGCAAATCCAAGTTGAAAGAGGTAATGTATACCTAATCCTTTGCCTACTTGAAGTCTATTCCTTTATAGTTTTAATGTCGGATAAAGCTGAACTAGCAAAAACTGCCTAATTTTGCTCATTTTTGCCCCATGTGACATTGCTTTAACTAAATAGAAGTTTAAGATTTTACTTTGAGCTTTAGTTTTGAGATGATATAAATTTGTGATAGAATATATAATAGTGGTTATTACTATACTTACCTTACTAAGAGAACCATCTTTGTTTGGAAGTTACTCTAAGTTTTCGGAAACATGCTTGGTGAGACTTATATGAATCATTTGTTTTTAACCTTAGCTCACTGACTCAGAAGTGCAAATCCATTAAAAAGGTGTTCAATTCAAGCACTCTAGGTTTGAGTCACAAATAAGATAACTTAACACACAAATATACACACTCACACACAAGATATACGTGTGTATATGACATACACATTTAACCCATCCCCTTATTCTTTCTGAACTGTCAACCCTGGTTGATTCTTTGATTACTTCTTGTACATAGGTAGTTGAATTCCTTCTTTGCCAGTGTCCCTGTCACTTATCTCCACATGGAGCAATGGGTGTCATTGCGCCACTCCCATCCTTCAGGGTATTTGGTGAATTCTGCCAACCAGAGCCTGCAACTGTATTTGCAGACTTTTTCTCCTAGAACAGCTGAAACCCTTGCTGCTCTCACACATTGCAGTCCAGAAGTGCTAAGTAGTTCTCACCTGGAAGGGCCACAACAAGTAAGCCTCAAGATTTGGAGAAGTCCAGCAAACTCAGCCCTACCATAAGGCAATTCTGAACATTGAGGTTTGTCCCATTTTCCAGAATCAGTCAACAGTGTGATTCTAGTGTCCTCTTACAGTAGCTCCTTTATTGTATTATTTATTGTAGGCTTCCTTTATTATATTCTGCCTCCCATTTTCTGTATTAGCAGTCTTTCCTACATCTTTGTGCCTGGAGCCTTCTTCTCCCCCTAGATCTACTGAAAGCTTTGCTGTCATCACACCTACAAATTGCAAGATTTGATATATAAATATCCCAACTCCTTTTGCCTTTCTAATATGCAGAGAGTCTTTGGGGATGCAGCGTTCAAAAAACAAAATGGATGGAAAAGTGTTCACCATTCTTAAGACTACAAAAAACTCCCCTGACATGATGGAAAGGAGAATAAGTTAATAGTGTAATGGTGGAGGAGGGTAGAAAGACAAAAAAGAGAGGTCAGAGTGGTCAGACTGAGTGCTACTGATAAGAAGGAAATGTTCTGTGAGAGGAAAGGATGCATTGGGGAACAGTCAGGTACCACTCAAGTCAGCACTTCACTTTTTTAATATCTTGAATCATTATAGTAAGTGAGTAAGCATCTGAAGACACCTCTATTCTTATTATCAGGAGATTATTTCCCTTTGGAAGAGATAGCATCCATTCTATTTAAAACTGTCAGACACCTGTTCCCTGCAACAAGCAATAATCTTTGTAAGCCCTCAGCAATACTAAATAAATAAATAGATAGATAGATAGATAGATAGATAGATAAATAGATAGATAGATAAATAAATAAATAACCAAGATGAAAGCCTAATGGTGAAGTAGAAAATAATGTTTCCGAACCTTGGTTTTGTTAGACAAAAGATATCCAAGTTTATCATCATCTGGAAAATAATAAAATACCCTTTATACTTATACAGAGAAAGCTGATAAAAATAGAAAAACCAGAATAGAAACCAGTTGCTCCTTGGAATAAGACCAGGGAGAGGACAAGCAGGAAAAATAATTGTTCACTTTCATAAGTCCTTCTGTATTATTGATTTTTAAAGCATATGCATGTTTTGTTTTTGCAGAAAAAGACACTTGAGCAAAAAAATAAAACTTCAAAAAGCACAATTCACAACTATTTTAAACTTCGAGTTTCTTAAAGATGGCATTTTCTAATCTGTATCTATCATTATATATCCTAAATTCATTTCTTCTATGTCTCACTTCCTTCAAGAGTAAAAATGATTTTCATTTGATAGTCACACTATCCTTAGACTTTAAGAAATAAATGAAGGTGTTTCGTTATCTATGTGGGACCATTGTGTAGTAACGTGGTAAAATCAAATCATATGTACCTCAATTGTATTTTTAGTGCTTGACAAATACAATAGATGCAAAATAAGAATATCAGTCCAAGTTTCTTAAGATATCTTTGTAACATTACCATAAAAGTGAGTTTTACAATACATGACACATGATATTTAGGGAAAGTGTTTTCTGGGTTATCAGGGAAAACAACAGATAAGTGAGTGACTCCTTTACTGAGAAGCATAAGCAAAAACACACAAGAGAAAAAGTACAAAGTGCTGAACAAAAGTGATCAGGTCGTAGATTATGTTTCTTTTGGGGAAATCTAGAAGCAATCACTGTGTGAACCCTGGTTTCAAAGCAAGAGGTTCAAATTAAGTTTAGTAAAACAAGAAAAATTTTAAAAGTAATTTTCTCGATCTCTGTATTTCAAGTAGAGACACATAAATTTATCAATAACAGTGTAAGTGATTTATGTAATTTTTATGTAATATTTATTACAATGAAATAAAATAAACATTGATACATTTAAATATACTTTCTTCTGTTAACAATTCTTTTCACTTTTTATTTTGAAATGACTACAGATTGTCAGAAAGTTGCAAAAATAATACAACAGAGGGAACTCCCTTGTACCCTTCACTCAGTTTTCCCCAATCGTGAATATCCTACTTAACTAGAGTACAATATCAAAACTAAGATATTAACATTAGTATAATTCATAGACTTTATTCAGATTTTACCAATTTTGCAAGCACTCATTTGCTAGAGTATGTTTGTGTGTGTGCACGTACATACATAGTTTTATGCAATTATATCACATGTGTAAATTCTTGTAACCATCACATAATCTACTTTTTTATGTTCTAGAAAATATTTACTACTAACTATTTTGTTACTCTCAAGTATGGTTATTAAATAAAAGGCAAAATATATGATTGCAACTTTTCCTGTGTTTACAATATTTATTTTAATGAGTTGTTTTGGTAAGGGGGAATTTTAACATTTATGGAACACATATCACATGCCTAATCTAGTGTTTAATGTAAATGTCTCATCAAGTATATGAGTACACATTAAATGTATCAGTACATTTCATCCCAGTGAAGTATTTTGGCATCTCACTATTTTGCTGATGCAGAAAGTTATTGGTACACAAGAAATTCTGTTATGTATAATACTTTCTTTAAAGTGATGATCACACAAGTATACCTAGCAATAGGAAGTTATTTCAATTTCTCCAACTTCTGAATATTTTTGTCCGAGATTTAAGATTCTGACGTTATTTTAAATTGAGTAGCCAGTTTCTTACTGGTTATTAAGTTGCACCACAGGACGTTTTCGAAGAGTTGACTAAGATTGTGCTTTACAGGTCTTGCTCTGGCCTCTAAAGTGTAGAGATAATGCCCTTGTAGCTCCAATCAGGGAAGGAAATGTTTGTCATCGGTAAAGACGCTGATTTTCAACATATTGTTTTAATTTGTTCTCTGATATGTTACCCAATATCTTTGGACACTGCATTGTTAGTTTTACAAGTACCATACGACAGCATTTTGCAGTTGCAATTTAACTCCCGGTGACAAATTCACTCATGAATATTAACCAGAGACATTATACAAGAACATTTTACTTTTTTGCATGAAGAGTACCATGAGAACTGCTTTCCATCAAAAGAAATAAACAGAAAAACAAGAAATAAAACCAAAGCAGCAACCTATTCTTTCCTAGTTCAAGAACAGCTTACTCAGACTCAAATGAAAGCAACAAAACAATGTGAAAATTTTGGATATATTTAGATCTTTCTCAGCACTTGACTCTGCCTAATAGCCATTTTATACAGTGAGATGTCTACACAGAAAAAGAAGCACTCAAATAATGATCTAATTGATAATACAAATTTTGGATAAAACATTGGTATTCTTGGATTGTTTAGGGTAGGGAGAGGTATATAAAACCGGAATGGAGAAAAGGTACAATTTGTTTCAAAATTTCTTAATTTTATTCCTTAATGAATATCTCTTCTAATTAACAAGTCCCATCATGTGAGACTTAAGCAAAGTGTAAAAACCTCATGTAAGAGCTGCAAAAATATTGTTGGCTGCAGCTGTGGCTTGTCTGCCCCCATTTAACTGGAAACAGTTTCTCTGTGGTGAGCTGTTGGATGGACCTTTGGGTTTTCACTCTGAAATAACATGCCAAATGTGACAAATTTGTCACTTCTTGAACTCTGAAGCTCAAGTAATTTTACTGAGTATCACTGAAATGGCACTGAGCCTCTTTCTCAGCCTTTAGGCAAAAATATCTACATTGTAAAGCTCTACTGTCAGTATCTATTGATGAAACTTGGACATAAAAAAAGAGACCAAGGAAGTAAGAGGATTCCATAAAGAGAATTATCAGATTATTCAGATCAGTAAAATTCCATGAGTCTAAAGAATTCAACTTTTTACTTTTGTAGTAAACTCTTACCAAGTGTCAATTAATTTACACATTACCAAGCTCCAATATCCTGAAATAAATCTGAGAAAAGAGTCATATAAAGGATTATTGTTAAAATTTTATAATTTTTTCTAATTCTTTAGTAGAAAAGTAGTCTATAATTTATTATATTTAATTATTATCTATAAAACAGTGAAACAATTTTTGGGTTTACTATATGCCAGTTTTGTTAAATATTTTGCATAATTTATTTAATCTTCATAAACCCTATGTTATTAATGCTATTATTTTTTAAGTTTTATACTTGAAGACACAGAACATTATTTTAAAAATATTCTCAAAGTTAGCTAGCTAGCGATGGCTGAGCTGAGCTTCACTAAGCTTTGTCTACCTCAATGAACAAAATGTAGAGAGACACTTTGAATAATTGTAAGAGAATATATCATTTCACTTCAATTATCTTGGTTATTACTAGTCTTTATTTGATTTTAGATACATAAATAACCACAGATGTATTGGTATATTTATTATACAGTAATTATATGTTTGTATATATGTATACTTATGTAAATACACACACACACACACACACACACACACACTTGACTAGGTACTATCTGATCGTTCTTTTGCAGATAAAATTCAGATTTAAACAGATAATCAAAACAAGTTGTCACCACATTTTTGTATTCCCTGAAAGTGTTTCTTAAAGTCTGAGCAAGCTTTTAGTTATACGCATTATTTCCTGATTTCCTGATTTCATGTCTTTTGTCTTCGAAGAAGCATAATTTAATTTTTAAAATATCTGTTTATGTAGACTAATATCTATTTGTGAATTCTAAGCTGTTTTCAGATATAAAATCATTCACGTGAAAAGGATATTGTCAGCAAGGTCCTTTATAAAATTTATTTGGATTTGTTTGACGTTAGATTTCATGGGGAGAAAATATTATATTTTGCTCCCTTCTTCTACTCTGTGTGTGTGTATATGTGTGTTTATATGTGTGAGAGGGTGTGGGTGGTGAGTGGTGGGAAAGGTAAGAAATCTTTGACCAGAAAGATGTAGGTGCAAAGTACGCATTATAATTTGACATTAGCAGTTAAAGGATATTTACTCTTCACTACAAGAGAACATTATGTTTATTTACAATGTTTCTGGCAGACACCAAGGGGTAGAATTACGTGAATAATGTCATCTCTTATTTTAAGATTACCGTTTAGTGAAAAAGGCAGAACATTATAGCACAATTTATTCATAACACAATAGAGGTGCATAAAACATGCTCTAAGACAGCAGCTTTAGTTACAGTAAATCTTCTTCATGACATGAAGTAGGAAATGTAAATTATGTGTAATTTGAGAAGAACTTTATCATTGCTAAGCAATATGATTTTGTCCTGTTACCTTAGGATAATCAAATTTTTAATATAATATATACAAAGTTTATAATTTACTTATTTAAAATGAACTTTTGCTGGGTATAGACCCCTTCAAAGTGCTGGAAACTAAAAAAGAAGCAGAGATGGCCTGTATTTTGTTTAATTTTTCCAGGTCCTTAAAAATGTAGTTGATTCTCTTAGTGTTTCCAATGATTGACGTGAGAAGAAAGTGAGTGTTGGCTGTTGTTATTCTACTATGGGAAATTGTAAGAATGTTGATCAACACATGGAGGCATCCAAAGATATATTATCAAATCTTTGCTATGTACTTGGTTGTGTCTTTAAAATGATATGCTAAATGTTCGGAAACTGCCATTAGTTAATCTGAATGATTTTCATTCTTTCTCTTCAATACTAGAAAACAAAATCTTACCTTCCATTATATTAAACTTATACAATTTTTATGGATACAGAGTTGAAACAGCTTTAATGGAAAAGTGAAGCTGATATCTGAATGTGTTCAAATCAGTTATATTTTTTTAAAGTCACTATTGTAAAGGTATTTAAAGTTAAATTATTAAGATTTTCCCACTATTATGTCAACAAGCATCAACACTTGCTCTGAAAATATTTTAGGCTAAAATTGATTTACTCAAGAAATGATTGCTGGTTACCTACTAAGTGAAGGGCGCAAAAAAGAAACAAAAATCCCTGTTTTGTGGTAGTCTTACTCTATTATCGGAGTCCAACCATCAGACCACACAAGTGTAAAAGAGTTTATCAGAAAAAGAAATATGAAACAAAGAAGGAGGATTTGAAAAGCTGGGAGAAATATGACATGTGATTAAATTTCAAAACAGATGACGAGGGAAAGCCTCGGTGTGAAAAAGAGAACTGAGCAGACATAATGCGTGTGTGACTGAGCAAGCCAGGCCCCTGGGACAGAAGCACCAAATGCTCTGTGGCTTCCACAGTTAAAGTGTAAGATTCATTTGGCTCCTTTATTGAAATAGACCTCAAAGTGTTACTAGGAAATGCATAAACCAATTCTACATGTGCTTCCTTATACTAAATCTAGCTATATCAAGAAAGAATGGCCTAAACTCAGTCAAGAACCCTGAATTATTTTATTTTCATTAGAGATTGTAAAACAGATTTTTAGTTTGTTTCCAAAATGGATGAATTGACTTTTAGTTAAAAATATCCAACATTTGACCTCAAGCTTTTTGACAGCAAATACATAGAACTTTCTGATGCTTTACTAGTGATAAAATATCAGTTACAAAAAATAAAAAGGGATGATTGCAAGAAGGCATGGGCTACAATTGATGCATTTCTCAACTTTTGTCACTATTTACTTTACATTAAGCTAAACAGACAGACAAATATCCTTATAACAACAAAAATTAGTAGCCACAAGGATAGCGAGGTTTCACTAAGGAGTTTTGCCTGCAAGAGTAGTAAAGGCCTGATTAGGGCATCCTATCCATATTTGAAAGCGAAAGAAAGGAAACGTTATTCACATTTTGACACCCTTTCTGCTTCCTAGAATTAGATATATTCATGTACTTCTGAGGGAGATCTGTCACGCCTCTCTAGAAAGGCCAGGCGATTTGTCCTTTGCCCTAATTGAATTGCTCAACAAGAACCCAGGAGTTACTATTCTAGCACTATAGGAAATTCCAGGAAATAAAGGAGAGTGGCTGCACGTGAATAAGAACTGGGCCAGTGTTCCCTAATTTCAGGGCTGAAATACAATGAAAACATGGGCAAACATGAGCAAAGATACGGTAAGAGTGGCACTTATGGTATGAACACCAGATGCTATCCTGAATCACAAAAGTGTTTCCAAATTAGTGTCCATACAGTTATGTACAGTGTCTACACATCTCGGTGAGCTTGGGAAGTATGGCTGTGAATTGCAAGCAGTGTCTTTAGTGGCTGCCACTATTAAATGTACGCACATGCTGGCAGTGACTACAAAACACTTAGTTCAGGTTACAGTGTCCAGCATAAGTGGAGCTACAGTAGCCCCTTTTTTGTTAAGGACACAGTCTTCAGTCTGGCACCAAGTGGAGTCCTGAAATCAACTTCCAGGTCTCCTTTGTTTTCTGTTCCAACCTTAAGACATGTATGGTTTGAGAAGGACTAATCTGTCCCCTGTGGACATATTAGTTGGATCTTCCAATTATTTCAATAGCTGAGATTTCAATTAAATTTATTATCCTGAATGTCTATTTTTCAGTGCTCTTCTGCTCCATGATTCTATAGTCCCAAGATTTAATTCCCATGATCACCTGTCATTGACCACACCATTCTGCTGAATGTTCACCATTGTTCATCTGAAAGGAAATACCTCCCATTTCCAAAGTGGATACAGAACACACTTCCAAAAGAACACATCTCAGGAAAGAGTCATTTCTGCTTCCTGTTGAGCCCTAACTGTCTAGTGATAAAATAGGACAAACACCACAAAGCACATGATACAACTCAAGGAAACTCCGGGATAGCAGGGTAGCCATGGTGCCTCAGACACTGGTCATGCCATAGGGAGGTATGCTTGGCTGGGCACGGCTAAAGCCACTATAGATGGTGCCACAGGAAAGCAATCCTGATTCCGTTCAGACTCATCTGTCTATAGAGAAGTCAGGAAGCATCTAACCTGGGCTAGAGCTACCAGGTCATACAGTGGGCTAACACTCAGGAAAACACTTCAAATAATCAGTGGAAAAAAAGAGTGAAAAAAAAGATCTGTCACAGCTACAAAAGACAGGCATTACAAAACATTAAAGAAACATATCAAAGGGTCATATTAAAACATTTTTGCTGACAAACTAGGGTTTATTATAACTTCCTTCTCACATGTCAGTTTATACCATTTTCAATATTTTTCAGATCCAAATTTAACCTTTGATATATAAAAACAGTGATTTGTTCCTTGAAAATTCCTAAAGTGTGCAAGAAAAGTTCATGAATTATTTATACGTTAAAATGTTTATTCTTAAGATAAGAATAGCTTGTCAGACTAGTTTAATGTATAAACATATAAAATATTTAATACCTCATAAGTTCTCAGAAACATTAGGATATATATATATACATACACATATATATGTAGATATTTACATATATGCACATATATGAGTTCATAAGACAAAGGCCATTAATTACAATACATTATAGGACTAAACATTACTGGCAATGATGTCTGGATTATGAAACGGCCCTGACCCTTTTGGTAAGACCTCATCATCAGCTCAACACACTCTATGTGAGTGAAAGGGGTACTGTACAGTATATAATATTTCCAACCGCATACTTGCTGGTGCTTGAAATAACATTTAACACCTATGCTAGCCTTGACGACCCACGATCTTGGGGATGAGGTGAATGGGTCACGGGCAGAGGAAATAGCATGTCTGATCAAAAGAAGCCACAGCAAAAATATAGTGGGGCTTGAAGCAATTTACCTGGTCATGGAACAGAAGATAATGCTTGAGGAGAAAGGAGAACAAAAAGGGAGGCGCACGGCCAGGATGTGGGTAATCAACAACACTAGAACTGTCATTGTCTGTGTCATTTTCACTTGGACAAACATGATCACAGGAAATGACACTAATTTCACTAATTCCACGAAGAGAGGAGGGGGAAAGAGGTAAGAGCCAAACAGAAAAACAACATAAAGCATTGATTAGGCTGACACAATATGTTAAATTTATTGATTTATGTGAACTTTACAAGTGTGTTTTTATCTGACATTTGTAACTTTATTTACCAGGGTTATACACAATGTTAAAGTAATCAGGTATTTGGATTTTAACAAATATTATTAATAGAATAGTGACATATAATCCTCAGAGGACATGATTCTCAAATCGACAAGAAGGCTAGATAAGTAGGAAGATGAAAACTAGAAGAGCTTATAGATTATTGATAGTTTTAAGCGAATTCAGATAAAATAATTATATTTGTATGTTAGTGATTGTTACTCAGAATTCCAAAGTCCTATTCGTACAACCAAAACAATGAAAATAACTTAGATAGTGCCCGTGTCAGTTTAGGATTCAGGCTTCTCTGAATTTCCCTTTAAACCTAAATGCAGTTTTGTTCTTTACCTGCTTCCCTCGCATCTCCAATAGTGCATGCAATTCTCAGATAATTCAGTTTTTCAGTCATATTCAGTCACAAAAACATGCCATTCCAACAACTCAAATTTCTAATTCTATGTAATAACACGATTATTAAATATTATTCAAATTTAGTATTTTTCTCCTTACAGCTTTAACTGAGTTCAGACTGGGAAAGCAGCACAGGCCAAGGGTGTGTTTGGCTTCTCTTTCTCTCTAAGGGCAAGGTCTTAGGAAGTTCTTGGAGAAACGCCCCTGGGGCCCGGTACCTGCAGCTCCTATGACCTGGGCAATTAACCTCCCTGCTCTGTTGTCTAGTTTTGACTCTCCCCTTGAACAGAAGACTCTGTGCACCCATTAAAGGCTAGAAGTCCAACAAGACTTATAGGGCTGATATCAAGTTTTCAGCAGGGCTGAATCTGTTCCTTGCTTCAGCTAGCTTCTCGCGTCTGCCAGTGTTCCTTGTCTTGTGGCTACATCACTCCAATTTCTGTTGCGTGGTTACCTGGGTTTCTTTTCTCCTCCGGACTCAAATTTCCCTTGGCCTCCCTCTGATACAAATATTTGTGATTATATTTCAAGCCCACCTGCAAAATTCAAGCTACTGTCTCTATCTCAAGATTCTTACCTTCATCAGTTCTGCAAAGTCCTATTGCTATATAAAGTAATATTTACAGTTTCTAATGATTGTGTCCTGGATGTTTTGGGGGCAATAATTCAGCCTACCACAGAACCCAGGATGCCCACCATTTGCTCCCTGCTCTCTGTGGGCGCCTTTTAGCCCACTGGGAACACGCAGTTTATCCCAGTATTGCAGAAGTGTAATACGTTCCCAGTGGTGCTTTCACTACTGTGTCACCAAAAGCACTTCAGTTGACATAATTCTGGTATGTTTTATTCATAAAGCCACTCCCACATCCATTCTCCATGCTTCTTTGCCACATTCTGTGTGCCTGGCAGCCAAACTCTAGCAACCACACCTATGGATTGATTTCACCTTCCTTGGCCTCTGGTGTCTGGCTGTTGTCAGCCATTAAGAGACATTGGCAGATCAGGGGGATAGAGGAGAAAGTGGACAAAATATTTAATTCTCCAGCTTCCTCCTTGAATGGTCAGGTCCTGGCAGTGGCCAGAATCTATCCTATGAGTTCTTAGCATCTTCTGATGCTCAACGATGTGATCATTGTCCTCAGGTCCTACGTTGCCTAGAATATATGTAGCTTAAAACTCTATTTGATTTATTTTATTTATTAAGAAATTAAAAATGAGTTATGATGAAGTTCTCTGATGTTTTTCTAGAATAATGGCTGCTAAAAGTGGGTGTCAAAAAATGTATACAGATTTTAAGAAAGAAAAAATCTATATTAAAATTGTAATAATATATACCGATAACAAAAGATGAATACAAGTCACGTTTGTCTTCTGCAATTATAAGAGGTGCTCAAAGTGGTTATCATCAGCATAATTTTAATAGTTTTGTCCTTTCTTAAAATGTGTATACGTTTTTTTGGCACCCACTGTATTTGTCATATAATTGCTAAATAAATAAATCATCTCTGTTTTGATATGGCCCATGTTGCATTTTTTTCAGAAAGAATACTAGATTTTGTTCTGCATTAAACCCAGTGGCTATTTTTAGTTTATGCACCCTGCATCTGGTCAACACACTTTAGGTATGTAAAGGTGTTGATGACCTATCCACTCACTGTACACGACTCTGTACAGAATATTTCCAACCACAGTGTTGCCAGCATTTGAAATTGCATTTAGCACCTTGACCACTCTTGACGTTATTGTAATGATTCTTGGGAATCTAAGCAGCAGCAGTGGGGTGGGGGAGTGGGGGGTAAGAGTGCTTATGGGAAATGAGAATAAAATTTCTGATGAAAAACTAAGATCTTACTGCAGAAGATATTAGAAGTAAAACCTGTGTAACCAGCCAAGAAGCAGTAGGTTTAACTTAAAGGAAGTAGAAAACATCAAAACTGAGATTTACAAACTTGAATGGGGGGATCACTGTCACTTTAACTGTCACATTTTAGTGTCATTATCAGTTGGACATGCAGGATCACAGCTAACAGAGACACATAACAATGTGGAATAACATGAGGCTGGAACAATATTTGATGTAATGAGAATGAGAAACAAGATAAGGATAAAAAAATCACAGATGCAAGTCACACATATGACTATGTAAATATTGAAGTCATGTATTTCTTAAAAATATGTATTTCTTAAAGATTTTTTTTTCAGTCAGGTGTTTTTAGGTGACATATTTTGTGAACAGAAATAACAGGCAAGTAAATGCATATATGAACCGCTGACACACTGCCTATTTATATAAAACAATCTTTCTTAATCTTGAACTTCTTAAAAAATAAAATATGCTGGGATGAGAAAGTTTTCAGAAAACACATTCAGGCACTCATAGTGGAGAAACAGAAAGCTAGACCATGATAAAAATAATTCCTGGAATAATAAGTGAGTATAAGAACCATAATTTGCACAACATATTGAAAGAAGCAGCTCATTCTTAGCAATCAGTAGCAAAAACTCTATACTTAAGTGGCCATTTTAGGAAGAATATAATTTAAAACTAAGGAATTATTTTGTGAATAGTAGTAAGGGTTTTTAAATCCATGGTTATCATGACACACAGACTATATGAGATATGCAAGAGAAGCAAGTGTCAGAAAATAAAGAGAAATCAAGACAGCACTAGTTCACTGATTATTCTTATACATATTGTATGAACAAAGAGGAAGTGAAAAAGGTAGAGTCAGACATTACTTTTGTGTATTTTGGGGGGAGGCCATAGCAAAACTGAACAATACTAGTACCTATGGATTGTAGGCAACTATGGAGATCCATCAAATACCTTAAGTACTAGCCATTTGGGGTGGTTTTACAATAAAATATAAACCATTGCCAGGCTGAAAATGGTCTGGAAAGCTAAAAAGTTGACGCAGATTATTTTCATGGGCCAAAATGGTGTGACAAGCGTTGGATAAACAGACTGGAATAGTAACACTATTGCCTAGAAAAGGGCTGGCGGCAGTGAGGCAGCACTGATGATAACTGTAAGCCAGGGGTGACCAAACTGCGGCCCGCGGGCCAACTGCGGCTCGCAATCCATTGTTAATTGGCCCGCAGCAAATTCCAAAAATATATTTAGTTTACTTGAATAAACCAGGTGAGGCAATACGTACTTCACCTCGAGTGAGTGGCCTGGCTGTTTGTGTATTTTACCGTATATGGCCCTTGGTGAAAAACGTTGAAAAAAGTTTGGACACTTCTGCTCTAAGAGGAGGTCAAATGTCCAATGTAGTTAATTTGCCAGGAGAGGATGGGGCAAAATGCCCTGTGCATTGTGGTCTCCTCCACCAGAAAACAACAGGATCAACTTGGGTATGTGTCACAAGCCTGGCATGTGGTGGTAGCCTCTGAATCAGAAAGAGTCCTATACTTCATGCCAGTCTCTGATGTCCCTGTTTTTGTCATGTCCAGTATGATGATGGATCCAGGCAGCAGTGGTAGCATTCAAGCGTGCAGAGTCAATCAGCAACTTGATTCTGATCATTCTCACCAGAAAATGTGCACATCTACATGACAGACACAGACAAATCAGTAGATGTATATTTGTACAGTTTGTGGCCCAGAGGAGGAGGTCTTACATCTGCCAGGGTAGGTTTCTAAATCTAGGCACCATAGGTGGCAACAATCCATCTATAAATCTATGCAAAAACATAACAAGATTTATCCAGAGGAATACTGGCTGAAGCTATGAGAATGGCTTTGAGTTCTGCTAATTGAGTGTGGTGACCATATAAATCTTAGGTTTTGCCTAGCTGGCAGTTTGCCAAAACAGGCACATCTGTATCAGATTTCAAATAAATTATCAGTGAACCAAACCTAAGTATTTAGAGACCCACTGCGGCCATCACTTTTCTTCAGGTAATGGAATCGGGGATAAAGTTTCTTCAAAACGGATAGGTGATACTTTTTCAGGTAAAGACAAGACACTGCTGCAAGCAGGCTATCTTCTGTTCTTGAATAGAACAATTCTATCTGACGAAGAAAGCTTGTCGTGTCTTTCTCACACTGTTATTGCTCAATCCAAGTTGTATCACCCCAAAATAGAATTGTCAGGCCGAGGAGTCACAAGGTCCCATTTTTTATGTCCCATTTTTACAAGAAAACTTGATTTAGAGCAAATGCTATTTTTCAAACACAACGTAAAAAGTAGCTATGTTAGGGAGACAACCAATTTATATCAAGGGACAGCTTCAGACAGAGGCTTCCTTTGATAAAAGGCTCCCTTCGGCCAAATCATCAGTTACAGAAAGTTATATTTCCAAGGGACAATTAAGGTCATGAAACCACAAAGTTCGGAAGCATGCTACAGATTACCAGACTTCTACCAACAACCACTCAGAGTATGATGATTTGCAGATTAACCCGTCAAGTAGAATGCCCAATACTTTTTCCAACACCGGATAAGACGCTGAGCCTCCCTGTTTCAGGTGAGATCTGAGGTGAAGAGACAGCAGTGTTTGTGTGACTTTTTAAAGTTAAGAAATTAAGTATTGTGAATCAGTACATGTCGTCCCAAGAAACTTTACTTGGAAAGCAGATTTCTGAATTTGGTGGGGGGTGAATCAGCCTCCCCACCCCCCACGCACATTGGCTGAGGTATAATACCACTGTAGTCAGGGCTGTTGAGACCAAGGTTTTTCTGACTTTCCAACTAATAGAGCATTGTTTATATGGTGAATACTTTGGATGTTGGTGGTAGAGACATTCCCTATAAATCTTGACCTCCCCCCCTCCCGCCCTACAATAATGGCAGATACCAGGGAGTTTGTCTCTCTACACAGATCTACTTCGGTCTCTTCCGATCTAGAGGATTCTCTGGCACAGATGGGATGAAGAAGTACAAGCATGTAACACCTCAAGTCCTACAGTACATTCAAATGTAGAAGCAACAACAGTAATGCATTGAATTGGCCCATAGGTTTCCACCTACGAGATTCTGTAAACTTTGCTTTCCCACCCTGAAGACTGCCCAACTCCATCAGCTGAATCTAGTATGCATCTTTTCTCTATGAAACTGGGTATAATGATGACATGGGTGACTGTATCAAACAGAGCCTTATTATATATGATTTAGTAGGCAATAATTTATAAACAAAGAGAATATTCTATTTGGTTTCTGTGTTAGAGAATTCCATGAAGAAAACGATTTTTTGCTGGGAGGGGCAAGCATATTTACTAATATGTCTATCAAACGAAAGCCACTGATGTTAAATGGACTCTGAATATTTGCATATTCAGATTTTTTTTACACGTGCAGGAATCCACAATGACTAGGCATTTGCTGTGGTTGTGCATAGATATGTGAGTTTTGTATTATTTAATTTACATATTTTTTCTATTTTTTACTTTGATTTGGTTTTGGTTTTATTATAGCTAGAAAGAAATTTGCTTAAATTAGAATTGTAAATGTTGCAGAAAATATTTCCAGTTGGCATTACGTGTGTGTGTGTGTGTGTGTGTGTGTATGGAGAGAGAGAGAGAGAGAGAGAAATGAAAGAGTAAGCAAAAATCAGTTAAAGATCTAAATGCATAATATTGAATATTTTTATAAAGCATATTTTGATAAGTCAACCTACATTTCAGTCACAGCTAAAGGACCTGGGACATGGCAGAGGAGTGCTTGATTTCTGACGATCTGGATTCAACGTACCATTTACAGAGCTAAGGTGGTGGTTATAGAAATATGCCCTTGAGTACAAAAATGTCTTAATTAGTGTGAACTATGTAAGTAGACTAAGGTTATACAACTTTTTTTTAATATTTGACAACCAAAGAATTGTGTATCATAGAAGTCACCAACAGAATAAGGATGAAAGTTAACAATTTTATGCGAAACTTTGGACAATTTTCTTCTCTCTATTCCTAGCTTTCTTAAGGAGTAATCAGTAATAAGCACTTGCTACAGATTCCTTTACTCCTTATTGATTCAGTTTCTGTGGTGGAACATGACTTATTGATTCACAGTTTCTGTGGTGGAACATGGGAATCTGAATATTGGGAAATTCTTAAAAATAATTAAGACTGAGAAGTACTCTTCTGTTTCTATAAAGGTTTACATATGCTCAATTACTTTTAACATTATTTTCTAACATGAGACCACCCAGTCAACAGAGACTAAGAATTTTCCTTCTTTCTAATAGACTTTTATTTTCTAAAAGTGGCAACCCTAACTACTGTTCTAGGACTAAGGGTAAAGTTAAACTAAATCAACTTCTCTCTGATTACTGACAGGAAAATTTTCATTCTAAAATATCTTCCCTGAAGCCAGGCTTTATGTGAATTTATAGGCTGCATTAACACCACCTCTCTGGGTAAAAAGATCACCAAAGATTTTATTTTTTTGTATTTTTTGTTGTTGTTGTCAGTTTATTGAGATATAATTTATATATAGCACAGCATAAATTTAAGGTTTACAACATAATGATTTGATATATGTATATATTGCAAAATGATCACCACAAATAAGTTAACATCCATCACCTCACATAGTTATAAATTATTCTCCTTGTGATGAGGACTTTTAAGATCTACTGTCAGCAATTTTCAAATATACAATACAATATTGATAACTGTAGTCATTGTGCTGTACATTACATCCCAGAATTTACCTTTTAAGTGAATGTTTATACCTTTTGGCCACCTTCACCCACTTTCTTCACCCACCACACCCCACCTCTGGCAACAAATCTGATCTCTCTTTCTATAATTTGTTTTTAAAGATTCCACGTGTACGTGAGATCATTCAGTATTTGTCTTACTCTGTCTGATTTATTTCAGCTAGCATAATGCCTTCAAGTTTCATCCATGTTATCCCAAATGGCAGGATTACCTTCTTCGTTAAGGATACATAGTGATACATTGTGTGTGTGTGTGTGTGTGTGTGTGTATCTACATCTGTATCTATATAGCTATACCTATATCTATATCTAATAAATATATATACCACATTTTCTTTATTCATTCATACATCCATGGACATTTAGGTAGTTTCATGCCTTGGCTATTGTAAATAATGCTGCAAGGAACATAACTCTTCTAAATTTTTATGCTTTCAGGTCTTACATTTGCCTTTAAACCATTTTTCGTTAATTTTTCTGAGTACTGTAAAACAGGAATCTACTTTTACTTTTTGCATGTGAATTTCCAATTTTCTAAGCATCATTTATTGAAACAATCTTTTCCACATTGAGTTTTCATGGCTCTTTTGTCTAATATTAGTTGACCATATATGCTAGGATGTATTTCTAGGCTCTCAATTCTGTCCCATTGATTTATGTGTCTGTTTTTATGCCAGTCCGATACTGTTGTGATAGCTATAGCTTTCTAACATAGTTCCAAATCAGAAAGTATGGTTTTGTAATATGGACAATATTAATTATTCTTATCCATTTATAGGCATACCTCAGAGATATTGTGGGTTCAGTTCCAGACCATCACAATGAAGTGCATATTGCAATAAAGAGAGTCACACAATTTTTTTTTGGATTTCCAGTGCATAGAAAAGTTATATTTACACTATACACTACACTATGTAGTTTATTAAGTGTGCAATAGCTAAAGTACATTAAAAATACTTTATTACTAAAAAACGCTAACCTTATAAATCAACAAGTAGAAATCTTTTCACTGGTTGAGGGTCTTCCCTAGATAATGATGAAAATGCATTACTATGAAGTGAAAGAAAAAAAAAACTGAAGTTTGCCTGTATTTGTACCTTTTTCAATTTTTTTTCATCAATGTCATATTATTTTCAGAGTAAAGAGCTTTCACCTTTTGGTTAAATTTTTTCCTAAGTATTTTATTGTTTCTGATGCTATTGTAAATGGAATTGTATTTCTTTTTCAGGTCATTCATCATCATTGCATAGAAATGCTACTAATTTTCATATGTTAATTTTGTATCCTGCAACTTTACTGAATTCATTGAGTAAACTTAACAGGTTTTGGTGGAGTCTTTAGGGTTTCTTATATATAAAATTATGTCATCTGCAAATAGAGACAATTTTCCTTCTTTCTTTTCAATTCTGATGCCTTTTATGTTTTTTCTTGCCTGTTTGCTCTGTCTAGGACTTTCATTACTATGTCAAATTAAAATGGTGAAAATAGGTGTCTTTGTCTTGTTCTTGACCTTGGAGAAAAAGCTTTCAAACTTTCACTATTAAGTATGATACTAGCTGTGGGCTTGTCATATATAGATTTTATTATGTTAAAGTATGTTCCTTCTATACCTAATTTGTTAAGAGCTTTTATCATGAACCAATGTTGAATTTTGTTCAGTGCCTTTTCTGCATTTATTGAGATAATCATATGATTTTTGCTTTCATTCTATTAATGTAGTGTTTCACATTTATTGTCATCAGAGTATAGCCATTCCTCTTACCCTTCTAATATAGTCCTTCTTGGTCTCTATAGTCCAAAGGAGTGTTTCATCCTTACCTGTTCTAGGATTTTCACAATGCTTTGTTGTCTATGGACAGTGCTATTTGGTCTTTTTTGAGGGGAACTGACATCAAAGACAACCTATGTTTCCATCTTGATGACATTACTCCTCCAAGGTTTTGTTTTACGTGTCCAAATTTTAGTAATGTTTCTTTGTCAGCTTGCAGAAGCAAACATAAAATTTCTCTAGAACAAATCATTTCATACCAGGCTTAATAATTTTTATAAATAAATTAGTGAGGAAAATAAGAAGTTAAAGCCATAAACAAATACACTAGAAAACTAAGCACACAAATAAATAAGAAACCTTAGAAAGAACCAGCAGGAACAAAAAGACAGCAGGAGATGCTCACAAAACTACTATTACTTCAATAATCAGACACATTATATAAATTAACTATATTTACTATGTTTAAATGAATATAAGACAAATTTGGAAATGTGTTTAAAGAATAAGAAACTCTTAAAAATAACCAAGTAGATTTGAAATTGTACTAAATAGAATTTCTAAAAAAATACACTGGGTGTTGGATAGATACAGCATCTACTTAAAGATGAAGAGATAATTAATTAATTGGAAGACATTTCTGAAGACTTTGTTCAAAATACAGCAGCAATAGGCAAAAAGAAATTACCAAAAAAAATTAAACATGAAACAACTTATACAAATACCTAAAGGTAGCATTCCAGGAAGAGTGAGAAAAGGGCAGAGGTGCTCTTTGTGAAATTAATAACAGAGATTTTTCCAGTGATAATGAGACATCAACCCATAGATTTATGAAGTCTAGTTAATATTAGTCAGGATAAAAGAACGAAAAAAGGGTCACAAAAGTACATATTACAGTAAAAACTGAAGAACACCAAGAACAATAATAAATTTCCAAAAGCAGCACTAGGGAAATGGTAACTACTGCAAATAAACATTTGATATCTTTGGTGTGCTAGATGTATCAAAGATATGTTAAAATTTCCCCAAATGATTGTGTTTTGTTTATTGCATGCTCTCTCTTTATATATGTATATAAATTATATTATAGATAGATATAGATATATACTATTTGTCCTTACTATATTTCAAAATTATATTAAAAGTTTATATTAAAATTGTGATACATTACTGTTGAATTGAAACCTTTATTAAGAAACCTACCTTAAATACTACATTTTGAACTAAAGTATATTTTGTTGGATATTAAGAGCTATGATTGCTTTAATTTGATGTGTTTGCATTACACTATATCTATATCTATATCTATCTATCTATCTATATTTATTTATTAATTATTTATTTATTTATTTATTTATTTATTTATTTATTTATTTATTTTTCCCTCATGAAACGGTTTTAATGAGTCTCAAAATTCTGTGACAGATTTTTGGTCAAGTTGTTTCCATTAAAAAGTACTGATTTCAGGTGTACAATTCTGTAATACATCTGAAACTTTATTAAAGTTACATCTGTAAATTTATTAACCATTGTCACCCCAATAAACTAATTTTTTTAAAAGTACTGATTTTAAAAACTAATAACTTAATAACACCCACACACATACAGACACCCACACACCAAAAAAAAAAAAAAAAAAAATAGTCCACAAAACATTGTCCTTTCTTCCTGAAGGTTTTATGATGCTTTGCAATCATTAACCAGACTTTTACTATTAAACTTAAATGGCCAGTTGAGACAAACAGTTCTGAAACGGTTCTCCCGCCACTGATTGAGAGTAAGGGGTTGTCACCTTAATAAACTTTAATTAAAAAAGACTGGGGTGGCAGGTATTGGGAATAATATTCATTTAGCCTTCTGAGCTTTCCGGGCAGACTTGGTGACCTTGCCAGCTCCAGCTGCCTTCTTGTCCACTGCTTTGCTGACACCCACAGCAACTGTCTGTCTCATGTCACAGACAGCAGAACAGCCCAAAGAAGGTTAATCAGAGAAGTTCTCAACACACATGTACTTGCCAGGAACCATATTAATAATCGCAGCAACACCAGATTTCCAAAACTTCAGGCCATCTTCCAGCATTTCCCCAGAATGATGATCAATGTTCTCCTTCAGCTCAGCAAATTTGCAAGCAATGTAAGATTTGTGATGGGTGCGTATCTGGCACTGATTTGGACTAGATGGTTCAGGATAGTCACCTGAGCCGTGAAGCCAGTTGCTTTCATTGATGGGTCATTTTTGCTGTCACCAGCCACATTGCCACAACGAACATCTTTGACAGACACATTCTTGACATTGAAGGCAATACTGTCCCCAGGAAAAGCCTCACTCAAAGCTTCATGGTGCATATTCAACAGACTTTACTTTTGTTGTAATATTGACTGGAGCAAAGGTGACCCGCATGCCAGGTCTGAGAACACCAGTCTCCACTCAGCCCACAGGGACAGTACCAATACCACCAATTTTGTAGACATCCTGGAGGGAGAGACACAAAAACCTTGTCAGTTGGATGAGTTGTTGACAGGAAGCAATCCAGGGCTTCAAGCAGCATGGTTCCACTGGCACTGCCATCTTTATGGAGACTTTCCATCACTTGAACCAAGGCATGTTAGCCCTTGGCTCCAGCATGTTGTCACCATTCCAAACAGAAAATTGGCACAGATGATACTGTGTTAAGGTTGTAGCCAATTTTCTTATTGTAGGCACTGACTTTCTTAACAATTTCCTCATATCTCTTCTGGCTGTAAGGTGGCTCAGTGGAATCCACTTTGTTAATACCAATAATTAGTTGTTTCACACTCAGCGTGTAAGCCAGAAGGGCATGCTCATGGGTCTGCCCATTGTTAGAGACACCTGCTTCAAATTCACCAACATCAGCAGCAACAATCAGGACAGCACAGTCAGCCCGAGATGTGCCTGGAATCATATTTTTGATAAAGTCTCTGTGTCCTGGGACATCAATGATGGTCATATAAAACTTGCTGGTCTCGAATTTGCACAGGGAGATATCAATGGTGACACCAAGCTTATGTTCAGCTTTCAGTTTATTCAAGACCCAGGCAGACTTGAAGGAGCCCTTTCCCATCTCTGCAGCCTCCTTCTCAAATTTTTCGATGGTTCTTTTGTCGATCCCACCACATTTGTAGATCAGATGCCCAGGAATGGTAGACTTGCTGGAATCTACGTGTCCAATGACAATGATGTTGACGTGAGTCTTTTCCTCTCCCATTTTGGGTTAGATTTAGCAGTGGTTTTCACTACACTTGTGTTCTGGCAGCAAACTCATTGCAAAAGAGCTTTTATTTCAACCATTGCACATCCTTATCGATTAGATGTCCCTTTGGTAAATAACACATAATATTGAAATTTTTTCAAAAAGCTATGCGATAATGTTTATCTTTTTTTTGTTGTTTTGTTTTAAGATTTTATTGGGGAAGGGGAACAGGACTTTATTGGGGAACAGTGTGTACTTCCAGGACTTTTTTCCAAGTCAATTTGTCCTTTCGATCTTAGTTGTAGAGGGTGCCGTTCAGCTTCAAGATGTCCTTTCAGTCTTAGTTGTGGAGGGCGCAGCTCAGCTCCAGATCCAATTGCTCTTGCTAGTTGCAGGGGGCGCAGCCCAACATCCCTTGCAGGAGTCCAACCGGCAGGCAACCTTGTGGTTGAGAGCACACGCTCCAACCAACTGAGCCATCCATGAGGCAGCTCAGCTTAAGGTGCCGTGTTCAATCTTAGTTGCAGAGGGCGCTGCCCACCAACCCTTGCGGGACTCGAGGAGTTGAACCGGCAACCTTGTGGTTGAGATCTCACTGGCCCATATGGGAATCGAACTGGCAGCCTTCAGAGTTAGGAGCAGGGAGCTCCAACCACCTGAGCCACCGGGCCGGCCCTGTTTATCTTTTTACTGGATCATTTAGAGAGTGAATTTACTATTGACATATTTTATTTTTAATCAATATCACAATTTTGTGCTATTGATCTTATTCTCAAGTTCCCCACCCCCCTTCCTGCTTCTTTTGAATTTATTTATTTTTTCTCTGTCTATATTTTTCTCTACAATTTTTGAAGTTATACTTTCTTGCCATCCTTTCAGCATTTACTCTAGAGTTTAATGCATGTATACTAAAATTATTAATGTCTGAAATTGGTTAGTATCTTTTCCATCTTCCTAAACAAGACCCGGGTGGCGATTCACTCAGTTGGTTAGAACGCAATGCTCATAACACCAAGGTGACCAGTTCGATTCCCACATGGGCCATTGAGCTGCGCCCTCCACAACTAGATTGAAAACAATGACTTGACTTGAAGCTGATGGGTCCTGGAAAAACACACAGTTCCCCAGTAAAATTTTAGAAAAAACAACAACAACATTTTCCTAATTTGTGTTTGTGCCGTCAAGGGCGCTCCCCAGGATTATTCTTAAAAAAATAAAAAAATAAAAAAATAACAAGACCCAAGAACATTCTCCGGTCACACACTCAAATTATATACTTTTGCTTTGAAGTATTTATATTGATCAAAGTAAGGGCAGTACTCCCTGTGGTCACTGTGGTGTATACATCTCAGCAGGGATTAGACTAAAGATAAAATTTCACGTATGCAGACTTTAACCCTTTTAATGATAAAAATAAATTATGTTCATTAAAAACAGTAATAAAAAATAGAAAACCACATATGTAAAGTAAAAATTTACCAAATTAGTGACTTAAGTATTATTACGTTGCAATCTTAAACTAGCAGTTTAGGCACGTTTTATGTTACAAGTACATGTGTAACAACATTTTTTCCTACCAAATATAATATGAAGTGATATTTTGCAATAATGTGCATCCTTTTCCCACTTAATATGTCATAGAAAATTATTTATATCAAAACTTGCAGAACTCTCTCATCTACATTTAACGACAATATGTTTCACTATAAAAATACATTATAGTGTATTTCATCATCTAATTTGTTGGTAGTTAAATTGTTCCTTTTACTTTTCTAAAGAAAATATCTGTTGGTCACATGAACAATTAGGAAAAGTTATAAATAGTTATGTTAACAATGGTTATGTTGAGGGGACAGGGTTGTATGTCATTTTAATTTTCTATAGGATATGATCTAATATTGTGTGAATTATTTAAAATGGGCATGGATATTTAAAACCACAAAAAATATCTCTAAGAATTAGAAATTACAAAATTATCTGTTCCAAGCTTATTTAAATATATCATTTGTTTGGATAAAAATGTTTTAGTCTTCATCGTTTATTCATTGTTTTAGAAAAATAACAAGGCAGAAAAGAAACCATGGTTAATATAATTTTAAAGTTTAGCTTTGGAAATAAAGAAGTGTTTCATCACACATAGAAGACAGACAAATTTAATGTATAAGGGCTAGGTTACATTGCCTTTTATTTTAAGTGGGAAACTAGTTTACATATTAAATTTAAACATCCTGTCTGATGTGGCAGTATTAAGAGATCTGCTTCCTTGATCCTGTCTCATTCTGACCCTCTGCTCATCATCTGATCCATGCAATGTAAACTATGGAACCAGAGACGCCAGCTCTCTCCAGCCCTTGTACTGACCTTCATCCTTTGCCGGTGGACTTTGATGAGACAAATACAGGTAAAATCAGATATTGCTGTTATTACTAAGTAATTCCTTTATTTGATGAGAAAATAATACTATAAACAGCAAAGTTCATGGACAGATACTTTTAGAGGAGGAGTTGAAAATCTTTTGTCGCTGTGAATGAACTTAAAATTTTCCAGTTGAAGGGGATTTAAATTTCAGGCAATAATTGTTTGATGCATAAATATTTACAATGGGGTTAAATTTAATATTATTTGGGGAAATGTTATTGACTTGGCGGCTGTGAAGTCTGTTTCACTTACACTGAAGGAGTACATGCAATATGTTGCCAAGAGAATTTATCTACCTAATGAGAATTAGATTATTTTTTCCATGCTCCCTGCATTAAGATTAAATTCAACTGTAGAAAGAAACAAAGATAGGCATTTAAAATAATTTTTCTATTTCTACTCTGTCTTCCACAACTAGTGTTACTTCTGATGCTATTGGCCATTGTATTTTTCTAATTACTATTCTACACTACTACTATTACTAGTACTACAAACATAACACTTATTGCATGATTATTGTTTTAAGCATTATGCTATTGACTTATATATATTAACTTAATCACCACAATACATCTATGAATGAATATGGTTATTATCCCTATTTTATAGATGAAGAAACTAAGAATTAAAAAATAAACTTGCTACATTTTACAAACCAACTACATGATTGACCTAATGGTAAAACTTTCTTATAAACATAAAATAGGACAACTTTTGTTTATTTCTAACATGATTTTAATTGTATGTTTATGCATCATGTATATACATTAATTATAGTTGTTGCATGCATTTTTCTTATATATTTTCTAGAGCTTTGTGAGGAAAGTGTAACATACTCAGAACTCAAAGTTCGTTGTTCTTCAAATATTCAGAAGAAAAAAAGAACCAAGATTTTGAAGACAAAAGGTTAAAAAAAAACATTTAAAACTCTAGATTCCTTTTTTGTTTTTGCTTGAATATTTTAATGAACTAATCGTAACAATAAATATTCCTGGATTAATCTCTGAATCAAAATTCATCTTTTATGCCAACATTTTTTAACTGGTCGTAGTGACTTAAACTGCTGTGTAAAGAACAAATAAGAATGCACAGCTATATTTCCTTACAATATGCTGCTCTCTGGGCTTAGACTTCAGTACAAGTAGGTTGAATATTCTGACTAAAATTCTTTCCAACTCCTGAATCTTGTTTTCACTGATTATTATAACAGCCCTCTTTTCTCCCGGACAGTGTCTCCGTGGTGCCTTGCTGCAGTTGTATTTGCCTTCCTTTATTTAATTGTTCTGGTAATAGCTGCAGTTATGACAGCTAAGGGTAAGTATTTTTCAGAGCTATTTCATTAATTAGTTTTAAATTATTAGACTATAATCTTTAAAAGCTTTTAAAATTGATGCTAAGGATTTCCTCAGGGTATTTTTCTCATTTGCTGCTTTAATGATATGAGTAATTTTATCAATTCAATTTTTGAATTTTCGACAATGGCATAGGCCTAGGTGATTTTGTTGAAGATGTCAGTGGACAGCTGGCGTTTTGATAAAAATGGAAAATCATAGCATCCTATACTTTATCATATTGTTATTGACATTAGATTCACCAACACTGAGATGTAATAAAACAAAAATATTTATAGAATTTATTGGTGGGACAGTTAAAAATTAACTGTAAGGGCATCAGTCAAAGAATTTGAAAGAGAATTTAATAAAGGAAAGAAAAGATGGTGGGCATTACTCATCAAAAAATGAAACAAAATGACCAGGATATTGGACTGAACCTACACATGGCTTGAATTCAACATGATGTCTTACTACTATTTAAAAAATAGACAGCTTTTAAAATAATAAATCTATAAACACTTAATAATAGTAGGAAATCAGAAATGGGAAAAATGTCTTCACATATAGAGACTAAGATAAATTAGTTTTATAAAGCAAAGAAACAACTGCTCAAAACTCATAGACTATAAATTTATTCTAAAGGTATAATTAGATCTAATCAATTATAATCTCAAAGCAAATTATTTCAAAATATAGCAAAATATATAATTTTTAATAATAAACATATAAAAACTTGTTTAAATATATGATTTCCTGCAAAGACACATATGGTGATAAACTCAAGACGATGTAAAGAAATTAAACAAAATTATATTCTATAGATAAATAAGTAAATAAACCAAAGATGTGTACCCAAATGGGTACCTGACTGATCATTTTTAAGGGTGAAATTGAGAATATCAACAAAAACTGACTCCTTGATAAACTGTTTAGTAGCTAGCAAGAGATGAAATAGTCCCACTCAAATCAGTAAAATGAGCATAGTAGCATTACTCTAAATTATCTCACACACAGGAGGATATTTTAGGACAGTATCCCTTACAAACATTGAAGCAAAAATCCTTCACTAAAAAAAGCTATCATAATACACTACTTTACTAAGAGAGTATTACATGATAACCAAACTGGTTAAAACCAGAGATGGGTTTGTACATCTATCAAGAGATCTGTTAACACGCAGGAGAAAAAGAAATAACTACATGTAGAAGAAAACATATTTACCTTGATTAAGAGTACTTATAAGAACCTTCAGCAAGTATCATCCTTCAGAGTGAAAAATTAGAATGATTTTCAATAGAATCAGGAAGACAAGGATATCTGATAACTTCTATTATTTAACATTTTTTTTGGATGTCCTGGCCAAATAAAAGCAATGTTGCAAGAAAACCTATTTAGACATAAATATTAAAAATTCAATAATGAAATTATCTGCAGATGGTGTGCTTTCTTACCCAGATATTACAAAAAATATATATATATAGAGAGAGAGAGAGAGAAAAAACACCAGAAAAAAAAAAGAACACTTCAATAAGAAAGCTGAATACAAATTTAACACAGCCAAGAGTTATATATCAATACTAACATCATCTATCTAGGTCCACATTTTAAGCCTCTTACTTGACATTTCTTCTTAGATATCTTTGAAAAATACCTAGCACATGACATTTCCAAACAGACTCTAGCTTCCCAACCCTGATCCTTACCAACATCAATTAAAAATCAGATACTTTAATACTGTTGTCTTTCTTGCCACTTGATGTCTAGTGAAATAAACCCAAGAATCATGTGTATTATCTGTGTTATCTAATTGTCACTGATTGTCTCAACTTAGTGAATTACTATATTTCTCTATATTTGCATTACAACCAATCTAATACAAGACAATAAACTAATATCCTCTCCCTCCCCCCTCCCTCCTGTTTCCCTCCTTGCTCTCTCTCTCTCTCTCTCTCTCTCTCTCTCTCTCTCTCTCACACACACACACACACACACACACACACACACACTCACACACATTCTCTCCTTTCCTCCAAGTGATCTTATATATGCACCTTTGACTTCTTCAAATCAATTTCCATAATAACCTCTTCAAAACATAAATTTTATAAACCTACCATACCTTTACTTTTTACTACTCAATACTGTAGATTTTATATATTTAAAAATGTTTAGCATAGTTTATAAGGACGTTCCTTACTTGGTCCATGGCTGTCTACCCCACATAGTTTCTCACTCTCTATGTCCCATTGCAGTTGTCTTTTAGTTCACCGAATGACTCAGGAATATAGTCACCACATAACATCATAAAAACAAGGATAATTTTAAGGATGAGAGTAGATAGTGTTATTAATAATTACTTTGGGACAACAAGCATAAATCTTGAATTCTCTGGGCAGATTGGTATGAACTGTAACTGTTTCTGTGATCCCACTCTCTACAGAGCATATGCATAGACTATTTCTTTTACCTGAAGTATCCTTAGTTCTACTTTTTCAAGGTAACTAAACCCTAGAGTAATCAAAAATCACAGAATAATCAATATTGTCTTATGATTAGGCCAAATTTCTTTATTATAATATCTTATGTACCACTCATTTGTAGCATCTTTCAGTCTCATCTGTATAATTATTTGTGTGGTTATTTACTCAAAATCTGTCCCACTAAGTTGTTAGCTTCATTAGAACAGAGCCCATGTCTGTATTTGCTCTACATTTTATCCTTTGCTTTTGAATACTATATTGACATTATAAGTACTTAGTGATTATTTTTGATTAGGGAAATTCATCCACTTAATAACGTTCATGGCTTATAGAGATTTTAATACTTTATTAAAAGGCACAAATAAGAGCATTAATGAATTGAATATATATTAAATGTGCCATGGTGGGAAGATAAATATGTGAGGATGGTAATACTACTCTAAATTCAACTAAGATTTATGTAACATCAACACAAGTATATTTTCCTAATAAAAAGTATATTATAAATTATACACAGAAGTAAAAATGTATGACATTAACAAAAATACATATTTAAACATATTAACAAGAGAAGTATGGAGCTAGCCTTTCCAGGTATAAAAATAGTCTTTAAAAGTACAAGTACGTAAGGTCACATTATAATACTGGTATAAAATGAATATATCAAAATACGATTTTTTTAAAAAGCCTAGTAATAAAATCATATGCATGTGTGTATACCCATAATGTGTGTGTGTGTGTCCAAAAATTTTAATACTCAATATGTACCAAAAACAAAAAATGAATACAAGTCATGTGTATACGTTTTTTTGGAACCCCCAATATATTTAATTATAGTTGACATACAATATTATTCTACTTCAGTTTCAGGTGAACTGCACATAATATTTTGATGAGTACACCTTGGTAAAGTCATGAGAACACCAACATAATTTAAGGGTAGACTATTTACTTGATAATGAAATAAAATAAATTGGTAAAATGTCCTAAAAAACAGAAGCTTTTTCTTCTGTCTTACTATTAGAAAACTTTGTCTTAGCAAGAGAGAAAAGAGAAGCAGTTGAACCAACAGAAGTATATCCCTGTATCAAATAAGCTAATCTTATCTGTAAATTACCAACTAGAGGAGAGATCTTCCTGGATATCACGGCCTTAGCATAAATGAACTAGGGATGAATAAACATATGACAGAGAGGAGGGGAAATTCTGCGAACAAGTGAGAATGTTTGGCAGACATTTTAGTCAAGCATGACTTGCTTATTCAATGATGCCTTCAGATTTAGCTTTATTATTTCACTTCTCATTTTAAGGACAGGACATTGTGGACATCACTCATTCATAGGATTGCCAGGAGTTGGAGCCAACTCAACAGCATGTAACACACACATTTCTCATGAGATAGAAAAGTTATAGGTCCATATTCAACTAATGCCAAATCAGTGACTAGCAGCATCCATTGTAGGAGAATATATTTAAAATATGGAATAATCCAGTTTATGGAAGAAATACGGAAAATTGCAAGTTTGAGGGAATGGAAAGTTGGTGACAGTACTTTCTTCTTGTTCCATTGAATTATCATAAGAAAAATACACAATATTAGTACTCTACGTGGTCTGGCAAGGGAATGACACAGCAATATTTATTTCATTTATGCCCAGGAGTCCAGCAATGCATTTAGGACTCAAGCTAGGGTAATATGGTCCAGAGAAATTAAAGTCATGGTGATAGATGTCTGCACTGGACCAAATTGAAATCCTTTGTCCAAAAACAATTACATGACTTTATATTATAATCGGACTGGGATCAGATCTCGATAAAGTAGGCATGCAGAACGATTCTCTCTACAATTTGTGTAAAGTCTCCAAAATCTCTTAGCAGTAACCATACATCATTTAGACTAAAATAAATTCAAACTAAGAACATTCCATTCACTCTATATTTATTTTAAAATTCAAGTTTTGCCACCTGGAATTCCAGATCCTACAAAATATAACAAAACACATCCATGTGAAATGATGTGGGATAAAGGTTTCATATTTTAAGATAGTTAGAAACAGAGCTGTTAAGAAAAAATGGTATGATTTTATAATCTTTTTATTTTAGCATATAAACAATTGATAGTCTCTGAATATTTTCCAAGCTGTGCACTGAAGGTGTTAATGCTGGAGGCATTTTGAAGACTAGAGGCAGAGAGCTTGTAGAATATTATAATAGTTTAATATAAAAATAAAACCTGAATGGGGAAAAGTTATGAAGCATCCTAGTGACAGAATAAACAATACTTTGTGATTGAATGGATGTGTGCTATGTCAAAGGTATTTGCTTCAAAAATAGCTTAAGCCATTATGCCCTGACTTTCCAAGTTTACTAATTACTTAGAATGGCATCAATCAGATGTGGAAACTTGCAATTATTGAAGCATCAGTCATCAACTCATAAATATCTGTCATACGTAAAAGTTCCTTCTTTAATATTAGTTACTTGCAAAAGTTACAATTCATTCCTCATTTAATAAAAAAATGAATGAATAAACTGTATCTAATAAATTTTAGATGTCTATTTTATTTGCACTCCCATATGTTTGAAAGTAGTAATAGTCTTAAAATATTTTTTCTTTTGCAAATTTTATGAATTTCAGTTCATTGTCTAGAAGAGATTCTGAAGGAAAATGAGACTGGACACTGCAAAACAATATAACAAAAAGAGGTATGTATTGGATTGCAATGAGAATCTTGTACTACATGTAAGCTGTTTAAATCTAGATGTATCCTATGTACAGTGAATAAACATAAGATCAAAGTTAGATAATTATGGTGTACTTATTAGAAAAATTCTCATGTATCAGGACTTGTCCTGAAGTTATGGAGGATAATTGAAAACAACAGTGAAAAATTATAATATACTGAGTAACCATGGGTGATAAGTTATCTTCATGAACGTACTTTTAAAAACTTTTTTATAGTTGACATACAATATTATATGTTTCCAGAGTACAACATAGTGATTCAACATTTATGTAACTATGAAGTGATCAGTGTAATGTCTAGTAATTATCTGTTACCGTACAAAATTACAATATTGTTGACTACATTCCCTGTGCTGTACATTACATGCCCATGGTTTATTTATTTTATAATTGGAAGTTTGTACCTGCTATTCCCCTTCTCCTTTTTCACCCATCCCCCCAACCCCTCCCCTCTGGCAACCATCCGTTTGTTGTCTGTATCTATAAAGCTGTTTCTGTTTTGTTTTGTTGTTCATCTGTTTAGTTTTTATTTTTTTTAGATTCCACATATAAGTAAAATCATATGGTATTTTTTGTTTATCAAGGTACTGTTCTTTGTTTGAAGAAAATTGATACATTATTTCTGCTGAAAATAAAATCTTGGCAGCAAGGAAATTCTTCTGAAGCACTGAGCTCCAGTCTTATCAAGAAAAATAGCAAGGAAGAATTGGAGTGTAAGGCATGATATTCATTCCTATATTTTCTTATACAGAAGATAATTATAAATACTGTTTATCATCTTGTGTTCATTCAAGCATGCTACACTCAACATTATAATTGGAGATCTCTTAATCAAACTCAAAATATCAAAATATGGACTTAAAATGATTGTGTGATTTTAAAAATTTAGATATATTTACATGTAGAAGTAAATAGTAATATGTAAAAATTTCAGGCTTTGGTAAATAAATGGGAAAATAATCATATATGACATACAAACTACAGGGAATCTGGTCACAATGGCACCTAAAATATAGCTAACATTTATTGATGGCTTCTAATATTCCTAGCTCCAGTACTTCAGTGCTTTCATATATTATAAAGCATGTATGGCCCAGTATCCTATGAAACAGTACTTTCATTATTACTGTCATAAAACTAAGGCCCAGAGAGGATGACAAACTTCTCTAAGGTTTTATAGTAAGAATTAAAACCAAGATTTAAGCCAAGAGAGTCTTACTCTACAGCCCATGAACATAACTACCATGCTATGTTGACCCCAGAGCAATAGATCGTATCAAACCATATTGCTTCTTTGCAACTAGTTGGGGCTGCTTATACAAGCAGATTTACATTTTTCTCCCCTGGATGTATCTTTCAGAGAAGAACAAATGAGAAAAAGAACTTTCAAGAATCAAATATCATAATAACTCCTCATAAGGACGGACTATTTTTATATTAATTATTCTTTGGAATATATAGAAAAGAAATTAATAGAAGTGATGCTTTTTTCCCCCTAGTAGACTCTAGCAAGTCTAAAAAATACAAGTCTCTCTTATTGTTTGGTTCTCCACTAAGTGGCTGGCCATTCAAGTTCTGTTATTACCTTAGGTAAAGACTTCAAACTGTATCAGTGATGATAAATTTATGGCATACATGAAGACCATTTACATATGGTGCTCTTGGAAGGCACGCCTCATAATTACAATATTCTTCCCCACTGAGGTTGCACGGCGTTTTGAAGAATTTTTAACAAAGCACATCTGAAAGTCTTCCCCGTTGCATTGCTGTCATCCCCTCTACATACAATGCTTCAAACTGAACTGAGTCTGTATATATAGATCATCAGTGAACTCTCTCAGTAAGAGCAAGTAAAAATATAAAATATGTAAAAAATAAAGTTAAATATGATATAGTCACATTATTTCTTTAAAGAAATAGAGTTAGAAATGGATGCCAAATACCTGCTATATATACTTTTTAAAATTAAATTTATTGTGGTAACATTAGTTAATAACATTACATAAGTTTCAGGTGTACAATTCTATAATATATCATCTGTGTATTGCATTGTGTGCTCACCACCCCAGGTCTAGTCTACTTTCAACGCATACATTTCAATGTTTTCACCCTCCTCATCCTCCCCAACACCCTTCTCCTCTGGTAACCATCATACTGTTGTCTGTGTCTATGAGTTTGTTTGTTCATGTGTTACTTTCTGTTTTACATCCCACATATAAGTGAAATCATATATAGTCTTTATTTGTGGTTGAAAACACACACAGTTTTCATTGTTCAAAAACGAAATGTTTTATGCAAAAGAATACATGCTGTATTATTTCAAATTCTCGAAAAAGAATACATAAAATTAATCTATAGTAGAGAAACATTACAACAGTGGTTGACTCTAGGGAGTAGGTAGAGATCTATAGAAATGCTTGAGGGAACTCCCTGAGATGTAGTGATATTTTTCATCTCTATTAGGGTTTGCCATAGTTGTGCGCCAAACTTATTGAATGTTACACTACGTAAGATTTGTGGATTTTACTGCAAGTAACTTTTGCTTCAAAACAAAAAGAATTGTAAACAAATGCTGAAATCAAGTTAGTGATATCCATGCTGCAGTGTTCAGGGGAAATTATTTTGAAATGCATAAAGAAATAAGATGAATTAGTGGATGGATAAAGGGATGAAGAGAGGAAAGATATGTGATAGAAAAGGTATAATAAAATGTTAATGGTACAATCTGGGTGGTGGGTATATCTAAATTTGCTAGAAAATTCTTTTGCCTTTTCTGTTTTAAAATTTTCACAATATAATGATGAGGAGATTTGAATGGCAATGCTTAACTTTATTTCTGTGCTCAATCTAGTCTCTTCTTGGCATATACTTTAGGGATATTTGGATGAAATGTATACAAATTATGTGTGATGCTTTGTGAGTTAATACAACTAACTCAGTTATATTACACTGACTTCCCATGAGGGTGAGCTGTAACATGACATTTTAGTGCTTCAAATATATCTATTCAAGAATAGGTAACAAAAATATATATACTATAGCACATGTGCTACATTGTTATAAATAATTATATAACTTTGAAAGAACCAAGTTGAAAAATTACTAATTTTATATATATGATGATATATAATTAATAACACCATATTAAATAAACACAAACTCCTATATATAAAATATCTGTTTTATTTAGTTTTCTTGAAATAAAATTTTTCTTTTTCTTCTGTGTGGTTTACAAGAATTCTTGAATATTCTTTCTCATTTTATTATTGATATCTTTCTGTGTCTAAGTACTTCTCTTGTATATGGGTTTCTTATTTTTGTCAAGATTTGGAAGAATTTGTTATTCATATTTTGAGGCAATCATCATATTTTATAATAGTGAGAATTACTAAAACTTTGTGGGGGACTAGCTTATATTTTATGTTTTTATTTTTTTAGTGTTGCAACTCTATTTGACAATAATTTACTTCTCTCGTGACCCCATAGTCTATAAAGCACAGTTGACCACCCTCCCTTCATGCAGGTTTAGAAAAGACCTTATATGCTAACAGTATATTTCCTGAAATAAGGAAGAATATTGTCATCTTAGGAATAAAACAATTAACTGCCACAAAAATAAAGTATCTATTTCTTTTCAGAGTCTGTTGACAACAGTGCTCCTTAATTTTACAGCGCTTGGGATATTCAAGAGTAACTATCACCCTAAACACTCGTCACTGATTGACAAATTTGCATGCATATGTTAATATTGTAAGTGACCTCCTTTAAAAAACAAACAAACAAGCAAACAAAAACCATGAAGATATATACCAAAGTAAAAAATTAAACTCTGAGAAGTTGCTACATTTTTGTTTAGAATGACCATCTGGGAAGGAAAGTATTTAGAGTACAAAAGTATAATGAACGAGAAAGAACTGATGTGTGAATCCTTTTTTAATCTGCTTAAAAAATATAAAACAGTCAAGGAAATGGAAACACTGATAAAATAGCTGATGATATTAAGAAATTATTGTTGACATAGAGATTATGTGATACAAATGCATTTGCCTTGTAGAGATTTACACTGAAAATTCACAGATGAAATCATACGATATCTGGAATTTCAAACTCATCTGCACTGGAGAATTGATGTTTGTTAAAGCTGGGTGATAGGCACAGGGCAATTCATCAAACTATTGTCTTCACACTACTTAATGTTTAAAAATTTTTCCATAACAAAAAGTTAAAGAATCTAAAAACCTCTCTCTCTCCAGTAGAGATGGATACAGAGAACATGATTGAAGAGCTGCTCTACTGAGTAGTCACGGTAAGAAATAAAATCATAACATGAAGCTAAATAATAAATGTAGAAGAAAAAAAGACACTTAGAAAGTAGAAATGAGCATCCCAGAACACGTTGATGGTCCATTTGTGCTAATTTTTTTCTAAGGCAAATTACTATGGCGAAGCCAAGTGAGGAAATTTAGCGTTAAGCAGAACGTTCTAAGAAAAAGAAGAGGTAGCAAACAGCTCCACTAGAAAGCAGAATATGCAAAATAAAAAGTAATATTTATTGTGCATTTTCCAAGCGCCAAGCACTTTTCATATGTTAATGTATTCGACCCCCACAAACACCCTCTGAAGTTATCTCCATTTGTCAGATGGAGCACATATATTTTGCCCAAATTTTTACAGCTGGTAAGTGGAGGAGCTGGGATTTGACCATAAGCAGCCTGGCTTCAGAACTCACATTCACAATCTCAACCATGCAGGTCAGCAGCCATCACAAGAGGGATGGGCCCAGCTGGCAGATCCTTCAATACTTAAAACACTCCTCTCTCACTCTGTGTAACTACTATGCCAGAGCCTTGGATCAGGGTGTCTAATTGCGGGTACACACTCGATGTTAAATCCCAGAGCCCTCCATGGTCATTTTATAGGATGGACAGATGATGCATAAAAAACACATACAATATGCTTCTTACCTGACTATATGGTTTCATAATTTTAGCAGGAGGAAATTAATTCACTTGAAATTGACAACATTAAAAGTTTTATTGGTCATCTGTACGTCCTCTTTAGAGAAATGTCCATTGACGACCTCTGCCCATTTTTTAATTGGATTGTTTGTTTTTGTTGTTGTTGAGTTGTATGAGTTCCTTATATATTTTGGATATTAGCCCCTGATTGGAGGCGTTGTTTGCTAATGTCTTCTCCCATTCGGTTGGTTGCCTCTTTATTTTGTCGATGGTTTCTTTTGCTGTGCAGAAGCTTTTGAGTTTGACATAGTCCCATTCATTTATTTCAGTTTTCACTTCCCTTGCCTTTGAGGTTAAATTCATAAAATCCTCTTTGAACCCAAGGTCCATAAGTTTAGTACCTATGTTTTCTTCTATGCAGTTTATTGTTTCAGATCTTATATTTAGGTCTTTAATTGCTCAACCTCACTAATCATCAAAAAAATGCAAATGAAAACCACAATGAGATATCACCTCACCCCAGTTAGAAGTTAGAATGGCTGTCATCAACAAGACAAATAATAACAAGTGTTGGAGAGGCTGTGGAGAAAAAGGAACCCTCATACACTGCTGGTGGGAATGCAGATTGGTGCAGCCCCTACAGAAGGCAGTGTGGAGGTTCCTCAAAAAATTAAGAATAGAATTATCATATGACACAGTAATCCCTCTCTTGGGTATATACCCTAAACATCTGAAAACATTTATCCATAAAGATATATGTGTTCCAATGTTCATTGAAGCTTTATTTATGGTAGCCAAAACATGGAAACAACCAAAGTGTCCTCCGATAGATGATTGGATAAAGAAGATGTGGTATATATACACAATGGAATACTACTCTGCCATAAGAAAAGATGAAATTGTGCCATTTACGACAACATGGATGGATTTTGAGATTATTATGCTAAGGGAAATAAGTCAGACACAAAAAGTCAAGAACCATATGACTTCACTGATATGTGGGATATAAAACTGAAAGCAACAAAGGAACAAGACAAACAAACAAACAAAAACTCACAGACACAGACAATAGTTTAGTGGTTACCAGAGGGTAAGGGGGGAGGAAGATGGTAGAAGAGCATAAATGGGGGCAAATATATGGTGATGGAAGGAGAACTGACTCTGGATGGTGAACACACAATATGATATATAGATGATGTATTACAGAATTCTACACCTGAAACCTATGTAACTTTACTAACCATTGTCACCCCAATAAATTTTAATTAAAAAAAAAGTTTTATTACAGAAACTGTACTACAGTAATGTTAGAAGAGAAGGAAGATGGTAGGTCAAATATCAACATCAGAACTCAAGATCACACTAACAAATAGACAAGAAATGGTACAGCTGAATTGATATCAGCCTCAGAGAGGAGGTCATGTGTTTAGAGCCTTTTGCCTGGACATAAAAAGCAATTCTTCTGTCCTCTTCATAGTAGTACCTGGGCTTCTTAGGACTCATACTCCTAGAGATAAGTTATATAGGTGCATGTTTTAGTACCAAGCCTGCCTGCTATATAATAGATGTTCTTACTTTGAATACATTATCTGACTTTTATTACCTTCCCTATGCTTGTTCATTGGCCCGGTAGAAGCTTACTCTAGTCATGATACTGAATCATTATCTTGGGATCCTTCTTGATAAATTATGCTAAACAGTTAAGTGCCTAGTTGCAGCAAAAATAAGAATAAGATAACAGGAGAAACTTTCGTGATGGCTAATTCCCCTAGTCAGGACTTCCAGAATTCCTGAGCTTCTTAAACAACTTAGTAATAATTACGTGAGTGCTCAAGACTCACAAAGTTTTGAAGGCCTAAGTAAGTGGATGAACTGAAAAAAATCTCAGGCCCAGAGACCACAAACTCAGTCTTCAACCACTCATTGTTATACTTTGTCAGATCAGATCCACGAATGTTACGGAAAGGTCACCATAATCATATATTAAAGTTAGAAACTCCCCTAATGTAGACCTCAAGTGGGCTGGCTTTGTCTCATCTCACCAAATTTCAACACATCACTTTGTTAAACTAATACTGTATGCTAGATTATTTTTGTTCTATGCTAGGATGCTTCTGGTTCTGTGATATGTGGTCTGCATATATAAATCATTAGGTCAGTAAATGTTCTTTAACATTATATATAAACACATATATATATAAACATATATATAAATATATATATATATACATTTACTTAATAGGCTGATGATCAAATTTATTTCTCACTGAGATTCAAATGAAATTATCTACTTAGGATAAATTCAAGAGTATGAACTCTTAACTATTTGCCTCCTGATTTATATGTAGAAAATTTTTAAAGGGAGGGGATTCCTCTAAAGAGATACTGTTATTAATTTAACAAATATTCATTGTGTGCTTAATCACATAGTACCTGACACATAGCAGGCACAACTTAAATATTCAAGTGACACAATTATTGAATGAATGAAAAATAGACATGGTCTCTGGTTTCACGGAGACTGTATTTTTCTTAAGAGAAGAAATTACAAAATCTAAAAGGCAAGTAAAAGCTACACGTTCAAATTTGTGTTATAAATGAAACAAAAAACAGTTTGAGATTCAGAGCAATAGTGGATGGAGGGACCCTACAATCTCTAACTGGGTGATCAGAGATTGTAATAGTTGAACTAAGACAAAGTATAAGAATGAGCTGGATGTACAGAGCTAAGGGAGGAGCAATTGAGCAGAACGTGCCAGCATATGCACAGCCCCCAAACAGGAAATTGCTTAGTGTAGTTCCAGAAACAGATATAGGACCAGTGTGGTTCAAGATTAATTAGAGAAAGGGCAACTGACTTATGATACATGAGGTTGGCGAGAGAAGCAGAAAACTACCATATACATGTAATCTCTTTAGTAGATCTGACCATTACAAACAACATTACCTAGGTGTATATTTTATTCTTATTTTTTATTGTTTATTTTTTTCTTTTTGAAAGCAATACCAAAATGTAGTTCTAGTTTTTTTATCCTTATTTGAAAATTTAATCTCCTAAACAAACAAGGAGTAGAGCACATTTGAGTAAAGATGCTCAAAAAGTGTTCATGTCCTTTTCTTTTTCTTGCCTCATCCTCCTCTACCCACCTTCCCGGGAGCAAGTTCTCCATTAGTTTGTAACACAATAGATGGAGGCAATGAGAACAAAGTCAATTCTGACGATTTAAAGGGATTTGTAACTGATACTTACTTTTTGGATTGCAGTGATAGTCTATCAACAAAACTTCACTTTTTACAGAGGCAAATACTCTCAGGGGTTTAAAAACTGATAAAACAAAAAGCATTTTGTTTTTTCCTTCTTATATATCTTTCTTAGGTCTCCCCCTCATGTATGTACGTAGGTATGTATTTATGTATTTACCTTTTAGGTAACTCAAACAAAACAAATGAGGAAACGTATTTATGTTATAATATTTTCTTTTAAATATGTTTATTTCCTTTCTTGGATATGCATCACTGTTAATTTTTGAAAAGAAGCACTTCCATGTGTGTAAGATATAGTGAGTGCTAATATTTTTCTTAGATTCTGAAACACATATCAAAGAGGGGGAAAAATTAAAAATGTGTAATTCATCACCCTCCTTTAGAAGATAAAAATGCTTGACAATCAGTGAATAAGATGATATCTCATATTATGTGGTCTGTGTTTACAAAAAGGTAACACATTCTTGGGAAAATGATAGTTGCAACCAAAGATGTATTGTTATTAAACAGATCTGGCCCGCCACCTTGTGGCCATCAGCGAAATGAACATAATTGCTTCAAAAACCTACCTGTGACGAAGTGGGAGGGAAGAGTCAGGGTTTGGAGGCTGCCTTGAAAGTTAGTTCATCAAAATAGCATCAAAGTCAGATCCAAATAGCATCAAAGTTATTGTGGGCAGAAGACAGGCGGCTAACCTTTTCAAAGCTGTGCGATAGCTTCTACTACCGGTAGCAGAAATCTAATTCACTGACTGGAATCGTCTTAGAGCCGCGGTACCCCAAGAAGTGACGGACAAGGAAATGTAGATCTGGCAAGAACTATTTTAGGTCTGTTACTTAGTAGGAAAATGAAGCAAATTCAGGGGAGAAGCTCTATATCCAGAACTGCTACCAATGAGTTTGTTAAACAAAAAGTATCCAGTAGAGTTTCATAACTCAACTGTAAGATCATTTGAGGGGTTTGTAAAAAGTAAAGATACCCAGACCCGCCCACACGTCCTTCCCAGGAAGGATGCTGAAGTGGGCCCTGGAATCTCTGTTTTTTCAAAGATTGGCATTGATGCTAATGTACACCCAGTATTAGAAACACCACATATCTTAACCCTATTCAGTAGGATGGATGGTGACTTTAAGTGACTAGTTATAAAGACCCAGGTTATTTTGTTCAAGAATAAACAAACAAAATCCCCTACATTGCAGAAGTCATATGCAGATTATAACACACCAATAACACACAAACTTATCCAAGTTTTTAAAAAATGATTATCAGTTGAAAACCATGATTTCACTCATATGTGGGATATAAAACTGAAAGCAACAAATGAAGCAGAAAAACAAACAAAAAATCATAGAAATAGACAATAGTTTAGTGGTTACCAGAGGGGTGGGGGGGGCCAGTGGGGATGTTAGAAGAGGGTAAAGAGGGTCAAATATATGGTTATGAAAGGAAAACTGACTCTGGTTGATGAACACAATGCAATATATAGATGATATATTATAGAATTGTACACTTGAAAACGATGTAATTTTACTAACCAATGTCACCCCAATAAATTTAATTTAAAATGTTAAAATTATCAGATGAAAGTAAATCCAAAAGACCATTTTTAAAATTTTCCTTGAATAGGGCACCACAAATGTGCTCCACAAAAAATATCCCCCCCCAAAAAAAATATCCAAAATATCCCAAAAATCTCCTCGTCTTCCTTCCTTTTTAGGCCTCAATACACTGTATTGTAGACTTATTTTTACAACAATTGTGGATTTCTCTCATTCTTTGCCAAGTTTAACACTTTACCTAGTGGTTTTCAAGATTCCATCCGCATACATAAAACCTTGTTTAAAATGCAGTTTTCTATGTTTATCCCTAGAAATTCACATTAGAAGGTCTGGCGTGGTGAGTAGAAATCTCTCCTGTTTTACAAGCAAGCCAGACAAGTCTAATGCAGTTGGTCTCATACATCGCAGGGAAACATTACTTCATCATATTTCAACTTGCTAATTCACTGAGGGTGAGGTGATGTGTTTTAGATAGGGGATGTAACGTATTTTTGTATTACAGTGATTTTCAAAGTGTGGTCCTTGGGTCACAAAGTGTGGTCCTACCATCAGCATCACCAGGGAACTTCTTAGAAATGCAAATTCTAGCCACATTCTAGAACTGTGGAATCAGAAAATCTGGGGGTGGGGTCCATTAAAGTACTTGAACCAGCCGCAGGTGATTTGACTCTTAAATTTGAGAACCACTGGTCTCCTCAACCCCCTCATCCTCCTTGATGGCTTTTTGATGTAGCTTCTCCTTGTTCTTAAAATGTTTCATCCTCCTAACACACATCTTTAGGAAGGAACCATGCTGTTTCAGTCTTTCGCCTTGAAGGATGGGCTTGAATAACCAACAGGTACAGAGAACAGTCTTTAGTTTTCAGATGAGCCATGCTGAGGAGAATCCTACAGCTATCTTAAGGTGGTTTAAAAAAGAAAAAGAAAAAAGCCAGGCCTTCCCTACTGTCCTCTTAGCCCTATGTCGTTGTGCTGCAGCCTATAAGGCACCTGAGCGCTAGGCAAGCCAGCACTGCCCGCAGGAACGTGCGACATCTGTGTCCATGAGGATTGCAACTGTGTTTGGCAGGTCCCTGGGGTAAATGCTTGCAGATGTGTCTCACCAGATGAAGCCAAGTGGCAGCTTCTCCAGCGTTCCAGGTGGAACTGCAGATCAACACAAAGCCTGCACTACTGCAAACGCTACTGTTTTCTTTTTCCTCCTATTGGGTGTCTTTGCAAATAAATCATTGCATTTCTAATTTTATGTTTCAAGTAGAAAACACATGAGTAAAACCTGAAGCTAGAACCGTGGTTAGTATTTTGACTGTTCATCTTTGTTTGTCTGAGGGACAAGTTATGAAGAAGCAGGATTGGAGTAGGTACTTAAATTGTACAAAAAAATATTTTATACGAGTATACCTCTTTATATGATCTGATTGGTTTTCTTTCTTTAGAGAACCCTGACTAATACAGAGGGACAAATATTCTAGATAAATCTTTAGAAAGTCTTGAGTTTATAAAAATCTTGGTGAATTTGAGAAACCAAGAGAACCACAAAGCTACAGCATAGAGAGCAAAGGGCAGAGTGACATTAGCTGAAGGTGGATAGAGAAGCAAGTAGGAAACAATGAGGGAGCCACTTATCAAGTTACACTCTGTTCTAGTTGACTTTGAAAGTTTAATTTGGCTTCCAAGGACGCCTCACCTGCTAGCTAGAGAATTTTGAGATTTGTATTTAATATGCAACATATGAAAAATGCCCAGTCTGCCTTAGTCTTTATTGCTATATCATACTGCACAATTGTTTTAGATTCAACAAAACTGTACTGAGAACTGGGCATTAGGATACAAATATGAATTAAATATAATCCAGGTCTTAAGGAACTCAAGACAATGAAGGAGATAAATTTCTAAATGAAAAGTTACAGTACTTTAGGATTAACACACTCTAGGGTAATTATGTACAAAATCATGTAATTCTGAGGCAGGCATTATTATTTCTAACTTACCAATGAGGAAATTGAAATTCATAGAGGTTAAGTAATGGCATATTGATACAGAGCTGCAAGTAGAACAGGAAAATCTATTGTTTATTTTGGATAGCCAAGTGTCCGGGTACGAAATCTCTTACTATGGAAAAAGAGGAAAATGGGTTCAGGAAACAGGCCATCTCAGCTGCATCTCTCAAGACTCAACCCTTAAGGTGATGTATACCTTTAAGGTTCTTTCAAACTCTTAAGATTCCATTTACCACCATAATCTTTAAATATTTGTGCTAGTCCCTGTGGTAGGGTTTTTTTAAGTAGAAATATAATTGCATTTTAAAGAAAACTTATACAAATATGTTCACAAAGTATAAATATATCAATCATTAACTTTCCAAAAAAGGTTGAAAATTATTAAAACTGGGAACATTATGCAAATCACTTAATCTCTATCTCAGACTCTTTTAGAGGCAAAAGATAGGATCAAGACAGAGATTCAAACTACTAATTTTACTTAACACCCACCCCTCCTGGGGCCATTGTGAGTTTTTTGGCCAAGGTGGAAAAAGAGAGCTGGGCAATTAGCCTTATACTCATTAAAATAACTCAGTCTCTTCTCATTCTAGTAATAAAATTGACCCTGTGGATTTAAGAACGTTAATAGTGCTATATTAGTATGTAATTAGTACATTGAACACATTCATTAATTTATAATTGCACCAAAATACCACTATATTTCAGATTCATTTTATAGTATGTCTCCAATACTTTACTGAGAATTATGTCATTAATGAGATAAAGGTATTCCTAGTTCCTTGGTTAAGCAGTTAATGCCAGAAGTGTCTAGATTAAGTTAAAGAGCACATTTGGACATACTCTGAGAGTTAATAACTAAATCTCATTTTTTAGTACAAGCATCCATATGCTTATTTCTTCATTCCTTCATATAACAGTCATTAGCTCCTAGTCACTCGTTGGCTACCAGGGATACATTAAGACAATTAAGGGGGTCCAGCTCTTGAGGGACCTAAAACACAATTTGGGAAGTTAGATGTGTATAAAACAATATAAACAATACAAAAAAATAACAGTGAAATGTATGGCTTTTATAACAGAGGGATAGAGAGACAGGATACAGTACCTGCACAGAGAATTATGTGCCAGAGTTCCGAGAGTGTTGATGGAGTTATTAGAAGCTGGAGTATCCTTTAATGCTCTTCTTCCACAGTAATCAAGTTTTGAGCTGGTTAGGTGGCCACCTAGAATAAAGACTAAATTCTCCAACTCCATTTGCAACTAGGTTACTAAGTTCTAGCCAGTCAAAATAAATGGAACTGTCTTGAGTGCCTAAGGGAACCTGCCTTAAGAGAGAGCTGGCTCATATGCTGTCCTTTGTGGATCTCTTCCTCCATCTGATTACAGGGAACAGATGTTGTCTTTGGCTTTAAGGATGAGGGTTACCCAGCTGATGTGGGACAGAGGGTAGCAGTAGGTGGGCCTCAGAAAGCAGAGCCGTTATCCCAAACCTGAACTTGTTTACATGAGAATGGAATCCATTATCTATTTGAAGCCAGTTATTTTGGTTTTACAGTTATTTGTCCTTGTGCCTAATCCTCACACAGGTGCTACTCCTGGAGAGTAGGCAGGTAGGACATGGAAGGGCATTCCAGATAAAGCAACGATAAGGAGAAGGCCTGAGGTGTAAAGTTACCTGGTGTACTTGTAAATGCAAGCAGAAACAACTCAGGTATAGGACAGGGGAACATCACAAAGAGAAATTGAAATCCTTTACAGTTGCAGTCCTTAATCCGATCAAAACTTCACATGATGGGAGATGAGGGTAAGGGGGATCAAATATATGGTGATGGAAGGAGAACTGACTCTGGGTGGTGAACACACAATGTAATTTATAGATGATGTGATACAGAATTGCACACCTGAAATCTATGTAATTTTACTAACAATTGTCATCCCAATAAATTTAAAAAACAAACAAACAAACAAAAAAAACTTCACATGGAATCCCTGAAGGCCCCAACGGCTATGACCACGCAGTTTGCAATGAGATCTGGGCTTGAATCGAGCTATAGATAGCTCAACATTAGCAATTTCACCTTAGAAAAACTGACCTTTCTTCCTCCTAATTAGAAGTCAATTGAACTAAAATATTCACTGTAGAGTTTACTTTCCAAATTTCAGTGAGAGAACTGGTAAGTATCGAGCACAGTGATTTATACATAATAATTGGTCAGTAAAGATTTGTTCTTTCCTGGCCTTTTCCCTTTAATTCACCTTCTTGCTTATTTGTGGGTATTTAAGAAGTGTGGGTCCTTGAGGGATCTGCCACTGGGGATGGGCAGTTGAGTAAAAGCAGGCAAAAAGAGAAGATACCTAACTTGCCACCCCAGCACTAGTGACTCCCCAGCACCGGGCTGCACTCACTCAGGAAGGAGACAGCGCTTCGGGCTGCAGACACCAGGGCCCAGGGTTTCCTCCTTGGAAAGCAGTTCTACACAGTTCATTCTGCTTTGAGTGGTATAAATGGAGGGAAGCTTTATCTGTTAATGTGCGTAGAGCACGATTAATAGTTGTCTGGCCATTTTATAATTATGTAGCAAAATAAATTTTAAAAAATTCATATTGATTCCACCCTGGTAGGGCTGAAAAAATGTTCTAGCTACTCTGCCCCACGTCTAGGTTTTACCTGGTGGTGTGGAAGAGGAGACCAGCAGTATCGTCTTTGAAAATAAATGGCAGCTACCGTCATCAGGAAAATCAACCTTCAAGGAGAGTTTAATGGAAAGGAAAAGAGCCGTCTCAGCTGTTTTTCCCATCAACTCTGCAAGCTGTCTTTAGAGACATCCAGCTAACCTATTCCGCTTCATTTTCCCTGACTCGTGCCATATCCTGCATTTGCCATTGAAAAGTACTACAGTATTACCAATGAATAAAAAAATGAAAACCTAGATCATTCCTGTCAACTAGCCTAAATTATTAAATCAAACTTATTCCTAATAGGCAGCAAGTTAGAGGTTTGCAAAGGATTTATTTAATGTTCCCTTCAATCTATGATGTAATTACACGTTACAGGAAGGGAATTCAGAATTTCATTTATACAAAAAATAAATTGGCTCATGTGACAGAGCTAGTGAAGTAGCAGAGCTGGGATTCGAACCCTATTTCCTGCCTCCAGATCTTCTCTCTAGTAAGTAAGCTTCCCAAAAGTTCTTTGAATGGCCCTTTTAAACTTGTGCTTTCATGGAAAATTTACTTCTTACTTGAACTACCTAGTCCTTGAATGAAATTTTCAATATTATCAGAGCTACTACTCTTACACTGTTTCTTGAGCATCAACTACTGTGTTTCCCTGAAAATAAGACCTAGCCGGACAATCAGCTCTAATGTGTCTTTTAGAGCAAAAATTAGTATAAGACCCGGTCTTATTTTACTATAGTATTTACTATTTTACTTATTTACTATTTTACTATAGTAAAATAAGACCGGGTCTTATGTAAGACTGGGTATAATACAATAATATTATATAATAAATATAATAATGTAATGTAATATAATACTGGGTCTTATATTAATTTTTGCTCCAAAAGACACATTAGAGCTGATTGTCCGGCTAGGTCTTATTTTCAGGGAAACACAGTATATGTCAGGCACTGTTCTGACTGGTTTGTCTATATCAGTGACCAAAGTTTCTGCCTTTGTGGAGTTTACAAATCTACTGAGAGAAGACTAAACTTAAAATGTTAGGTGATCAGTGGTAAGCAAAAAGGACAAAAGCAGAGAAAAGTAGGGATGAGTGGGAGAGCGGTGAGAGAGGGAGATGGTTGAAACACTGAAGAAGGTGTTCAGGGTAGGCCTGACATGACAGCTGAGCCAAGACTGAAGGGGGCAGGCAGTTAGCCAATGTTAGCATCGAAAATATGGCTTATTGTTACTTTCAGTCTTTGAATACCCACCAATAAGCAATCATGATTTTGTTGAACGATGTGAGAACGCTGAGCCAAGCGTAAAAATAGAAAATGTGTTTCAACCCCCTTCCCAAGAGCTCAAGATACTTTATGTAAGTTTGAAGTGCTGAACACCTCTCTAATCAGAGATCTTGAATAAATACACTGCTGTGTTAAAAGTAGAACTGTAAAGACAGATGGTCCACAATGTTGAATACACACCAGGAGAATGACTTAAGTCTTTTGCTTTGTTAGTCACTGTTAAAATATATGCACACTTGCACAATGGCATGCTGAAATATCATTTGACTACTTCCTGTTACTTCCAACTTTGAAAATAATCTGGTTGTATGGATTTACAAAGCACCAAAATGCCCATCCATAACTGCAAGAATAAGAGGAAAAAAACATTTTTTTTAAATGGTCCTATGATCCAAAAGGACAATTAGGCTGACATTACCAACCTCTCACAGCTTTTGATACAGGAACTCCAATGCATATTTTTGTTTTGTCTTTTTGAAGATGGATCAAAATAGCTGAGAAAAACAAGCTCTGCAGCCCTGAGTCATCCACAGGATAATATGCCACAGGCTGAGATGACCAAATTGCAGACCTAGCACTGTAATAGCTAGGTAAATACAAGGGTGGGTGGGGAGTTGGACAGCAGGCAAGAGCCCTCAGGGCTGTACTGAAGTGACAACTGAACTCAGAGCCACTCGAGAACAAAATGGGCCAATTTCTGAAAATAATTGTGGTTCCATGCAGTAAAAACAAAACAAACGGACAAAAAAAAATGAAGATGAATGCTTGGAGCATGTTCAAATCTCTCTGAGTAAAAATACATATGAAAATAAACTCAGTTAGAAATAGCTGATTACAAGTTTCACATAAAAACTGGCTGAAACCAATTTGTCAACTAGTTTGTTTTCCAGAAATGACTGAATTTGATCATTGTGACAGCTGACTTGGTCCTGTATCCATGGGCAATGTACAGGATGCCCCAGCCTACACACAAAACCTCAAAATTATACCATACCCGTTATATATTTGGGGGTTAATGACACAAATACAACGGGGAATTATGTGCTTACTAAATGTAACATTGCCACAGCAACTGGCAACAACTGACAATATTGATCCAAGATGCAGTGCAACAGCCAGAGCCCCAAGCACATACTGTTCTGGGGAGCTCTGTTCACACTGTGCAATGGCATGGTGCCCCCTAGAGTTGTGCCTGTCTGGAAGGGGACCTGTCTGCCTAGTTGCCACCGTGGAGCATTAGTTAACCCCCAGTTGTTTTGTTCTTTTGCAATCCTAACCACTGATTTCAAATGCAGTCTACAAACTTTTTAAAATATACAATGCTTTATAGGAACAAAACAATTCTGCACTGGGGGAAAGAAATGGGAAAACACTGCCATTCCACAGTGGCATTCATTCTTAGTCTCTGCCCACACAGGGTAAGAGCCACACTGAAGCACGCTGCATCTAGATGGCTTGGGCATTGTCTCTCTCTTGACGTTGGGAATAAGCTTCCGTTTTATATGACCGTGTTTCCCCGAAAATAAGACCTAGCTGGATGATCAGCTCTACTGCGTCTTTTGGAGCAAAAATTACTGTAAGACCTGGTCTTATTTTACTATAAGACCTGGTCTATATAATAAATATAATATATGATATCGGGTCTTATAGTAATTTTTGCTCCAAAAGATGCATTAGAGATGATTGTCCAGCTAAGTCTCATTTTCGGGGAAACACGGTAAGTATAAGAGTGACCATATGTTTTTGTCCTTGGGGAAACTTGTTACAGTGAAAAAAAGAACCATAAATAAAGCAATCAGGACAATAGGAATAAATCAAGACCATCTTTGGCAAACCTAGGTGTATACAAACCCTACAGATAGATACAAGATCTTTCAATCAAAATATATGGTAAAAGCTAAGGACTCCATCATCTCCGATACTGTTGTCACACCAGCTTCCAAGGGAAGAATGGGCTTATTTGACACAACATTCAAACTTGGTTCCCAGAAAGAAGTAACAGGGTGTCAGTCGATCTGAGATGGGACACGCGGCCCAGGTTAGTGAAACGCCATTTCCTAAACTGCTTTCAGTCCTAGACTTGGCTCACAATGGCCTGAGGGTTCCAAGAAGCTTTAAAGCTTGGCTAGCAGGAAACATGGGACTCTGAGAAATTCTTTTATTCAGGAAAGATCATCATGTCCTCCTCATCAGAGCACACTGAAATATCCGGACTGCCTTTGCCTGTGAATTTCTCTAATTTACTTAAACTTCATGGATTTGTAAAACCAGAGGGCTGGTCAAACATGGTATGTAATGTTCCATCCAAGGATAAATTTTTTCCAACAGGAAAATCTAGAGATAGGTCAAACTGAAATAAGCCAACGCCTCCTAGGGAGACACAGGCTCTAAATGCAAAGTACCTCTCTGGTTTAGCAATGGCCTGAAGTTTCCTGGCACTAGTGTTACTGCTCCTCGAGTGTGTCTGGAGGGCTGGGATCTGCCATGTGCTTCAACATTCATTTCATTGCTAGGTAGTGGGTATGTCTATTAGTTTCAAAATATAGTTCCCATTTTAATCCAAATATTAGCTTCTATTCGGCTTCATCAATAACAACACGCCAATATTTATCCGTCAGTAGTAACAACAGTCCATTTTCAGTGCTTTGACATCAACATCAAAAATTCCTAGCGCTTTCCTTAGTTTTCTTCATGGGGTGCTTGCTGGGCTTGGGTTTTTTTCCTTCCCTCTCAATCCTGACTTAACTTTCTCAGGTGGTGCACTAGGCATGGTTTCATGGTGGGTGTAATCTTGCCACAGATCTTTTATACCCATCTATTTCTTTTCTGGTAACTGTGATGTAGTCCATAAAACTCTACAAAGGTAGATACCACTTGGGGATATAGATATAAGAGATGAGGGTTAGAGAGGGGCTTTCAAGTTCCTCAAAGGACTTTCTACTAATCTGTTTTTTATTGTCTCATAGCTTGCTCCCCGACTGCCCACCCATATATTGGTCCCTAACTGACTGAAGGAAAGACTCGCGGTCAGAAGATGACACCTAGCTCGTCCTGACCCCAGGAGCTTACTTGGGTGCTTTTACTGTTTTAACCTCATACTGACCAAGAAGTGATGAAAAACCTAAGGTCTGGTTGGGACTTACGGCAAACCAGGTATACAGAGCAATGCCTCTCCAAACTTCAGTGTGCAAGAGAATGAGGAGCAGGTTAAAAACACAGCCGACTACGCTGAGATTCTGAGTGGGCTAAATCCCACTAAGGCCTAGACATCTGCATTTTTAATAAGCACTTCCCCATCCCACACCCCTATATTCTGATGTAGGCAGTCTTCCACCTTCAGCTTTGAAGAACACATCAAGCAGTGACAAAGCATTTATCTACAAAGAGAAAATCAGACACATACCACCAAAACACCAGACACATCGCCCCACATCGCTATTCACCTTTGGACGGTAAGTCCCGGTCAGTAAACGTCAATACATCTGACCATGTGTGAGCAATCATTGCTTACAGCCACACTCAAAGTTTTCTGCTCAATGACTCCACATGCCATCTATTCTAACACACACTAAATAAAGGCAACATTTCTGAACTCACGGTGAGATTTAAGGTATGCAATAATTTTATTTCCTTGGCCTGACAGCATAATCTTTATTATACAAGAACCTGCAGCTGACAAAATTGACACACAGATTTCCCCCACAGGAAGGACCCTTTTCATTAGTAGAGATGAATTGAAATGTCATGTCTGAGTGCAATTCCTGTGCCCCACCCCCACCCACATAACCCCTAAAGTGAAAATAATCAGAATCAACAAAATCCCCATGAATTACTAAAAGTCATCCCCTCAAACTTTTCTAACTAGCAGCTGCAGTAAATAAAAACCCAAGAAGGGAAGCAGCTGGCTATCACTTAGCGTTTCTGTGCATGTGAGACTGAAGGGACAGCAGGAAGGGAGGACATCCCTTTAACCTGTCACTGGAAATGGTTGAGGCTCATTCAAGTCCAAGGTAGGTGTGGGATAAGAGGCACCAGCAAGAGAGAGAGCAGGTTAGACAGAGATGTTCAATACTTCATCAATTCCAGTTATGCTATGGAAACTACCTCCATAGTTAACCACAATGTCCTTCCCACCCGGCCCACTTTCTCACAGTAAGACAGCTCCATCTAAATTTCTGTCTGATGTCTATTGCCAGCACTGGGCTGGTGCTGTGATGTTTGTGTGTGAGCTGACGACTGGGATTGAGAAGGAGGTATGGAGACAGGAGAGAGCAGGGGCACCACGCTTTAATTACAGTGTGTCTCTTTTGGTCCCCAGGAATGGTCCACCACCAGTAGTCCTAAAACATTACCATCCCCTTCCCCTACCTGTCTCGTGCAAATGTCAAAGACAGAATCTCTGCCCAAAGGGAAGGGAGAGCAGGAAGTTGATGCTGGTCCACAATCATCTCTGGCCCCAACTCACCCACCTCCTGACTCTTCAATGAAAAAAATTCACACAAAAAAGTAATTCACAGCACTGCTATTCAATTGTATCATCTCCATTCCTCTAGCGAAGCTAATCCAACTGCTCTGTCCTGACATGTTTTCTCCCTGGACCGAGGAAGCAACAAAAAATAACAACTGAGCAGGTGAAAATATGATGACGGTGTGTGTGGTGTAGTCTTTCCAGATGTCTTCACCTTCTGTGTCCTCCATGGTGGGAGCCCCCCTTCTCTTTCCCCAAGTCCCCCACACACCCCTCCCCCTACCCCCGAGTCCAGGTGCTCCCATCTGCTGGGCTTCCACCACTCACTTCCCATAGACACTCTCATCACTGTAGGCCACATACAGAAAGTAGTCTTCCTCATGGTTGTCCTAGGGGAAGAGATAAGAGGAGAGTTTAAAAAAACATAATCACGTTCATTATATTATCTCCAGGATTCTGAGCCTCACATAACCTTATAAAGTAGGTACTGAAGGTATCATTAGACCCCATCAAAAAGGAGGAACAAAGACTAAGCCGAGTGGTTGGAATTTAACTTTGAGTTCATCAACAGAAAACCTTCATGGAGAACATCATGCACCTAGGTGTCAGGGATAGGAACATGACTAGGGCACGCTCATTCTAACCATGGGGACATAGGTAGAGCAAAACGTATTTACTGATAGGGAATATATGCTATGGAATAAAAATGAGAAGTATTAGAGAAGTGTATTTGATTCACTGACGGGGCACAAGAGGAAGGCAGCATCTTGTATGAACTCCTTTAAGGAATAACAGTTACTCTCTTAGGTGACATCGCATGAGATCACATAAATTCTTCTCTCCAGCTGAGTGTATGTGCTAGGATCAATCAATTGAAAGATTTTTGCCTTAATTTTAAATTTCAGTTTATTTGGAACTTCGGCAACCAGAAGCCATTTCCTGCTGCTTCAATGAAGACAATCCGATATTAAAACACTAGCAAGGCAAGACTGACAAGAGAATTCAAAGGGACTGAATCTAGTAGCTGCTCCACCTCTAAAGGACAAGTGGTATCTAATCTCCGGGAGCCTCACACTGCCCTGTGTAAAAGGATCCTGATAGACAACACCTCCTGCCCCACTTCCCAGGTGTGTTATCAGAATGCACTGCGACAAAAGCTGGAGAAGAGCAGACTTCACGGTATTGTTGTGACCAGGACCATTACCTCATACAGCTGGCCCATGGTAGCGCTGGTGGGAGGGATGGTATTGTTGACAAAGAAAAATAAGGCGTCCTCAGGTCTCAGGTGGATCCTCTTCCGAATTAAGAAGTAGAACTGGCCAACTGGATGAAGGAGGAAAAGGGTTTGGAAAAGGAAGGCAAGAGAGAAGGAAACGAGGGATTAGGAGTAGGGTAAGATCTAGAACAGAAATCTGCTGCACCTGTTCCCTTTCAAGTACCACCTTTACGCACCATCTGAACAGAGGCCAATACTGTCCTACAGCTATAGAAACAGAAAGTATTAGGTTGGTGCAAAAGTAACTGTGGTTTTTACAATTATTTTTAACCTTTGAAATCGTAATTACTTTTGCACCAACCTAATAAAACTCAAAGAAGCCTCATAGTCTCTGACATGCCATTGAGGAATTTATTTCTTAGAAAATAGGAATCTCCCCGCCTTTACTCCATTTCAGACCTAAAGTTAGCATATCCACTCCACTGAGGACAACTTTGTGGGAACAGCATGTACATCCAGACAGAAACATTCCTATCGTTGTCTAAATCTGATCTGAAACACACTTCCATGCCCACTCCCACCCTAAGACAAACTAATGATGGAAAGAGGTCTTCTGGACTCCAGTATTCCTTAGCACTTTCACTCATCCCAATGTTGAGGTGATGAGTGGGGTCCAACGCTTTCCCTTTGACTGGGCACTCTGAAAAAGTTTTAGAAGGCAGTTATTCAAATGGGGCAAACATCTCTACAAAATGTGTCGGGTGTCTCCTGGATGGAGTGGTTATTCCATTAAGGATCGAGTGAAGTATGACGATATCCTTTGCAATTCCAAACAGTATCTACAAAACGTTAACAAAGAAACGTAGCTTGAGGAGATAAGGTATTTGGCTGAGAATCTCTAAAATGTGATCCTTCCAAGAAACTTGTCTGGTTTTCCTTTTGGAATAAATTGGTTTCACAAGAACAAAGCTGAATTTTAAGCGGTTTAAATAATGAGTACCTGATCTTCTCTTTCCATGTTTTGCACTTGGTTGTGTCAAAATCAAACAAGGCACTACGATGGGAAATGCATAAGGGAACTGGTGATGGGGAAGAAAGGTGTCACCAGTTTTGAATCACCTAACTCTCTGGAGAATCCCACTCACTTTCTTCAACCCTACTTCCTCTGAGTCTCACGATGTCACACATGCAGGAAGGCCTGGGAATGCTTTGCCATGAAAGGAAGGGTCAGGGGAAGAAAGAGCATTACCAGTGAGGTCAGAGGGCACTAGGTACTTCCTCTTGTCCAGATCAGGCACCCGGGCCTTAGGAGCCTTCTCCACGATCACCTGGGAGAAGAGGCAGACAGTGGGAATGAAAACTACAGAATCTACTCTCGTATTTTTTCCTTCCTCATCCTACAGTTGCCCTAGCTAAAGTGAGTTTGTCTAGGCCCGATATAACTTTTCTATTTCTTACTCTTCTTTACCCCTTACAAAATGAGTTTTCTTAATAAGGTTGTAGTTTTAATCATGCAATAGGGCATATGATGAAAAGTAAACAGAGAACCTTGATTTTAAGTAATGGTAAGTTACGTCTAAGGTGTACTATAGGATATATGCTTCTATTTAATTACAGCATTAAGAAGATCACCCACGTTTTCTCAGATGGTCCGGAGTGTCTATCAGTTTTGTTCTTTCTTATAAACAGCACTTATTAATGTTATAGATAACATGGTTTAATTTTATATTTTGCCAAAAATTGCAAGAATGACTGCAAAAGAATATTTTCAAGACAGTGTTTTATTAAGTGAAAAAAAAGTCAGTAGTAAAACAGTTCTTATAGCATGATATTCTGTAATATGATGCCAGTACAATAACCATTTATCAATATTAATGATGTTAGGATTTCAAGGGACTTTCAGTGTCTACATTAAATCTTTCTACAATACTTTTAGTTTTAAAAATATGTATTTCTGTAATAAAAAAATTAAGCTATGCAAAAATTAAAGACTTTTTATGCATGTAAATTTATAAAACAAGATTTATAAATATTTTAAATTTTAAATATTAATTTAAATAATCTATTTAAATTTAAATTCTATTACAACATTTATTATTTATGGAAATCATAATATAGCACATAAATGTGATATAAATCACATTTAATTTAAATTATACATTTTTAAAATCTATAGTAAAACCATGCCTGAGCTTTAGATTTTTAGTTTAGAAAATATCGTCATCCTAGATAGAAGATATGGGAAGGACAGAAAAGTTAAAGAAGCAGAAATAAACAGTGGCCAAGTATCCCTAGTAGTGGTGTAATCTTCCTTCAAGAGGATATTTGACCTGCCTGAGCTTCAGCACTCCAATGAGTAAAAGGAAGATGATAACTTTCCAACATGTTTTACAAAGTCATGGTACTGAAACGGTGAACTTGAGTAATCCATAAAATTTTATGTGAAAATGCTTTGTAAATTATACAGAACTATCTAAATATAAGGATTGGTTTAGAGCAAGGGGGGGGGTTGAAGCTTTTAAATGTAAGGAGACAGATTAAAGGAGTGAAAAACTTATCTTGTGTTTACAGAAGGAAAAAAATCCTATTCTAGAACACCAGAGGAACCGTGATCACACTTAAAATTAAAAACTTGAGTAGTGATATAGGAATCAAAAATTCAAAAGAAAAAGTAGGAAGAGATGAGTGAAGGCCCGACAATGAGGATGAACAGGAGGTAGGAGGTTATAAAACCAAAGGCAAACAGGACACATAGCACTGTGTCTAGCAGGAGCTCTGAGACCTGGCAGCTCCAGCTCCAATCAAGAGATGGAAACCACAAGAAGCTAGCAGAAAGAGGGCAATAAAGCTAGCCAACCGCAAAGAAAATATCAGCAGGGGAGGAGGGACTTGGAGGGGAACAGGAAGAGGAGGAGTAATCATTTAGGCCCTGGTTTACCAGAAAATATTTCGGTTTTCAGGAATCCCAGCTCTACTCCACAGTGGGCCCTGGGTTAGCTGCTTTTCCTGTCTGCTTCTCTGTTTTTCTGCAAAATGAAATGTGGCTAATACTCCTTAGGGCTGTTCCTGAATTAAAAAATATATATATACAATCTGTTCCTAACAGTTTCCTGCTATGTTGCAGGTTTTCAATACACTGTAGCTATTAAGATCATTGCAAGAGCCCATGAAACCCTCCTCTCCCAAGGCACATGCACACATAGTCAGGTATGGCAGCTCTAGAGATATTGTTGGGGTTAAGCTTGAGTTATGTGAACAGTCAGGGTATGTGATTGCTGTACCACCAATGGTCCAGCTGAAAGGGGCTTTGAAAATCATTTACTCTAACCCTCTTTTTTTGTAAACAGGACACTTTAGCACAGCAAGATTAAGGGTTGTGCCTGGAACTGGAATCAAATCTCAGAACTCAAGACAGCAGAGCTCTTCCTCCTGCGTCACAACTAGAAAGAAGGTCATAGGCTGAGTACCTAAGGAGCAGTTGGAAGGCTTATCACTGGTTAAAAGATAACTGGAGGGACCAGGAGAACTGACTGATGGTCCTAATAGCTTACAAATTAAACAGTTTTGTAAAACATTTAACTCCAAATTATGAGCAGCAAAACAACAGTGGGGGTGGGGTGATGAGCAGAAATATTCTGGGTGAAAGCATGTAAATGATTGAAATGGGAAGGGTTTGGTTTTAAGGAAACCCATGGGAATTTCACCTCAATTTGGGAACTGGTACATTTCAGAGTTTGTAACTTACACAGAGCTACTGGAACAGAGCCTCATACTGCTCTGTGAACTCTTAAGGGAAACAAGAGTTCTTTTCTCTATTTCCAATACCTAAGACTGTGAGGTACACAGTGCACCCTTAATTCTGTCTAATAGAACTGCATTAGAATGCTAATAGAAATAGCAAACCAGCTGCAATCTGGGGTCTGCCACAGAAGAGCCATGTGAAAATTTTAGGAAATCACTTCTCTGTGCTTCAGTCTTCATCTGTAGGATGGGCATTATAATGGTGTGAGGATTAAGTGAATGACTATAGACACAGTATTCAGAATACGCCCAGGCACATGGTAAACTATCAATAAAAGTTACTTGTCACTTCTAAATGTTATTATAATAGAGTATCACCAGAATTGGGAGAAAATTTTATAGTTGTCATTCAAGGTCCAGGGACCAGGGAGGGAAGGATTAGGGAAGGATCTCTTTTGTGTGCAACTCCCAGGGAATGAATGAAACCAGCCCTCAAGTCTCCTCTTCCTTATAGGAAAAGGACGGCAAGGGGTTTATACCGCTGGCCTAAAGCCCAGGCTTCTTCTGGTAGCTGTGAGACCATGACAGATTAAGGATTGGAGAGGAGGCCCAAAGAGTACCTGCGGGTCAAAAAAGCAAATCAGATCATCGCAATTCCTTCACCTGTAAATTATTTGTAACATTTATCTTAATGACCCTGTCTGAAGATAAAGAGCACAATCTTAAAAGTCTCCGCTCCTCCATTTCCAAAATTCAACGGTTGTTCCCTCTACCACACTTAAGTCGTCTGCCTTCCAATCCGGCTGCGCAGCCCACAGGAGAGAAAAACCAGGCAAGTGGCGGGGGAGGGGTGATGGGAAAAACGCCCGGATGCAGAAAGATACCTTAATATTTCTCCTCTGTTCCTCCTCGCTGCCTACACGAGATTTAATTACATAAACCAGGGTTCAAAACGGAGAGAAAAAGGCCTTAGTCCTTCTTGATTGTGCCCAGCTACAATCTAATCAGATAGGTACCGGGGAAGGCTGGCTGCCCCCGTACATGTCGCCGGAGCCAAGAATGATGAGGCAACCCGGCTGTTGCGCAGAGAACGTGACCTTGTTTTCTGGGCCAGTCCTGTCTTGTGGCAGCCCCCTGCCCCCCAACTCCCAGTCCTCACAGTATAAAAGGATTCCCTGGCTTCCCAGCCTTTCCCTCCCAAAGCCAATGCTACGAGGACTGAAGTCAACTTGATTAAGGGAGAAACAGAAATCTATGGGAGCAATCCCCACGGCATCAATTATTCCCAGAAAACTTCCCTGCGATCTCAAAGGCAGCAAATGTGTGGTCCTGACCGAATCATTCTCGCACAGAAGGGCCACATTTTGAGCACATCACAACCTAAATAGCCTCTGAATACTGCTGAGTCACTCAAACGTAGGCTCCGCTCAAAGGAAGCGGTCAGCTCTAAAGATGGGTATGGGCCCCGGGGATACAGGTTTTAAAAGGTCCGCAGTCAGAACGTCCATTCCATTGGCTCTCCTCGCAGTGAAGGCCATTCAGGGGTAAGTAATTTTAGGGACCAGCGTTCTTCAGTGCCTTAGGGCAGCCATCACGACTCTCCCGCCCCCCGATATTCCCTTCTCCTCCCCCTTCCCGCTCCCCTTGCACTCACAGGGACCCTATCAGGATATTTCTTCCGGATCTTTTCTCCTTCCTTTTTCCGATACTCAAATGGATGGTCCTCCTTATACTGGAACTTCATGATGAACCGCAGGGTTTCTAAGATCCCCGGACGGGGCCTGCCTTCCTCGCTGATGATTGCGTCTCTTGGGTCTTATTCCCTCCGCCAAATTTCAATGTGTCGGAATCGCTTCAGAAATGGCAGCTCCTGTCGCAACGCAGCTTGGTAGAGCTTCTGAAGGGATCTCGGGTGCCCTAGCCTGCAAGTAGGAGATGGCCAGGTAAAGAATTCCCGGTGGCTTTTCCCGAGAGCTGGCAACACAATAACAACACGGCGGCGCGTTGGTATTGTGACGTCACGGCGCCCCGCCCTTCATCCCGCCCCCAGCGCTCTGGACCGCGCGAGTTGGGGGTGGACAGACACTGTCGGTTTCAGTGTATTCTTCTTCTATCGAAACTTTACCTGAACAGAGTTCTCATGCAAATGAGAACAGTTTTTACTTCTTATTTTATTGATAATGTGGCATTAAAGGTGGTTTTAAAACAAAACATTTTCTAAAGATGTCTTTTTCCCTCTCCCTCGCTGTTTCTTGGTTGGATCCAAAAACAAACACACTGGAAGAAAATCCAGCTTTTTCCAGCTTGTTAGGATCTGAAGTCTGGGGGAAGGAGGGATCAGGGTCCTGGAGTTTATTTGGCCAGTGCAGACGTGCCAGGCACTTGCATTTTGCCCTTTGCTCCTTCATTTGCCACCTCCAGGAACCTCGGGAGCTAGGCTGGCTTCCTCTGACCGTGACCCTTCCTTCACCACGTTCGCGTCATTTTGTTTGGGTCCATGCCGCAGTTGCAATTTGTTCCTGGAGCAGGAACGTAAACAAAACGTGACTCAGGAATTTGAAAAGACACATTAGGTAAAGGACATCAGATGTAATCAAGGTCCAGAGAAGTGGTGTCAGTCTTAACTACTAAGGGCTTCACGCCTTTTCAAATATAGAAATGATTCATTTTCTCCTATTAACGCAGAAGTTGGGCCTATCTGATGGAAAAGAAAATATCAAGTGATCTAAGTGATTAACTCAGTGGTTCTCAAACATTCTTTTCTCTTATGCAAAAATTCACCTGAAGGTTAGTACTGGTTAAGTATCCCTAATGTGAATAGAAAGTGCCACCTGAAAAGGGGGAGTGGAGGACTCTGGGTGGTGGGCCAGGTGCCAGTATCACCTCTCTCTGGCCCTCCCCTTTCTCCAACAAGAATCAAAAGGACTAAGGCCTTTCCAACCACTGTTCCTGGCAGTGATTCCAGGAACCTATGGTGGGGGACAGAGGAAATTGTGAAAGATAAGGGTGAGGACAGGCTGGTCTGCCCAAAACAAGGGAGCTCTGCTAACTATTAATATATTAGAAAATGGCAGCCCCTATCTACTTTTGTCAAGGTCTCAGTGTCTCTGATTTAAAAAACAAATCCACAAAAGAAACTGAGTTTCATTATTGAAACGAGAATGAATTACATAGCCCTACTTCTTGATGTTAATTTTTTTTCTCCATGGTATCTTTCAGTCCTTTTTATGTGTGAAAATCCAGGAATTATTTTATCACATTATATTTTTATAATTTTTATTCCTTATTTTCAAATTGAAATTTTCAGCTTATTTTAGCTTCGGTTCAAATAGAGCTAAATGTCTCAAAGGAGAACCTTACAACCAGTTGAGAAAAGTAATTACGATGAAGATTAATATTTTAAGACTATTATTCTATGATCAAATCTACTGGAAACAATCGTAGCTAGTTAAAAATACTGATTTTAACTTTTAAAAATACCTAAGCACAGTGGCAATTTATATATGAAAAATAATTTGGAGATGGAATTTCGATTAATCTTTCTGCCTCAAGGCTTTTCTAAATGCTAATGCTTTATTGTAGAATACACAATCTGTGAACTTCCAAAGTTTGCTCTCTGCCTGTATTCTCAGCATAACATTTAATATATTACACAAAATGTAATATTCTCTTAGTTCATATGTGAGAAATTTTAAGGAAAGATTCTGATTAGTCTTTTATAAGTCACCTGGCCTTCTTAATGGTCAAGGCAGTGAGAATCTATGATTTGTGGGTCCCACTAGAACTACGCAGTGGTTAGTGTGGGAGGAGTAGCTTCCTACAAAGCAATGTATACCTCCGCCGCCAAAAAAAAAAAAAAGAGAGAAGGAATGGACATGGTATTATCTAATGAACAATACATCATTTATGTGTCCTGTGACAAAAATAAGCACACAATGCTTTCAGAGCACATTGTAAAGACACAGAGGGACCCAGGCAAATGGGGGTTAAAAGAAAGGCTTCCTGAAGAAGGCGATGCCTGAACTAAGCTCCAAATGATTTACAGGAATTAGGCCAAAAAAAAGAAAAAAAAATAGGAGAAAATGTTTTTACAGGAAGATCATTTGACGATATCCAATGACCATAAATAAGGGCAATATAGGGAAAGAAGTAATTTAAATAATTTAGTATGCCTGGAACATAGACTACAAAATACGAAATGGCTATATATGAGGCTAGAGAAATAAGTCCCTTTTTTAATTATGGCGTTTTGATGATGTACGATCAGAGGCTTACAGTAGCCACTGTATTCATTTCATAAAATCTAAATTTGCAGTCTAAATGCACCAGTCCAACATAAGAAAGATAAAGAAGATGTCAGTCAGAGACTCATGATGTATAGATAGGGATAGAGATAAATGTAAAGATAGAGTTGGAGGGAGAACTAATGGCATTTAAGTCCCTAGTTTCAGGTAGTCTCTGTGCTATTTGGTAACATGTTACTTGTATTTATATCCTCAATGCTTTGGATACAAAATGAAGACTCAAAAAGTGCATAGTATGTCTATGGGGACAGAGCCAGGAGCGCAGTTTCCAGGCTCTCACCCTCACGTGGAAAGGTGCTCACTGGGGTAGTAAATGGCCATCAACTGTGATGGGATGGCCATCAGCTGTGGCTAGTTGGCCGTCAGCTGTAACCAGTGAGCCATTGGCCACTAATATAACTGCTGTGGCTACGCTAACAGAAAATGGGGGCTGGCAAGAAGGTGGTGGCTAAGCTAGCAAGAGCAGATTGCAGTTAGCACAGCAGAGTGTGGATTGCGGATTGCAGAGAGGCGGATTGCAGTTAGCAAGTGAGGTTGGTTGGCAGAAACAAGTGGACGGCGGGTTGCAGATCGTGTGGCTCCTGCTTCCTGTGTCTCCAACCCAGGCGCCAGTGAGACTATAGCGGTATGACTCTCCTATCTATGGCTCCGTGGGTGTTCCTTTTTGGCCTCACCATATCCTGCATTCTTATGTGGGGAGCGGGAGCTGAGACCCTGCATGACACCGTGCATGACAATGTCATAGTCAAGAAAGCAAAGGGTAGACTACTGATTTAAGATGGTGGATTGAAAAAGATATAGTTTTCTTTGTTGTCTCCTGAAAATCCACTAAATCAACTGTGTCATAGGTTCAATTATGTCCCCTGAAGAAATGTTGAAGTCTCAACACCCAGTATCTATAAATGTGACTTTACAAATAGGGTCTTTGCAGATAATCAAAAGATGAGGTCATTAGGGTAGGCCTTAATCCAGTATAATTGGTGGCCTTCTAAAAAGGAGAGCATTTCGACAAAGAGAAAGACATGCAAAAAGGAAAGAGGATTTAATATACATGCTTTATGTATAGTATGTGTATATGCATTAACCCCTGTAATCCACACATAATAATATAATGTATATGTACTCATTTTATCATTTTACAACTTAAGAATTTGAAGCATAGAATGATTAAGTGACTACACCATGATTGGACAAGGAGTAAGGAAAAAGCCCAAAAGCCTGGTTTTAGCCTCTTATTCAATAATAGTCTTTTTGCCACGACCCATTATACTCATCTAATTAAAATTACGATATAACTATGCTTAGAAGATAGGAGGCACAAGAAATGTTCAGATGTGTCATGGTAGCAAAGGTAGGGATCATGGTAACGAAAAGGGGTAAATTTTATTTCTTCTATAACGGCAAGTTGATAGATGATGCACCAAACTGAACATAAAAATCAAGAATAGCAATATATGCATAGTATTTGTTGAAATGTAGATTTTACAAAGTCAGCTGAAAAAGTAGGGCGTATGCGTACATGTACGGGGGTAGTGGGAAGGTGCTATTTTTCTTCACAATCCTTATAGAGCTCTTTGACTTTTTAATCTTCATAAATGCATACATTTAATTCAAATAATAAAATTAAATTTAAAAATAAGAGCAAAAGTTTTTTCCATTTGGTATTTCAAGCCTGAGGAAGTTGAGTATAAAACCAACTCAGACATTCAGATCCCTGCAAGTTACATCACTTCCTGCAATTCAGCCTCCAAAGCTGACAAAAGGGAACACACAGTTTGGAGAAGTAAATGGTGCTCTGCAGGCATTCAAATGGCTATGTTTACTTACTATTTACTTGGCTTTTGATGAACTTTTGTCCCCTTTGAATTGACTGTGTATTCATCCACTTTGGTATTTACTGAGTGTGGATTTACAACTTTTTTGAGAAAGGGAGCGAGTAGTACTCAACTTTCCCACCTATAGTAATTAGTATTAACATCATATGGGAGAGCAGGTTCTATGTAGTGCAAGAGGGGAGTATAAGAGAGAGCCGGCGTAGGCAAGTTTGATATACAAACTGGTACTCAAGAAACATCTAGAGACTTGGAACATTGATATCATTTGTCAAACAAGGATAGTAATAGCCAAAGGGCAATTTAAACAGTTAAAGAATGACTATCATGAAGCTGAAATAAAGAGGTGTAAATTGAGCCTGCCTTATTTCTAGCTTTGCCTATAACTAAGCATTTATGAAAGAAATTGAAAAAGTACTTGTGTTCTCTGTGGAATAGTTCAGTAGCCATAATGGTCTCAACTCTCTTCTACATTTCACTTCTCGTATTCATCCTCTAGAGATAGCCAAAGCATCATATAAGTTACATGATCTCTTTCCCTCTTCAAAAACTTATGATGGCTTTCATAGAATGTAGGATTAAAGATCAAACTGCTTAAGCTCCCATGTAATACCTTCCATAAAAAGATGCCAACCTATCTTTCCAGATTCATTCTTTTTATATCACTCTTGAAATTTTTTAACATTCTCCATGACTCACATTCTCATTATTTCTATCCTTGCACATAGACAGAAAATGCTCTTATACTGTGTATTTGAGGTTTAAAAGTCTATCATAAATCAGGTTTCAATTCAAACACTACAACTTCCATGACACCCTTTCCAAACTCAAAGTTAGAAGGAATTCTGAAGTGGGAAACAGTGTAAATCTGGCTTAACCAAGGTGAAGGTGCCAGCAGGAGAACACTGACCAACATCACTCAGAGACACCATGTAAAATATTTTCCACAGTTTAACTCTCAGTGTATCTTAGACGATCCATAAATCACTAAATTGTTTTCTCAGTCAGTCTGCTCAAGGGCAGACTTCCCATCATGGCCTCTTTATTGCTTTCCAGCCAATCTGCTTACCCAACGAAAAGAAAACACAATTCACTATTCCCAGACTTTGCAATTTTTCTCTTTTGTCTCTTAAATTGGTTACATAAATCTCATTTTTGCTTTATTTCCATACACCCATGTACAAGTAAACTCTTAATGTGTTAATCAGACCCTCTAATAAAGGTCTTCTAGGCCACATCTATAAGGCCAACGCAAGTGTCCAAACCGCAGACAAAACCAGTCATCACAGCCCAATTTTCTTTCAGACCCATCTTCCCTCAGGAAGGAAAGCCTGTATTGTCCTGTGTAAACTAATATACACTGGTCTTTCAGGTCTCTCAGAGATTAGGAGCTTTGTGCTGTCAAGAGTTATTTCCTGCTATGTTGATATGGACACTTCCTTTCAGATATCGTTATCAGACTAGACACAGCCCAAATTGTTTGCAGGAGTTTCGGTTTTGGCAAGTAAAAAGTGATGTAAAAGGTGGCTTTTTGCCCAGTGTAATCACCCCCAGGCTACCCAAAGAAGGCTGTCCAGGATGGGTTGTGCAGCTTCATGGCCACGTTGCAGGTCTATACACAAGGTGTCATTTGGGCTAAGAAAGAGGTGGCAGAGAATCACTACTGCTTAAAAAGAGAAAAGGCCTAGAGAACAATGGTAAAGACATCCCATTTCCCAACCATTTTGTTGTTTATTTTTCAATTTGAGCACAGCTGAGAGTTCTGCTGAAAAAAGTAAGGAATTATCATCCATTTCATCACTACCCCCCAGTTTATTTTCAGGCTCTCATCATTTTTAACTAGGATTTTTACAGTGTGCTCCTAGGTAGAATAAAGACCTGCCTTCTTCACGCTTCAGCTAAGACCTCTGACTTTCATCAGAGTATCTTTCTAAAATGTTGATCACATTATGGCACTGTCCTGCTAAAAACACATTAAGTAGCTCCGGATTGTCTTCAAGTTCAGTGTCTGAATTACTACAAGGCTTAACAATGTGACAGTTATTTTTTTTTCTTCAGCTCTCCCATTTTACTATACTCCTTCTCCAGTTTACAATATATAATTCAGATTGCATATAGAAGGAAGTGAAGCCAAATGGATGCTAATAGCTTGTGACAAAATGGGAGGGCGACAAGAGTGAAGTCTTCCGGGGGCTGAGGAGAGGGGCAAAGGGACAGGGAGAGGTGGGGCAGAGAGATCTCTTTAGAATAAAACAGGATTTCTTCTAAGATCTTTTTATACCTTTCGACATTTTAACTTAAGACCCTGGTATCTTGAAGGAGTAACAGCCAAGAATAGTTTATGGAATGTGTGATAATGAAGTGATTCATTTGGCAGTGGCAAAACAAGGCCACCTCAGGTGCTATTAACAATCCATGCATTTCAACAATTTCCAGAGGCCCTTTGATAAATGACTCAGAACAGATGCAGATCACCCGCAGGTTATGCTCAGAACATTTTCCCTGTGGCTGGGCTGAGTGAGAATGCCTCAAAGAATGGATTTAACAAGGTGCTGCACTACTCAGCTATTCCAGGCCTCTGTCATGTCTCCCTGAGTACAGGAGCTAAATCCCTAATAAATGAGTTTTCTCAAATGTTCCTTACCTCTACAGAAAATATTAGGAGGAATCACATATCTTTAGTTGTTTACATCAATTAACAAATATGATTGATGAAATAAAGCTAGCTACTTCAAGTGTGACTTAGCAGTAATGTGGCAAAAGGACAAATCAGAACAATAGCAGGCAGGTGAAAATTAAATGTCCATACCAAGAATAACAAATACATGTGCATAATACTTTACAAATCTTGTCATATATACTTAGCTTATTTTATCTTCACAACAATCTTGTGAGGTGTTATTATCGCCTATCTTACAGATGAGAAAACTGTGCTTTGAAGATTTCAGTGACTTATCTAAGGACACTACTGAGTAGTTTTTCCCCAAATATTCTTTACTTCCTCAATTTTCCAATAGCAGTACATTTTGGAGGTAGTGTGTTAGGTGGACAGCTTAGTGTCACACAGCTGGATGGTGCCTAGGAAAGGGTTTCACTCAGGCTTAGTTCACTTAACGCGGCAGGAACTGGAGAGGTGTGTGGATAGGCTCAAATAGGAGAATGCATTTTCCATCGAGTCCACTAGGTGGCAGTAAAGCCCACCACTAGAGACTAGTGTTTGTCACTGCAGACAGTTGATTTTAAGTGGTCAAAGCAGGAAGGAGGAAAAAAAGCAAAGCAATGCTATTCTTTCAGTTAGAAAAGTGTGTGTGTGTGTGTGTGTGTGTGTGTGTGTGTGTGTGTGTTCATAGGGCAGAGGAACTGAAAAACGAATAAAACTCTATGCAGTTTCTCACACCACTGGTGGGTAGAACGGGAGTGAAAAAAAGCCGTTGATATTTTGCGCTTCAATACTGTACTGTGCTCTCCTAGCCCACACCTGCAATCCCACCCCTGGATTCTGGATGTCCAGTTACGTATTACATGATGTCCAAGATTATCATTGTCATTCAGTATAAAAGTGGGTGTTCTCTCAAGAGGAAGTGTGAATTTGGTGAATTATATTTATGGCTGTCTTCCTCCTTGAGTGTATTATTATCTATTAGCTGGCAGAGAAGAGCAACTTGCAGTATCATATGCGTAAAGGAACTCAAGAGCTGAAGGAATTTGAAGAGACCTTTGATGCTTTCCTGGTTCAGTAGTAATCAGCATTGCTAGAAGTTAGTTGCAAATTTTGGCTATTGGATAAAGATGAGAGTTCTCTATTAGAGCATTCCATATCAGAAAATACATGAGGCTGGAAATAAAGAGTTGGAACCCATCTTTTCCACCAAATGATGTTTAGATGTCATCCTAAATCTTCTGAAAGTTAGAAAAAATTGCTCCATTTGTCTATCTTTACCAATTCTGGGGACACCCTCACCCCACTTATAAAACTAGAGTTCCCATCAATTTGAAGAGTGTTCTACTTGAGGAACCTCTTTCTCCATTGGAGGCAGCTGCTTTTCTTCTGGCACCGGGGGCAGATCAGGTGCTTTCTGCCCACATCTTGCGACGGTGAAGCGACTCATGTGAAGAGCTTCCTCATACCCGGGGAGGGTGTCCAAAGATGAGGGCAGCTGGCCCAGGGAGCTGTGAGAGTGAGCCACTGCCAGAATTCTCCGAGCCGCGGGGCCAAATGCTGACTGCAGGGCTGGTGAGGGAAAAAGGAACTGAGCTAAAGTAAATGTGGCATTCTCAGAAATCAGATTTACAACACACTTAATTTCCTTTTACTTTTAACAAGTGTCCAAACACATTGTCAACTCTCTGCCACAAATGTTATGAAAATCCTGTGAAGCTTGTTTAGAAACCAACTTCACTTTCTTCCAGAAGATTCTGTCTTCTCTGGTATCTTCAAATAATCTAAATTGTGTTCCTGTCTTATAACCCTTTTTCCCCCTTTATAGATTTAGAACGCTTTACACTAACCCACTGACTCCTTAGAAATATTTATTTCTGCCTTATTCATCTTTTCTCAAAAATGATAGTGAGAACAGGGAGGCAGGAAAGATGAAAAGCAACACACTATATTGTTCTCTTCGCAAAATAAATACCGCAGTGTTTTGTCACCTGCTGTTCTGCCTGGTATTTACTCTCCGATTTTAGGAAAGAATATAAAGAAAACAGAAAAAAATAAAGTGTCTTATGACCGACCTTCAAGGATATGTTGGGGTTAATATTTATTGTATCAAGACTTGGAGAATAAAGAACTGAAAGTACCCAAGACAAATTTCTCTAAAGATATGAAAGAGTATAGATAGAAAATGGCAATTTTTACAAAAGGCAAAACATTTTTGAAAAAGGGATTTGCTCAGAGTTTAAAATAATTTTATCAAAATAACTATTTGTGAACTGGGTAATTCTGCCTACAAATCATTTCCAGTATTGTCTTAACATTTCATTTCTTTCTTCATTCTTCATTCTCTTCAAAAATGTTACCAATATTTGAAAATACAGCATTTGCGAAAGCCCTGTGAGGCTTCTGGAAATTAAAACTACTCTGAGCTCCAGAATCTTTAATATTATTCAATCAATGTTTTTATACCATTGTACCATCCTAACTGTTTGTTTAAATCTTGGTTCACCTCCCATGTATAATGTCAGTGTACTCACAAGTGATTGTGCTTTGGAGAGTGCTGTCATGATCAAAAGCTATGACTGTCACTTCATACGGTGGCCGGTCCTCGTCTTCTCCATTTTGCTGGCGACTCAGGCAGCAGCGGAAACACACAGAAGTCAAGCCACATAGTAGAAGCAAAGCGCCAATCACCACCAGCAACCTGCAAGGAACCCCCCGGGGCAGTGAGAGCTCTGTGATCTACTTTGTTTCCCAACTTTGGCATAATCAGTCTTCAATGTCTGCATTTTGATTCTTGTGTGAATATTTTATAGAATAATTATAAGACTTTAATTTCAAGGCTTTCACTTCACATATATACTTCCTTATTTTGTCAGCAAGACTAGTCGGTTTATTAAAACAATTGGTAAGAGATTTAATGTTGTTTGGAGAGACTGCTTTTAACTTTACTGAAGTAATCTCCTCTATGTGGATATGTCTAGAACTGATCCTGAGAAAGTACATAATAACCTGTTCATGTCGGTCGAGGAGATGGTATTGAAAGAGGAAATCCTGGCATATTGTGACAGAGAGTAGTGATGAAGCAAATAAACTTTACTCCATGAGACACTAGGTAAGTAGGCTGGCTGTTCCACACATTTTTTCCCCTGCTGACAAATATTTAAAAACTAAAAATACTAAAAATAATAAATAAGACCTGAGAAAAATGAAGTCCCTTTTAAATATCTTTCTGGGTTTTAAAGTTGAAACTTACCATATATACCAGAGATGTACCCAATCTGTGGTCAGGCAACTATGAAGAAAGAATAAAAATTTTTGCAATAAAAATATAGTCAATACCTCTTATGATTCCAGAATCAGAATGAGTTACAATAATATGATACATTGTTATAATAAAAGCATCACAGTTTATAATTTCAGTATCACCAGCTGAATCTATTGTGAAAAGGAATGCCTTAGTGTTTTATACTATAGATGGCATTGTGTAAATCATTTTGTAAATCATAAGATAGACTAAAGTAACGATCATGAAATAGTGTTAATAGAAAATATAACCATGACCATTGTAAACAGTTATGATGAAAATTACCAACAAAGAACTTCTAATGCAAATTTACAGAGTGAGTTTGAAAATGGGTGTGAAAGTTAAGGTTTGTATGTATTTGAGGTCGATAAAATTTAAACATAAAGAAAATTTTAGTTATAAGCATGAAAGCAATACAATGAAGTTTGTAATTTCTGTTTTGCAAGTTGTTGCAAAAAGGGCCACCATGAAATCATAAAAACTCTCACCATAAAAAGGGCCCTAAATATTCACATCCAGAATTAAAACTGATATACATATCTGCTGAGGCCAAACAAAAAATAGGAAAAAATGTGGAAACAAACTTTATCATAATGAAAGCTAATTAAGTATTCTGAATTAAGTAGGGCAATTTTCTTTTTAGGGATAAAAAAATATGGATTACATGGAAGGAGGAGTATGGGATAAGCTCAGGAGTGGAAAGGAGAGGGAAAGGAAAATATTTGTTTATCTTTGAAGATGAGTAAACTTAATAATACTTTCTGATCTGTTGATCTATTCAAATTCACTTCTATATCCTTTCTTTGTTTGAACAGTTGTAGAAGATACAGTTTGCTTTTTCACTGAACAGTGTCTCCTCTAGGTTTTCTCACATCCCTCATTTGTTCAAAGCCCCTTCTAGTTCTACGACATTATGATCCGGATTCTATTAAAAATGACTCTTCCTATGGTGGTAGGTGTCTAAAACCTGACAGTGTGTGACAAGTAACCAAGGCCATCACCATTTCTCCTGGGTGTAACATATTTGGCTGTTGGGAAACGCTTCTCATGGCTAAATATGTGTTTTCCTTCAGCCTGAGCAAGTCTTTTTATTCAAACTGTCCCTGCTTTTTTTTTTTTTTTTTTACTAGTTTACCTCTAAGTGGAATGAAACTTTCCCCTCTTTATCTTTATTTTGTCCATTTTGTCTACATAAGACCTAATTGTGACAGGTTTAGGTTAATGGATAATTACCTCAAAGTGATAGCTAAATGAAGTCTGCAATACATATCATCATGTCCTAAAAAATAGAAAATGCTTTTCAGATTTGAAGTAGTGATACACTTTGGCAATCACCCAAATATATCTGCTTGTGACTAAGATATTTACTGAATTCAGTCTGTCTTGATGAGTCACTGAGAAGCACGGGTAAGAAAGTCTGCTGCAAATCTCTGTGATTGCATAAATTGAGATTCAGTCAGCTGTTTTGTTAGGAAGATTGGCTTTGGAAAAAATGCTGTCAGCGGTATTATTTTGAGTGCTTAGGATAACACAAATGCTTGTCTTTATTTCTGGATAATCCATCTGTGAGATAAGTGGGTTGAGATGATGCCCATTTACGTAGAAATAAAGGAAGTCACAGATATCTGATGACCTCTTGACCCTGTGTTGTGTATTGATGTTTTTGTCTGTCTCTCCTTCCTCCCCAATTATATTCTCAGATACTTACTGCGCAGGACTGACACAGTTCTCCTCACATCTTGCCCAAGGAAGCTGTAGGAAGGGAAAGAGTCTCAGACAGGGAAATTGTCTCATCTGCTGCGCTAAGCAGCCTATCTGTTATCCCTCATGACTATGCTCAGTTAGATCAATTAGTAAGAGCAGGGCAGATGGAAGGACAAGGTCATAAGTTTAGCCAGTTTAGGGCTGTGTTTTCATCTCTCCCATGCTTATTCATTGCTACATTTGAAGTGGCGGAACTTGGAACAACAACTATCTAATCTGGTTCTTTCTTTCTTTTCTTTCTTTTTTCTTTCTTTCTTTCTTTCTTTCTTTCTTTCTTCTTTCTTTCTTTCTTTCTTTCTTTCTTTCTTCTTTTTCTTTCTTTCTTTCTTTTTCTTCTTTTCTCTTTCTTCTTTCTTTCTTTTTTTTTTTCTTTTTTCTTTTTTTTTCTTTTTTTTTTTTTTTTTTTTTTTTTTTTTTTTTTTTTTTTTCTTTCTTTCTTTCTTTCTTCTCTCTCTCTCCCGTCTCCTCTCTTTCTTTTCTCTCTCTTTCTTTCCTTTTTCTTTTTTTTTCTTTCTTTTTTTTTTTTTTTTTGTGATGGGTGGGGCATCACTGTTTTGTGAATGAGAAGTAAATTTATATCAATCTTTGTCCTTGAAATTCCTGATCTGTCCCTCAGGATATTGTTATTGTTCTTCCTAATTCCCAGTGCAAGCTGAATTCTACCCCACTGTTCTTTTTCATTCCCTTAATACATCAATAACTCACCAAACAAGAGAAGAAGAGCAGTGAGGGGACTTATTTATCAAACAGCTACTATATGCCACTCTCACTGTTAAGCACTTTTAATATTTCATAACATTTCATCAAAATAATGCTATAGGTGGGTATATTTAACTTTATTTTAAATGGTCAAGGAACTAAGGCGTAGGAGTTTAAGGAGCATGACCAACTGCACACATTATGGATTTGGCCATAATTCAAAGCAAACTCAGTCATATATGTATGTTGAATGAGTTAATAGAACCAGGGACAAATCTGCTCTAACAACCCTTTGACATTCCTGTCAAGTCTCTTCAAATAAACTTTCTAGCAAATAAACCTTCCACTCCTTCTTCTACCTTGCATTATAGTTGACTTTCTCCTTCAAAACCTCTCTAGGTAAACTAAAGGCTAGAAACACCTAAAGTTCTTGGTAGATAAAATGCTTCTTTCAGGACTGTTGCAAAAAGAGAAGAAAAGAGAAAAGAAAGGACAGGAAGGTCAAGGAAAAGAAGAGGAAGTAAGAAGAGAATACAAGAAATGGATTTTTCAGACATTAATTTAACTCCTACATAAGAAGTGAAACAGACAGTCCACACCCTGCTAGGAGCTGAGCAGGAAACTGATACCAGCCAGTTTCTTCATTTGCTCTCCTTCTTAGTAGATTTCATAGCTGTGTAAACTTCCCCTTGACAGTTGACCAGAATCCCTCAGTCCAGTGACCCCTTTCCCAGCTCATGAGTTACTCAGGGGCTTCTGATTTTTAATGGGGAGAAATAAAAGATCCAAAGTATTTTTAAAGAATTTTCCCTCTTTTGACTTACTTCTGATCTGGAGGCACCTATAAACTTCAAGAATAGTGTTAAAGCTGATATGGGGAACTCTCTTTAGGGGAATTACATAGCTAGTTTTGATCATACTTGGGAATTTGAAGGATGGGTGATGAGCCGCTAAAAGATAGAAATACGCATAAGTGGCTCTTCTAAATTGCCTTAGCCTCTCTACTTGTATCTATGAATGCCCTAATTTCTGTCCCCCTTTTCACTGAAGTTGTCATTCATCAGTCCTGCACTATGTAACCACATATTAAGGAAACATTCTAGTTATTCATTTCCCACTACCCTCTTTGTTCTGTAGAAGTCTTTCCCCCTCATTCATTTCTGTCCAGATTCTTCTGAGAGTTGATTTATTTGAGAAACAAACAAAAGCTTTATTCTTGAGTTTTTGCAACTCACCTGCATGAAACACACCAGGGCGGAAGCCATCACTGCAGGGGCTCGTGTTCCCATTAGACTGAAGTCCTGCTTCTCCAGGACCACACACTGAGGTCTGTTACCTCCTTTCCATGCTCTGTGCCATGTCTGATTTCTTGACCTAGAGGACTGAAGGAGAGAAACTTTTCTCAGCAATAAATTCATTTTCCTTTTCTCTCTTTCTCTCTTCTTATTCCCCTGGGCTTTATTTTCTGTGGTCTTTCCTTTCCCTTTCATCCTGGCTTCTTTCTCTCTATTCCTATTTCTGGTTTTAGGGTCTCCACATTTGCTTCCCTGTGTCTTCTTTTCTTCCCTTCTACTATTAATCCTTTTTATATGCCTTTAATTTTCTCCCACTGCCCCCAAAAGGAATATATTCAAGGAGGACACATCAGTCCTCTGAATTAGGGTTTTTTTTAGGCAGTGGTGAGAAACTTGACTTTGAAGAGGATCAAAGGCAGATTGCTGGTGACCAAATAAGTTCTCTATTCCATCAGAAATATTCTTGGTCCTTCACCGCAGCACTCCAGGGTGACTGTTGAAGGTTGAAAGTCACCCTGTCAATTTCCATTCACTCCCCTTCCATGTGATTAGCCCTCCTTGCTCTTTGAAACCCTCCCCTTCACTATGTTGATAATCAACTCTCCTGGTTCTGGGTCATTAATTTCTAACCATTGCAGTGGGAATGACAAGTTGCCAAATGAACTGGAAAGCCATCCCATCTTTGGAGAAAGAAGGTATGAAAATGAGAATTTCTGGGTCCTGTCCATGAAATTCTCCTCCACCCTGACTTAAATTCCCATTGAAACAGATAAGTAAGACAGATACATGTTTTTTAAACTGGATTCCAAGACACCTCTCTCTCTCTGTCTGTCTCTGTCTGTCTGTCTGTCTGTCTGTCTGTCTCTCTCTCTCTCTCTCTCTTTCTGTCTCTCTCATTCTCTCTCTCAAATAAAATCTAAGGTAAGAGTAAAAATAAGCACAAATGGAAAGAATGTAGGATATTTATAAAGAAACATATCCACAGGAATGAATGAATGCTCTATAAATGATTTATACTTGTTAGTAATCTTTTACTTACTAGAAAGTATTTAAAAATTTACTAAATATTTTATAAGAAAATTAGACATTAGTTTATAGAGGTATATCTATCTCATAAGAATCTAATAAAACTACTTTTCAAATCCTTTCTAACTCTAAAAGTCTAATTTTACTGAGTGATTATTGAGGGGGAACTGTTGAGTGAGATTGATTCTAAGAGTGCTCACACAGCATGACAGTATTACGTGAGAATGGAGAATATAAACTTATTTTTTTTCCCATAGCTAAAAAAATCAAATAGTGAGAGAAAAGCCTAGCATGACACAGATGATTTAAAACCAGTCAGTTCCAAAACTAAATGAGCATTGCTTTATTTTTTTAAATGTAAGGAAGATGGAGTTAGGAGGAACAGTATTTTCCAAATTTCAGCAGAAAGCTTGGTGAGGAGTGAGGTATTTTATAGGACAAGGAGAGCAGAACTCTAATCCGGGCCCTCCATTGAGTTGTTATGTAGTCTCTTCAGTCCTTAATTTTCCCATTCATGAAATAGGAGTGCAATGTCCATTTGACCTGCCCTAGATGGTGTTTGACAGAGAAAATACAATCAGAGACACAAAGGCATTTGATTAGAATATTTCTGTTCAGAGTGCCATGTATCTGAGTAGCAGCATCAAAGTTTCACGTCTCTTTCTCTTGTCAGAGAGATAGAAGATCATGACTAAGAATCCAGCTAGGTTTTCTGAGATTAAATACTTGCTATGTGACTTACTAGCTGTTTTATATCGGGCAAGTTATTACATCTCTCTCGGTTCGGTTTCATTCTATCTAAAATGGGTAATAATATAACAATTTTTCTTCATATACTTACAGAGACTAAGTAAGTTAATGTGTGTGAAATGCATATAATTGTCTTGATATAACAAGCATTTTATAAGTGTTAACTAAGATGATCTTGATTTCCACTCAATTTTACCAATGACCTTCACCTTCATGGATAACTAGTGTCCTCCATGCTTCTCATATGTATTATTACCACGACCATGATTTACCTTTCCTGGCATTCCAGATCTTAAATAGTTCCCCTTGCTATCGTGGCCCCATCTCTTCTCCCAGTGGTGCTAGACTTCACCTGCATGAACAGGTTTGCCAATTAACGTGACTGTTTATTCCACTCAGTGCCCTTTCCTGCCATGTGATTGCCATCAACTTTTTGCCCTCCAGCTTCCTAATTGGTTTGAACAAAATAGGATTCTGTTAATGACCTCCTTGTTGCGGTTTCTTTCTCAGAATTACCACCGCCATTTTTTTCTCTCTCAATGGGTTATTCCCTGGAGAAATAGAACTTTTTTTTTTTTTTTATCTCAATGAAAGTGATCATGCCCTGTGGCAATTTTAACTCTGAGCTCAGTCTCATAGAAGAGGAAAAGGGATTCAGGTGGGAAGACTAGAGAAGGCCCAGCGCAGAAGGGCAGGTAGCTGAGGTAGAGAGAAATGATCTCATTACTATCCTACACAATCTTGTAGTTCCATTAAGCTTGTGAATCATTAGCTTATACACAAGTTGTTAAGGACTTGGAGCGGAACCAATAGAGGGTACATGTACACAGGCCTTTTCACCTATGCTTCAGGGCATTGTTATACAATAGTTGCAACAAGTGGGACTAAAGAACTACTTATTTATGGTTTCTTTGATTATTCTCCTTTTAACCTTGCCTAAATCGTGTGACCCACCATAGATTCCCTTCCTCTCTGTGCCTCAGTGAAACAGAGGCCAGGACTATTATTACTCTGAGGCATCAAGTATGAGTTAGAAAGAGCTGAGCAGTGAGTTGAGCCATAGCCATGGCTTCAAAAATAGATAATGTGGCAGAAGAAACCAGTTCCATCTTGCAACTACTCCACTAGGAAGTGTCTCTATTATATGAAGCAAGATTGCAGCCTGAGTTTGAGTGGCAACCTCAGAAACATTGAAAGTCAGCGGTAGGATTAGATTTAAGGAAGTTTAACAAAAGTGGAGTTTGAAGTTTATCACAGGATTATTAGTTTTATGTGCCATGTAACACATTACCACAAATCATATGAGCAGCAATGTAAAGTGCCATTTATTACCTCACAGTGTCTGTGGGTCAGAAGTGTCGGAAGAGCAGCTGTGTCCACTGCTTAGGGTATCACAAGGCTGCTATCAAGGGGTCCACTAAGTTGTGTTCTCATATGAAGGCTCAACTGGGGAAGAATACAGTTCCAAGCTTCCTCAGGCAGCATACATTTCTATGAGGTTGTGGGATTCATGTAAGCTTTCTCCTTTAAATCCAGCCAGAGAGAAAGAAGAGGGAGAGAAATTTTAGCAAGTTTGGCAATATAGCTTATGTAATCACGTATACATGATCACATATATTTCCTCACCTTTGCCACACTCCAAGCCACAAATCCTACCCACATGCAAAAGAAGGTGGTAACACAAGGGCATAAACACCAGGAAGCAGGGATAATGAGGACTACTTACAGTCTGACAAGTCTGTCCAGCTATCTGCCATGTAAGGATTAGAGAAAGTATCCCCCCCGGATCTTTAAATACAGAGAAACCCAAATGTCTATCAATGGATAAATGGATAAACCCAATGTGGTTTATACATACAATAGAATATTATTTAGCTTCAAAACAGAGGGATTCTGGTACATGGTACAAGTTAGATGAACCTTGAAGATATTATGCTAAGTGAAATAAGTCAGATACAATAGGACAAATATTGTATGCTTTCACTTATATGAACCACCTAGAGTAGCAAATTCATAAAGACAGAGTATAGAAAAGTGGTTTCCAGGGGCTGAGAAGACGAAGGAATGGGGAGTATTATTAGTCAGTGTCCTCCAGAGAAACAGAATCAATAGGATGTATATATACACGGAGAGAGAGACTCATTATAAGAAATTGGCTCATGCAGTTATCGAGGCTGGCAAATTCCAAATGCAGTGTGGGCCGGCACGCTGGAGACCCAGGAAAGCCAGTGATGCAGTTCCAGTCCAATTGCTGTCTGCTGGAGAATTTTTTTCTTATCTGGAGGGAGGTCAGTTTTATTGTTCCATTCAGGCTTTCAAGTGATTGGAAGAGACCCATTCACATTATGGAGGGAAATCTGTTCTACTGATTAAAATGTTAATGTCAGCAAAAAATACTTTCAGAGAAACACTCAGAAGAATGTTTGACCAAATATTTGGGCTCCTCTGGGACTCAGAGACGTTGATACATAAAATTAACTATCATAAGAGTTATTGTTTAATGAGTACAGTTTCATTTGGAGAAGATGAAAAAGTTCTGGAGATGAATGGTGATGATAGTTGCACAACAATGTGAATGCACTTACTACCACTGAACTGTACACCTAAAAATGGCTAAATGGTAAATTTTTTTTTTAATTAAAGTTTATTGGGGTGACAATTGTTAGTAAAGTTACATAGATTTCAGGTGTACAATTCTGTATTACATCATCTATAAATCCCATTGTGTGTTCACCACCCAGAGTCAGTTTTCCTTCCATCACCATACATTTGATCCCCTTTACCCTCATCTCCCACCCCCTTTCCCTCCTTACCCTCTGGGTAAAAATTTTATATTAAGTTTACCACAATAAAAAAAGAAAGGAAACCATTTGTTTCTATCCAGCTTGAATAGTGAAAGGCAAAACAAGCTGTGCAGAGGAGCGAGATCACTCAGAAGATGGTGAGTGATCTCACTTTCAAACTCTCCATGTTGTGGCTCCTCAATATGAGCTTTTGGTTTGAAGGAAGTCAAGAAAAAATGTGAGGGTGACCCTGGTGTGGATGTTCCCTACCTCACACTGTATTTTTAAAGTCTACTATGAAGTGGATAGTCTGCCTTAGTGATCTGAGAAGTCTCCTACTGAATCCTTCGAAAGATATTCATACTGAATTTATAATGTCTTGGATGTCTCCTATGTGTCGTATTAATTGACATAATTGAAAGAACAATGAGCTGAGTTCTTGGTCTGACATCAGGCAGAAAAGAGATATTCAGCAAACCAGTTAAGTGATTTGGGCTTTAGTTCCACTTCCTCAAAAGAATTGAGATAGGTTTTTGCTAAATTTCTTTGTATTTTAAAAATCCAGCTTATGTTGTCATTGTCTTTATAGTTAAGAATCTCAAGGATCAACTGCCCACTCTTTGCAGAATACTACACAATTTACATGGTGTGCTGTGTAGGAAAAAATGAGCTGTTCTTAATAGAAAGGGTTCTACCCTTGCTTTTAAAGAGCTTGTAATTTAGTTGAAGAGATGGAATATATTGATGGAATTGAAAATCAATACGGTGCACTGTCAGAGTATATAAAATGAGGAGAGTAAAGAAATTGATGATGTCAATCCTACTTGTAGATATTAAATAGAGAGGATATTTTAAAGAAAAAATAATAAATTGTATTTGAAGGGAGTATAGGATTTGCAGAACTCATCACCATGTCCTGGACTGCTTAGTAGGCTTCCTGTGAGTGTTGACTCAAAGGACAATGGGTGATTATGCTCTCTTGGGACTCGTAGGTGAAGTGTGGAGATGAATATCCAAAGTCTGAGAGAGCTAGTTCAATCTAGTTCAATTCTCTAAAAAGTATAGTTCTTGGTGCTGTGCGAATCTTTGGGTGTTTTAACTACATAGTCACATATATCCTTCCTTCTGAGAAACTTCTTCTCAGGACAACCCATAAAAGTTACTAGGATGTGATGTGCACACAAGAAATATGTGTCATGTCCATTTCATCAACAAGTGTATTTGTATGTCTTATCTTAACCTACTAGTGTATTGATGTGAAATAACTGAGTCATTGTGGGGAATAAGGTGTCTTCTTCATTGTGATATAATTTCAGTATTTATTAAATCATTGTTAAAAACTTTCCTGAGATTTTATTTATGTGAACTGAAAGTCACCATGTTGAATTAAGAAATGGATCCAATTTTGTTTCCTGGCACAGTCAATGGAAATGGGATGGGGCTTGAAGGATAAAGGTAAGCTTAGTTACAAGCTGATCTGGCTAAGATATATTTGCTACATGCTAAGCTTTTATTGTGTATGAAGCGTGTCATAGAGTAAAACTTTAAATGACGATAAACTATTTTCAACTTGGTCTCAGATACTCTACACGGAAAAAAAAGAATACAAAACAAACCTAAGGAGAAGGAAGGAAATAAAGTCCTAATTAGGTTGTCAATATTGGTAATTTTTGTTTACTATCCTAGGTATTTTATTTATTTCTATATTTTCTCCAATGTTATTTTATGTGTCTCCTTTTATTTTTTTTCCTGGTTTAGGTTAAAGTTAATCCCAGATAGCCTATCATTTTTCCCATAAATACTTCAGAACAAATCTCTAATAGATAAGGACTTTTTTCCAAAAGCATATATAACTATAAAGAGATGTTTATTTTATGGTTAGTAAGTTGTGAAGGGAAAATAGGTACGAATTCTATCAATGAATACATATAGTCCACTGAAGAATCTTTGTGACTCAAGTCGACCATACATAGAATGAAATTCTTTGACAGGCAATTCAACTGTACTGGTTAGTACTATGAATATTAAGAACTATCATTTATTGCGTTCTTATTATGTTTGAAGTACAAAGCTAAGCATTTTTACTGAATATCTCATTTGAGTCCCGTAACAACAATATTAACATTATGAAGTGGACAGTATAATGTCTCAGTTTACAGACAAAGACGTAGGTTCAGAGTGTCAAGTAATTCCCCAAGATTATAGATCAAGGGACTAGCAAAGGAAAGATTTGAAACTAGCTCCATCTGGATCCAAAGTTTTCTGTGCTGCTATGCTATACGGCCCCTATATGATTAGAACACGTATTAAGTTCTAAAATTACTTAGGTCACCGTGGCTAGAGATTAAACCCTAAAATTCCTAAGTCTATTGCTAATTAAAACAGTCAAAATTAAAAAGGGAAATGTGCAACTTTTGAAAGGCACAGTATGGAGATAGTCTGCTACAGTGAAATAAACAAATAATACAGACATTGGAATCAAATAATCTGGTCTAAATGCATATATTCCCTCAAATTTAGTGTGACTTATCCTTTTGAGTTTCACTTCCTTATCTGAAAATTGTGTACAAATTCCTCTCTTCAAACTCTCATGGAAAGTACAGCTTTCCTTTTCATAAATTATTTAGTGAAATATCCTGAAATACTGTCAGAATCATCCCTACCTGCAATAGACATAACCAAAGAATTTGCGTCAGTAAATATGAAGCAAAGCCTCTCCTTCCTCCTACCAATGACTGAGTCATTCTATTAGATAGCAGTAGCTATTTAAACACTCTAGCAAGAGCTCACACATTTTTACTTTGTAGAAGTCCTTGACTGCTTCACTTTCTCATTCATGGAATGAGACTATGGAAGAGACTTTTGATGATCTCAAGAGCAAGACTATGAAGGATCAACCTGATCATAAGCCAAATGGAGAGACAGCCAAAGGTACTAGGAAAGGGTGAATGTGTACATGGGCAGATTCCCTAGATTAATTAAAAAATGTAAGTTAACTGAACATAGGATTAGACAGTCAAAACACATGAGTATGGGAAAATATTATAGAATTAATAACTTTTATTTAAAAGAAAATCATGTTGGATATAATGTTAATGATGATGAAGAAGAAGAATGAAATAACTTGGTATGAATGATGATGTAGTAGACGATAATAACTTTTATTGAACATTTACTATAGGCTATGTTCTATGCTATTCACTACATTCATTATTTCTCTGACTCTTCACACCTTGTGATTAGGACTGCTATTATCTCTCTTTTCTAGAAAACTAGCTGGAAGCAGGTGGTTTAACTGAATTATCCATTTTTATATAGCTTATAAGTAGTAGAGGTAGGATTGTATCTCAAACTCCCATTTATCCAGAATCCAATCCATCAGAAGGTTCAGAAAATATTGAATTCACCCAGTGTATACAATGATAACTTTTATAATGGTGTCCAAGATATTGCAAAAACTAGATAATATTTTATGAATTATCCTAAGCAGATTAAATAATATTCAGTATGGTTTAGCATAAATTATGTTTTATTGTATACCACTGCTTTGAAAAATTCTAATTTGATATGCACAGTAAGTTAAATTGCTTAAGTATAAATTAATTCATAATCCCAATTTGACAATCTGAATAAATTGACTTTCATATTACATTCATTCTGAGAGAAAGAAACAAAATATAAAGAGGGGAAGTCATACAAATGTTGTTAAGAATTTGGATAAAGAAATTCCAAGTCATGTTTCCACAAGCAAAACAGAAATTTCTGTCAGTAGTAAAAGTAAGTGTGAACATGGAATGATTTAACATTTGATCTGATGACCTTAACTTGGTATGAAAATAATACTGGCATTTATGGGTAGACCTACATGTTAACCATAGTCATTTGCTTATTCATTCATTTATTATTCATGTAGTAATACTGAGTGCCTGACTTTTACTACAATTATGAACTTAATTCCCTTAGAATCTGATTAGAATAGTCACATGCTGCATAAAATCCAATTACTTTTTGATTTGAAAACTACTAGTAGGAGTAGGGGTTGGATGAATGATCTCTACTTACTAAGAAGACAGAACAAAGTGTGGCCTATAGAAAGTGGGAGTGTGTGCCTTTCCTGCACAGGTGCGGATCCTGTGACTTTCTTTTAAAAATTCAGGAGTTTCATCACTCATGTGGTGAACATACTTGATCGCCTACAGTATCTACTTCTACGGAATATAGATACTGACGAAGGGAAATGTTGGTTGAAAGATTTACACGGATATTTGCCCCGGAGGATAGGATTAGGCAATTCTTGGCACAAGACACAGATATCTTCCACTTCTTCTCTGCCAACTTGCCACACACATCGAAGAGCTTAATAACTTTGAATCAGTAAATGAACCATATTCCTTCCTGTCAAAATTTCTATTTTGTTTGTATCACCTGCAGAGCCTAACAGAAGTGCTTTTGAGACATAAGAATTCTGTGAATATTTTTGACCATTGATTGATTTAGATCGTTATACATTCACACTGGATATTGAGTGATGTAATGTTCTAAGTCATGCAGCTACTAACAATTGGATTAAAGACCTATGCTGGGATTTTAACATCTATGTGAACTTAGGAAGTCACTGAACTTTTCAGTTTCCTCGTTTGCATATACAGGATAACATTATCAGTGCCTTATTTGTTTTTCTTACAAGATGAGGAATCCAGATACATTATATGAGATGCTTTCCTGCTGAACCAAAGTATCTGTGTTTTTTAAGTGGTGGAACACATAATTAGACATACATACACCTGAGAGCTACATAATTATTTGCTTCTATATTAATGGTGAATTTTTTTCTGTAACAACAGGGCCAGAAATGGTGTAAGTATAGAACATGACATTAATATGAGTCAAGTGAATGTTGAGGTCTCATTTTTAGTTTTCTTTGGTCAATAACCCCAGTTCCAAGATACAATTTTAGTGGAATAAAAGTTGAATAGCACACAGTTATATTGTAATTTTTGGAGGCGATCTCAGTTTAGTAACTGACTAAAGTGTATTTGCTTGACATCTGACATTCATTTATGGTATGTTACTTATAAAACACCCTGTTTGTGTGTGTGTGTGTGTGTGTGTGTGTGTGTGTACACTGTATTAAAAACATCAGGCTCTCTGCCCTGTGGATGAAGTTGATCCAACCAAGTTGGACTGAGAATTTCTTGAAGAGTCGTTGTGGTGGGGAGTAGACAAAGTATAAACTTTAGAAGCAGATACTTAGAATCAAGTATCTGGCATAGAATCCTGGCCTTACATTATGTCAATTGTGTAAATTACTTAAATTCTTTAATTGTCCATATTTTTCATCTGTAAATATGGATAATGCATTACTTGCATAGTCCTTGGGAGGAATAGAAGTAAGTAATGCAACATACCAGGTACAGACAAGAGCCAAAGAATTGTTTGATTACTCCACCTTATTTGTCTAATTCTGTCCTCTGGTACTCTAGGTCTTCATTTTCTTTCTTCTCGGTGCTGGTGCCCTGTGGCTGTGACTCTGGGCATCCTTTGCCTGGGTTTACTGGTGACCATCATAATTCTGATAATGCAATGTAAGTGCTGACACAGGGAAATGATGGAGGGGGGTGGAAATGAACATCGTTTGTGAATTGGTTTCAGAACACCTATAAACAACCTTGATTTAGACACATTTTAAGCAAACTCTTTTTAGAATGAGTAGGAATCTGACTGGGTATATTTTGCTTGTCTCTCGATTGACTGTGGCATAGAATGAAGATTATGAATGGTAGATTTTTGTTTTGATTTGTTTTCATAACTTCATGGGTAGAGCCTATGTAATCCCTAGAATAATGAGGAAGAAACTAATTTGAAGTTGCTTATTACAAGGTCACCTGAGAGACCCAAGAGTAAAGGAAATGTTGTTTAGTTTAGTTGAGTTAATAGAGATGATTAAATACCAATTTAAAGCTAAGAACCAGAAATACAGTCTTAATAAATAAAATATTTAAAACAAAATGTACTTCAAATTTATAGGATGGCCATTTAGGAAAGAGAGGATGCTGAGAGTAAAAGAAGTGAAAAGAAGGATGAGAGTGGCCAAGGAGAAGAGATGGTGTTGATCGTCTATTTAAACAGCCTGTGTATTTAGGTTGTAGATCTGAGTTATTTCTGCTATTTAGAATTCAGGTTAAGGCCTTTAAAGTGCTATTTGTTTTTCAATTGTTTAAGGTCGCAAACCATTTATTTATTCAATTGGTAAACACTAAGCCCTTTCCTAATGATTGGGAGAAGTGATTAGTGACTATTGGAGAGTCTTTCTCTGAGGCTTTGATCACTTTATAACACGGTTAAATCTGGCCTTCAAGGCAAGGTGTTTGCTACGTATTTGAACCATCAAGCTTCTAGAACAGAGACATTTGAGCATTAACATTTGTTGCCTGCTTGATTTCACAACATTCATTGCATCTTCATCCTTCTTAAAACGTGCTGTGGCCAAACAAAAAAAAAAGAAAAAGTTTTGAGACTCTTATGACTTGTGACAGAGTAACTTAAAATAATTCTGTGGGAGGGTGTCTCAAAAAAGTGGTGAGAATCACAGTTCTTAAATAAAATTAGAAAGTCTGAAAGGGTAGGAGACACAGAGACACAGATGAATGAAAACACAAATAGAGAAAATCATTAATGACATTCTTACTAATAGTCACTGAGTCCGGTTGGTGACTATTTTAGTTTATCTATATTTTATTTATGTTACTGATACTTAGCTTGGGATTATTTTTAACTTGTGTGTGACTCTCAGTAACAAGTAAAATCTTGATAACTTTAATCACAAGTGTCCGTGACAGTTCCTAATATTAAAAAAAATATATTGCAGGAACACCAAAACACTTTCAAATCCATAATTTCTGAGTAAACACGGGTCATTTTCTGTTTATCTGTTAGCAGTTTATCTGTTGTCAGATTATTTGATTCAGTTCTTTGATTTCTTCAAAATCCATTAGAGGGATTTTTATTGGGGATTGGAAATGAAGTCTTAATTCAACTATGATTTAGTATCCCAGGTGTCTGATCTTCTAAAGCAACAGCAAGCAAACCTGACTCACCAGGAAAATATACGGGAGGGACAGAGTTTAGCCCAGAAGCAGGAGGAAAGAACTTCCCAGGAGTTACAAAGTGAACTCAAGGAAATGATAGAAACCCTTGCCCAGAAGCTGGAAGAGAAATCCAAAGAACAAATGGAACTCCATTACCAGAACCTGAATCTTCAAGAAGCTCTGAAGAAAGCAGCAAATTTTTCAGGTATAGGGGAGGGAGGAGTGAAGAGAGGTAGTGGAAACTTCCCTGTTTAATCTTAACTCTTTTTTAGAAATATCTCTAGACACAAAAATTGGCATACTGATATGGGTATCATTATTTATATAATGTTATAACATCATTTTATAATGTTCTACACCAGAAGTTCTCTATTTCTGTCATCCCAACCCTATCCTCTGCCAAATTCTTGAGACATCTGATTTAGTTAAGCCCACTTTTGGTGGATTTAAGTTTTCCTTCCTTATAAGCACCTTCTTTTTTTAAAAAAAATCTAGTTTTGAGATCTTTTTTCTGGAATAACCGTCCCATCCTCACCCCTTGCCATAGATGTTCTTATCTCTTTCCATTCCAATGTATCTTAATCATTAATTTCTTTTCCGAAGGGGTCTCCTTTGTCCTTGGAACATCTACCTCTACATTAGCTTTATTCTATAGCACTATTTCTAGATGTATACTACATCAATTTAAATTGAATCAAATGAAGGTAGACTGGCTTGGAAGTGTTAGGTAAATACTTCTGATCAGACAAAAATATGGGGGACCCAGGAAGTCAGTTTATTGTGAGAAGAATTAAGTTGACCTCAGCTGTCTAATGGACTCATGCTCTAAGAGGTAGGTAGAAATAGTAGCATCTATAAGAGGAGAGGGTAATGTGAAGTCTGATGTTATTACAGATGTTATCTGTATTATTTAGTTTTCCTACAGTGTGTAATTAAATCAGGCATATGCTTTTAGTCATAAGGAGAGTTAGAGGTGAAATGGAGTACATTGCTTCCTTGTTCATAATGAATGACTCCTGTTCTAAGCATTACTAGCTAACTATCACTAATAAGCAGAAATTTCTCCAGTTTTTTGTATGGCTCACTTAATCTCAACCATGTAACTTCTTTGAATAAATATTATACACTAACAGTTCACAGATAACCACAAATCCCTTTATTTTATAGATGAAAAAAATTGAAACTCAGATAAGTTAAATGATGATAATAATGATAAGCAATTTTGTATAAAGTTATACAGTTTATAAATCCTTTTAATATTTACAGGGTTTTTCTAAATTGCTAATATAAGTGGAATAGTATATCCAGGATAAGAATGTTTATATAAGTAGACATAGCTACATACCAGCCAATGGTTTATTTCACAGGTGGGGCCATAAAACAGTTTTGTTTTTATCAGTTGTATGGAATTAAATGCATATCATTTCAGAACCATCTCCCAGAAATGCTAGGCATGGATAACTAATTAAAAGTAGTAAGTGATATGTTTTTCACTGGCAGATATACTATGTAACATGTTCCATTCCTTGACAGTGTCAGATAAAGGCCAATTAGTATTGATACCAAATAAAGTACTGCTTTTCGTCAAGCAGGTTTGAGAAGATTCTCAAAAACATTAAAAATAAAACACCATATGGAAAAAAGTGCCAGTTTTCTCAAGTTTGAGACAAGTTTTATCTTTCTTACTAACAAATCTGTGGTCCTTGGTGTATATATGAAGAGGGAGAGACTGAGAAGTTACCATATGTGGTTTGCTTGAGGTCATCCAGCTAGAAAACTCAAGACTCAGGGTCTTCACAGTAACATACTTTACCGTTAGCCTCGGAATTGGTGGTGGTTCTCAACCTTTAGTGTACAAAATTATCACCCAAGTCACTTGTTTAAAATGGTAGATTCCAGCTTTATCCCAAGATTCTGTATCAAAATGTCTTGATGGTCACCAAGAAATATTTCCTCAATCAACTAGAACTCAGAGTTTTGGAGGTAATGTGATGTAGGGATTAAACACACAGATGCTAAAGTTAGACTGCCTAGGTTCTAATTCCCATTTTCTCTACCTGTCAAAAAAAGAAAATGAATGCAACTTATCTTGCATTCATTTGAGGATTAGATGAGTTAATATATGTAAAGTATTGTCAACAGTTTTGGCACATAACAATATTTGTGTTTGTTAAGTAAAAATAATAATTAAAATAAATAGAGGTGGTTTGAATATCATATTTTGAGATTTGTTTTTCTCGCTTTGTCATAGCTTGGAAAACCTACCTAGACTGCCCTTTAGTCCACGAAAACCAATACATTCTTTCCTTTTTCATAAAATGATGGGACTAGGAAAATTAAGAAGTAAATACTTGCTTTCATTGCTTTCAACCTGGCTTTTTGTATTCCCTTTCTCGTTCACTTTCTTCTTCCACAGTTCAGCACCCTCCTACTTTCTCCTCTCTGATAAGTACTAGTCTTATAAAATTATCTAATGATTTTATGCCACAATAAAAATTCAAATTAAAATGTTATCTTTCTCAAGGATTTTATTTTATATTTTTGGTCATACCGTGTTTCCCCGAAAATAAGACCTAGCTAGACAATCAGCTCTAATGTGTTTTGGAGCAAAAATTAATATAAGACCCAGTATTATATTAGAATATATTATATTACATTACATTACATTACATTATATTATATTATAAAGTTATATTATATTATATTATATTATACTATACTATACTACATTATATTATATTAAAGACCTGATATTATGTTATGATAGTAAAATAAGACGGAATCTTATGTTAATTTTTGCTCCAAAAGACACATTAGAGCTGATGATCCGGCTAGATCTTATTTTCGGGGAAACATGGTAACATAGACCGAAAGGCTCTGTTTCTTATGAAAGAAATTCCAAGTGTTACTAACACACGGAAGAGGTGATCACGATGAAGATGATGATGATGAGCAGGAGGATTTGAGGGTTCTTTAAAATATCCATAAATATATAGCCATTGGCATATTTTGCCTATTGCTTAAGCCCTCAGTTTGGTTTTTTGAACTGCCTAGAAATTTTGCTACTGAAAACTCCCTATTTTCTGAAATCTTATTGAAATTGAGATGCTCACTTTGGATCAATATGCTGTTCTGCCTAGAACATCTCTGTCCAAAAGAAATATAGTTGCCGCATATGCAGCATTAAAAATGAAAAAGAAGCATGAAGTTAATTTTAATAACATTTTATTTAACCCAATATATTTGAAATATTTTTTCAACACTAATCAACATGAAAATTATTAATGGGATATTTTACTTTCTCATTTTCATACTAAATTTTCAAACAGATGCGTGTCGAGTTAATGCAGACCTGACACAATTCAAGTACTCATGACCCACATGTGGCTACTACACATACAACATGTGTCTAAAATCAGGAGGCATGCTAGTGAAGTCTAAATCCATTATTTAAAGATCTGACATTCTAAAACACATAAGCATATCTTTTTAATAAAATAATAGCCAAATGGCTATTAAGTCAACATTCCCCTAACTTCCATTATTTCAAACTTCACTTTAAAAAATAGATCAGATTCTAAAATTACATCCCAGCTCAAGCCATGCTTTTTAACCGCTTTGCTTTTAAATTTAGTTTACTAAAATCAGAATGCTTTTTCTTTTTCTCCAAAAAACTGGAAAAATAAATGCTCAGAGGCTATGGCAGTATTTGCAGAGTCTGGGTTTCATTCTGATTAAGAAGAGGTGGTATACCTGTGAGAGTCCTGAGGGAAGAATTGATCTAAGAATTCTAGAAATAGTCTTACTCAGGCATAATTCACTCATTAGACATGCTACACTTCCTAGGTCCTTGTCCGCAAGACTGGCTCTGGCATGAAGAACACTGTTACCGTTTTTCCTCCAGCTCATTTAATTGGGAAAGAAGTCAAGAGAACTGCTTGTCTTTGGATGCCCAGATGCTGAAAATTAATAGCACAGATGACCTGGTGAGTTTTTATGGCTGTGTATTAGGCTGGAATATTGGCTTAGAGGGAAATAAATCAGGTTTAGGTTGTCTGTAGAGGAACTCTTGAGAGTCAGAATACCTGTTTTGTAGCTTAGCTGAGCCACTAATTATATGCATGACCTTTGATGGCCAAGTTATGGAGGCTTCAGTAAACATTTCTGCGTAACCATTGAGGGGTGTAAGAGATCTCTTTGGGTTCTTTTGGTTTTGTGAATCTTACTGAAACGACTACATTGACGCCACCACAACTCAGAAATGTTACTCCCCACAGGAATTCATCAAGCAAGCCAGCGCCCATTCCAATTTCCCGTTCTGGACAGGGTTGTCTCAGAGGAACCCCAGCTACGCATGGCTCTGGGAGGATGGTTCTCCTTTGATGTCCCATGTGTAAGATTCCTATTCTTTTTGATGTCCCACTTGTGAGTGTCCTATACTTTGCTGAATCTGTTAGTGAAATTATTGCAGCATTCCACACAATGTCCTCTTCTTGCCAGAGAGAAACTTGAGGGAATTCCTGAGAGTCTCTTTCACAAACGTCTCACACAGGGGCTTGCCCTTGTCTTGGGTTTTCTTTCCCACAGTCATCACTGATTTGAAATTTTAAGACAAAGCTAAAATCCTTACGCAAGGCAGGTGGCAATAAATCTGTTATTTTTTTCTCCCCACATGCAGGTTTAGACTCCAGGGAGCTGTTTTCCAGAAGTATCCCTCAGGCACCTGTGCATATATACAAAGGGGAGCTGTTTTTGCCGAAAACTGCATTTTGAATGCATTCAGTATATGTCAAAAGAAGGCGACTCTACTGAGAGCACAGTGAATTTGATTGCTCTGGGAAAAATAGAGGAGCCGATCTTTGAATTCTCTTCTGGAATTTAAGCTATTCTTCCTCACTTAGGTGCAAATTGTGAGAGCCCTGAGAACTGATATTACCTGACTGCGAACTCCTTAGCAGAAACTGGGGTTCTAGCTGCCTGACACCGTTATGTCAAAAGTTTTGATTCTGTCTGTTTACATTTTTTCACCTAGCTTGTCCCAAGCTTCCCAGCCAGCCTTTGATCCTTTTCCCTTTTAAATTACAACATTTTGCTCCTCTCCAAGCATTGGGAACCCTCTCTACCTCAGTCCCCTCACTCCCTTAAAACTGCATAGAAGATAGAACCTAGAGAACTTGCCCAACTGCATGCAGAGGGCAAAAAAGGGGAAACATGCATGGGAAACAGAGCACATGAAGAAATAAAAAAGGGAAAGTTCATACTGGAATCAAGAAACTTGCATTCTCAACGTTAAAAGCTACCAATTGTTAGTCTTTGAAATTGTTGTCTCTCTCCAGACTCCATCCTTTACACGTGTAACACAGACACACACACACACACACACACACACACACACCATACCCTCACATTTTGGGGCAATTGAGATGTCTCAAGAAGTGAATTAGTCTATAATTAAGTATCAGTTCCTGAATGAGTTATTCATCTTTTCTCTAACAAAGGACAGCTTAATACCTTTAATTCTTCCAAACAGTGTTAGATTCATGGGGTGAATGGCTCAGAGGGAAAAATAGTTGATTTTTTCCCCCTAAAGTACATACCTTTTATAGGTGACCTCTTCTCAATTTTGTTATGTTATGCTATAATGCAGAAACATACAGGACCAAAAAAATAATTACACTCAATTCTAGAACAAACTGAGCCAGGTATGGAAATATTGCTAGATAGAAACAGATGGAATTAGGAATATTCCTTCTATTTTCAGTGCTTCTACCCCTTTTCTACCTTCCTTCAAAGGAAGCCTTTCTATTTTGTTTCACATGATCTAGCACCAATCTTATTTTTTAAAAAAAATAAAATTGTATCATCTGTAGGAAGACAAGAGATATTTTCTTTTATTAATAGCTGTATTAAAGTATAATTAACATAATAAACTGAACATATTTAAAGTGTACAATCAATAAGATTTCACATATGTTCTCTTCAAATTTTCACCACAATCAGGATAGCGAACATATCCATCATCTTTAAGTTTCATCATGCCTCTCCCCAGTACCTTCTCCCTAGACAACCACCAATCTGCTTTCAGTTTGCATTTTGTAGCATTTTATATGAATGAAATCACACAGTATGCATTTTTTCTTTTCTTTTCATCTAGTTTCTTTCACTTAACATAGTTATTTTGAGATTCATCCATCTTGTTATTTGTATCAATTTCTCATTATTTTAAAATGTTGAGTATTGTTATGTTTATACCACACTTTTTTTTATCCATTTACCTGTTGATACGATTTGGGTTCTTGAAAAGAGCCATTATAAATAAAGCTGCTACGAACATTCACGTACAACTCTTTGTATCGTCATAGGATTTTTCTTCTCTTGGGTAAATATTTAAGAGTGTAATGTCTAGATCATTCTGTAGGTGTACATTTAGCTACTTAAGAAAATGCCAAACTGTTTTCCAAAGTTTGACCATTTTACATTCCTACCAGCAGTGCATAAATGTTCCAATTCTACCTCATCTTTGTCTACACTTGGTATGGTCAGTTTTGTAATTTTAACCATTCTGATAGGCATGTAGTGGTGTACTATTGTCATTTTAATTTGCATGAATTATTGTCTTTTGTTGTTTTATATCTAGTGTTTGTTTTTTAATTCTTGCTTTATATATTTTGTTTGATTTTGTTTCTGTCCAATTGGAAGGTAAATCCAGTCCTTGTTACTTCATCTTAGCTTTAAGCAAAAGTCCAAGACAAGGTTTCGTAATCAGTTATCTAAGTTCCTCTTTCTGTGGGAGCTACTGAGAACTCTGAACAAAGACATGCTCAGCTGAAAAAAATCCCTGGAAAAAATTCTAGTCCAAGGGTGGAAGATTAATTTCTTGCCTCTGTGTCTGGTATAGTTTCTATTTCAGACTTGATGACAGAACTATCTTCTTTAGCCAAGCTGACAGTACCTATGAGTCATTGTCCAGTAACCTTTCCTATTTCTGTCTCCCATTCTTACAGATATTGGTGACTTATCTTCCTAAACCTTAGGCTCAGAGACAGATGCCCTAATCTGATCTATTTTGGGGACTCTCTCTCTCTCTCTCTCTCTCTCTCTCTCTCTCTCTGTCTCAGTTTATATGCTGCTGGTTGATCTTAACCACATAAATGTTCTTATTCTTGTTATTGTTTAAATCAAGGCTACAACCACAGCTTTTGGCCTGAAGCCTATTTATATATGTCCTGAAAGCTAAGACTGTTTTTTACATTTTTAATGTGCTGTTGAAAAGAAAATGTGCAGCAGAGATTATAAGTGATCCATAAAGTCTGAATTATTTGCTACCTCATCCTTTGCAGAGAAAGTTTGCTGATCCCTGATGTAAATAATGTATTGCTTATGCCATGTTCATTTCGCATTAAAGAAATGCACCAGAACTCTGAATTTGGACTACCTGAGTTCAAATCTCAGTCTATTACGCTCTCTGTTATCTAAGGCAAGTTACTTAACATCTTATTACCTTGATTTTCTTAATTGAAAAATAAGAATAACACTAGTAACTCATAGATCCTCATATCATATCTAGTAGTTCTAATAGATATTTAGATAGATATTTGATATCTAATAGATATTTGAGGATTTACTGGCATAATGTTTATAGACTACTTCACATAGTGCCTAGCTTTTGATAAGAGTTCAAAAAATGTTAGCTATTTATGCTATTACTTCATTTTTTTTCCCCTGTCTTATAAGGTCCCACAAGTGTTTCTGTTTTTGACAATAGGTTCTTAACCTTTTACAGAAAATTGACTAAATAACTCAGTGATCTTCTTAAGTTTAATTGTATTTGTAAACATTGCTTGGAATTCTTTTGTCGTTGTTGAAATAGTGTGCTGTGGAAGGCACCCTGACTTGGCGCTTCTTTCCTTAACATAGAAAGTATCATTCAATATTTTTTCAGTTTCTTAGATAGAGGTTTTCTGAGTTTATTAGGGCTCTGCAAGGTATTTAGTTTAGTATTGGATTAGACAGTACATAACTGAATATTATTTCAAATATTGGATTACCTTAGAGTATTTCACAGACTTAGGCTGTTCTGATTTGGAAACATGAACAGGGCATGTATGTTTTCCTGATTTTATTGTTCAAATTTTTAAATCTGAGCAAGCAAACTGAGCAAATTAAAAATATCTGAACTTTATATCTTAGTATCTCCAAATGTTTAAAATGAGGGAGGATTAAGCAGTTATAAGCATTTGCACATTGGGAAATTCTGAATTCTAACTAGGAGTTTTAGCCATTTGATTTATATCTGGGCCATATGAAAATCTAAGTGGACTTGAAAATTATTAAATTGGTCCTTGGTTAGAACACATTCAAGCTAAATGGTCCATGTTATACTCCAGTAAATGGTCATGTACTTCAGCTCTTCCCCAGTTCTTTTACTCTGTTAAGAGCACAGCTGACAGATAATTCTATTCTTAGAGAATAATAAATCCAATAATAACATAAATAATTTAAGTTCAATAAAGCATCCTATAAGACTGACAGCAGGAATCTATCTCAATATATTCATAAACATCAAATCATCTGCCTTTGCTAAGCTCTTTTCTGAGGCATGCTTATATAACACCAAATCTTTTATTTATTTACAACAAACTCCAAACATTTTTTAAAAATTAAATAAGCAACTTTTTCTAAATATTGTTCCCATTTCATTAAGCATGTGTGTTATGCTTTAGAAATGATGTAGGATGCCTAATATATAATTTTAAAATACCTGATTATAGTCATGAGTGGCATAACAATGTTTCAGTCAACCACGAACCACATATACCATGGTGATCCCGTAAGATTATAATAAGCTGAAAACTCCTATCACCTAGTGACATCATAGCCATTGTAAAGTTGTAGCACAAGGCATTACTCACATGTTTGTGGTGGTGCTGGTGTAAATAAACCTACTGCGCTGCCAGTTGTACAAAAGTTTGGCACATACAGTTATGTACAGTACATAATACTTGATAATGATAATAAATGACTCTGTTACTGATTAATGCATTTACTATACTGTATTTTTATAATTATTTTAGGGTGAACTATGTCTACTTATAAAAAAAAAGAGTTTGCTGTAAAACTGTGGGCCACATTACACTGGCAGCAGGCTCGTACATCTTGTGTTTACCTTGTCTTTTGATTGCATCATTTTCGTTTGTGCTTGAATTAATCTCATGTTGTTTTGTTCATCATGGCCCCTAAACATACAAAATCCACTGTTTTGTAAGAGGTCACATCAAGCAATTGACCTGGAAACAAAATTACAAGTGATTAAGAACTATAAAGATAAAAAAATCAGTGATGGTTATTGTTGACCAGTCAGGCATGCCCCATCCCACTGTAGCTATAGTCTTGAAGAATAAGAACAAAATGACAGAAGTTGTCAAAGGATCAGCTTCTTTGGAAGCAACAAAACGAAAAAGAAATGAGAATGGCTAATATCAGATCCTCATCAGATCCTCATTAGAAACTTCTAATGACCTGGATTGAAGAACAGACACAGAAGTGTATCCCTCTCAGCACCATGATGATGACTGCCAAAGCAAAAAGTTGTTTGTGACATTGAAATGAAAGTCTTGATCCAACTACAATGTTGAATTTCCTGCTAGCTCTGGATGATTTAAATGATTCAAAAATTATTATTTATTACATAATGTGAAAGTGAGGGGTGAGTCTCTAGTTATGATGTGAAGGCAGCTGAAAAATTTTTACAAACTCTAGACACACTGATTGTGGAAGAAAAGTACTTGCCAGATCAAATATTCAATATGGATGAAACTTCCCTATCCTGGAAACAGATGTCTGAAAGAACTTTCATCCATAAGAAAGCCAACTAAATGCCAGGTTTCAAGGTTTATAAGGACAGGATAACAGTCTTGCTTGGGGACAATGTTGCAGACTACAAATTGAAACCTTTGTGATCTAGCACAGTGAGAACCCAGGGTCTTCAAACCTATTAATAAGCACACACTGCCAGTGTACTCCAGGAGCGATAAGAAGCTGTGGATGGCCCAGCTCTTTTTCCAAGATGCCCTCTTGAATTGCTATGCCAGCAAAATGAAGTGGTTTGTAGAATAGCATGCTTTTTAAGATTTTGCTTATTATTGATAATGCTCCTGTAATCTTCCTTTTATTGGTGATTTTTTTCACAATATCAAAGTAGTGTTTCTCCCTCTAAACACCACCTCTTTGATCCAACCAATGTATCAAGGAATTTTGGCAACTTTTAAGGTCTACTACTTGAGGAAGAACTTTGCCCAGTCTATTGCTGCAACTGAGGAAGATACTGATGCAATTCTGGAAAGATCATATCTATGACTGCATCAAAAACCTTGCGTAGGCTTGAGGTGATGTCACCATGGACTGTATAAATGGCATCTGGAAAAAGATACAAAGATACTCAAGCGATTCCTCCATGACTTCAAAGAATTTGCCAAAGATGAGGAAACTGCAAAGATCAACAAGGCTGCAACTGATTGAAATGGTAAATGATTTTAACCTGGATGTGGATGAGAATGACACTGAGGAGCTGGACATGGTTCCTGAGACATTGTCTAATAAGGAGTTGTTAGAACTGGAACAGGAATGCATGGCTGAAGAGGAAAGAGAAAAGGAAACCACAGGAGAAAAATCCTCCAAAAAATTCAGAGTGAAGTGTTTAACAGAAGCTTTTGCAGACTCCAACAAACTTCTTAAAAAGTTTGAAAACATATACCCTAACTCCAAAAGGTTTTCATTACTAGAGAGCATTGTTCATGGTGTATTATCTGTTACAAGCAAATCTAAGATGGAAAAAAAAAAAAAAGAAGCAAACCACTGGAAATATTTTTGAAAAGAGTGACACCTCTTCAGAAGAGCCTCAGGCAGGTCCTTCAAGATGTATTTCAGAAGGAGGTATTGTTATAGGAGATGACAGCTCCATGTGTGTTACTGCTCCTGAAGACCTACTGGGACAGACAAGATGTAGAGATGGAAGACAGTGATATTGATGATCCTGAACCTGTGTAGGGCGAGGTTAATGTGTGTGTTTGTGTCTTAGGTTTTAACAAAAAAGTTTAAAAGGTGAAAAATTTTTAAAAATTAAAAATAGAAAAAAGCTCATATAATAAGGATATAACGAGAGAAAATATTTTTATATAGTGCACAATGTGTTTGTGTTTTAAGCTAAGTGTCATCATCACAAAAGTCAAAAAGTTAAAACAATTAAAAACTTTCTAAAATAACATTTTATAGTAAGTAAAGTTAATTTATTATTGAAGAAAGAAAAATATTTTTAATAAATGCAGTGTAGCCTCAGTGTACAGTGTTTATATAAAGTAGTGTACAGTAATGGCCTCGGCCTTCACGTTCACTCACTGCTCACTCACTCACCCACCCAGAGCAACCTCCAATCCTGCAACCTCCATTCAGGGCAAGTGCCATATACATGCAGATATACCATTTCTTTAAAATCTTTTATACCATATTTCTACTGTACCTTTTCTATTTTCAGATATATTCAGATACACAAAGTCTAACCATTGTGTTACACTTGCCTACAGTATTCAGTACAGTAACATGCTGTACAGGTTTGTAGCCCAGGAGCAACAGGTAGCCTAGGTGTGTAGTAGGCTGTACCAGCTAGGGTTGTGTCAGCGCACTTTATAATGTTCACATAATGAAGAAATTGCCTAATGAAGCATTTCTCAGAACGTATCCCTGTTGTTAAGTGATGCATTATTGTATATACATTAGTAATTTAAATACCAAAATAATAGTATCAGGATATTTTGATATCTCCAAATTATTCTAATTTACTTTGACGAAGAGACGTGCATTAGAAAAATTTTCACCTTTTTTTATTCTTGTTCATTCATTCATTTAACAACTCTCTCTTGTATGGTTTTTCTCTTTAGTGCTAACAGGGTGGACAATAATGAATATACATAAGGCCTATTCTCGTGGTTCTTATACTCTAGTGTGGAGAAAGAAAATAAACAAATTAAAAACAGCTACATATATGCTATTTTATTCATTCATTTAAAATGGGCAAGCACTACTCTTGATGCTGGGAATTAGTAGTGAACAAAACAAAGTTCCCTGCCCTCTGGAATTTATGCTAAGGTGGCAGAAATTAAAAATTAAATAAACATATGTGCTAATTATTGAAGGAATCCAATGGCTGCTCATAATAGAAGGTAACTCCTAACAACCACAATTCCTTAGGAATGAAGAAATAGAGATGCCTTTAAGTAGAGCAAAAATCACATTGTTATTGTAATTCAGGTCCAGGCTGCAGAAACTCTTTAATTTTTTTACTCTCTTGTGAGTATAGGTTAACTTCTTCTAACTTGCCTTGAAATTTCTAATACAAAGCAGCAGATGGCACTATCACCTCATTCACTCTCGCCTGATTTTGCTAAATCTTTTTTTCTTTCTTTCGTTTTTAATTAATTAATTATTATTATTTTGTTTAAAGTAGAGTTGATATACAATCTTATATTGGTTATGTTAACTTCAGGTGTACAATATAGTGATTTGACACTTTTATACCTTACAAAGTGATCACCCCACTAATTCTCATAATCATCTGTTACTGTGTGAGACTTATCCCAATATTATTGACTATATTCCTCTTCCCCTTTACACCCGTCCTCCTACTTTCTTCCTTTGGTCTCTGTTTCTATGAGTTCTGTTTTTGTTTTGTTTGTTTCTTTAGATTTGTTTTTATATTCCACATATAAGTGAAACCATACAGTGTTTGTCTTTTTCTGCCTGACTTCTTTCACTCAGCATAATACCCTCTAGATATATACATGTTTTTGCAAATGGCAAGATTTCCTTCTTTTTTATTGATGTGTAATATTCTCTTGTGTATATATACCACATCTCCTTTATCCATTCATCTATCCATGGACACCTAGGTTGCTTCCATATCTTGGCTATTGTAAATAATGCCGCAATGAATATAGGTGTGTACAGACCTTTGCAAATTAGTGTTTTTGTGTTCTTTGGATAAATACCCAGAAGTGGAACTGCTGGGTCAGATGGTATAACTATTTTTAGCTTTTTTGAGGAACCTCCATACTGTTTTTCATAGAGGCTGTACCAGTTCGCAGGCCCACCAACAGTGCACAAGGGTTCCCTTTTCTCCACAGCCTTGCCAACACATTTGCTTTTTGACTTTTTGATAATAGCCATTCTGACTAGTGTGAGGTGGTATCTTGTTGTGGTTTTCATTTGCATTTTTCTGATGATTAGTGATGTTGAGCACCTTTTCATGTCTGTTGGCTATCTGTATGTCTTCTTTGGAGGAGGTAGCATGGTCCCTGATCTCAGACTATACTACAACACTATAATAATAAAAACAGTACTGGACTGGCACAAAAACGGACACATAGATCAATGGAATAGAAAGAGAGCCCAGAAATAAACCCTTGCTTATATGGTCACTAATCTATGACAGAAGAGGTAAAAATATACACTGGAGTAACAACAATCTCTTCAACAAGTCGTGTTGGGAAACTGGATAGATACAAGAACATGCAAAAAAATGAAAGTGGACCACTGTCTTATACCATATACAAAAATAAACTCAAAATGGGTCTAAAGACTTAAATGTAAGGCCTGAAGCCATAAAACTTCTAAAAAAAAACACACACACAGGAAATAAGCATCATTCTGAGTAATACTTTTTTGGATATGTCCCCTTGAGCAAGGTAAACAAATGCAAAAGCAAACAAATGAGACCAAGTCAAATTAAAAAGCTTCTGTGCAGTGAAAGACACCTCAACAAAACCAAACGGCAGCCCATTGGATGTGGGACTATATTCACAAATGATATATCCAATAAGGGGATTATATCCAAAATATATAAGAAACACATACAACTCAATAACAAAAAAAATAAACAATCCAATCAAAAAATGGGCAGAGGACATAAATCTTTTTGATTAATTCATACTGACTTAGTTCAGATCACACACCACCAGGAATCTAATATTTTCGTTTCCTGTACCCCTCCTATTCACCATCCAAGGATCCCAACAGAGATTTAAGACCCGTCATCATTTCACTGGTGAGGAAACAAGAAGAGAAAAATTAAACAACACAGCTAAAGTCACTCAGTCAATCAGTGATAGAATAAGGAGCAACAGGACAACATGATACATTTATTAGATATAACATGGACTTTGAATTTAGAAGTTCTGACAATAACTTGAAGATATTACCCCCCATGCAATCCAATTTCCTTATCTTGAGTTGTTTCCCATCTTAAAAAAAAATTAAAAGGAATGAATGAATGAATGAAATATACCAGGTGAATATCTTCCAAATATTTGATGGGTTCAATTTTTTTTTTTAAATGAAATTATGTATGAAATTCCCGCATATAAAACAAGCAAAATCAGAGATTCTCTGGTTGTATCAATACTGGGGCAATCTAAAGACTTTCTTGTTTGGTCTGTCGTGCTTCACCTTTGGCTATAATTTTTCTTCCTATAAAAGAAAATGCTGAGTTTAAGTTTAATGCACAAAAAAATAAATAAATAAAACATAGTCAACATATTCAACCAAAATATGGATGGCCCATGTAATAAAAAGCAAATGCAAAAGAGAAAGAAGAGTCACTGTGGTGGAAGAAAGAGAGACAATGGCACATATAACTTAAAACAAATATACAAACAAAAAAACAGCTCCCACTTAAAAATAATAACCACCATTCTTCATTTTCCCCTGTTCTTCTAAGGCAATTTAAAGATAAGTTGGTTGTGATTTGGGACTAGAACTTGGAATTACCTAGAGTTTATTTCTTAGTTCACAAGAAGCATAATTGTTTGTTTTCTTGTCTATTTCCCCCAGTAGATAGGACTATTGAGACACTGCCCAACACATTGGATACAGAATACCAACGGAAATAGAATGCTTGTCCTTTTGGAGTTCAAAAACCAAATCAGACAATAGAACTGGGTTATTTTATGTTATAATATATGAAGGTAGTTATACATGTATTGTACATATGGTATTACTTTTTAAGTACTTTCATTTATTTTTACACATTCATTTATATATCAACCCAACATATATTTATTGATAACCTACAATGAATCAGAAGTTAGTTTAGGTACATGGGATATATCAGTGACCAAGACAAGCGATATTCTTAACTCATGGAGCTTACAAACATGTGGATGGGAGACTAATCATAAACAGTTGAGATATACAAGTTCTGACAATTATGTTCGCAAACTCACCCTAGAAAAAGTTCTACATACCTCATTGCTGAATATCACTACGGTCACCTGCAAAATATTCCCCTTGGGAAACTATGCACCAATACCAGCGCCTAATCCACGCTTCAAAGCAATTTTGGAACTCTTTTTATGGAATGGCCATCAGAGCTGTCATCGTATTATCCTTGATGTCCTGAATGTCATCAAAATGTCTTCCTTTCAATATTTCTTTTACCTTCAGGTAAAGAAAGAAGTCATTGGGGGCCAGATCAGGTGAGTAGGGAGAGCGCTCCAATACAGTTATTTGTTTACTGGCTAAAAACTCCCTCACAGACAGTGCCGTGTGAGCTGGTGCATAGCTGTGATGCAAGAGCCATGAATTGTTGTCATTTTCATCTTTTTCACGCAGCTTTTTCAGCACTTCCAAATAGTAAACTTGGTTAACTGTTTGTCCAGTTGGTACAGATTAATAATGAATAATCCTTCTGATATCAAAAAGGTTAGCAACATCGTTTTGACTCTTGATTTGGACTGACGGAATTTTTGTGGTTGTGGAGAATTGGCTGACTTCCACTGCGCATTTTGACACTTTGCTTCAGGGTCATATTGATACACTAATATTTCATCACCAGTTATAACACAGCCCAACACATTGTCTTGCCTTTCCTAAAGGTCTTGGCAAACTTCGACTCTCCTTTGTTTTTGTTCATTGGTGAGCATCCTTCAGGATCATTTTGCACACGCATATCTCATGCCAAGATTTTCAGTTAAGATTTTTCTAGCTGTTTCTCTATCAATGTTTACTTGGTCTGCTGTGCTTTTCACAGTCTGCCGATGATTTTGATGCACAATTCAATGAATATTTGCAATGTTTTCATCAATTCTGCTCATTACTGTCCACCCTGGCCTCTCTTCATCAGTGACACGTTCTCTCCCCTCAGAAAAACATTTAATCCATTTGCACACTGCTTTTCTTCATGGCACTATCCCCATAAACTCAGACTAATATGTCCCTGATTTCACTTCCTTTCTTGCCAAGTTTAACAAGAAATTTAATGTTTGTCCGTTGCTCTAATTCAAGCGCAGACATTCTCATGATGGCACACAAAAACATGCAACAACAATAATGAAGGCGACTCAGCAAGACACCGCCACATGTCGGCACAAACACAGCTGTGAGACACTGATATAAGAAGGTTATGAAAATTTCTTCAAGGACCTGAGAGCCATCTCTTTGAATGCAAACAATCAGGGAGTTAGGGACATACCTCTTGCTCTCCCAGTTCCTGTGGGAGGATAAGAGGGTGTAACGTCAGTGGGAGCACCACCCAGTTTCAACACCACTGCCTCCTGTCATGAGGATAGTTTTTTTCTCTTCTGGATATGCATCAGTTAACAAATCCAGATGACGTCACATGAATTAATTCTCACCACCCCCCTTAAGGAGATTCAGTGCCTTTTCCTGAGCTCACCCAAGCCTTTAAAAAGTCTTCAGTCCTTTTTTTTTGGAGAAGTTGAGTTTAGTTCATGCTTGGTCCTCTTCTCTGTTGTAATAGCACTACTGAGGGACATCTGTCCTCATTGCTTCAATGTCAGATATCTCCTTCATTCTGTTCACTTTAGTCTTGTAAATGGGTCGGATACATCACTAGTTTCCAGCAAGGATAACTGTTTTCCATATCTCCTTAATTGGGGCATTACAATAGCAATTGGATGAGAGAGAGAGAAAAATCAAACATTTAACATAATATTTCAGTCCCAGAATTCTTCATAAGCAGTTACTAGCAATATAGGCGGACAGAATGGTGAAAGAGGCAGTTTCTGAAAAAAAAAAAGATCATGAATTGTGCAGAAACAGTAGATTTTGGTTTGATTCCTTCCTTCAATGTTTTTATTAGCTTCTTAAAAGTGAGCAAGGGACTAAAATTTCTGTGTCTTATCTTCGTCATTTAAAAGAAGGACAAATAATACCTACCACAAGGACTTGTTGGAAAATTAAGATTGAATGAAAAAAACATGTGCACAGGGTAGTACCTACCTCATGGTAATTGTTTAATAAATAATTACTACTTTTTATTATTAATCTCTAACAAATCCCAGAAAAGCTTTGTTTCCTCTCTGTGTCGTTACAGCAATGTCCCTCTTTATGGCATCCTTCATATATCCATCTGTGGATTTACTCTATGAAACAATGAGCTCCTTCACAGGTATCATTTTTTCTTGTATCCCCAGCTCCTGCCAATTGAAAAGACGGGCATTTGACAAATGTTTAGTGAATGACTGAATACATGAATAAATGAAGGAATGTGTAGTTATAGTGAAGTAATGGTAAACTTAAGGTACCAAAATTTTTTTTACATTTGTATAGGCCAAGTCAATTAATGATGTCAAATTCAGTTGTAAAAATAATGAAAACAGCATAAGATGTCAATCTTTTCATATTTCTTTTATTTGGTCTGAAACAAAGCCCAACCTGTTATGAGACCTTATAATTTCCTTAAGAGTCATCAGTCTCAGAAACAGGATCTAAAGGTACAAATGGGAACTTAACACAGCATCGTCTCCATTTCCTGCTTTTGGATAACTGGTAGGACTACTTAAGCTCAAGTTGTTAAAGCTCAGTAAAGGCCTATCCCACGTGATTTGACTCATAGATCCTCTTTTGTTCACAAGGAGTTGTCTTGGAAGAGAGGAAAGAGCTCTCAAATGCTCTGTCAATTCAGGAACGCAATAGAACAATGGAATATCACCCTGACTTAGAAAATTTGGATGAAGATGGATATACTAAATTAGACTTCAGCTCTCGAAATGTCCCCAGGAGACCTGTGTTCTCAGAGAAAGGTATTTTTTCTTTATGCCTTCAACATTTTCATTCTCATCAACTAAAAACTTAAGTGGAGAAAACTTGAGAGGCTTGTGATTTGTGGGGATTTTATTACTACATTTTAAAAGTTTTTCAGAAGTCACTGAAGATAATTTGAATGTGCACTAAGACATTTTTCATGGCAACCATTCAGTGGCTAATTAATAGTGTTTAAATTAATTATGATGATGACAGAAAATACAATGTGTCTGTTCCATAGAAATAGAAACTTCTGTAGTGAGGAGTTGGTAATACGTATGACGAATTGCAAAGATGAAAGAATTTCAATAGGAGTGGCTTATTGCTTGTTTGATAGAAAGGTCTAAATTGTAGAATGGAAGTTCAGGAAACTTAAAGAAGTATATTAACAATATCAGGATACTGGAGATGAGAAAGAGAAGAATGAAAAGAAGAAAGATAGGTGAGGGAAAAAAACAAACTTGTGATTTTGTGGTAAAGGCCAAAGGGAAGTCAGAAGTCATAGGATTTATAATCCCAAATTTGATATGTGTACTGTGGTAAGAGCTTGATTTGGATTTTTTTAAACAAAAAGCAATTCTTCATATACCAGTGAATAAAAATATATGTTATAGATGAAAAGAATTTATTAGCAGGACATGAGTCTTAAACAAAACGTAAAAATGATATATGGAGAATAGTGTTAAAAGATTTCTCTCCTCATAAAATGAGCCATTTAGTCTCCTTTATGATTCTCCTATTTGACAACTCTGAAATGTTGTTACTGCTTATTCTCAGTCAAAGGCAAAACTATGTTCTTGGTGGTGATGTTAACATAAATTAGACCCCTGTTATCAAGAGAGATTATTCATAGGTTTTGACATCAGTTTGCTCTCTTCTGCTTTCTGGTAGTTCACATTGCACAATTATTTTTCTCTCACCACTTACGCAATACTTTTCTTGGGTAACCTTTTGGGGGAGAGTGGAAAAATTGGATAATGCAAAAGGTAGGGAGGCGTGCATGTGTTTATGCATAGGTGTGGACAAACCTGTAATGTGCTAGTCATCTCTGAACTGGGTGCTTTTACATGTGTTATCTCATTTAATTCCCACAATAATCCTTTGAAGTATTATTACCCCAATATTGTACAAAGAGAAATGGAAAAACAGAAGAAGTAATTTGCCCAAGATCATGCAACAAATAAGTAAAAAGGGAAGATTACCCTTAGTCATCAGTGTTATTTCCCCTGTATTTCTGCTGTATCTTCCAAGAATGAGTGGGATTTCATGAATCCTGGTGGTGTGAGTTGTAGAGCCATCAATGTGGAACTGAAATCAGGAGTGCATAGTTATCAACTCACTGAAATCAGGAGTGCATAGTTATCAACTCACTCAAATTACATTTCCAGAACCTGAAGACGAATGCTGAAGTTGGGGGAAAATTCAGACTAATTCTGGATAACTGGAGTATCTGGTTATCAGTGATTAATGGTTCACTTCAGAATTTGCCAGATTTTAATGAATTATAGAATTTAAGTACTCCACAATCCATTGTCTTATTTCTTCATTCAATTTCTGCTCTGTCTGGTCTTCAGGATATTGTGGGATATCTCACTGGCGTTCCATTGCTGTGATTTTGGGAATCCTATGCTTGATAATACTGGTGATAGCTGTGGTCCTGGGTGCCACGGGTGAGTATTGCTGGGGAAGATTAACAAGAAACATTTAATAAGCATTTATAATATAGTAGACAATTTTTTAAAAGCTTGGCATGCATAATCTAATTTAATCTGTATATTAACCCTATTGAATTGGTGTTATTAATTTCCAGTTTATTAATAAGGGAAGTGAGAGCCTGGGAATTTATTTTACTTTTCCAGGATCATAAACTAGTTAGTGGTAAGACCACAATTAGAAATTTAGGACATCTGTCTGAAAAATTCAGACTTTTAAGTACATTGCTCTATTACCATCCTTGAATGGCTGATTTCAAAGCTGTAGAATTCCCAGGATAAATTAATGGAAGAAAACTAGTAAAGGTTAAGATGGAAGTATATTTTGGTGCTAGCTTCCTAATAAAACAAATGCCCTAAAGAGACTATAAGCTATTTTTATGAATCTCATGATTTAAGGAAACTATTTTAAACCTCATCTTTAATCTAAACTCCTTTGGATTATACCAGTTACTTACCTGAGGCACTTACTAAATACTAAGTACATATTTTGTGATTAATGAATGACTTTCCTTAGATTTTATATCTCAAGCATTCTATTGTCAATAAAGTATTATTGTGCTCTCAGGGAGTCTTTATTAGATTCCTTAATTATTCAAATGTTTATTGGGTACAGTCTATGTTATAAGTACTGGACAGGTTTTCAAGGAGCTCTCATTTTTAAAACACAGAGAAAGGTAGAAAATTTACTATAATTTCAAATCTATCATGGCTCCAATTAACTCTATTCTATCTGTCACTTGCTTTCTCCTTAATACTTATTCTCCTTCTCAACCTGCTTCATTTTTCTCTTTTTTACTATACCGTCCATGTGGAAGTTATTTTTTTCTATCTATTTAATCTATCTATCATCTGTCTATCTATCTATCTATCTATCTATCTATCTATCTATCTATCTATCTATCTACCTACCATCTATATATATATATATATATATATCTGTCATGCGGGGTATCACGTGGGGTCTCAGCTCCCGCTCAGGTGCTACCTGAGCCAGCACCTTTCCACATGAGGCCGAGAGCCTGGAAACTGCACCCCTGGCTTTGTCCCCACACTGTCCATCTATCTATCATCTCTCTGTCTTTACCCCTCCATCAGCAGTGTATTACCTATTAATCATTAATCAAGAATGCATCTCTTTATATTACAACAAAAATATGGGTTTGGGGATTTTAATTTTCAAACATAGTAAAATGATTTTTTGTTGTTGTTGTCATTATTGTTGTTGGTGGCATGTGAAGGTATGTGGAGATCCAATTCAGGAAGCAACTCATTGAAGAATGACAATTTTCCGTCAAGGAATAAAGAGAACCACAGTCAATCCACACAATCATCTTTAGAACAGAGTGTGGCTCCTACCAAGGCTCTCAAAACCACAGGCAAGGGCAGAGTTAAATGATTAATGGAATTCTGGATTCAGAAGAGTTAATTATTGGTGTTCCAGCCTAGAGCGGGGGTGGGGGGTGGGTGAAGAGAGCACTTTTACATGATTGTGCATTCAAGGAAAGCACACATCAGTATTATCTCACTCTAATATGCCCCTGTCATATATACAATAAAGTGATATCATAGATACCCTCATGTACTTGGCCGGACAGTTCTAAGTTGTATTTTTTTTTTTTTTCAAATCAGTAACTATTCTTGGCTGTGTGTTTAGGCATACAGGAGATTGTATAACTTGAAATGTATTCTCTGCCCTTAAGTTACTGATATTTTAAGGTGATACAGTAAGAATAAGAAATAGCATATCAGAAAGGAAGAGAGGGAGAGAAAAAGGAAAGGACAAATGTTGATAAGGATTAAGAGGTTAAATTAAACACATGCAAAAGAAATAGACCTAATAGATGTCTTCCTAAAAACTCTGGTTAAATTTGTTTTCTTTAATCATATAATTTTATTTATTTCATTACAATTTTATATACACTTACCTTTATTTCTAATGGCATCATGATTGACTATGATGATATTTTGACTTCAGTTTTCCATCTCTGGACCCATACATCTTCATTATATGTATCAAATAATTAATACAAATCAGAGATACTCTATAATGTAAATAATTACTCTTATACTTTTTTCATTTGGAAAATTGCATTCTAAAATGGATCTTACACCTGTAAAATAAATTAACATGAAATTACTGTATACCTTAATGATTGATTTTGAGTTGATTTATTTTAAGACTTATCAAGAAAGGGAGTTCTGGGCTGAATTCAAGGGAATGGAAGACAAGTCAAGAAGGAAAGGAAGGTCGACTGTGTATAACACTTTTATAGTTACTCAATTTTAAATGAATGGGGATATTTTAATGTGGTTTCTTTTGTAAAATCATATCTCTATAGTTTTAATTGAAAATGAAATATATTAATGGCAATTTGTTGATTATTTATTGTATCCTATGGATGTATGGTGCTTGCACTGACAGAGTGAAGTGGTATAATATGAATCTCATCATATTTATCTTTTATTTCCAGGAGTTCTTTCCAGCTCTTGTCCCCCTAACTGGGTTATACATGAGAACAGCTGTTACCTATTTAGCACACCACTGGATACCTGGGAGGAAAGTAAAACACAATGCTCTCAACAAGGCTCTAGTCTACTGAAGATAGATAGCTCAAATGAATTGGTGAGTGCAGATTTCAGTTATGATTATCTGTGGTCTATATTGAGCAGAAAAATAGAGTTAGATTCCAGGTAATTATAATTTTCCCTAAAAGAAAGTCACTTTTAATATCTCCTTAATTATATTGTAATAATAGCATGCATTAAGCAGGCTAAAGTATATTTTATATGCTTTTCTTTTTAATTAATTAATTAATTAAAAATAAACACATTTCATTTTAAAACAAACCTTTTCAAACACACTGCAAATCTGTATGACTAATAATAATCAGGCCACTACTCATTTTTGTGGGTTTGGATTTCAATTCTTAAATTTGGTGGAGTAAAATAGAAAATTGTCCTACTTGTCATCATAATTATTAAGAAAAATAACAGCAATGCTAATACACATTTATAAATCATTTACTCCTTGCAGGATACTTGGAATGGTAAACAGATTTAAAAAGTAAACTTATTATTGCATTGCATATATAATTTGTAAGAAAAAATAAACACCTCAACAGCTGTTAAAAGTTAAATATTTGGTATTGCCAATAAATGTGATAGGAATTTAGAGAGAGAGAGAGAGAGAGAGAGAGAGAGAGGGAGAGAGAGAGAGATTGATCTGTGGACATAAAGTTTTACAGAAAAAGTGGGACTTACAATGCATTATGAATGAAGTATAGAACTCAGATGGGCTATGAGTAGAGGGTAATAATCAGGAAAGAGCAACACTGTAAATCTAAACAATCTATAACTTCTACATTTACTTCCACTACTCTCAATTTTTTTGTTTCTGTCCTGTCATACCCAACAGTTGTAGTTCAGATGAAAATTAATGGAAATAGATGTATGGCAAAGAAAAAGAAAAGGACCCAAAGCCTATCTGGCTCTTAGACCTTCCTGTAATTGCCTCTATATGGTGCTATATTTGTCAACAATTCAAATGTCATCATTACACCCCAGATTAGTTATTCATAAAACATGCAGTCAGACAAATTTATTTTTAAGTTGTCATCTAACTCTGAGGAGCATTTCTTGATAATGATCATATAAATTTATATTTTCAATTTGAGCGAAAGATAGTGACCAATCATCTTTGAAAATTGCCTAAGGAACCTGTTGTCCTTGGATTTTGTCAGGGAGGTTAAATGGAGTACAATTTTGACATTATGAATCTATTCTTTGTGGAAAATTAAGCAAATGACTCTGAAGAAATGAAATCTGCCTTTTGAGACAGTGGCATTCAAGAACTGGCACTTCTCTCTAGGCTGATGCCAGTGTGTACTCATGCATCCTTCACCAAGGTGATTCAATCTGTTGTCTCTTTCTCAATGTAAGTCTCTCTTTGTCGTTGTCTCTCTATCTCTATTATGTCTGTGTATCTCTATCTCTATCTCTCCTTGACATGTATTTGTGTTTGTTTCCCTACAGACATTTATAAAAAATCAAAGCTCTTTCAAAAGTGCTGATTCATTTTGGATAGGGCTCTCTCGCCAGCAGAGTAAAGGACCATGGCTCTGGGAGGACGGCTCAATGTTCTCTTCTAACTTGTAAGTATCTCAGAAAGGTGAGAGCACGTCAAGCAGTTAAGAATTCGATTTGTGACCATATATAAGAAAGACAGAAGGAATGATGAATAGTGTTGGGGAGAAAGAAAAAGTGAGCCAGGAGAAAAAGAGGGTAGTGGAGGACTTCATAGTAAAAAAAGAACTGAGTGTCCATCTAGCGCTATCAATACAAGTGTTCCCTCAGCTTTCTCACCAGGAGGGCATCTAGCACCTGTTTGAAGTTGTCCAGTACAGTGCAGTCACAGTTGGTCAGTGTAAATCTGTGATTAAGAGAATGGGCTTTGGAGTCAGGTCTCAGCTTGAGTCCATGATTGGCTCACTCATGTGTGAAATTGGATAAGTTGCTTAACCTATCCGAGCCTCTTTCCTCATCTAAAAATAAAACTAAAAATAGTATCTACCTCTCAGGATTTTGAGATGAAGGAAATAAAAGCAAAACCACTTAGCATAGTGTCTTGCACATAGTAAATGTGTAATACAAGCTATTATCATTAACTTTAAAAGCAACTGTATTTCACATTTTATAAAGTTCCTTTAAACATATTTCATGCTTGCATGATTACAAATTCTTCCTCATTGTGTATGTACTAGTCAAACTTCTCCAGAGAAGGCGATCTGTGTAGATCGCCTATTGGTTCTGTTTTTCTGAAGAACCCTAAAAATACACACACAATAAGGAAGAATTTTTGTATGGATATTTATTATGAGGAATTGGCTCTCAGGATTATGGAGACTGAGAAGTCCCACAATCTACCCTCTGTAAACTGGAGACCCAGGAAAGCCTGTCCTGTAATTCAGGCTAAGTATGAAGGAACAAGAACCAGGGGAGCAGATGGTGTAAAACCCAGTAACAGGGCAAGGAAAGATGACATGAGCTGAGATATCTCAGCTCACAAAGTGAAACAGGAAAAATGGAATGGATTCTTCCTTCCTCCGCCTTTTTGTTCTATTTTGGCACTCAACAGATTAGATGATGCCCACTCACATTGGAGATGGCAATCTGCTCTACTGAGTTTACTGATTCAAATACTAATTTCATCCAGAAACAACCTCACAGACACTCAGAAATAATGTTTAATGTGGGTATGACCAGTCAAGTTGACAGATAAATTTAACCATCACAAAGTGACGAATCGAAGTCTTCCTCACTGCAATTGTCATTCATTTTTCTTTTCATATCTGCAGAATATGAAATTATATTCCCCTTTTAAGTTTCTATTATTGGTGTGTGTGTGTGTGTGTGTGTGTGTGTGTGCCTGTCTCTTTTTTCTTTTTCCCGATCAATTTCAGTGGGTGTGTTTTCTAATTTAATTAATCTTTTCAAAGAAAGTTTTGGGTTTGTTAATTCTCTTTCCCTTTATCTGTGTTTTCTAAAAATTTTTAATTACTTTCAGTTCTCATCTTTATTACTTCTTTTCAACCAATTTCTTTGTGTTGAATTTGCTATTCTTTCTCCAACATTTTTTTGTCCTTGACTCCCGTAATTCACCCTTTCTTTTTCTCAAATATGTACATTTAAGGCTATAATTTTAATGTATTTTCATTGTCATTCAGTTCAAAATACTTTCTATTTTGCATCAAGAGTTGTTCTTTGACCTATAAGTTACTTCAAAACATATTTCTTAATTTATAAATATCTATATTTATAGTTATACTTTGGTTTTAAATTTCAGCTTAATTTCATTGTGGTCAGAGAAGGTACTCAGTGTGATTGAAGTTTCTTATTTTCACCTGCTTCTTCTTCCCATATGGAGAGAATTATATTAAAATCTTCCACTGTGGCTCTACTTACAATTCTGCAAATATTTTAATGGAAGTGTTAAAGCCACATTATTAGATGCATATAGACTTAGACTTATTATAATATCTTACAGGTATGTGGTCTACTCAGTGTACTTTTTCTTTCTGCTTTTTGAATTGATTTAATACTTTTTATTATTCCACCTTTTCTTATATTAATGTAGATTTACTCTTTTACTAATATTTTACTAGTTACTCTAGAGATTACAACAACTATTCTTCACTCATACATGTCTAATATTAATTGGCCTTTTTATGTTCTTCCTGGGTAATATAAAAATATTAGAATATTCCTTTACTCTGTGTACGCCCTCCTCAATTTACATGCTATTATTTCTGCATAACTTAATGCTGACACGTATTTTTTCCACATTTAATATCTCTAAAATTGGCAAACTGCTGGCCTTTTATAATCACTGTAGGCCTGAACTGAAGTTGAGCTCTGTCAAGGAGGATTAGCAATTGTTTCTGCCAAAGAGAGACACCACAAACCTGAGACTACTTAAATTAAACATTCCACTTGAATGTTTGTTTGGTGTTTTTTCCCTCCAATACACTGGTATTATGGATTCAGACGGATAGAAGAACTGTATTAGTACAAGTTTGTGGTTCAACTTTTCAGGGGACATAATTTTTGCCTTCTATCTTCCACCTGGTGGCAAGATTGAGACATGCACTTTTCATTGTTATTCTTTTCTATTCAGTAGTTTAATTTTTCATTTATTCCATCCCCAAAATAGTCCTTTGTTTTCTAACTTCTGTCAGGTTTTCATTTACATTTCTATCTTTGATAAATTTATTTTGCTGTATTAGATTAAATAACTAGTACATCAACAATTGATGTCATCTTGGATTCAATAAAAATATAACCCTAGAAAACAGTAGACGTATAGATTTATGCAGTCAGTTCGTCTAGATTTTCTCAAGTTTCTATAGTTTTCTTTGTGTCTTATTCCTTTCTGTCTCTCCTACCTTCCACTTTGAGTTATTTTCCTTAAACTTGGAGAATACTCTTTAGTATTTCTTTTAGAGTTGAAATTTTAGAGTTGAATTCTGGTTGTCTAAAGTTGTTTTATTCCAACTTTTCTAAAAAATATTTTCTTTGAGTATAAATTAAATATTTTTAATTTTTCCTCTCAGCCATTCAAAGATATTATTATAATGTGTTCTGTTCTTTTATTACTGTTTTTGAAAAGTAAGCTGTTTGAAGGTAATACATTTTTAAATATGATGTCTCTTTTCAGCTTTGGAAAAATCTCAGCCATTCTTGCTTAAAATGTTGCTTTCTCCCTGTCTTCCTTTCTTCTGGGATCCCAGTTATGTGTATTATAAACCCATTCACAATATTTTATATGACTTGTTTCTTTTTCACTTATTTTTATACTTTTATCGTTCACAATTAATCCACTTATTTACTTCTCATATATCTTCGAGTTCACTATTTTCTCATCTGTTGCTATTCTGTTGTTAAAAGTATTCATTAAAGCTTTAAATGTTGTTCAATTAATTTTTCAGTTCTTAATTTCAACTTAGTTCTTTCTAAATTTACCCCGTCACTATTTATAATTCCTAGTAGCTTACTTCCAACATTCTCAATATTGTCTTTTAACTCCTAGAATACACTGAGTATAATTGTTTTAACATTTGTCTTTGATAATTCCAATGTCTTATACTCATGTGTCTGTTTCTACTACATTTTCTCCTATTTTTCATTTATGTTGATTTTTTTATATGCCTTATTATTTGTGATGTGTGCTTAACATTATATCTTAAATGTTTGTAGAATTAATTTGAAGCTTACAGAGTAGCTTTTCATTTGCTTCTGGCAGGCACCATTTGGTGTGACTAAGACAAATTGCTGAATATGGTGACATTTTAATTTTTACACCACTTAATATTTTACTACCAATAACACAAACACAGTAAATTCATTAACGATCTTGGCAAAATACATATCCACTTTTCTATAGCACTTGTCTTGAGCTTTGTTTTGCTATTTTAAACATATGATTAATAGGTTCTTTCTAAAATCACAACAGTGGGCCCTAATTAACATTTTGATATGTTACTATGCCTTGGTTTCCTGGGTGGCAGTAACTTAATCTAGCTCTGTTCATATCCAAAAAAAACTATTGGATGTGAAGGCAAATTTTTAGAGAACACTTGTCAGAAGACTCCCTGAGGCCTGGATCAAAGTTGTTTCATGTCCTTAGCCTAGTGGTTTCTACAAAAGAATTCTTTCAATCCTCCAAGCTCAGAGCCAAGAAGAGATAGATACACAAGATGAAGAATATCAGACTATAGCTTTTACACTGAGTCTTGGTGATGTCCTGTGAGCTTGAGTAATTAACACTGCTCCTTTAGGAGACTGACGAGCAAATAGAACAGAGCTGTGCTTCCACTTACCCATGGTAATTATTATAATTGTCTGTCATTTTATTCTATAATAATATAATTCTGCCTTAAGAATGCATTAAAATATATAGGGTTATCTGCCTTGCATTTAATATATATATACATATACATATATATATGCATATATATATATTGCAGTTTTATATATATATATATATGGTTCTTCATTTAGTTCTAGATCCCTTTCAGTAATAAATCTTGCTCTACTCACTAAATACACCCAATAATAATTTCACTAAACTGTTGTTTTATTTAATAAATACACTTCTAAGTAAGAGGTTGAGCAATAAGAAGAGAACTGTCTATAGAATATTAATTGGTGTTTTTTTTTGTAAGAAGCTTTATTTAATTTTATGCAACTAGCAGTATTTCTTTAAAAAAATTTTATGCCTTAAATTTCTTTTTAAAAGTTTTATGCCTTAATAATGTGATGGCTATTCTGTTACCATTTGAGAACTAGTACAATCTAAATTCAAGTTTCCTTTTCCAATAATATACACACTTTAGAAACTCTTTTCACTAATATCATCATCAATTTATTTTAGCACTGTGTAGACATTGGACAATATTCATAATGTTTGTTCTAATTACCTCACTATATTTTATTTTAACAGGTTTCAAATCAGAAGCACAGCTACCCAGGAAATCTCACCTCACAATTGTGTATGGATTCACGATTCAATAATTTATGACCAACTATGTAGTGTGTACTCATTCAGTATTTGTGAGAAGAAGCTGTTGAAATAACAATGGGGGTATTCGTGCGGAGAAGCAGAGAGAAGTGTATGAGATGGCAGAAATATGAGAGGGCAGAAATATGAGAGGGCAGTATATGAGAGGGCAGAAAACAAAACAGAAAAGAAAAATATCTGAGGTCAAAATAAATGCTGAAAATATCAAGAAAGCTTAGCCAATTTTAATCTTCGCTGAGAAACAAGATGGAAAAACTGATTTCTGTACATAACGCTAATGGTAGGCCAGTATCATGTTCTAATTAACAGACCAGAAATGGAGCCAGGGCAGCTGAACTTGAATTTTTATTCTACTATTGACTTGGTATTTATCTAGGATTAGCCACAACTCCTTGGTATTTCAAGGAGATTTTAATTTCTTGTTCTACCAGAGTTGCTTTTTGTCCTTAAAAATTGCCACTGGAGTACACCTGGTATGTTTCCGTGATATTTTCTTCTACATATAGGAATGCATCAGACACAGGTGGAAGGCACAATATATTTCTAAATAGCTAAAGAAATTAAAAACACTTCATTACAATCAGAGCTATTTTATTATTTTGTTCATCAATATTGTCATGATTGTGAGCAAAAGCATCATGAAACAACAGCAAACCCATCTTTTTCTTAACAATGAAATAGCCCAGAGAACATGTTTGCTACATCTCTGAGTAAAAGGAACTTGTATAATGTGAAATTGTAGGGAAACTGCTATTATAAGAAAGTTTTCTCCTTTTTAAATACCATCAATCAAAAAAAGATCTGGTAATGAATATTTAAAAAGTAACAAATCTTGTTCTATTGACAGAACTATTAATGTTTTGGAATGCAAAGTGTGTTTAAAACTGAATAATGTTTTGCAGTTTTCAGCAATTCCTCAGTAATTGATGTTAAAAAAAAAAGGTATTGAAACATAACTATGTTTCCTCATATGACGATTTGTCTCTTTTTGTTTTCTTTAAACTTTCCCACCAGTGCTATTTTTATTTCCAGGGGGGATTTCCATATTATTGGAGAGGCATTTACTGACTTCCTATGTTTATTAATATGTGAACAGAAATTGTATCAAGTTCACTGGCTTTTTTCTCTAAAATGGTTAATTTTATATAATGCAAATTTCATTTTAATAAAAAAATGTTAAACAATCTTTGGCCTCCAAGTTATATGCTTTGTGTAATAAACACTATCACAATTTGCTCTCTCTACAAAAATGATGATGAATTTGGCACTGGAGAAAAGCTAGTGTAGTAGATAGTTTAGTGTTGAAGAATAAATTTGCGGTCTTAAATATTTAAAAATCTAAGAGAAGAGGACAGAGTTTTGGTGAATTTACTGTTGACTTTTAATATACAAACTTGTATTGTTACTATTTGATAAGAAATGAGGAAAGGGGAAAGATAATTCAGGTTGAGAGTTAAATTAAAATACAAAGTGGAATTTTGAAGAGATGTCATGTATTTTAATTTGGGTTTGAATTTAAATTTAGCTTTTTAATTAATTTAATATTAATTTTTGGCTTGATTGGTTCCTTCTGGGTCCCCAGGATGGGTTGGCCGAGTTGAAGGAATCATGATAATAAAGGAAAATAGTTCTGGATGCTGAATGTCCAGCTGTACCTATCTATTAGGCTGGTGCAAAAGTAATTGCGATTTTGCAATTATTTTTAACCTTTTAAACCACAATTACTTTTGCACCAACCTAATAGAACATATAGGTTAAGCGATAATAACTTAAGTTTTAAAAATAAAAGCATGAATACAACAAAAGTGATGGTGTGAAGGAAGATTGCTTTAGGTTGTTTAAGACATACTATATCTGACTAGTTAATACATGTTTATACCATGGCTTACACGGAAATGTACATGGCAATGAGTAGAAAACACCCACACTTTTCTAAGAGATAGAAAAGGGGAAATAGTTGCTAGCTGAACTTATGTCTAAGGGTTAAATTCAAAATGAGTAACGAGGAAACACTTTCTTATTGAAGGGCCACCATCTTCTTTTGTCTGAGTTATTGCAGTGATTTTCAAAGTAGTCTCCCAGTATCCACCCTTGTCCTTCTATTGTCCATTTTCAAACATAGCAGAGTGATTCCATTAAATTCAAAACCAATCATGTTAGCCCTCTACTAAAACTCTCCTCAACTTCCCATATATCTCAGAGTTTAAAAAAAAAAAAGACATCAAAACAAAAAGCAGAAGACATTTACAATTGTCTTATAAGACAATCACTGTGGTCCACTTTACTCCTTTGAGCTAATCTACTTTTTCCTCTTCACTCATTCCATTTAGGACACTGGTTTCTTTATTGTCTCCCAACTTCAGTCTTTCAGCTTCCTGTTCTTTTTACCTGAATGATTCTTACCCCAGAAATCTGCAGGACCTACTCTTTTACCTCTTTCAAGCCTTTACAAAAATACCACTTTCTTAAAGAAGCTCACTCTACCTTATTTAAAATTAGCAACCCTCCTTCCTGTACATACTTTTTTAAAATAATTTTTTATTTTACAATTACAGTTGACATTCAATATTATATTAGTTTCAGGTGTGTAACATAGTGATTAGCCATTTATACAACTTACAAAGTGATCACATAGATAAATCTGGTACCAATCTGACACCATACAAAATTATTACAATATTATTGACTATATTCCTTATGCTATACTTTACGTCCCCGTGACTATATTGTAACTACTAATTTGTGCTTCTTAATTCCTTCTACTTTTTGATCCATCCCTCTAACATATCTGCCCTCTGGCAACCATCAAAATGTTCTCTGTATCTATGAGTCTGTTTCTATGTGTGTCTGCTCATTTATTTTGTTCTTTAGATTCCACATATAAGTGAAATCGCATGGCATTTGCTTTCTCTGTCTGACTTAACTCTACTCAGCACAATACCCTCTAGTATCTATCATTCATGTTGTTGCAGATTTCTTTTTTTTATGGCTTATTAGGACTCCATTGTTTGTATGTACCACTTCTTCTTTATCCATTCATCCATTGGTGGACACCCAGGTTGCCTCCCTATGTTGGCTATTATAAATAATGCAGTAATCAATGTATGGATGTACTTGTCCCTTCAAAGTAGCATTTTGGGTTTCTTTGGATAAATACTCAAAGTGGGATTACTGGGTCCTTTTTTGTTTCTTGTTATAACCTTTGTTTTAAAGTCTGTATTGCTACCCCAATTTTGTTTGTTTGTTTGTTTGTTTCTTTTTTCATGAAGTACCTTTACTTTCATTTTTTTTGGGGTGTGTGTGTGTGTGTGTGTGTGTGTGTGTGTGTGTTTGTGTGTGTGTGTGTTTTAAATCTGAAGTGAGTTTCTTGTAGGCAAGGTCTTGTTTGCAAGGGTTTTATTTTCTTATTCTTTCCGCCACACTATGTCTTTTGGAATATGTAATCCATTTACATTTAAAGTAATTGTTGATAGATATGTAGTTATTGCCATTTTATTATTCATATTTTTTATCTTTTGCTTTCTTCTTCTTCTTAAAGAAGTCTCTTTATAATTTATTGCAATACTGGTTTGGTGGTAATGAACTCCTTTAGCTTTTGCTTGTCTGGGAAGCTCTTTATCTCTCCTTCAATTCTAAATGATAACTTTGCTGTATAGAGTAATCTTGGTTGTAGGCCCTTGCTTTTCATCATTTTGAATCTTTTGTGCCAACTCCTTCTGGCCTGTGAAGCTTGTGTTGAGAAATAAGCTGACAGTCTTGTTGGAGCTTCCTTGTAGGTAAATAACTGCTTTCTCATGCTGCTTTTAAGATTATGTCTTCGTCTTTAACCTTTAGCATTTATTATGATGTGTCTTGGTGTGGGCCTCTTTGGATTCATCTTGTTTGGGTCTCTCTGTGCTGCATGGGCTTGTATGTCTATTTCTTTCACTGGGTAGGGAAGTTTTTTACTATTATTTCTATAAATGGGCGTTCAAATCCTTGCTCCCTCTCTTGTCCTTCTGGTACCCCTATGATGTGAGTGTCGGTATGCTTATTATTGCCCCAATTGCCCCTTAAACTATCCTCATTTTTTTGGATGTTTTTTTTCTTTTTGCTGTTCTGATTGGGTATTTTCTGCTACCTTATCTTCCAAATCGCTGATTCGATCTTCTGCTTTATTTAATCTACTGTTGTTTCCCTTTAATGTGTTCTTCATTTCAATTATATTCAATTGTATTCTTCATTCCTGTCTGGTTCTGTTTCATGTTTTCTATCTCCATTTTTATGTTTCCTATCTCTTTGTTGAAGTTTTCACTGATATCACTGAGCCTCCTTACAACCACTGTTTTGAACTCTGCATCTGGTAGTTTGCTTAGCTACATTTTGTTTAGGTTTTTTCTTTTTCTTTCTTCTTTTTTTTCCCCCTGCAGCTTTGTTCTGTTCTTTTATTTGGGATATGTTTGTCTCCCCATGTTGTCTATCTCCCTGTGTTTATTTCTATGTATTAGAGGTAGAACTTCTATGTCTCCTGGTCTTAGTACAGTGGCTTTGTGTAGTAGGTATCAGGTGGGGCCAATGGCAGTCTTCTTGGTAATCTGAGCCAGGTACTACAGATGTTTCCCTTGTATGGGTTGTGTTTGCTCTCCTGTTGTATTTGAGCCTTGGTTGCCATTGGCACATCAATGGGAAGATTGACCCTAAGGCTGATTGGTTGTGAGGACTGGCTGTGAGTACAGTGGAGGAGCTGTTGTGCAGTGGCTGACCCTACAAAGCAGGATTCACTTTAGCAAGGCTCTGGTGCCTGCTCAGTCTTCCCTTTTGGTGTA